>NC_058377.1:40691795-41291795 GCF_018350175.1 Felis catus
GAAAATAGGACTGGACCAGATGACCTTTTGAAGTCTTCTTACTACTAAAATCCAGTATTTTATTTTACAGCTTAATTGTAAGAGTGACTTGAAGGTAAGGAGAGGCTCTGAGGTGAACCTGAAACTATGTACTGTCCTCTCTGAGGAAATGCTCACTTTTTAAAAAATGTTTTTTGTTTATGTTTGAGAGTGCAAGCAGAGGAGGGGTAGAGAGAGAGAGAGGGAGATACAGGATCCCAACGGGCTTAGCCCTGACAGCAGGGAGCTCGATGTGGGGCTTGAACTCAAGAACTGTGAGATCATGACCTGAACCGAAGTGAACGCTCAACCGACTGAGCCACCCAGGTGCCCTGGAAAAGCTCACTTTTCAAACCAAGAAGGCATCTTCGTGGGATGCCTGGGGGTTAAATCACAAAACCTTTTGGCACTCTGGCTTTACCGGGAGTGGAAAGGTTTGTGGGGATCAGAGAATAGGAGTTCTGGGCAAGGTCACCACCTTAAAAACTTACTGCATTTAAAACATTATTGTCTCATGAATTTTTCTCATGATTTTTCTCTCCAAAAAAATCACCCTCTAAATTCCTTCTTTCAAGAAATTCTGCCATGTCTGCCTTTCTCTGTCTTCTCTTGATTAACTCCTACTCATCCCTCAAGACCCAGGACATAGACAGTGCGTGGTACAGAAATGTCCGCAGAAAGCTTTTCTCTGGCCATACATAGCAGGGATTTTGTCTTTTCTACTTCCTAGCATTTATTATGACACCATTATTGCAAATAGGTCCCTGCAAGCTGCCCTTGTAGTAGTCAGCTCCTAAGGGCAGGGACTGAGTCTTTTCCACTTTGGATCTTTATAACTTTTTTTTTTTTTAATTTTTTTTTCAACGTTTATTTATTTTTGGGACAGAGAGAGGCAGAGCATGAACGGGGGAGGGGCAGAGAGAGAGGGAGACACAGAATCGGAAACAGGCTCCAGGCTCCGAGCCATCAGCCCAGAGCCTGACGCGGGGCTCGAACTCACGGACCGCAAGATCGTGACCTGGCTGAAGTCAGACGCTTAACCGACTGCGCCACCCAGGCGCCCCTTTATAACTTTTTTTTTAATGTTTACATATTTTTGAGAGAGAGAGAGAGAGAGAGCGCTGTGCGTGAGAGAGAGTATCAGAGAGAGAGGGAGGGAGACACAGAATCCGAAGCAGGCTCCAGGCTCTGAGCTGTCTGCACAGAGCCCGACATGGGGCTCTAACTCACGAGCTGTGAGATGACAACCTGAGTTGAAGTAGGACGCTTAACCAGCTGAGCCACCCAGGCACCCCTCCACTTTGAATCTTCAGTGCCTAGCACATTGCTGCCGCCACAGATTTTTGCTGACTGAAATGAGTTCTCAGAGCACAAGGATTAATTAGCTGGTTTAGTTTCTCCTGCAGGGTCTGCCCTGTCCTGTTCAAACCTCTTTTGAACCCTGCCGTGAATCACTGCATGAAGGCCATAGCAGAGCTTTGGTGCATAAATCAGTTTGCCTACAAAGGAAATTTAGGGAAAGCCGGGACAGCTGGCATTCATAAATCCTGCATGTTCGTGGCATCTGCCAGAAATACGTTGCATCTAGCATGCATGCTTTGAGTTACTTTGGATCTAATTTACATACTCAACAGGTCAGACGTCCCTGCATCTACCTGATGAAAACACAGACAGAATTCACTGGGTACCACCCGGTGAGTGGCTGGCACTTTTTGGGCTGCTTGGAAGCTGTCAAAATGACTCTTGGAAGGAGCTGTGATCTCCAGAGCCCTCCTCTGATGAGCTTATTTTTCAAACTGCAACGAAGAACTTTCTCTAAGAGAAAAGGCCAGGGGCCCTACCTGTCCCCAGTTACCTAAAGGGATGTTTTACAAATGGCCTCTCTTTTGGCCACAGTCCCTTTGGGCCGAGTTCACGCTGGCTAGAAAAATTCCGGGTGTAATTTTCCTAGAAGAGAGCAGTGAATTTATGGCTCCGCATGTCGAGAGGAAAAGAGGCAGAGAGCAATACTTCTCACTGACCACCGTGGACACGTGACTCTGCAGCTATGGCCTCTGCCCAGGAAAGGTCAAGGCTCAGGGACTCTAGTTACATCAGCAAACTTGAGCCACTCCATCTCTGCTGCTCTGACGGCAGAGTCCATCCCCTGGCTGTGCTCCTCTACGTGGCGCCCGTTTTTCACTGAAGCACATCTAACTGCCTGCACCCTCTGCAATAGCTTCCTAATTTGTTGCCCTGCCACTGGCCTGGCCCCGGCTGGTCTGTCCCCTCTGCAGCCGTCGTGCTCTTTGTGCAGAGCACGTCACTTCTTCCCTGCATCTCGGCCCATGGCTCCTCCTGCCTTGGGACAACTCCTACAGTGTTCATCCCGGCTAATGGCTCTTGTGTGAACCCTGAGCCTGCTCACGGGTCTCATTTGTCATCGTGCCCTGCCTTCCAGCGACAGAACCTCTCTCCCACTCCCCTGCTGGGGGCTTCTCTCCTGCCCTGAACCTTCCTCATACGAGCTGCATCCCGGCCTGGAATATTCTTCCTCCCCTACCTCTTTCCACCTGTCTGATTCCTACTTTTCCTTTATCCTAGCCCATTTGGAAACCTTCCCTCTGGATGGGTTCTCTGGCAGGATTTGGTACTTCCCCTAACAACACTCAACACACGGGCTCCTGCTGGCTCGCTCGCCTGGGCAGCTCAGTAGGCTGTACGCTCCGCGGAAGTAGGGGCTGAGCTCGTCCCATTTACCCCCGGCCCCAGCATCTCTCACGGTGACCTGGTGCATCGTAGGTGGTCAGGAAATACTATGTTGGATGAGGGAACGAACGAATGCATGCTTACCAGGAATGGCGGCCCAGCCTACTCAGATCATGGGAGGTGGGAGGGAGCTGCAAGCCACACTCACCGTTGCAGGTGCAGCGCACATTCCTGTAGAAACGTGGGCACACAAAGCTGATGCGAGCCGTGCTGTAGGTCATGAGTGCGTGGGAGTCCAGGGACAAACCTTGCTCACAGTGCTGCTCCTGACAGTCCAGCCCCGAGCAGTTTTTCTCCAGGATGGCCGAGATGCGCATGACGTTCTCCAGATGCCTCCTGGCGTTGGACAGCTTTTGGATCAGGTAGGCTGGCTTATAGAACTCACTGCTGTGCATTTCCACCGCAAACAGCATGTCCAGCTGGTTGGTCCCCGCCACGGGCTGGATGCTGATGATGCGCAGGCTGTCCTGCTTCTGGGTGAGGACCGCGTTCCGCAGGGTGCGCCGGAAGCCATGCATGTGCAGCCCCACGAAGTCCTCAGGGGACACGTTCTCGAAGCGGATGGTGACGGTGTTCTGCAGCATCTCATGCACCAGCTGCTCCACATGCACGACCACATCGATGGGCACCTGGAAGCGGCCGTCACTCACTGACACGTTCAGGACGTACTTGCCGCTGTCCAGGCCTCCCAGGGCGATGATCTTCCCATCGTGACTGTTCACTTTGAACAAGCTTTTCTGCTCCGATTTCAGGGCAAACGTGAGCACATCATACATGTCTTGATCTGTGGCATGGATCTTCCCAATGACCCCACCAGGAAAATCATCCTCCATGGTGACAATGAAAATTTCCAGGGGAATGGCTGTGGGCTTGTGGATACTTTCCTCGATGACCCGCACGCGGATGTAGGAGTGAGAAACTTGCTGCGGTTTGCCGGAGTCTTTTGCCTAAAACAACCAAGAGGGAGAAAGGCAAGGAACTAAGAAAAATCACAACACTTTTAAGAACAACAAAACTCAGAGAGAAGACGTCTACTCCTCTACCCGTGTTTGCTTCTTCCTCCGTCCCCTGTTACTGTTCTGCAAAATGCTGAGAGCGTGCATTGAAGTAAGAGGAGTGATTTATCAGCTTTGGTCCTTACATGCACACTCTGTTATGGACAATAAAATATGTGCACACAGTATAGCCGTTGGGGGTGAACAGGGAAGGAGAAGGGAGGCTGCTCTGAGATCCACATGCCCACCACACACTGGCCTTGTTTTCATTTTGAACAGAAGCCACAGGGGACATCGTACATAAAGTGGTGTTCTTACTTGAAGGAACAATCTTTGCAATTCTTTCCTTTGGATTGGGCCAGAGGACATCTTTCTGTAGGCTGAAGAAATAACATGAGGTGTGAATTGCATAAATTAAGGTACAGAATAAAAAAATGGAATGCAGAAGGGAAAGATAGGTAGCCTGGAAAAGCTTTGCCTTCTTTCTACGTATGAGAATTGACAGAAGAAGCACCCGATGGCACATCTTTCCTGAACCCTTCTGTGCGCAGCATGGGGGTAGCCAGTGCTGTAGAACTTCAGACACGGGTAGATTCCTGTGGACGGGGTCCCCAGGGAGGGTGTCTGAGGATGGAGGGATGCGGTGGACCTTGGAGGTCAGATGAAATCTGAGGAGATATGTCCTCGTATGTGGAAGGCAATGTAAAAGCAGGGACTTGGGCATCACGTGGACCCGAGTTCAAATCTTGACTCAGGCACTCACTACGTGTCTGGCCTTGTGGAAGTTACTTAACATTTCTGAACTGAAATGTCTGCGCCTTTAATATGACTATAATAGTAGAACCTACTTCACAGGATTCTACTACGGTGGGGATGAAAAGACACCGTGATGGCAAAGTGCTTAGCACAGGCCTGACCCACGGAGGTACTTTGTACCTCAGAGTTAATGTGATTGTTATTTTTACTATTAAAATCACCACATACTTTATGTGATCAACCACATGAACCAGAGATGCTGACATGGAAAAGTCAGGTAGGAAGAGATAAGTTAGCAAATGAGATTCAACTTGAAGTCAGGCTGTGGAGGGCCTCAAAGGACAGGGATAAGTGTAGACTTCACAGGCTAGAGGTTGCCCACTCAAATGTCAGAGAGCAGAGAGGTGACAGAAAGGCATGGCGCTGCTGGGTGGAAGGTGATAGATTAGAGGACCTGTAGACTGAGCAGGACTGGAAAACCATGTCTGCCGAAGGATGTCAAAATTGAAAATGGGAGAGAATGGGGCCGGAGTTCGGCCTGCAGACCCCACATCTTCAGGCACTAGTGAGCCACAGATGGTTTTAGTTTAGGGAAGGAGTTGGTATATTTTTTCTGTAAAGGGCTAGATAGAAATAGTTTTAGGCTTTGGGGGTTATATGATCTCTATCAACTAATCAACTATGGTTCCAGTGTGAAGCAGCCAGAGCATATGTAAATGAATGGGTAAGCCTATGTTCCAATAAACTTTTATTGATAAAAACAGGCTAAGGGCATGATGTGTTTGGGGCTGTAGTTGGTTGAGCCCTGGTTCAGGCGGGCTGATATAACCAAAGTGGAATGATTACTCAGGGAGGGGTGTAGGGATGTATCAGAAAAGAATGAGGCTGAAGCCAGAGGAGTCACCCAGGAGGCTCCTGCAACAATGAGTGAACAGGGAGGTAGTGAATGAAGTGGGGCGATGACAAATGACATGTAACTGATGCATATGGGGACCTTATGAAGGCAGAAACTCAGGACTTGGTGGTAATTTAACATTAGGGACTAGGAGGGGAAAGTTCTCTATGGTGTTTCTAAGGTGTGAGATGTGAAATCTATTCTCTAACAATCAGAGAGGGTAAAAAACTATACCAGCTCCTGTGACAAGGCACTGAAAGTCTGTCCTTGCTCTTGGTACCTATACTGTGATATAAAATTATTTACGAGGGTGCCTGGGTGACTCAGTCAGTTAAGCGTCCAACCTTGTCTCAAGTCATGATGTCACAGTTTGAGCCTTGCATCACGCTCTGCACTGACAGTGTGGAACCTGCTTGGGATTCTCTTTCTCCCTCTCTCTCTGCCCCTCCCTTGCTCTGTCTCAAAAATAAAGAACTAAATAAACATTAAAAAATATTCACTCAACATTGTTGGAGGAGTGAGTGGCAACCAAAGCATTCACTGGCATGCTCAGAGCCAAGAGTCATTAATTTGGAAGGTCACATAGAGCAGTGCAAGCCATAACTTACCAGAAGAAATAATGAACATAATGGAATGTGACACACATATAAAGGGTTATTATTGTTATTATTGCCACCATTAATAATGACTTTAGGTTGCCCTCTGTGGCAACAGTGAGTAAAAAGTCACTTGGTTTCACTAATGGGACCCAAATCTTGGTACTGGCAAAATTAATTCCTGGGAACTCATTTCCTGCTCTTATCCACACCCTTTGCATACCTGCCACTTTTGCCCCTTTGTCCCATTTCATTTTACAAGGCCATTGACCTTGAGGAAGCTAAAATGTTGGGAGACCACTGCCATCTGAGTGCTTGGTCCCCTCCTGCCTCACTGGGAAAACTTACCAAGCAAAGGTCTCTTCAAAAGCAGAGGCCACGCTATGTCTCAATCATATTAGGACAAAGATTGGAAGCTTTGCCAAGTAGAGTAATGTGGCAAAGTCTACTCAGTATAAAGCAGCAAGCCTCGACCAATTAGTTGTCTTTCTGGGTCAATTAGAACCCTAGGAATTTTGAGAATGCAGATTCGGGCCCAGTGACTGTCTGCCTGGTACACCCTATGGGAAAGTCCCTTCTGAACAATGACGCTTCCCTTCCTTCCTGTTCAATTTCACACAAAGAGGCCGCTTTTATTGGTGTGAAATTGAATTTGAGATTAAAAGGGGAACATTCCTGCATGGTAATGAATTATGTTGACTTGCTCCACAAAGAAAAACCATCCACGGGGCACGGAAACCAGCAAAAGAGAAATCCAGCCTGATGTGGACAGAGGATGGGGCCGTACCTGGACGCACAGCACATATTCCGGAGACTCCGTGTGCCCGAAGACCACAGCTGACCGCAGGACCCCATGTGGGTCCAATATGAACTCCTCCTCTTCGTTTCCCGACAGGATAGAGAAGGAGAAGGGAGGCCCATTGTGAAAGGAGTCTCTGTCTGTCACCACCAGCTGCAGAATGCTGGTGCCTACTGGCTTGTTTTCCTGCATAAAAGAGTATATTAAAAAGGAAGATAAAATTACACCTCTCTTCACATTTAAAAAAAAAAAAAACCCGTCATTACCGGCTAGAAAACAGGGCTTTCAGCAGAAGGGATTCCCTGTAATATTATCTTGTCTTCTGAAAATATGCTGGAGTCTGTAAGCGTCATGCTCCACATCTTTGGCTGCCTCCCCACAACCGCCCCGTGAGACAATGAGCTGCGGGAGAGAACACAAGAACTTCGCACTGAACAGGTTCATAGGGTCCCAGGATGGTGTGGCCTCCATCTTGTCCTTTGTAGGCTGGAAAGGCCCTGGGTTCACCTAAGCAGCTCTGGGAACATGTGGTGCCCACGAGCCTCTGTGACTAGGTCGGAAACCCTCTCGGGCCAAGGAAACATCGACCTTTTGGGACAGGAAGGCACTTCGTCACACTTGTCACAACACAATCATGCTGAGCCCTAACACTGTGACGCGGTGTCACAACATCAGACTTTGGCGGGGGCACATCTTAGCAACTTCCCGGTAAACACACGAAGGCATACGCCAGGTGGAACTAGGGCTTTGCATCTCACCCCTCAGAACACAGTTTTCCCGTCTTTCTTGAGGACAGGGAAAGCGAGCACACTATTTCTCGACTTGAGAATGGAGAGAAAGAAAACCCTTAAAGTCATCAGAATTTCTGGAAACCCTGATGTTTTTATTCAAGGATTATTTCGCAGAACCTTTCTGCCTGTTCCCCAAAATAGAAACACAAAGGCTCTTCTTGGGTTGAAGGTTCTCCTCACTCCAAAAACGCCAAATTGAATTCCTCTGGAGCCCAGGCATTGGTTTTCTTGCCCCATTCTGTTTAGACTTCGGCATTACCACAGCTTGGGCCTGAAGTCAGTTTCATTAGTTCAGGCCTTCTGATGACACTGATTTAGCATTAAATAAGTTTGGGTCACAGAGATGGAGACCGTGATACACGGCAGTTTGGACGGAGTCGTGCACGGGGCGGGCACGCTTCAGCTTGCTGTGCTGAATTAGTCTTATGAAAACCATGTGTTGGAAAAAGCAAATTGTCCTGGCTTGGGAAAAGGGAGGAACAGTTTTTGAAGGAGAAAGAGAAAAGGACCTCAAAAGACGTCTTACTTTGTTCCTTCTCTCAAGTGGCCTTTTGGTCATCAGAAACTAGACCCTGTTTCCCTCTGGAATCAGCCATGGCACCGCCTCAGCCCCATGTAGATTTACTATTTCACAGTGACAGCATGCTCAGCACCACACAAAATAGAAGAGTTATTGATTTGTTTGCTCACTTTATAAAGGCCATTTCCTCTACAGGAGAGAGACACACAGAGAGAGACAGAATGTGTGGCCCAGGGGTCACCATCTGAGAAAGAAGGGTGAAAGAGAACACGGACAGGCCCCGGCGCTGCAGATAGGAGCCGCGGTCACTGCTCATGGCTGCGATTCTCGTTTCTTTCACTGCTGGCTTCCTGTTGTGCATGTGAAAACAGGCTGTCAAGCTGATCGATGTGTGTCATAAAACCGAATGTTGAGTGGGCAAAGCCCATTTTGTTTTGGGGCGAGCACACCGGCCGTGCGAGGCCGACAGTGCCTCCGTGGGAGTCGGTCCTGGAGAAGGGCCATCTGAGAGAGACAGAAATGGAGGAAGGGGCAGCCCCTAGGTGAAGCTGTGCAGAAGCAGGAGGGGGACAAGAGTGCACAGCCGCTGGAAAGACCATCAGAGAGGAGAGGACGACCTGAATACCATTGCTGAAGGAATCCGATTTCGTTGACAAGGTGGCAGGAAAGAGGCTGGGGCTGCTTGCTTTACGAGGAGTGCCTCTCCGCTCCGCCTGACTCCTGGACATCTCAGAGTTGGGGAGCCGGCCGTGACGGCCAGACTAAGTCCTGATGTTGTTCCAAAGGGGTCTCTCAAGACCTGGCTCGCTCTCATCTCACCTTCTCCCCTCAAAGCCTTAAGACCCCATGGGAGGTGATTCTGAGGCCAAACTGGATCAGGCAAGAGCTGGTTCTCAGGACTCTCTGAGGCCCCCCACAACACGTGTATCAATCGCTGTTTCCTCTATGTCCTCCACACTGACAACATTCCTGGACTGGATTCCCCGAGTCTCCAGTGGTCAGGAAGAGGTCAGCACTGTGCTCATGAAACATCTTTTTTTTTTTTTTAAACGTTTATTTATTTTTGATAGAAACAGAGCATGAACGGGAGAGAGGCAGAGAGAGAGAGAGGGAGACACAGAATCTGAAGCAGGCTCCAAGCTCTGAGCTGTCAGCACAGAGTCTGATGCGGGGCTTGAACTCACAGACCGTGAGATCATGACCTGAGCCAAAGTTGGACACTTAACTGACTGAGCCACCCAGGCAACCCCGAAACATCTTTTGAAAAAGAAAAATAGATGGGAAGAAGAGTCATTCCCCCTGAGAATAGAATGCCAGCTACTCCATCTTGCAACCTAATTTTAAGGAGCAGGTGGATTTAAAGTGCTAAACAAATTGCTTATGGAAGATTGATTTTAATGAGTAGCAGCTCTATCCTGATGCCCAATCTCTTTTGGAGAGATGAGACGGTTTGTATCAATCTCCTGCTGTTGCCAGAATAGCACAGAGTAGCTGAAAGGCAGCCTGTCCTTGTGAAGAGGATGGGTTTTGCAGAACACTGACTTGAGTTCAAACCCCGATTCTACCACTAAGCAGCTGCAGGATCTTGGGTGAGCTACTTAGCCCCTCAGGCCCTTAGCTCCTTCAGCATAAAGTGGGGGCTGCCCCAGCCTCTCACTTCACGAGGCTGTGGGGGGGACAGGTGGCTCATGTAAAGCACCCGACACTTGAGAGAGCCCCGTCGGCAACAGTGCTTATCACTATTTATTAGTCAGTGGCTGTGGAAGAATCAGGCTCTCTTCATACCCGTCTCATGATGGCATGAATTGATATCAGGTAAAAAAAACCCCCAAAAACCATTGTTTTAATTTGTGAGTAAAATGAGGCGCCCGGGCGGCTCAGTCAGTCAAACATCTGACTTTGGTTCAGGTCACGATCTCACGGTTTATGGGGTTGAGCCCCACATCAAGCTCTGTGCTGATAGTTTGGAGCCTAAATCCTGCTTTGATTCTGTTTCCCTCTCTCTCTGCCTCTCCCCTGCTTGTGCTCTCTCTCTCTCTCTCTCTCTCTCTCAAAAAATAAATTAAACTTAAAGGACTAATTTACAAAAATGGTAAGTAAACCATCGCAGAGGAAGAAGGCTGGGCACGCAAGGACAGGTGACTAGCAGGCAAGATGTGGCTCACCTGAATCACAGCAGTGTAGTTAGCAGGGGTGAACACCGGGCTGTTGTCGTTCACATCAGAAATATCAATGTTGACGGTGGCAGTTGATGACATTGCAGGAATGCCACTGTCTACTGCCTGGACGAGCAGGGAGTATCCAGACACCTGCCAAAGCACAGAGGGCCGACAGTGAAGACGGACAGCATCTCCTTCAGTCTGCACACACTCAGAAGAGCTGCGGGAATGGCTGTGCTTTGCTGAAGATCAGCCACCTTCCCTCTTGGTCCTCGAGACCAGGGATTTGCAATGTCGGCACCCCTGACATCTGGGGCCAAGGTAATCCTTGGTTGCCGGGGGCTGACTTGTGCCTTTGTAGGATGTTTAGCAACATCCCTGGTCTCCACCCACTAGAAGCCAGTATCACTTTCTGCCCATTTGTGGCAGCCAAAAATGTTTCCAAACATTGCCAAGTGTCCCCTGGATGGGGCGTGGGGGTGAAGTGGGGGGTGGGGATGCACAAAACAACCCCTGGTTACAACTACAGTTCTCATCCTGTGTTCAAACACGACAGCTGTCACCCTGATCTTCCTTATCAGTTCTGAACTTCAGGAGTTATGGGGATATATCACCTAAAGAGGTTTTCCTGCTTTGGAGTACCGCTACTATGACATCTCTTCCTGTAATTTCACTTTGAAGACATGTATTTTGGGTCACAAAACACAATGTTTAGAAACTTTGTTTAACGTTGGTAGAGGAGTTTTCTGGATCATTCTTTCTGACCTAAATACCTTCAGATGCTCCTTTTATATCTGCTCACCTAGTGCTAAAGCTGTGGATGAAACCAGGACCACAGGATCCCAATGCTGAAGGTACTTTCCTGCCTCCTAGCTCTGGGAAGGACCAAAATTCAAAGCATCCAGAAAATTACACCTTTGGGGGTGTCTGGGTGGGTCAGTCGGTTAAGTGTCCGACTTCAGCTCAGGTCATGGTCTGATAGGTTCGTGAGTTTGAGCCCTACCTCAAGCTCTTTGCAGTCAACACGGAGCCCACTTCATGTCCTCTGCCCCCTCTCTCTGCCTCTCCCCCACTCGCTCTCTCCCTCTCTCTCTCTAAAAAATAAACATTACACGAAGAGAAAGATACATCTTTGCTTTCTCCTTTAAGACACCCATAAATAAGAAGCTGCTAGCATCTATTGGCAGAAAATTCTTTCAAAGGTCTAACCCAAATATGTCATGCTGCATTTCAGCCTATCCTATTTACTCTCGTTATTTGGAATGCAGAATCTTCCTACTTTTACTCATGGAGCCTGAGCGGATTCCAGTGAAGGGATGGGCATGGGTGGGAGGGGCTGGCCTAAACTAGCTTACCCGTTCACGGTCTAATTTCTTCTTAACCTTTACAAGTCCCAGGACAGGCTCCACAGCAAATTCATCGTCCCGATCTCCGTTCACAATGGAAAAATGAATCTGTCCATTGGGTGGGCTATCTGCATCTTCTGCTATTAGCTTCATGGGACACAAACCACAACAACAACAACAACAACAACAAAAGGCATGACATGAGAGACAGAGAAAAGGTTTATTCTAAGGGTCCCGGGTCTTATAACTGGGCACAGCTCTGGCAGTTTTCTTAGAGCTCTCTATGCTCACGTGCTAGCCATCATGCCCCCGGCAGAAGAATGGATGGCTCGGGTGGAGGAGGGAGACACCACTACTGGAGCAGCCACCTCCTTTCCAGTAGTTTTTGTCTGCCTACAGCCTGATGCTTGTCAGGCATGATTTTCCTTGGGCCTTGAGCCACTGAGGATAGAGATAAGCTCACTGATAGAGCCACTGAGGATAGAGCTGAAGCTCATAGGGGGAGTTTGGTGATTCTTTCCCAATTCTGCAAACAGTGGTCTCTGCCACTGAGACAGACATTCTCTAAATTCATGCGCCTCTGTGTTAAGGAAGCCTGAGAAAATTCCCTTTCTCACGTGGCAAACACACTGCCCTGCTGCTCCGTATTGGTGATACTGGGATTTATATGCGTGAAAGTGGTCCTGGGAAGTCCACCTCTGGTGTCTAAAAAATGCACACCGACACCTGGTGCTGCAGGAGCCAGAAATAAGGATGGATGGGAGGGACCTGTCCGGTAGGGGTGGTGATGATGGTAGGGATGGAATTCACTGTTTCCAAAACGTAATTTGTAAGTCTGAGAGAGCCCATGTACTCTTTACATGGCTTGCTCTTACTGGTATTAGAAAAAATTCCCTCCAGAAAGAGCTTCTCTAAGAGTGGCCAAGCAATCTTAATCTTGCTCCCAAATGCAGCTGTCCTACTCTGTGTGCGTGTGTGAGTGCATGCGTGTGTGTGTGTGTGTGCGTGTGTGTGTGTGTGTGTGTGCATGCGCGGGGTGGGAGGCAGACTTTCTTTTATCCTTAGCCACCTAATACCTTCTTATCTAAGGTCACAAACCAGTGGAAGCCGTCATTAGAAATATATTCTGTGGTCTGTTTTGTTTTTTTGAACAACATACACTTTCAGGAAGAAAGTAATTATCAGACACTTAAACTTTGGTATAAATGAATTTATCAGACCCTTCCAATGTACAGAAGGAGAAAGAACAGTTGAAAGACTGGTGACTGACTAGAGTCCTCGGGGACAAAAGGACCCATAAAGAGAGAGCGTGACAAGAATCTGAGACAGACTTTGCTCACGTTTTTCACTCTCTTTAGTAGAATTATTAGTCCCAGACATCTGGATCTCCCACTGGCACCTACCAAAATGACAGAGTCCCCGACCAAGGCATCTTCACTTATGACGGCACTGTAGACATCTTGGCTGAACCTGGGAGGGTTGTCATTCACATCCGTGAGGTTGATGCTGACGGTGGTCACGGCACTGAGAGCTGGGGTGCCCCCATCTTTGGCTTCCACCACCAGGTAAAACTTTTTGCATAATTCATAGTCCAGCACTTCAGAGACAGAAATACCCCCTTTGAAGAGAGATTAGGAAAAAAAGATTGGTCAGCGGTTCCCCAATCATGACAATATTTATCACATCATCTCCAGCCAAGAATTTTAGACATTCAGGAATTTGTTTATTTAATGCCCTGCTGAAAGCATCTCAGAGTCTGATTAATGCTGTCAGTTAAAACATAGCTATCCATCAGATGCAACACTGAGGAAATAAAGTCTTTGAATGTTTCTACAATACTTTCTGAACTTCTCTCAAGCAGCCTGAAAATCTTCGGCATTATTCACCCACATGCCTCTAGGGAGAAGGGCCAGAAACCGGCATCCCTGATAAGCGTCTCCTGATGATCCCTTAACTGGACCCAGGCAGACGGAAAATGAGCTGAGATGTGTGGATGTGATTGCACGATCCTGTCCCAGATCAGCAAGTGAATATCTGCAAACTTCACTGAATTCAATTAACCACGAACGTGCCTTGCCAAGTTACAGTGCGCTTATCTAAAACCATGACAGCACAAAGAGGGCAGAGATCTCAGAAATCTCAAGGTACAGTGACCTAATGAAAAGGAAATACCTGGGATTAGTGGCCAACTAATAAGTGTGAGTTCAACATCCACAACTACAGAACAGAGGGAACGTCCACGTCCTAAAGCTATTTAAGTTAAGCCAGTAGAACAAGTAGAAATGCCCTGGCGGGGTGCCACCTCTAGGAGGGGCTCTATGAGTGCTCTTCCTTCCCATTCTATCCCTTTCTGGCGAGGTGACTCAATTCTGCATTCTGCACTTGGTAACTGGTCATTGTACTGCCTGCAGAGCAGATCTCAAGGGCATTCGTGGGCATTTCTACCAACTGGAAAACAATCATTAGGACCAAGGTCAGTATGTCACATCCATTCACATTTCCAGACAGGCACCTTCTCTAGCTGCTAAAGCTGCCCTTCTATTTAAGGTGAGAAACAGAAGTCATACCTATAACAAGAGCCTCTTTCTCCCCATAATTAAGTTTTCTTAGCAATTACCACCCTTAGTGCTTTGTTTTGTATCCCAGTCTCGTTATGTAGTGCCAAATTTAAACAGTACTTAACCATTTCCCCGTGGTGTTCATATACAATGGCCATAACTAGACAGACTAAGTCTAACACGTATTTAAATGAGGAAAATCCCATACATTTTAATTTGAAGTAATGACCTTAATAAACAGAGGTACTGCTGGGAGAAGCTGCTAATGCAATTCTTCCATCGCTATTTCCACCTCCCTACACCTAAGGGCAGGAACGGTATCTCCTTATTTTGCACCTCCCCCGACCCCAGCATAGCAGTGCTCTACAGAGGTGAAAGCACGTATCCTAGAATCAGGAAGATCTGAGCTCAAATCCTGGGTCCTCTACTGATTCACAGTGGACAGTGGGGAACTTAACCTCTTCGAAGCTCTGTTTTTCTCATATGGAAAATGCGAGAAATAACCAATGAATTAATAAGAGTCTGGCGTATTCAACCTGCTAAATAGATGTTGCTAATTATGAGTTTCCTGTTCAGCAAGTGCATTTTTCTCGTGTGATGACGAGCGAGTTGCGTCCGATGGACGCAAAGTGCGAGAGACTTATCTTTCTCACCTGAAAAATGGGATGGCTTTGATTATGACTATTCATAGGGAAATAGGTAAATGAATGAGATTATCCATGAAAGTGCTGTGAAAATATGAATACAAACACTAGGAAATACATAGTGGAAAGGGTGAGTATGTTTACTCTCCCAAGGATATCCCAACTTGTTTCTTGAATCACCATCTTTATTTTATTATCATCTTTATTACCCGAAATGCTCCCAATAGTTAACTCCCTAATAGAAAGAAAGGCCTAGGGTTCTCCTTTTGTTCTCTTGATTTATTTCCAGGCGTGTTTTCCCTAGGTGACGCCACATGGCCCCTGAGTTTGAAAAGGGCGTGGTGAGAAAGGACAGTGTCCTGACTGGGAATTGTGGACAGGACTCATACAGAGCCGGTTCCAGCTGACTGGGGTGCACAGTTGAGAAGGCCTGCATATCACCACGCACACCACTTAGCAATGTCTTCTTTGGCAGGTGACCAGAGAGTGGCAGCCTGAGCGTGGACACGGGCACTGGGATGCTCATCTCCAGGAGCACTTCCAAACACATAAACACATGATCCAAGTAAAACAACCCAAAATGAAATCGAGCAAAAACAGAGAAGAGAGGGAAAGAAGCAAACCCTTATGCTCGGTGCGCAAATATTATTTCCTGTCCCCATCTATGAACCGCCTTACTGCTCCCAAGCCTTCCTACGAGAAATCCTGGAGCCCACCTGAAGGTCATGTATTTTCCCAGTGAGCCCACAGCCAGGAGCTTACAACTTGGCAGGGGGCAGGCGCAGAGGCAGAGTGTCAGAAGGTACCCTGGGGTCTGCGTGATGTGCTTCCACTGGGAGGGAGGAAGAGGAAGAAGCAGAGGCCACCCAGAGGGCAGTTAGATGGTTAGGAGAAGCAGGGGAAAAGTGAAGCTGTGAATTCTAAGCAGGTTGCTGTTTACCCACCTGTCTTTGGGTTGATTCTAAATCTCCCTTGTTCATTCCCAGACCGGATTTGATACGTAATCTCGGCATTTGTGCCAATATCTTTGCTGGTGGCAAAAACAGCAAGCACTTGGGTGCCAGGGGAGGTGTCCTCAGGCACCGTCACCAGGTAGTCCCTCCTCTCAAACACAGGGGGGTTGTCATTAATGTCCAGGACAGTGATGGTGACCGTGGCAAGAGAGGAGAGAGCTTGGCCGGGGCTCTGGTCGGTGGCCTGGACGCTGATGTTGTAGGAGGGCTGCTGCTCTCGGTCCAGCGGCTGCTCTAGGATAATGATGCCTGATGAGCCGTCGATGGAGAAGAACCCATCGGCAGAGTCGGCCAGGGAATACACCACCTTCCTGTTGATGCCTGCGGGAGACACAAGAACGTTAGCGAGAAGAATGCTGTTCGATGACGGTCTGCACTAGAATATCATGGCTACTCATAGAAAGAAGATCGGTAATGACAGAAGCCAACAGCTTTGGTCCTACAAAAGCATAAAAATGTACAGGGACACCTGGGTGGCTCAGTCAGCTAAGCATCTGACTCTTGATTTTGGCTCAGGGTCATAATCTCACGGTTCATGAATTTGAGCCCTGAGTTGGGCTCTGTGCTGATAGTGCAGAGTCTATTTGGGATTCTCTCTCTCCCTCTCTCTCTGCCCCTCCCCAACTCGCTCTCTCTGTCTCTCTCTCAAAATAAATTAATAATAAATGCCTTAAAAACTGAAAAGCCAAGAGATCCTCTCTCTCTTTCTCTCTCGCCCTGTGCTCCTCCCTCACTCATGTGTGTGTGCGCCCTCTCTCTTTCTCTCAAAAAAACATTGTATGTGGGGCGCCTGGGTGTCTCAGTCGGTTAGGCGTCCAACTTCGGCTCAGGTCATGATCTCGCGGTCCGTGAGTTCGAGCCCCGTGTCGGGCTCTGTGCTGACCGCTCAGAGCCTGGAGCCTGTTTCAGATTCTGTGTCTCCCTCTCTCTCTGATCCTCCCCCGTTCATGCTCTGTCTCTCTCTGTCTCAAAAATAAATAAACATTAAAAAAAAAAACATTGTATGTAAGTAACATATACAACTAATTAAATACAACATATACAACAATTAAATAATAAAAAAACCATAAAATATTGGCAACAGATATCATAAATAGTTGGGTATTCTTCATATATTAGAGAACCCCATGCATCTTTAAGAAAAACTCTAAGGTGCCAATAAATACGGGGGTAAAGATGTGCCACCAAAAGAGAAATACAAATTAATTACTTCAAAAAATGTTTATCTGGAATCTATCTGTCGCTACTCCAGGTGCTAGAGATTTTAGCAATGGACAAGAGTCAACCATTTCTTGAGGAAATTATTACACTTAGTGGGAGTAAGTAATAAATTAACAATAAAGAATCCGTAAAACAAATGGCAGGTTAGGGGGTAAAAAGGAAGAAAAAGCCACAGGGGGGACCAGGAGTGCTTGGAGGAGAGAGAGTTTGGGAGATGGAGGGGAAGGTGGTAATTTTAAATAAGGTGCTCAGGGAAGGACTTGGCCCTTGAATAAAAACCCAAAGGAGGGGAGGCAGAGAACAGTGCAGATAATCTGGGGAGAGAACGTGGCAGGCGGAGAGACCCCCAAGTGCAGAGTGCCCCTCTGGCGTGTTGGAGGGCACTGTCGGGAAGGCCGGTGCGACTACAGTCAGGAAGCAAGAAAGAGAAGATGGTTTCAGGGTGACAGCAGGTTGGGGAGCAGCCCACGTGGGGTTGCGGTGCTGAGCCAGGTAGCCAGCCGAGGGCTCTGAGGCAGGCAGTCATGGGGTGTGCCTCAGATTTTAACAGGATCACTCAGGCTGCTGGTTGTGAAGAGAAGGAAGGGCGGCAAGCGAGGAAGCAGGGACAGCTGGCTGACGCCCGCGGGAACGCAGGCACGTGACAGTGGTGGCTTGCACTGGCGGTGGCCTCTGAGTGGTGAGAAGAGGTCAGCTTCCGCCCTGTTCTGAACACGTAGGTGGTGAGAAGGGAGCGATCCCGGGTGTGTTGTCAACTTGGAGGTGGTGAGAAAGGACTGTTTTCTGCCGTGAGAGAAAGAGAAGATCCCAGGATGACTCAGAGGGAGCTGCCGTCGGCTGGGATGAAGGACTGCAGGAGGACAAGGATTCGGATGACAGACTAGGAGCCCCACTTTGGACAGATTAAGTTCAAGATGGGCATTTTATATGTAAGCGGATACTCAGGTAGGGAGCCGGTGTAGGAGGCTGGAGATCAGAGGAGAGTCCACGTGGAGCTATGAATGTGAGCGTCACCCGGTTCCAGGGCCACGTGGAGCCATGAGGATGGCTGGGGACATAAGAGAATGCAAAGAGAAAAAGAAATGCAATGGCCAGTGAGCCTGGAGCACTCCATCAAAAAAGGGGGAAGATCTACTGAGAGGGTGGCCTCCAGCTCTGTGATTTAAAGAAACGCACTTATTTATCAAGACGCCATTTTGCCTTCATATACATGAAAGCTAAAACATACCAGCCGGGAGACGTCCACCAACAACCAACAAATTAGTGGTTGATGATCAGATTGACTTCTGGTTCTGAAGACTGATTGAACTGTTTTCATCAGAGGATCTTAGGACTTCAAAATGATTTACGCACCCCCAATTCACTAGGTGTTAAGATTTCTAAGAGGCAAAATATAACATCTTTGTAGGCTGAAAAAGCATTACTTTGATCCTAAATGCCTTAATGAAGACAGTCATTAATCAAGGGTTTTTAGCTATGACCACGATCTAAAAATGCCTTTTACAAATCACAGACTTAGAATGTAAGCTCTTAGAGGGGAGGGCCTAACTCTGTGTATAACACCTCGCCACGGGGTCAGACATTCGGCAGTAATAAGAGTTAAACACTTTGCTCCCCCAGTATGTAATTTCCCTTAAGCCAAAATTCCCAGCAAACCAATAAAATCATCTATCTGGAGGGAATGACATAAATTGCATTATGTGGCTTTAACCAAAAGGTCAATACTGAGAGCTTGTTCTTGGTTCCATTCCAGAGAGTCCATTTTTTCCAGAGTTTCATCATTTACTTTTATTTCTCTTTCAAAACAACTACCCTGTGATATATACACATCAGCTTCTGGTTTTATTGGTGCTGGGATTAAAAACAAGAAGGTTCTCCTCTTCCTCGCTGCCCCTTAAAATAAGGCCCCAGAGCAGACATTTTAAGGATGCCTTCTGGCTCTCCAAGATTAAATTCTTCAACATCAACTCCTGGGGTGAATATACATAGTGTTGCAATAACCCTGCGGGGGTGGGGGGGGTGGGGGGGGTGGGGGAGTGGGGAGGGATGGGAAGGGGGCAGAGCTGGTCTTGTGCCTAGAAGCTGCAGTGACTGATTAGAGGCTCTCAGGACACCCCTCAAAGTCACAGAAACAGATTTATGGGAATACATCAGCGACTGACATCAATACACCATGCAGGTTTTCAAAGCACACGCATTGCCTGCGGATTTGACTTCCACCCCCAGCGTAGGGAACACCACTCTTAGGAACAATAAGTTGGGGCAGGAGATCCATGCAGGATCCTTCATCTGAGCATCTCCTGACAAGACCCACTTCGCAGATGCATAAACCAAGGACTGATGGCTTGCCTGCTGCCACTAGCGTTTTTAGGTAAGCATGAGGGAAAAGCTCCTGTGTTCCCTTTAAGGATTTCTGGAGATGTGCTCTTGGACACGCTTCCCCTTCAGACCTAAAGATCATTTGGGAAGAAGAGCACTTCCGACTGTTCTGAAAGCGGTGGCTTTCAGGCTGAGAGCTGAGTGTTAGGAGAGGCAGGGGTCGAATTTGCACGCTGCTGTTCTCTGTGGCCACAAGGCCTGGAGGGAAGGTGCCCCTAATGGCTGCCTGTGTTTCTTTCACTAGGACAGACAGCTGAAATCTAATTAAAACTATCACCTATGTTCCTGGTCTGCCTCTCTCTCTTTCAGCCCTATTCAGAGGTACCCGGCTTTGCTCACATCCCAGAGCAGGAGATGCTGTGTTCTCTGAGCTTCCTGCTCAGCGGGCTAGCCCTGTTGTCTGAGCACTGCATTTACAAGGCTGACATTAATCAGCCACACAAAGACCACGGCTCCCCTCCGGGCAGATTCTGTTAATTTAGATTCGGAGGCAGGGTTTTTCTGCTTTACCACAGCAGAAAAGCATCCCCTCCCCCCACCAAGTTGCTGACCCAAACTCCCCCCCGCCACTTCCCATACATTCTGCTTCTGACAATATCTTGGGCATTCACACCAGGAGGAACTGGGAGATTTATTGTTTCCTTCTCCTTTCTGTTACCAATCAGATTGATAGGGAAGCGAGACCAGAAAAGGGGGAGGGGAGAAAAAAAAAAAAAAAAAACCTCAAACCACCAACCCTGTTAAATGCCATCACTTATGATCTGGTAGCTCTCAAGGAAAGAGCGGAATATATTTTTGGAATGTATTAACATTCCCATTTAGACCCAATTGCCATGGATTTCAATGATTTCTAGAAATAAAGCCGGACGGGTAAAGGCCAATTTGGAGGCAGTACATTTGGTCTAGCGCTTGGATCTTTGCTGTGTTACCAGGTGATGGGTGCTACCTTTGTTAAATGAATGCAGGTCATGCCACTAAAGTGGTAACTTTCTATCCAAGGGCATACGATAAATTCCATCCTTCAAATCACCATCCCTTTGCTACATACCCAGCAAAAAAGATGAACCTGAGTAAAAAACTTGCTTGCTAATTGGTCTAATGCTTTTACTGCATGCCACGGTGTGTTCTATTAAGGTATAACACTAATCTATCATTTTGCGTCTGTGTTTTTAAGTATGTAATTCTTTTCTCCAATTTGAGCCTAATTTAATGAGGACGGAGCTACTTAGCTTCCCAAAATGCTGAAATGACAGGCTACCAAGAGAAATATGACTTTCATTGCAAGTGAAGTTTCTGCCTGCTATAATTGTGGCAAATGGAGCAGGCAGGTCTTCAGAGGATTAAAATCAAGTAAAAAGAGAATGATTAAAATCCCTGTTTGCTGAAAGGAAGCAATAGGTAGTGGCATTTCGGAGGGTGGGGTTGGAGGAAAGAAATAGCACAGAAAAATTCCCAGTATGGGAAGGCAGTGAAACTCTGAGGTGGGTTGCCAAGGGTATCTATATTTCCCTTCTTGGAAGGTTTCTAGATGGAGGTTAGGTTCCTCTCAATTCAGCCAAATAGAGAGATGAGCTTTTTAGACATCGGATAGCACATAACAGTTGAAGTTTTGAGTACTTTCAAATGAAGGCAATATGGTCCAGTTCTGGAAGACAGGAGACCTTGCCTCTAGCCCATGGTTTGCCCAAGCTATACCCGTGTGCTTGGATAGGTCATTTAACCTCTTCACTGGGCCTCAGGTCTCTTCAATTTTAAAATGACAGGGGGCTGGGCACCTGGGTGGCTCAGTTGGTTAATTGTTCAACTTCGGCTCAGGTCATGATCTCACGGTTCGTGAGTTTGAGCCCCACATCGGGCTCTGTGCTGACAGTTCAGAGCCTGCTTCAGATTCTGTGTCTCCGTTTCTCTCTGCCCCTCCCTTGCTTGTGCTCTGTCTCTCTCTCTGTCTGTCTCTCTGTCTCAAAAATAAATAAACATTAAAAAAATTAAAAAAATAAAGAAATAAAATGACCGGGCACCTGGGTGGCTCCGTCGGTTAAGCATCTGACTCTTGATTTCATCTCAGGTCATGATCTCGTGGTTTGTGAGTTTGAGCTCCGCCATCAAGCTCTGCACTGACAGTGTGGAGTTTACTTGGGGTTCTCTCTCCCTCTCCCTCTCTTTCTGCCCTTCCCCTGCTCCCTCTCTCTCAAAAAATAAAGTAAAAAAAATTTTTTTACTTTAAAATGACAGAACCCAGATCAGGTGAGGTCCAAGATGATCTTTCAGACTGTACTTCATTTCCAAATGAAACTAATAGAGCTCATTTCATTTATATTTCCAAAGGATCATCTCCCCACCTTCAAAATGCTCATTAAGCTGCCATGCCTGGGCATAAGTGGGCTGTAACACCAAAGTCCAAATTAGGCCTATCCTGACAGCTCTTGGAATCTTCTGGATGGGAAGAAAGCTCAGTGCAGCAGATTCATACCATTCAGTTAAGTGTTCAGAGTTCACACATACAGCTTACAGCAAGGCATTATTACCTCGGTGAGAGATAATGCTCTCTGCTAGGATCATTCCCAGGGATCTAACCCAGAGTCAGAAGAACTCAGCTTTATGTTTGAGATTGTTACAGGTGTTAGAATCAGCACCAAAACCAAATGCCGTGAGCAGTCAACACAGAAGTACCTTGAGATTTTTTTTAACGTGGTCTTTGGAAAACGTTTTCTGCCCTCCTCCTAACATTGAGCTCTCTGAGCTTAAGGAACCCACGAGAGCTCTGTTAGGCTGGCTTTGGGGTTTTGGGTCAGCAGCTGCTGTGACTCTGTCAGGGCAGGGCCTTGTCTGTGACATTCACACGAATATCCTCCAGCAACTGTACAAGGTCCGGTATGTAGGTGACACAGTAAAAATAGGGGCTGTGCTATGTTCCTGTAAACTGGCTTTTATAAAGGGATTTGAAGTCATATGGAATAGGTATCCGGGGGAAGGAATGATCTGAAACAATTTCAACAATCAGACTCTAGTAACCCTTTTAATTTTGGTTCTTCTCACTTATTTTTTTTTAATCAACTTTATTGGTATACTGAGGTGTCATAATTTATGTACAAAAACATGAACAGATTTTAAGTGTCCAGCTCATAAATTCTAAACACGTACATATACCCCCGGGGAACCATGGCCCTCACTGACATATAGAACATTTGAATCACCGCTTAAAGGTTCCTCATGTTCCATTTTCCATTTAGGTCAATACCCTGATTCCACACCCAGGCAATCTAGTAACTTTTAAAAAACTGTTTATTTACTTATTTTTGAGAGAGTGAGAGTGAAAGCAAGAGCGAGAGAGAGAGTGAGAGAGAGAGCGCAGGTGAACAGGGGAGGGACAGAGAGAGAGGGAGACACAGACTCTGAAGCAGGCTCCAGGCTTTGAGCTGTCAGCACAGAGCCCGACACGGGGCTTGAATTCACAAACTGTGAGATCATGACCTGAGCCGAAATCAAGAGTCTGTCGCTTAACCAACTGAGCCATCCAGGAGCCCCTAATAACTTGTTTTTGAACCAATACTTTTCCTGCTTTCATTCATATGTATTCATCAGCACCAGAAATCCCGCAAGTATATTTAGATCTCACAGTTTCTATGACCCAAGCTTGGTGATTAAGGCACGCTCTTATTTAAGCAATAAGGATTATCCTTTGAAGAAAAATGATCAATGAAGCTTCGGTTCTTGACTATGTCATTGCATTCTTTGGTTATGGCCTCATCCTTCAAAGACAGTAGATACTTCTGAGAAGTGGAAGGGTTCTGTCTTTCTCACAGGAGACACTGGACACGACCCTTCCTTTTCATAAGGGCTTGCCAAGTGTCACCTGTTTGACTACTCTAGGCACCGCATTGAGGGAAAGTGGAGCCTGAAAGACACCATCTCCAAACCTAGGAGTTTGACAGCTTGATGAGTAATTATTATTATTTGAAAAGTTTTATTTATTTATTTTGAGAGAGAGAGAGAGAGAGAGAGAGAGAGAGAGAGAGAGAGAGAGAGAAAATGAGTGGAGAAGGGGCAGTGAAAGAGGGAGAGAGACAATCCCAAGCAGGCTCCATGCTGTTAGTGCAGAGCCCAACATGGGGCTGAAACCCACGAACTCTGAGATCATGACGTGAGTCAGGTGCCCAAACGAATGAGCCACCCAGGCGCCCCGATGAGGAATTATTTAAATTGAACGGAGTTTGCTGCACATCTCCCCTCAATTTCTGTCTCCCATCTGAATCAGAACCACCAGTTCTTTAGATTTGCCTTGGAGAGGTCTCCTTGCTATCTTATGGCCAGCTCTCACCACCAGGTGAGGCTCCCATCTTCTCTCACCTAGACTGTTGCCAGAGACTCCAACCTGCAGGCTGCCTTCGACTCTCTCTTCTCCTGGCCAAACTTAAGCAGAGGTCGGTTTCTAAAGCTCTGGATCCAGTTTTGCCTCAGTGGCTCAGTGACTTCTGACTTCTTAGAGTCAGAAGTAGAGACTTCTAAGAATGGCTTTCCAATCCTTTGCCCTCTGGTCCCAAGCCAGCCTCTCAGTGTCATCCCCTTCTCTCCTTCCATTGTGTGTTCTCTATTCCAGCTACTCCTCAAGACTCCATGCACACTTACTCCCCAGTCCTCCGCACATGCTTTTCCTTCCGCTCAGAATGCTCTCTTCCCCTCCTCCCTCGTCAAATTCCTACCTATTCTGGGAAGGGTCTCCTCTCCACAGCTTCCTTAATTTCCCAGTTATTCTTTCCTGTGTGCTCCCTTAATATTATTTTTACATTATCATTAGTTATACTTATGGCCTCTCTCCTACTAGATTAATGTATCTTTTACGCAGAGGGACTGTGTCTTATTATTTCTGTAGTTCAATGCTGAGTCCCGGGCCCCACATCAGAGAGTAATGAACACTGAACTGCAGAAGTGACCAGGGGATCAAAGCGAGAGTATTACTAAGACAACAAATGTAGGTGATAAGCACTCTACACATCCATGGCCACTACAAGTATATGTGTTAAAGAATGAAGGACCCCAAAAGGGTGCAACACAGAGGAGTCAGGAATCTTTACTATCAAAAATGTACATAAAACATTAATATATAAAAACTATATAAAAACATTCATATATAAAAAACTATTGCTTACTGGATGCTTGCATTTGTGAATAAAATTGGTAACTACCCAATTTGTCAAGAATGAGAACTGACTGAATAAGTTATAGGACACTCAAATCATAGAATACTGTATATGTTGCCATATAAAAGTATAAAAGAGAACATAGAGACAGAAATATGTTTGTGAGCCAGTGAAAAAAGCAGGTTACAAAACAATATCTAGTTTATGAGTCCATTTTTGGAAAGAAAAATGGTGGAAGGGACTTCATCGAAACAGCAACAGTGGTTAGAATTGACTCGTTTCTCCTTTTGTCTGTCTTTCTAGATTTTCTACAGTGGACACAGATCATGTTTCTAGTAAGTAAAAAAACTATTACAAACATCATGTAATGGAAAATTTATCACCAATTTTGGAGAGCAGTCAAATTTCTGAGTTATTTTCCAGGCCAGTTTAATTCTCAACATACATACCATTTGAAATAATTGTAGAAAATGATACTTATGTATTATATTAGCATTCTTTTTCTGGATATTTCCATTCCTCATTTTGTGTGTGTGTGTGTGTGTATGTGTGTGTGTGTGTGTACTCAGAAAGACACTGACTTTACGTAGAAAATATTTTTTGGGGGGTGCCTGGGTGGCTCAGTCAGTAAGTGTCTGACTTCAGCTCAGGTCATGATCTCACGGTTCGTGGGTTCGAGCCCCACACTGGGCTCTGTGCTGACAGCTCGGTGCCTGAAGCCTGCTTCAGATTCTGTCTCCCTCTCTCTCTGCCCTTCCCCCACTCGTGCTCTGTCTCTTTCTCTCTCTCAAAAATAAACATTAAAAAAATTAAAAAAATATTTTTTTGTCAAGGTCTCATTATAAAGGTATTTCAAGTGATACATTGTTTTGAGCTATTTGATATCCTTAAATTAAGCTGTAGAAGAAAATGGTTAGCCTCATCTTATTGTCTGTGGGAGGCAAGTAAAATCCCATTATAGCTAAAGAGCTCAAACTGACCACTTTTTTCTATCTTTAAAATAGGCCTTCAGATGATGTAAAATAAAAGAAAGTTGCCATTAGGAGGTCCATGGAATTGCAATTACTTTTCAAGTTAGACTTTAAATAGACTCTCTGATTATTTCTGTTTTAAGTGCCTCTTACAAGTTTTTCATTGGGTGATGACTAACCCTGGCACATTCCCCTGGGCAAAATACCAACTCTGGGGTCAGGAATCCCGGGGCCTTTTGAACAGTTAAAAAGGAGACAAGGCAGCCCCAGTCACAGAGTCAGGGAGATCCTGGCAATACCATAGACTTCCTGGGGACTCACCAGTTGGGCTGGCACCAGCTCTGCTGGGTAGCACTGGCAACATGATTGTGAGGTTCTAAGACATAGAAGAAAGCAGGGCCCCCTGTTGGACATAGCCAGAGCAGAGTATTAAACCAACAGGGGCCCTTCTAAGCAAGGGACCTGTACACCTGCAAAGGCTGTCCTTCCGTAGAGTTGGCCCCGCTGGTGGGTGATGTCACCTTTTGCGATACCTCAAAGACTGCAGCTCGTCTGGACATAAGCTCTCCTATCTATGGCTTGGCACTTTGCTAAGCCCGGAAGAGTCAAGTGTAAGTAAATGAATTCATCAAAGTATTTAAAACTCCATCTTTATTGGTGTATAGAACTTCTATACTGGACTACCCAGAAATAATACTACGTATGTCTCCTAAGTGGGTCACTATGTATGCCATTGGATCAGTCATTAATCTATCCAATAAATCACCTCCATCCAATAAATCTTCACAGGATTCCCACCTCTTGGCAGGCACTGAGGATGCACAGAAGAATCACAGCCCCTCAATATCTCCCATGTCTCAGGAGACAAGCATATATATAGTGGATTATTGGTGAGGGGTGGCCAAGGGACATTTCCCAGGGAAGAAAACAATTGAATTGAGTCATGAAGGAAAGACAGGAGTTGTCAGGAGTACCAAAGTGGAAAAGTGATAAAAAGAAAGGGCATTTTGGGTGACATGAACACATGTGAAGTTAAGAATGATGAAACCGGGTGCTCAGGGAAGGGTAAGGGGTTCAGTGTTGCTAAATTGTAAGTGTAGAATGGCAGGAGCTAAAGCTGTCTATTTTCAGAACCGCTAGCAAATTACCAAAGCTGTTATAAACAATTATAGCCAGAGTAAATGAAAAGCGTAAGTTGATGGATGAATTAGCAGAGAGAGAGAGAGAGAGAGAGAGAGAGAGAGAGAGAGAGAGAGAGAAGGAAGACCGGAGGAGGGGGACGAAGAGGGTGTCCGAGCGGGAAGCACTCTGTGATATGTGAGAAGTTATTTAGAGAGCTCCCCACAGGTGATGGACAACAAAATTGCGCCCGTCAAGGAGGCTTCACAAGGTGAAATGAGAGTGAGTACCCTGTGACAAAGCTGATGAGCACATTCAACATAGAGGCAGGAAGCCAAAGCTGGGGGTCCTTGGAGTCTGCACAAAATTCCCAGGGGTAGGTGGAAATTCCCCTCGAGACAAGCGCTCCTGTAATCCTGTCCTCTGCGTTGCTGCATGTTGGATCAGGACTGATCCACGGAGGAGCACAGAGGCCTGTTAACCACCCTCGTGGCATCCAGGAATGAAGCAGTGTGTGAATGGGTCACTGCCATCAACAGTTAGAAATCAGAATTCCCTGCTCATGGGTGGTGGTGCTAAAACTCTTCACTGAGACATCCCTTCCTGGAAGGAACTCGCTATTTCATTTGTTTGGACCCCCTGCTTGGAAGAAATTGGATTTTAAAAGGCATAATAATGATAATAACGTCTGTGTATCAAACGCAGACACTTCTAAACCAGGCAAGGCATCACAGTCAAAAAGAGGAAAAGAATGTATGTCGAGCCCTATCCCAGACTTTCTGAATCAGATTTTGGAGATGGAGCCTTCACCTGTTTGTGTTTATTTTTGTCTGTTTATTTTTAAAAGCTCCCAAAGGGATTCTGATGCACAGCCAGGGCTGATAACCAGCTTGTCTGATTTTTGTGCGTTATTTTTCCTCTGCTGTTGGATCCTGGAATTTGTGAGGGGATAGTTTGTACTGCTCTAATCAACTGAAGGGGTTCTAATTTCTTAGGCATAGAGGATTATTTCATGTTCCCAAATTAAGCCCTGTGTGACAGAAGGCATTTACGTTCTGTCCAATGGGCCTGGAGGAAGGAATTTTTAGCCTCTGAGGCTTCCTACATGAGAGAGCCCAGCTCTGAGGATGAAAGTCCCTGGTGGAAGGAACCCATTTATGCACAAGACATGATGTCAAGGAGTTAACATGGAATGTCTAACTTTGTTCTCCCAACCACTCGACAGCTCAGCAGACATGTATGGAACATGTACTGGGTGCCTGGTGCCATGCCAGTGCTGGTGACACAGAGATGAACAGATTGGTGTCCCAGCCCTCCAGGAGCTCATGGTCTAATGGGAAAACAAGGAATTAATATCTCCATTTTTATAGGCAGGAAGTGGAATTGAAAAGGGCTGGGGAACTTATTTAAGGTTAGACAGTTAGTAAAGGCTAGACTAGAGGTATTTGATCTGGTCTCCCCCCCAAACCACTGCATGCTGTTGCTTCCCAAAGCGACAGGCAAATGTGACAAGGAGGTGATGGGGTGCCACAGTCCACCATTTAGCCACGTGTACTGCGTGCACTGCAGAAAGCGTCCTGGTGCTGGTGGCAAGTCAAGGATTCAGGGGTTTATGGGGCCACGGAAACCTTTGCTCAGGACCACCTGACAGATGGCTGGAGGGGAGCAAGCTAGCTCTCTGAACCTCAGTTTCTCCATCTGCAGGCAAGAATACCACTAGCTCTTGTGCCACAGCAAGATTACTTGTGTAAGAGTTTGGGGTTCTCTTAAGATTGTATTTTTTGATATCCACAACAGACAAAGGGTTTCAGCCACAACATGCTCCGGAAATGGCCCATGTCTCAGTCTTTCGGGGGATTATTTAATTTTTATGAACATTTTAACAGTTCCTCAGCTGCCTTTAAAGATTTAATACTTTAGAGAATAACAGAGCTCTGGGGGAGAAAAAAAACCACATTAAGTCGCTGACCTATGCAGCTTAGAGGCAAGAGGCTCCAAGGCATCAGGAAAGAGAAGAATATATGGTACCTAAGAGCAGGCCGGCTGAATCAGAATCAAATCCTTCTTGAAACACCTTCTGGTGGAAATTATTAGAATACAGAAAAGAGCCTTGGACTGAGATATCAGGGTACCTTCCTTTTAGATCCCGCTCTGCCACTCACAAAGTCGTCTTGGGTACATCTCGTTGTCTATGGGCCTCCGTTTCCTTCTCGGGAAAAGAAAGGTTTCGACTGGATTTTTTTCAGGGACCTGCCAGTGTAACATCCGAACATCTACTAGGACTGTGATGCACCAACAAAGTGGGCCTGCTGCCCCAGGGAGAATTCAGGAAACCACAAGAGCAGCAACAAGGAACGGCTGACGCTGTTGAATCAGCACTCACTCCACCACATCAAAGCAGCGTGTTCCCAATTCGGCTGAACTATTTCTCCTTCAGGGAGGGCCCTGTTTTGATTGCCACTGACCTGCATGACAGCCCTTCTTCCTCACACAGTGGAGTCTGTGGGTGGATAATCGCTATGGCATGAGATTCTTAAGGATACATGGACAGAATTCAGAACGCCCATAAACCTGCATGAATGTGCTAGTTCTCTACGGCTGCATGGGAAATTACTCCAGAACGTAGCATGAAACAACAAATATGTAGTATTTCATGGTTTCTGTGGGGGTGGGAATCCAGGCATGGCTTAGCTGGTCGGCTGTGGCCCAAGGTGTCCTGTTGAGCAGGGCTGCAGTTTCATGTGACGGCTCAAACGGAGGTGGGGGTCCACTTTCAAGCACACTCATGTAGCTGCTAATAGGACTCAGTCCCTCACCATGTGGGCCTCTCACAGGCCTGCCTCACAATATCATAGCTCTCCTCCTCAGGGTATTGAGCACTAAATTGTGTCCAGCCCCAAATTCACATGTTGAAGCCCTAACACTGATGCGACTATTTGGAGATGGGGCTTTTAGGAGATATTAAGTTAAATGAGATCATAGGGATGGGGTCCTAATCTAGCAAGACTCATAGCCTATAAGAAGAGGAAGACAGAGAGAACTCTTTCTCTCTCTGCTGTACACACCAAGGAAAGGCCATGTGAGCAGGCAGTGAGATCCTTATAGATTGGTATGATTGACACTCCTATAGAGTTTGTCCCATGAAGATGCAGGGAACTGCTAACCCAGAGCTCTTGACATGCTTCTCTGTCATAGTTCCAGCACCTAATCCACAGCACTTTGCTGAGAGTTTATCTCCTGTCTTCACTTTTCTTCCCAAGGCCCTTTTCATGGCTTTCAGTAAGTGGCACACATACACAAGCCTAGGATGAGTCAAAGGAGATAACAAACAACTGGATAGACTCATTTAATGTGGTTTGGTCAGAAGGATCTCTGTTTAACAACCCTCAGGGGTTATTTTAATGAACATGACTCTCAGATAAATAATCTCCTGCTCCTTCATAAGGAGCTACCCTCTCAGAACAAACAATGCTCCACAATACTAGGCCAGTCATTTATTTCCTCTGACAAGATCGGTGCTTTGGAAAAGCAAGTTCACTGCAGGTCCTGCTCCATGAGAGGAGAGCAGGGGTCATGATACCAACTCCCTCATTAAATACTCAGAAAATGAATCCTGACCATGGACAGCAAGTTTACATTATTACAGTGAATGACAGTGCAAAATTAAGAATGTTGAGGGCTGTGCAAATACAAACATTTGGGTAGAAATGGGAAAGTTCTGCCACAAGATAACTCTTCTCTGTCTCTTTCCTATTCTCGATTAATGTGAGGACCTAACTATTCACTTGAAAGCAGAAGGCATCATTTTGGAAGAGTCTTAGAGAGAATCTCTGTATTTTCTATTAACGTAATTCATTCTACCAGTTGTGTCCATTCATTAATGTCACGCAATACCTACAGAGCGCTCCATGTGTGAGGCATTCTTCCTCATTTCTTGGTGACTTCCTCTCACATTTCCTCTAGCCCTTGAAGAAAACTCCCTGCACATTTTAATTATTATGTGTCATGGTGTGGACGTCTTGGGGTTCATCTTGTTTGGGGTTCTCTGTGCATCCTGGACCTGAATATCTGTTTCCTTCCCCAGGTTAAAGAAGTTTTTAGCCATGATTTCTTCTAATAAGTTTTCTACCCCTTTCTACCCCTGTCTCTTCTCCTTCTTTGTCTGCTATAATGCAAATGTTAGCATGCTTGGTGATGTGCAAGAGGTCCCTTAAACTATCCTCAATTTTTAAAATTCTTTTTTCTTTTTGGCTGTTCAGCTTGGGCGCTTTCCATTATCCTGTCTTATAGATCACTGATCGATTCCTCTACATCATCTAATCTGCTCTTGATTCCCTCTAGAGTATTTTTCATTTCAGTTATTGTATTCTTCAACTCTGATTGGTTCTTTTTTATATCATCTATCTCTTCGTTGAAGTTCCGACCTCTGTTCATCCACTCTTCAGTCCAGTGAGGATCTTTATGACCATTACTTTGGACCCTTTATAAGGAAGATTGCTTACCTCTGTTTCTTTTACTCTGTTTCTGAGGTTTGGTTCTATTCTTTCATTTGGAACATATTCCCATGCTTTCTCATTCTGTCTGGCTCTGTGTTTGTTTTTATGTATTAGGCAGATCAGTTGTGTCTCCCAGACTCAAGGGAGTGGCCTTATGTAGAGGGTCCTGCAGGGCCCAGAAGCTCAATCCCCACTGGTGTCCAGACCAGGCACTCCAGGGCTGTCTCCTGTGTGGGCTGTGTGGCTGGGTCACAACTGTTGTGGGTGCACCGCTGTGGCTGGCTGAGAGGCTCAGCTGAGGCTTTTGCTGGTGTGCTGGTGGGCAGGGCTCCTTCCCCCAACCCTCTCCCTGCACCCCCCTGTTCCATGGGAGTCACTTCGGGTAGGTATTAGACATGGTTTTGCTCCTTCTTTTTATTTTTTAATGTTTATTTGTTTTTGAGAGAGAGAGAAAGACAGAGTGCAAGAGGGGAAGAGGGGGCAGAGAGAGGGAGACACCGAATCTGAAGTGGGCTCCAGGCTCCGAGCTGTTAGCACAGAGCTCGACATGAGGCTCGAACCCATGGAGTGCGAGATCATGACCTGAGCCAAAGTCGGACGCCCAACCGACTGAGCCACCCAGGCGCCCCTGCTCTTTCTTTTAAAGTCCCTAAGCCACCACTCTAATTTTGGCCCTTGTAATCTTTTACAGTACTCTCCTAGGACCTTTCCTCACCCTCGTTTTGGAGGCTTCTATCAGATTAGCATTTCCCAAACCCAGAACTGATCATTTCTTTTCTCACAAGTGCTCTGTGGCTGTTTTCTACTTATTGGTTTAAGCACATAATCCCTGGATTTTGTGAACCGCCACAGTCAGGCCCAGACTCCTTTTCTCATCTCATTTGCTTCTCCCCATCCTGGATGACATGATGTTCTCCCAATCATTGAGTTGGGGCCACACATTCCCAGCTTTACAACTTTATCCTCATGGTTCCTGTCTCCCTGAATACCTTCCTACCTCTGCCTGTTGAAATCCTATTCATTCCGGGAGCTCCGCCTTTTGTGAAAAGTATGTGTGCTACTGATTCAAGCTCTTCACTGCTGCACATGACCGGAGGCCTGTCACTGCACAGTCCTCATCTTGGAGAACCTTGCGGTCCCTTCTTGTGCCTTCTACCTAGCCACTCACTAAATTTCTGTTAAATTGAATGGAAAAAAATTGTAATGTGTGCTATGAGCCCCCAAGCTTCTCTTTTACCCCTGAAAGAAGTTCCATACCTTGCAGGAAATCTTTTATAGGAGAGGAGAAAGTGAGTTGCTTATTAGAACATTTCTTTGCCTTGTGTCCCTGGTCCATAAGAGGAAAAATATGTCCTTTTGCATCTCAGATATCTCAAAATTGGCCTCTCAATAAATCATGGGCTACAGCATATTTTGCAGAGCGTGTTTACATTTTATTTTCATATAACTTTGCCTAAAATGGTCACAGACTTCAGCTCTGATCTTCATCTCTGCATATTTCCTTTGCTAGCTTAGAAGACCCTCAAAATTAGGAAGCCGGACACAAATCCTACCTATGAGAGGTAGACTAACTAGGAAGATATTAACCCCGAAGTGTAACAACAAAAGGTCCCCTGATCTTTACTGAAAGGATTACATTTTTTATACATGTTAGGTCATAAAATCATGTCACTAGTTTACGGAATTGAGGACATTTCCATTTTACAGGAAGACTAAGACTTTGATGCTAAAATCTAGACAGTTGCCATGCTATTTCGTAGAGCTCATAAACTGGGTGTTGAAATTATCTTGTCCTCCTCTGTTTTGATTTTATTCCTAACTTAGGCAGTTACTCTAACAGTGTTGGTTTTATTATGAATAACGAATTCAGCACAGCAAAGAGGTGTTTGGCTAAAAGCAAGAGTAGTTTTTAAAATTAGAAAACCAGGATATGAAAGTTCAGTGAGTCCTTATAAGAGCTTTGAATTCACGAAGTTATGGAATCAGATTTCAGATGAATATATCCTGGTCGTTTCTCTGTATTTTACAGTGACTTTGTTTATACTGTAGCAAAATGGTGGTGACGTAATTTATAAATTCAGGTAAAGAAATATGCTTAACAAAAGAAGTTTCATGAATGAAATAACCCTGCTGTCTACACAAATGGAGCCAACGATCTTCACTAGGATCAAAAACCAATGCGGGTGAATCTCCAAGGGAAAGGACAAGTGGGATGGATCTCAAGGGGATGCTTAGTGAAAAAAGTCAGTCTCAAAGAATTATACACCACATAGTTCCTTTCAAATAATGTTTTTTGAAATAATCAAATTATAGATATGGGGATTAGTGGTTGCCAGGGGTTAGAGACTGGGAAGGAAGTGTCAGGAGGAGGATGGTGTGGTTATGATGGGGTAGCAGGAGGGAGCTCTGTAATGGCGGTTACATGAAGCTGCACAGGTGAGAAAATTGTAGAGAACTACACACACGCACGCATGCACGCACGCACGCACATGTGACACATGCCAAATCTGACAGTGTACTACAGCTAACACAAGATGTCGTCACTGGGGGAAAGTGTCGAGTGAAAGGTGCATGTGATCCTCTGCGCATTTTTTTTGCGGCTACCTGGGAATCTATTATCAGTTCCAAAAAAATTTTTTTTAAAAACTCAACTATTTTCTGGTCACAAAGGGGCTCGTGAGGTCAGGCAGTAACATAAATAAGCAAAGTGGCTGGGAACAGGGAGCGTGAGCTCTGGCTGTTCTCATAAAGGCAGCTGCTATGTCTTCAGCTCCTACCATGGTGGGGCTGTGTGTCTGGATTTGCTGTTTTCTGAGGGCTGCTTCCGTTTTTATAAAATACCCAGAACTGAAAATTCGAAAAGAAAATCTCCTGAATTTTATTGGCAATGAACTCTACCTTTTTGGAACACTATATAACGGGCCAAACTAAAGATATGAGGGCCAGATGCAGTCTAATGACATGCAAACTCAGCTTCAGGCCAGGTGAGCTGGGCCGAGGTGAACTGACCATGTGATGACCTGGCAATCTCAATATGCATCTCACGCTCCTCTGTGGTCCCTTCTGAAAGACTGAGAGCTGGGTCCCCTTGAGGAAGTGAGTTTTCTGAGCAGGCAACTAATGAAGATGGTGTAAGCTATTTCAGTGGCACCCAGGGATTCTGGAGGATGTTGCTTTGATGTCAGCTCCGACTGACGCCTCTGCTGTTGGCATCCCCCTGCAAGCTCTGGCCAGGACCTTCACAGCCACTTCCTTACCCTGTGCCCCGGACACGGTCGGGTGCTTCGTCTGCATTTTTACAAGTGTTCGTTTGTTCTTGCCAGCTATCTCAGTTCCTTTATTTTTTCACACTAAGTGCGGAGCACCCGGGTGGCTCAGTTGGTCGAACGTCCAACTCTTGATTTTGGTTCAGGTCATGATTCCAGGGCTGTGGGATTGAGCCCCATGTTGGGCTCCGTGCTGGGCGTGGAGCCTGCTTAAGTTATTCTCTCTCTCTCTTTCTCTGCCCCTCCCCTGCTCTCATGTGCATGCTCTCTTGCTCACTCTTTCGGAACAATAATAATAATTAAGAAAAGCTAAATGAGTTGTACAGAAACTGAGAAAAGGAGCCAGGATCTGGTATCTTACGCTAGAGCTTTCCTGAGGCGGATACAATGGTCTGGTGAATACACTTTATATGCACCGCACTCACAGCCTCTGTGTCTACCTCTGTGTCTGCTTGAAGCTCTGAATGTAAGCCTTTGGAGAATTAGTGCAAATGAGCAGAGGCAGGTGCTGACGGGGTCATTATTCTGGTTTGGGGCCTTTAAAGGCTTTCTCATCTCTGCCATCTAAAGGCCCACATTCTAGTCATCTTTCTTCCCCAACTCCCAACACGAACAGCTGACTCAGAAGAAGTGAAAAGAAGGATGGAACTAACTGCATGTTCTTCACCACGGCCACATCCGTGAGCCAGTAACATCCCTCCACTGTCCTCAACATCATGAGCGCCAAGCAGCCTCTTTCTGTCTTCAATCTCTGGTAGCTAGAGCATACCCAATTCCTTCAGGAAGGAAGGGAGTAGAAAAATTTCATTTTTTTAAAATCAGGATTTTAATTTAAGTCAAAAAATTAAATCATGAAATTTCATCTATGGCTCGGGGCACCTGGGTGGCTCCAAATCTTGATCTCGGCTCACGTCATGATCTTGTGGTTCCTGAGACCGAGCCCCCTGCTGAGCTCTGCACTGACATCACAGAGCCTGCTTAGGATTCTCTCTCTTCCTCTCTACCTGCCCCTCCCCACTCTCGAAATAAATAAATAAACATGAAAAAAAAATTTTTTTAAGTTTCACCCTATGGCTCCATTACACATTCTCAAATTTAAATAATTGAAAGATTTATTTGCATGATTTCTGCTCTCCCCTCCAAAAGCCTGCTAATAAGAGTCCAGAGGATGTTTTCCAATGCTGCTTTAAAAAAGCGTATTTGTATAAGACAGCAGTGGACCAAGCTCAGGGGCATACTTGAACCTGGGGGTTCCTGGGCCTTGTTTTGGAAAAAACTTTGAAACACAATTACAAAGAAAAAAAAAAAGGACATTCATAGGTATTACATAATTATAAATCAATAAATGAGTCTTTTCCTGTTTACCGTTCTTTACCAAGCTTCACATAATATGCAGACTTTTAAAGGGTTGGTGCTCAGCCTGGAAAATTATGCTAATGAGGTAAGAGCAATAATTTAAAGTAGCCACTAATTTCTCGAAGGGGAAATATGCAGAGACCCGGGGCTCTACGTTTGTTTTCGACTAATTATCATGTATTTACTTTTCCATTAGTCCAATAATTTTTCTTTCAATTCAGAATTAAGCAATAAGACACTGAATTATATAAAGGCCTGTTTAGCATAGCAGACACACCCCATCATTCCCTAGTCCTCTGATTTACAGCTCTTAAAATGCACAACCAAGAGGCTGTCTATATGCCCTTTTGTATGTACATCCCATCACACAGTCACCTCAATAACTTATGCATTCTTGAAAGGACTACCTAGCAATTAACTCCAGGCTTTTCTAACTCACCATCTCATTATGCAAAGTGGATCTGAACACAAACTTTATCAGCAGCAACTTTTAGTTCGAATTCCGTCTTATTTCCACCACCCTCACTCTGCCTGGTAACGTCAGTATACGTGTGACCAAAAGGCTATGGAAAATGGCAGTTAAAAAAAATTGACATAGGACTGGCAGCACATTTAGTAATTGTTCTTTGCACTGTGGGGCACTACCATAAATCGAGATTGTCATATTTCAGCTGAAGCATGTGATGCAATTCTTTATAGAAATGGAAATGAATTCTCCCTGCCACACAACACAGCATTTTAACTATGTTCAGGAGGAATGGGCAAGTAAGCAAGCTATTATTTTTACTCTAAAGGTTAAAAAAGAACAAACAAGCCCAAAGCTCTTTGTTAGAAGGCAAGGAAATTCAGAGTATAGCTTTTTGAAACCCTAGAAAGAGGAGGGGCGGGGGGGGCACCCTGTAGTCTTCTCTCATACATGTAAAGCATATCAGTGGAAAAGCTGACACGTGGTCATTAGTTTAACACATGTGTTCTCGTGGTAAGGAACCAAGGTGGGCTGGTAAAACCAAAGGAGAGGTATCCACTGAAGATATGTCAAGAGCATGAACAAGGAGGCATCGCATCAGTGCAACTGACTTACCAACATCAGGATCCACGGCTTGAACTCTGGTCAAGAGAGCCTTGGTGGCCGTGTTCTCATAGACACAGGCATTGTAGTGCTCGGAAGAAAACACAGGGGGGTTATCGTTCACGTCCTCCAGGATCAGGTGGATGTCAGATTGGCAGAACCTGCCACCACCGTCAGTGGCCCTGGCAATCAGGTTGTACACGGGGACCCTTTCCCGGTCCAAAAGAGCCAATGTTTTTAATTCACCTGTGAAAATAAAAGGCCTCACATTTCAAAAACCACTTTTCTTTGAAGAGCAGAGAATCACGTATATAAAGAATCCCCAATACGGGAAGGACCATTGACATTTGGCTCAAGTGCTTCCTACTTTGAAAAACAGAGCAAATCCAATTTTAAGCATCAGGGAAAAACCTATGGAATTTCTGGATACAACGACAAATCAACTGCATGGCCTTCAAATTAATTAATCCCACTGTGAAACTCCTGGTATCAGGATTTCCCTTTGGCTACCTGGAGAGCACTGTAGCTCTTTAAACCTCTCAAGACCTGCTCTGGACATCAGCTATGTGTGTCTCTGGATTTCTGCTCTATCTCCAGAAAAAGCATAGAGAATTGACAACAGTATCCTTAGTTCTCTGGTAGTCAGTCATGTCAATAATCCACAGACCCAGAAAGAGCAGTCTTCTCTGCTTCCAGAGCTGCTTCCAACATTGTTTCACCCCATCTTTTAGAAGAAAACAATCAAAACAGAGGCTGGCTTTTGCAAAAAGAGGTCTGGAAGGAATCCTATTGTGCCAGTGTAAACCCGACTTGCTGGACTGTGGAAGGGCCTGTGGTTGCTTGGGGAGGGTTCCAGTGAGGGAATATTTGAGGGGTTTGGATCAGCAGGAATTTAGCAAGGTCAGGAGCTAAGATATATCTTTATTTTAACCACTGGAACAGTGCTAGGTATCAGCCGCTGTGGAGAGTTAGTTGTTTAAATTTCAATAGACAATGGCAACAAGCACAGTGACAGACCTGAATAAATGCTATTTGCTGAAAAGCATGACTCATGACATACTATTATTCTTAAATAAAATTAGTAGACATTATTCAGACCAAGCCATCTATACTTATAAAGCCTTTCCTTCTATGGCTTCCTTGCTGTAAGCCAGTTCTCAAACACAGCTTGGACTACTTCCTTCTCCTTCTCAGAAACTTCCAGTGGTTTTTCAGTTCGGCATTCAAGACCTTCCATGATCAGCCTAAAGTTCTTTCTCCCACCGCTTTTCTCGTAGGCCATCCTATAGTTCTTCTCACCAGTGACAGTGTCGTACATGCCCTTCCTCGAATGTGCCATGCTCTCTGCTCATGTTGACCCCAGGGCCTGAAGTGTCCTGCTTCAGCTACTAGAATCCTGCCTCGGTTCAATTACCGGCTCTTCCCCTTCATCAGAATATTAGCTACTTTTTCCTCTGTGCTCAGCTATTACTCCCCTGATATCCTTCCTAGACACTTATTTCATTCTGCCTTTTATTATTATTTAAAAAAAAATTTTCCCCCTACTGGGTTCAATATCCCTCAGGCATGACTTGTTTTACTCCTCTTGCAGCCCACCGCTAATATCCCATAATATCTTTTATGTCTACTAGTTACTCAATGAATGTTAGCTACTGAATAAGTAATTGCTAGACCTATATCGCCAAGTCGTATATTTCCATGGAGCCAAGTGCTTCCTAGTAGGATGCAGCTGACACGGGAGAGGGGCAGGGAGGAGCCATTATCTTTGGAGACTCAATAGTTAGCCATTATTCATTACGACCAACACAACACTGGAAATATGCAAATTATTCAATCTTTACACTTCATTTACAAATTGCCATTGGATGAACCATCCGGTACACAACACCGAAATAATTTACCTCCATAAAAATGTCTTTTCCGTTAGCTCTGGCCTTCAATGTGGGCATCTGCCTTTAGCATACATAACCTTTGACCTTATAAATTTTGCCTGAATATATAAACTAATCTCAGGGCTCATAGCTTTGGAGAAACTAGGTGGGAATATCTAATAAAAACCAGAAAAGTGTGTGAATAAGCTTCAGGAAGGGACCCAAAAGGGACTTCAAGAGAGAAAAAACTCTCCTTACTATGCATTGCTCTCTGGTTTGCAACTTGCATTTGTGATGTAACTCTATATTCTTTATAGGGCAGGTGCCTTAACTCACAGATATGAAAAACAGAAGAACCAAATAGACACATCTGATTACTTGATGCTAACGAATGTAGGTAAAGTCAGGGCACATCTTGTAGGCCAAAGAAAGTTTGTGCGCTCCAGGGCATCCATCATCAGACACCATGTGCAGCTAGTGTTTTTTAGAGTCCTAGATAGCAGGGCATCATATCGATGATCTTGTACGCTAAGAACCCACGAGTGACGAGGCCATATGAGAGTTTAACTTCTCTCATGGATTAACAATGGCATTTACCCAAAAAAATAAATTTCACCTTACCACTTTCTGGATCTAGAAAAAATTCATTGTTTCCAGATCCGTAGAGTGAGTATCGTATATCTCCATTGGATCCAATATCGGCATCCTTGGCACGGACTTTCAGGATGATTTTATTGGATGGAATATCTTCAGGAAATAATGCTGTGTATGCAACCTGGCAAAGGTAAAGAAAGGTAATTGAATCATTGGTATTTGTGAGGCAATTGCCACATTTTGCATTACAAATGATTTCTTTAAAAATGCATTAATACTGGGGCGCCTGGGTGGCTCAGTCCGTTAAGCATCTGACTTCGGTTCAGGTCATGATCTCGCAGTTTGTGAGTTCAAGTCCTGCATCGGGCTCTGTGCTGACAGCTCAGAGCCTGGAGCCTGCTTTGGATTCTGTGTCTCCCTCTCTCTCTGCCCCTCTCCTGTTCACACTCTGTCTCTCTCTCAAAAATAAATAAACATTTAAAAAAATTTAAAAAATGCATTAATACAATTTGGGGCCCCTGAGTGGCTCAGTCAGTTAAGCATCTGACACTTGATTTTAGTTCAGGTCATGATCTAACAGTGGTGAGACTGAACCCACTGACCCATGTCAGGGTCTGTGCTGGGCATGGAGCCTGCTTAAGATTCTCTCTCCTTCTCCTTTTGCCCCTCCCCAGCTCTCTCTCTCTCTCTTAAAACAAAACAAAACAAAACGAAACGAAACAAAACGAAACAAAACAAAAACCTCATGATTTTCTTTTTGTGTTTTTTTTGGGTCGGGCAAAATTAGGTACCTGAAGTTGCTACCTATGCCTTTTTTTGTTTATAATGTTTCATCCTAAACTCTACCATCTACCCTCTTGCATCCAATCGGAGCTCACTAATTAAGGAGACAAGAGCAGAAAGTAGCCTGGCCTTCAGGAGAATAATGAAATGGGCTTTGATTTAATTTTTGAGAAACAGAGTAAAAAGCAGCAATATATCTGATATACCCACAGATCTTACCTGATCACACACTGGGCTATTGTCATTCACATCACTGACAGTCACTTCTACCGTGGCCTGTGTGACAAAAAGCCCATCAGTAGCAGTGATATTGAGGAAGTAAATGTCTTGTTCTTCTCTATCTAAAGGTCTTTTCACATAGACCTTCCACTCACTCTGCACCAGGCCCAGAGCAAACCTTCCTCGGGGGTTCCCTCCTGTGGAGAAAAAAGGGTTTTTTGAGGATGAGCAATGAAGAGCTTTGATCTACACCTCCAGTGAGAGGCCCGTGTGGGGTCATCCAGCTGCCCCTCCAACTGTATCGTTTACAAAACTGGAAAAAAATTGACAGTTACTTCCTTTTGATGCTCCTGCAACAAAAGCAGGTATTTATATGCTTGGCTTGTGGGGAATGTAAAACAGTAACTTTCCAAGAGAATAAAATGCACTTAGAGAAACTGGGGATGATCTCTTGTTTAGTCCCCCTGAAGGATAATCAAATTCAAACTGTGAACAATGAATCCTCTTCTCAGGATGATACAATTGTCTTCCCATTTGGTCTCGAGAGAGGATGTAGTACACTACAGCTCTTGTTACCAAGACAATTTCATTAGCTGTTGATTATGCAATCAAGGAGAGGCAGTCAGTTCTAGTAAGGAATCTTTTAATGAAGGCTTCATCATACAGCTGCGCTCATCTTACAAGGACCGGAGTTTGGGGAAGAAAAGTTGGCGTGACAGAGGAAGACCCATTAGTATTAAGTAGCCCTAAGAGGGGTCATTTCAGGAGCAGTTCAAAGATAAGCACTGCAATTAGGTCGAATTTATCAGAGTGAAGCTGGGGATAGCGGAAGGAAAGGAGAAGAGATGAGGGGGAACAGTTTTTATGAGGCCGAAGCATTGACAGTGTCCCGGCAATATTGCTTTCCCACATCATTAAATTACACGGAGACAAAAGCATCTTGGAGGAGACAGGAAGAGGAGGAGAGAAGAAAACTGCCTTGACCTTCTAGTCCTGAGGAGGGAAACACTGTCACTTTCAAACATGGAGGAAGACTGGACAAGACAACTGGCAAGAAGCCCGGAATCCGGTTAGATCATCACCGTTTTGTTGGTTCGGGGATTCTATAAGTATCCGTTGCTCACTCTGGGCCAGGCACTATTCCGGGCAGTGGGGCCACAGCCGCAGACAAAACTGGCAGAAACCCCTGCCCCCACAGGGGAGCTCAGGTCCCAGTGGGGAAGACCGACGGTACACCCATCTCCTTATTTAAGGAGAGCATACTGCGTACTGGCTGCTGGTCTGTTGAAAAAGGGAATCTTTAAAAGAGTGGAGGGCAAAGACTGTGGTCCCGCCAGAGGGACTGAGGGGGAAGTAGGGGAATGTTAGTGCCGGACACGCACTTTCAAGGTATGGGGAGGGGTCAGTCCGGGGGCCTCAGGGGTGGGGGACAAGCCTGGGATAAATGGACCATATTGGGAACAGAAAGCACAGAAATTGTGAGGGCCACACATTCCCCAAGGACAGTGGTTTTCTGCCGGGAGTGGCTGTGTACCACGCCCACACCAGGACATTTGTCAGTGTCGAGAGATATTTTTGAATGTCACGTTGAGGGTGGTGGTGGTGCTGCTGCAATCTCCTGGGTGGAGGCCAGAGATGCTGCCTGTCATCCTACAATGCACAGCACGGCCACCTACAGCCGAGACGAGACTTCTCCAGCCCCAAATGTGAGTCACGTTGAGGTGGAGAAACCTGTTTCTGCTGAGGCTCAGGGTCCTCCCTGGGATATCACTTTCCTCTGCCACTGGCTACGATTCAATTATGCTTCCGTTGAATATTATTTTAGCATGCACAAATTTCACCTCTCCATTAAATGCTTTCAGTGCGGGCCCACATCTTTTGTTAAATAAAATGATTAATGGTCCTTTGTTAATCTGCGGCAGCACAGCCAAGTTGTGTTACATCAAGAGCAAAAGTTAAACCTAATTAAAATCAGTTGGTGGTTGGCACTGCTAATCGTAACAGTAGCTTTAAGCTACTCTGTTCTCATTACTTCGGTAAAGTTGATGGGATGGTCCCTTTAAATCATCCACTGACAATCCAGAGACAAAGTATAAATAATTAAAGCTGAAAATTGAGCAATTCTTCCCAATAGAAAAGTAGCCCTCAGCATGGCTAAGAAGCTTTTTGTCTGCAACTGAATGCAAATAAACCTAAGTGATGCTTTACTCAACTTTTCTTTCCTTATGACTATCGCTCATGTCTTTTCAGCAGAAATGTACATTTTAATGAAAAAATAAAAGGAAGGTATCAGATAAAGCATGAATGCATAAATAGTTTAAACAGAAAACACCATCAAGAAAACAGCTCTATAAAGAAAAAGGAAAGGAGTGATGGAGAAGAGTGGCAATCCCAGGCATTGACACATATGCTCTCCTGTGGATCTTATTCTGCAGTGATTAATTAACTTTCCCAGTAACGTACTTAAGCAGATTCTGTGTCCTGAGGGCATTCTAATTAATTCATTTTTCACTTTGAATAATGTAGTTTTTCTAAAGGGAAGCCACCTGACTACAAGTATTGATGGATTCTTTACAATCTTTTGGCACTTTGCTTATGTTCTGCCTTTGGATGTCACAACATCAAAATATTAGCTTTAAAACCCTTACATAGTTTTTAGGAAGACTGTTCTTATACCACCAACCTTCCCAGTCACCCCCCCCCCCCCATAAAGCTACCCCTGATCAGTGACACCGACATGAAATCCTCTGCCCCTCAGAGCAATGGTGACATTTTTTGTCCACTCTGGGTGACCTCATTTGTCTACCTTGGCGTTTCCACTGACCTGCTATTTACTATTTGGAAAGACAAAACAGAGATCTGAGAAAATGGAGTTCTCTGGAGAAACACTCTTTGATTTACGGAATCACGACTTAAGATTTTTAGCAAAAGGTCAAACCGTGCCCTTTAATTTGTATAGGTGGGTACGTGTACGTGCGTAGGAGTTTTCACTACCAGGAGGAACTTGTAATTGAAGCTTACTGGACCAATTTGACAATAAATCTCATATTTAAAAAAAATAAATAAATGAAGCTTACTGGGATTTATTTTCCTTACCAATACAAAAGGTAGGAATTTAGTTAAAATACATTTCATGTCTCCCCAAAAAAGCTGTAATTTTCATTTTTTAACTGAGATAGTTGGCTGGACTCCTTTTTAAATGATAAAAGGGGATGCAAAGACTGGATACCAATCTGGGTAATCCGTCACAGGCCTACCAATGAACTGCAAGCTAGGGCTGAGTCAGCAACAACCAAAACCTGAAAAACAGTCTACTTGGAGATCTTTCACTCAGCCCCAGAAAGGTTTTATTACTCTCAACCCCCTTGTCATCTTCCTTCTTTTCTCCTACTCTTATCCTCTGCCTCTTCCTACCTTTCTTTAGAAAGCAGAGCACCCAGTGAAAGCCAAGGTGGCTGACTTACCTGTAATATGGTAGCTCACTTGGCGATTAATGTCGGAAGTGTCTCTGTCCCATGTGCTGAGCACGGCTACCACCTCTCCAGGAGGGTCGCTCTCCTTCACATTCCCTCGGTACACCTCGTGGGCAAAGACTGGTGCGTTGTCATTTATATCCGTCACCCTGACAGAGACCAAAGCCGTGGATGAAAGAGAGAAGGCCTCTCCCAGGTCGGAGGCCACCACAGAGAAGGTGAAGGTGGGATCTGTCTCGTGATCCAGGTCCTTCAAGGTACTGATCCAGCCTGTGTTGCTGTCAATATTGAAGGTTTCCATTACCTTTTCAGGCTGGGAATCCGAGTGCAGGGAGTAAGTGACCTGCCCATTGGCTCCCCAATCCATGTCGATGGCTCTCACCTGTGTGAGTTTGGTGCCGACAGGCATCCCTTCCATTATGATCGTCTCGTAGCTGGAAGTTTCAAAGACTGGTTTGTTGTCATTCAAATCCAGTACCTTGATATCTACATCTACAGTAAACACAATGTCTACCTTGTCCAGGGGTATGGTGGCTGCTACCTTAAAGTGGAACGCTGGGCTGACTTCATGATCAAGGCGTTTGTCAAGCTTGATTGTGCCTGTTTCCTGCTCTATGACAAAGACACCCCCTTTGTTATTTTCTGGCCGTTCCCCATTAACTGTGCTGAATCTGACACTGTGACTGGGCAAAATTCGCAGCGTGTCCACCGTGCTCCCAATGGCTGTATCTTCTGAAACGGTAAAAGAATATTGAGACTGGGTGAATGAAGGCAAGAATGTTTCAGGGGGCAGGACGTGGATATAGACAGGAATGAGGGAGTGCTTTACTGGAATGCCCCCATCTACTGCTTTGACAAAGAATGACAGGACTGTGTTTTTCAGCTGGTTAAAATTGCCCTTAGTGACCATCCAGCCATTGTCAGGATCGATTTCTAGGAGGTCAGCCACCGACACTGAGGCCTCACTGTATAGAGAATAGGTAATCCGTGAATTAGCGCCATCATCTGGATCCATGGCTTGAACCTGAGTGACCAAATGGCCCCTTCCAACGTCTGCCCTGACGCTGGCTCTGTATTCCACTGTCATGAACTGGGGAGCATTGTCATTTTCATCCACAACAATCACTCTCACAGTGCAAAAAGTCGTTCTCCCTCCACCATCAAGGGCCCTCAAAAAAATACTAATGTCTCCTTCCAGAGGGTTCTCCCGGTCAAGCCTTTCTGTTGTGATGACTTGTCCATTGCTGTCTATGAGGAATCGATCCTTAGCAAAGTCATTGATGATGGCATAAGTGATCTGTCCATATGTCCCTGGATCCCCGTCTGTAGCTCGAACATGAATTACCTTTGTCCCAGCGGCTGCGTTCTCTCTCACTTCAGCTACGTAGGTGCTTTGGGAAAAGGCAGGGCTGTACAGGTTTGCCCCAAGTACCCTGATATGCACCTGTGCAGTGCTAGTGAACAACCCATCAGACACTGACACGTTGAGACTGTACAGAGGCTCCATTCTCTGTTTCCGGTGGTTGGACAGTGTGATGACGCCACTCTTGCCATCCATCAGAAAGCTCGTCCGGTCATTCCCAGATAAAATGCTATACTCCAAGCGGTCAAAATCAGAGCTGTCTGCATCAGAGGCTTGAACACAGGTTACAAAATGGCCCCGGGGGGCTAATTCACTCACATATGATTCATAAATGAGCTGATTAAAAACGGGAGGGTTGTCATTTATGTCTGAGATATAGATATGAACCAGGACCTCACTGCTCAGTGATGGGAAGCCATTATCTGTTGCTCTGACTTTCAAAGTGCAGTGTTGCACTAACTCGTGGTCCAGCATCCGTGCTGTCAGGATTAAGCCACTTGCGCTGTCTATGTGAAAATAATCTGTGCTGTTGTAAGTGTCCTGGACAATCTGATAATGTACCAATTTATTATTTTCCGAGTCTGCATCAGTAGAGACAACTTGCAAAACAGGTGTTCCAATGAGAGATGCTTCTGATAATGTTGTGTTATATGTGGGTTGATCGAAAATAGGGGGGTTGTCATTTACATCATTAACCAGCAAGTCAACGGTGACTTCAGCCCTGGCACCAGTAAGGGCATCACTGGCTCTTACCGTCAACCTGTAAACAGATGTAATTTCATAATCCAAAGGACTAACAACTTTCAGGACCCCGGTGTCAAAGTCAATGTTAAACTGTTTGTAAAGATCCCCATCAATAATGATATATATGATGCCTTGGCCTTCTGGACTGGTGGCATTGATGCTTAGAATGGGGGTATCCATTCTGATGTCTTCGTTGATCGATGCTGTATAAAAGGGCTTATCAAACACAGGCATTGCTTTGTTGACGATTGTGATGGGAAGTTCCACAGATGTGGATAAAGAGGGTTTTCCACCATCTTTGGCGAGGATGGTGACTCCATACTCAATGTTAGACAAGTCAGAGTTGAATGCTTCCTTTAAAATAACATTCCCTGAATTAGGGTTGATCTCAAAGTGGCCATAGTCATCCTGTAGGACATAGGTCACTTCTCCATTTGCACCTTTATCTTTGTCAATGGCTGTCACCTGGTAAATCAGAGTCCCAGGCTCAGCATCAACTTGCACAGCAGCATAGTAAGGGAGGCCCACAAAGACTGGGGAATTATCGTTTATGTCTTCAATGTTAACCCTCACCACCACTCTAGCCACACGCAGATGGTCTAACTCGCGGCTGGCTTCCACCACCAGCTCATATAACTCTTGTTCTTCACGGTCAAAGGGGACTCCGGTGGTCTGAATGACCCCTGAGGTAGATTTTATCTTGAACTTATTTCCTGGGTTTAGGATGCTATATTTTAAGGGCTCATTAAGGCGATTTCCAATGGCATTGACAATAGCAACTTTGGTTATGTTAGTGTTGTTCTCTGAGATCGAGGTCGAGTAAAAGCTTTGTGTAAAGTGGAGGCCACTATCCATGGCTTCTTTAACCAAGATGGTGACCACGGCCGTACTGTAGAACTTTCCATCAGATACTTTAACTATCAACATGTAGTGATCTTTGGAGAGGTTGTTGTTTTTTATGGTGAGTACTCCACTGTTGGAGTCAATTAGAAAATGATCCAAGCTGCCTTCCATTAGGCTATATGTCAGTTCAGGGGGCACCTCGGAGTCAGGATCTGTGGCACTAACTTTCAGAACCTCTACTCCAACATAGGTGGGCAGAAGTAAGATGGTCTCAAACACAGCCTGAGTAAAAACAGGCGGGTTATCGTTCACATCTGTCACCTCTATGTTGACTTCAACAGGACTCTCTGCAGTCAGCTGGGGGCTGCCACTGTCTCTCACATGCACATGAAAATGGAAATGGGCAATAGTTTCATGGTCCAGGTTGGCAATTGTTCTGATCGCACCTGTACTGGAATCCACTGTGAAGAACTTCTTGGCCGTGGACTCCACAATTTGATATACCAGCAGAGCATTCCGGTTGCTGTCAGCATCGGTGGCTCGAATCACCAGTGGGCTGTTATCCAAGCTCCTGACGATGCTATTGACTGGGGCAGCCTCACTTAGGCTGCCTGAATATTGAGAAAAGAGAAACACTGGGGCATTATCGTTTTCATCAACAATCTGAATATTGACTGTGGCATTGGAAGCCATTCCTGCCATGTTAGTGGCCTGAATGATGAGCTGATAAGAGGAAGTACGCTCGTAATCCAGTGCCTTCCGGGTGGTGATGACTCCAGAATACGGATTTATGGTAAAGATCCCATCGATGTTTCCATCTTTGACCTCATAAATGAGGGTAGACTGACTGATGGCAGAGATTAAAATGACTGACGTTCCAATATCAACATTTTCATTTACTTCTGCTTGGTAGTCTTTGTGAGTGAACTTGGGGTGAGAATTATCAGACATGGTAACGGAAATGCGCACAATTGCAGTGGCAGACATCGGTGGGGAACCCTGATCCGTGACTTTGACCGACAGTACAAACTGACCCGTCGTTGTCATGTCTGGTTCTTTGGAAACGGTGATGATGCCCAGGACTGGTTCAATCTTAAATGTGTTCCCAGTGTTCCCTGCAATATAGAAATCAATGGGGGAAATGGGTTACACGTCATGTTTTGAAGATTAGTTCTTCATCTACAGTCTACTTTACTGCAACATGGCAAGGGGAAAGCAATTATTTCTATCCATTCCATCTCATTCTGAGATAGAATGAAATACTTTGCTTTTAGGGGAATTCAAAAGCGACTGAAATAAGTTTTTCAGTAAAATTGTAAATTTTGGGTTGGTATCTTCTTAATCCAAGTTAACAACAACAACACAATACTGTGTACAATGCCACTGTGAGAAAGGCATTTTTACCTAAACCAGTGCCATATTCTGTATACTATGTAATGAGAAAGATAGTTGTGAGAGTTGTTTCAGAACAGTATACCACAGGCATTTGATTGCAGATTATCCCAAAGATAGGCTTTGCTACGTGGAACTGGCATTGTTCCACCCCATCAAAACCGACTTCACTCCAAACACTGCTTTGGTGAGGTGGGGGGGGGGGGTCTTTTGTTCAGGCCTGAAGAATTCCTCCTAAGTCCCTGTTTGCTTTGTAAGTTGGGAGGACTTTTTTCTGACTACCCTTCTGTCGTTCACTCCCACACACCCCAAAAGACATACATGCACACACAGACTTAAAACTAGACATAAATTTTAAGGCAGTCCCTCCAATCTGTAACCATCCTAAGTACTGGAGAGGCTTCCAGAGGAGTAGCAAACTGCTGATCACCTGCACCAGCATTAAAACCAAAAACCTGAGGCATCACCCATCTGAAACTGAGAAACTGGTACCCCACTTTGATGTGTCTGGAGTGGGAAGGCTGCGACCCACGACACTCCAGAAGTTGAGAGCCCTGCCTCTGAAACATTGAGTGGTGTGAAATCTGAGGTTGCCGAGGATGAGGATAAGAGAGGAGTAAAGAATGGGGAACGCAAGACTGAAGGATGTCAAGAAGCTGGCTGAAAAGCAGTGGACAGTGTGAAGCAGAATCCTTCAGGGGCGCCTGGGTGGTTCAGTCGGTTGAATGTCCGGCTTTGGCTCAGGTCACGATCTCACGGTTCGTGAGCCTGAGCCCTGTGTTGGGTTCTCTGTTGTCGGTGCAGAGCACGCTTTGGATCCTGTCTCCCTCTCTCTCTGCCCCTCACCCGCGTGTGCTCTCTTACAAATAAATAAACATTAAAAAAAATTAACAAAAAAAGAATCCTTCACCAAGTTGCTTTTTGTTTCTCTCATCAGGCCTTCTGATACTTCTCAAAAACACATAGTCCTGCGTGTCTAGATTCTTTAAAAACAAAGTTAAAAATCGTGGTTATTCAGTTATACCTGGATTTTTCTTTCTGTTTGAAGTACTGAAGGATGGCAGGCATAGAGACAGCTTCAATGTCATTATTATTAAGACAGACTCCTGCATTGGGAGGCACTTACATGTGTCTCCTGAAATACGCAGCAAATACAGTGGCATACATACTTCTTACTACATACTTATTCAATCAACTTCTCTGTGTCTGAGAATAAAACAGTAATGTTCATAAAAAATCTGCTTATTTTTAAAGAAGAAATTTAATAAAGAGGTAAAGGATTTGATGCCAGCCCCCCAAATGTGAGTATTGAACAATGTCATCTTTGGTGTCAGCATGATTTTTTTCCTTGTCACCTCTACATGAGCACTTTGTGAGGACGGCATGAAGTTCAAGGATCTCATGAGCAGGCTTGCAAACGTTCAGTAAATAGTGGCATTGAGCGTGAGTCCAACACTTGATTCATAGACCCTCGCAAGGAGGCAGGAATCATTTTGCTTCAGCATCTCAGAGGAGGAAGATGTAGAGGTTGTAGAGATAATGGTCACCAATACTCAGCCCCAAATGACGAATGCAACAGAACCAAATGTCTCTGTGCTCCTTGATTGTGGACTCCCTCAGTGGAGTCTCCAGCTAAGTCCTCCCTCGCTGTAGGCCCAGCACATTCCTTCATGCCCAGAAAGATATATGGCAGGGATGATGGGGAGCTAGCTTCTGGTCTTGAGTAGAACTTCACAGCCCTGCTGTCCCAGGGCTACTGACCTGCCTGTCACACCTGCCTGGATGCTGTGCTCATTGATCATGTCCAAAGTGGGCTCTCGGTCTCTTACCCTATTTAACATACTGCCTGCCCATTTTCTTAGAATCCACTTCCTGCTTATTCTCTCCTGCTATCCTCGAATCCTTGGAAACTAACCTCTGCTTGTTTTCTTGGAATCTATAGTTAGTTTCTTGTAGACTTCTGGCAAGTGAGCAAAAGCTGAACTTATCTTACTTACCATTATTTATCTAGCATATAGCACAGTCATGGCACAAAGAAGGTGTTCAATAAATATGTATTAAATGATTGGATGGACAGGTAGAGCTACAAAAGATTTTTAATTCTCTATCTGTATGCATCTTGGGATCCAATATGCCCCCATCACAACTCAATTCTTAGTCTTTGTCTCTCCTGTTTCGAAGCCCACCCATGAGCCACTGTTGCACCAAATAGAAACGTGAGCTAAATTAGAAGTTCTGCGCTCAAAGTCCACCTCAGTCCTTCGGGTCAAAATAAAAGCTTCAGTAGTTATTTTAGAAGCCAGACAGGGGATAGGAAGTTTATGGCCCACCAGTAATCAAAGTAAAATCTTGCTTATCTGAGGTCTGTAAGAGAACTTAAGGAAAATGTCCTCTTCCCATAACCACTTTGTCGTTTGCTTCAAAATGTTGGAAGCATCTGGGTTTTCCCTCTTTCCTAGCATGATCTGGGAAGGGACTGGCTTGGTCGGGAGTAGTCAGGGGCTAGTGAGGTCTGTCTGTCCATGAAGGAGCCCCATCACCACTTGTGACTTAACTGTGCACACACTGAAATCCTCATCAGCTTCTTACACATACAATCGGGGGTCATTGTTTGAGATTCCATTTTTTGAGATACCAATCATTCCTATGGGTTTTTGGAAAATTCAACTTTTCTCTATAAAAGATGTTTTAAGGAAATAACTTCTCTATTTTTAACCTACTGTTATAGGAATGATGGAATCCCTTGTCTATGCACAGCACCAGGCTGCAGCGTGTGGCTGCTGAAAGATAAGGAAAGCAGTCTTGTCAGCCGGATGGGAAATGACTCTTGGTTTAGAAATTATCTGCCTCTCTAAGACAGTATAAGTAGTAGCCTTAATGACAAATACAAAAAGCAAGTAGACGCCATAGACGACACTTAGAAAATGTTAAGTAAAAAAAACAGAAGTAGGACTCCATACCTCAATGATCACAATGATATGAAACGATGCATATGCATGGATGAATACCGGGGAAAGGAAGCTATATATCAGATTAGGAAAAAAAAAACCGTAGAAAGACTCTAAAGAGTTGTTGGATCAGGCGACACTTTCTGTGACGTTATTTAAATATTTGTGTCTTTAAAAAGAAGTTGCCCTATATTATTTGTGGAACTAGAAGAACGAAGATTATATAATCAAATAATTAAACGTTCTTGGGGTAAACAACAGATGCACCATAGCATCTAAAAGAAAAGTGCTGGTCAGGCTTTACGTTAGCAGGAAATTCCATAAAAATCTAGAAAAACTATTGCTGAAGTTGCTTGGGGCACCTGGAGTTGTGAACCTGTGTATTTTATTTCTTCATTTCATTATTTTTTTTTGTATAGAGCTTAGCTTAGACTCCTATAAAATGTGGGTGCCTGATACAGGAAACCGTTTTAGATTAGCATTGGATGCAGTGGCTTTCTTAAAAAAAGAAGACTGTTGGCTTTTCTTTTTCTAATATTTTTTAGCCCCAAACTGTCGTCCTAGCATTCATATTTTAATTCAACCACTCACAAAAATGCTCCACATTTAAATCACGGGAAAGAAGCTTTTCCAGCGCTGGCATAAAAAGAGACAGCATTTGGCTTTTATGCACGACAGACATAATGTTGTAGAACATTTTGGAAATATGTGGCTTGAATATTCAAAGAACGACAGAAGAGGGGAAAGGAAAATAGAACAGGTAAGAGATATTTGTAATTTTTAGGCTCCTAGTCCTATCCCTTGCTTGGATTCTCCTCTCCTCTGTCAGAAGTGTTTTCTTCCTTTCTCTATCTTCAAACCATCAGTGAACTATGGTCTTGCCTTATAGATGGTCAAATTGACTTTAAAAATCTCAAATTTAAGGGGCTCCCAGGTAACTGAACCGGTTAAGCATCCAACTCTTGATTTTGGCTCAGGTCATGATTTCACAGTTCGTGAGATCAAGCCCCGTGTTGGGTTCTGCATTGACAGAGCAAAGCCTGCTTGGGATTCTCACTCTCTCTGCACCCCTGCTCCCTCACACGCGCTCTCTCTCTCTCTCTCAAAATAAATAAATAAACTTTAAAAAACGTTAAAAATCTCCAATTTCACAAAATTTGAGCCTGTATTTATTTATCTGTCCAGTTAAGTAGACATTTCAGTGCCTACGACCTACTGGGCTACTCTGATTCCCCTCGGGTGAAGTTAATTTTTGCAAACAGTGGGGGTGTAGGTGTTTTTGAAGCCCACAGCTTGCCCACTGACAAGTAAACAAAGACTTGTGGGATCCAATTCATAGGACAGCCTGGAAGCCCTCAAAAGGTGGAAGGCTTTGGTTATTTTAGTCCAAGGCCATGGCTTGTCGACCCATCAGTGAAAGTCACTGAGTTCACCACCCATTTCTTCTCTCCCTTTCATTCCAGAACAATCCGAGAATAACACAATAAGAGGGAACTCTCTCCTCACTGTCAGTGATGGAAAACATATTGCAGGAATGCCAAGAACTCTATATAGCATCATCACGCAAATCGGGCAGTTGCTTGGCCAAGAAATTCTTTGGGAGACATTCCAGTGGTAACGATGTGAATTTCACATGGTGATCAACACTACGGAGGGGCAAATGCCATGCATTATGTTACAATCTGTGCAACAGCTCTCACCTGCTTCTATGGTATATATGAGTTCTGCATTTTCCCCTTTGTCTTTGTCCAGAGCCGTCACCTGCAGAACAGCTGATCCCAGAGCAGCCGATTCAAATACAGATGCTTCATACAGTGGGTTGGTAAAATAAGGACTGTGATCATTAGCATCTTCCACATTCACAATGACTCGGGCCAAGTTTCTTCGATAAGGAAACTCCTGATCTCTGACCTTCAGGCAAAATACAAGAAGCAGCAGGACTAAAATCTTAAATTGCAAGGAAGTCACATGGCTATATCTGTGGTAAATACCAAAGGAGGTAACTCACACCAAGTGCTTGATGCAATCCCGGGCACACAGTAGGTGCTCAGTAAATGAGGGTATATCAAGTGAGGACACTAACCGTGAACAAATTGAGAGTAAGGGCCCCATCCATTTTATCGCTCAGCATTCTGACTGACCTACGGTCCATCCTCAGTCTGTGTGTGTGTGTGGAGCTGATGCCTGGGCATCACCGACACAGCACTTTTCTCTGCACCACCTCCCACCGCCACTACCCCCTTATTTGTGTATATATAGCTGCTAATGGAATGGCAGACGGGGGCTCTTCTGAGAGGGAAACAAAAAAGTTTAATGAAAGAATTAACAAATGCAAAGCAGGCACTGCCATTTATTCATTCATTCAACAAACATTTATTGTCACCTATTATCTGTCAAGTCCTGGCTTCACTCTCTCCTGACTTCAGCAGCAATTCAGATTTGGTCCTTGCCCTCAAGAAGTTAACAGGATCATAGAAATCAGTAAGCAGGTGTAAGGCCTGGTGGTAAGTGCCAGAATGGGAGTGAGGAGTAGGAAGAAGTTAAGGTGGCATTCAGCTTCTTGGAAGAGGTTAACAAAAGCAAGTACGAGTGGTAAAAGGGGGGCGTGGGCCACCACATATTTCAGGCAAGAGCCAACCAATGCCAAGGCCCAAGACCGAGGGGGAGCCCTGATTCCCAGGAAGATGAACCAAATCCTCCTAAAATGTGAGACCCCCCCGCCTTGTGACTTCACCAAGGAAACTTGCCTGACCGCTTGAAAGTTTCCCCTGCTTTGCATATGCCAGGAGCTTGCAAAAAGTCAATTCTTTAGCCCTAACCACATGATTTTGCTATAATTTGCTGTAGCACTAATCAAATGTGTGCCTTCCATTTGTTCCATTATAGACTCCGTAACTTCAGAGGGATGTGAAGAAATTAGAAAATAGACCGAAGAGAGCCATCAAAGGGAAAGGGCTTTTCAGAAATAGTACCTAGAAGGAACGAGCAAAATGACTTAAAATGGCTTTGCTGGGAGAAAGGCAGCACAAAGGACATGTTTGCTCTAAATCATCAATTACAGAAATGATAAATGATACAGGGTGACCAAACTGAATTTTGAGTTTGTTAAGGAAAGAATGAACAGAAATGACTTGACTAGTGAGAATGGAGTTAGTCGCTGGCGTGAGGTTTCTGCCCCTGAGTAAAACACATGCAGAAGCACCCCAGTGAATGTGCTCAATTTTCCTGCCTGTAGACCGGCCCCCTACACCCAAGGACAGAGCTGAGCTCTGTATATGAAGATTATTGGAATCTAGGTCTGTTCCAGTGGAACATCCAGTGGAATGTCTCTCTTGTATCCTCAGTGCCTAGAGCAGGGCTTGGTACACAGTAGGTGCTGGAGAAAAATATCTGTTGAATGAATGAGGGTGGATCTGATGGTCTCTATGAGTCCCTCTTCTTCCGCCCCTGGTGTCACAGCTGGAAACCACAGCCAAGGGCATGGCATTCCAGCTTCCTCTTGCCCAAGAGGGTTTCCAGACTTGGGAAGGAAGAGTAGCACTCAGTGGAACATCACCTTCAGCTGCTAGGACACTGGTAGCGTCTTAGGGTGTTTGAAAGCCAGTCAGTACACAGAATTTAGTCTGTGTCTTCCTACTGGTCTTAAGGAACTCAGGGGGTCTGTTAGGCAGTAGCTGTGCAATGCAATGGCCCACAGGGCACTTGGGTGGTCAGAGGGACAGATTTTAGGCCATAAGCTAATCAAGGACGTTTCTCTTCATCTCTACTTCCCACTTACGTGAACTGGAGCAACTCCACTTTAAAATTAAAGCAACTTCCATCCACATAATTCGGAGGCCCCATGAACCCCACCTCAGACCTAACTAACACTCTCTGCAGGCTTCGGAGTGTTTTGAGATCTCTCTTGGGGGCCAGTATTCACTGGTCCAATGCCTGTGCAGTAGGTAATGACTCAGTTCCCTACATGCCTCCCAGGACTGAGCACTGCATAGGGTGAGTAAATGATCACCCTTGTGATTAACTTCTCAAGGAACTTCTGTTAAACTTTTCCACAAAAATCTTCTGGATGCAAACCAACATCATAGCCTGGGAGATTTACAGAAACACGGCCTGTTCCTTCCTTCCCAAGTCAGCCTGTCAGCAGCATTTCCTGGGAAGCCACTGTCTGAAGAACTCATCTAATATTTCATTTTGGCAAAAGTATCAAGTCACTCTGTAACAATAGCCAATTCCTCACTGAAAAAAAAAAAAAAAAAAGCAAAAAAGGAACGCAGCCCTGCTGTGAAAAGACCAAATGTACTACTACTTACAAAACGTAAGGGCCCTGTACTCCTGAAGACCAAGGAATGTGTCTTGAACGGTCAACGACTCTGTTAGGAGAGCAAATCAGCAGTTTGGTCCTACCATTATGTTGAGGATGTGCTTGTCCTGGGCCTCATGGTCCAGCCTCTCGGCCGTGTAGAGCACACCGGTGCTGGGGTCAATCCGGAATTTTCTCATACTGACAGAGTCGATGCTGCTGTGGACAGTGTAGCTCAGCTTGTGTTTCTCGTCTCTATCGGTGGCTTCAATCTGCAGTATCTCTGTATCTGGAAGCACGTCCTCGGAAATTGTCACATCGTAATTCGGCTGAGAGAATTCTGGGCCATTATCATTATTATCCAGCACTTTGATAAATACCTATAGTTAAAAGAAGACAGGAGTGATGACTAACGCCAATTCACTCATTGCTAATAAAGAGGCCCCCTCCCACCCCCCTCCCTCCGTGTCCTTGGAGCCCAGCTTCTAGCAGCTCTCTCAATATGTAGGAAGATCTCATATGAAAACACTCTGTAATTAGAGGTTGACAATAAACCAGTGGTTCACATTAGCAGGAACATAAACTATGAGCTAATCAATATTCTCACTATTAATTGAACAGCTGAGACAGCCCCCTGGGGGTGATAATTCCACAGGCCTATTTGAGGCACAATGTAAGAGATCACAAGGTGACCTTAGTTTGTTAAGTTCCTGTTGTCTTAAGTTCTGTTATGAGCTCCTCCGGGTGGAGGTGCAGTGGAAGCAGTGACAGGGTGGGAAGAGTAACAAAGAGGCAGAAGAAGGGGAGGCATGGACACAGATGCCGCATCCTCAGAGCAGTCAGAACTCCTCAGCTGCAGGGGCCCCACACAGTGGCTCTCCTTCAGATGGGAGGGGTCTCGCGAAGAACACGGCACGGATGGCAGCTGAAACAGGAAGTCCCCGGGTTGTTTTCTTTTGTCAGGCATTTCATTATAAAACATTTCAGGCAGACATAAGTAAGAAACAGCAATAAAAGAGCTAGGTCATAGATTAATGAACCCTCACATATTTATAGCTCGGCTTTGACCGTGATCAATTTATGGCTCATCTTGTTTCCTATATATAGTGGTTCACCTCCATCTGCTCCCCATATTAGTGGGAAGCAAATCCCATAATTTCAGTATGTAACTCCAAAAGACAGGGATCCTTAAAATAAACACACACACTACCATCACTGCCCTTAAACAGAGAAAACAAGGATTCCTTAATATTAAGTATTCAGGGTGTTTATGCTTCTATAATTTTTTACTGTGTCATGTATGTTTACAAACGTATTTTAAAACATCAGACTATTCAAATACGGTCCAAACATTGCCGTTGGTTGGTATGCCCTTTAATTATCTTTTTTCTTTAAGTTTATTTATTTATTTATTTAGAGAGAGTGCATACACGGTGGGAGGGGCAGAGAGAGAGGGAGACAGAGAATCCCAAGTAGGCTGCGCACTGTCAGCGTAGAGCCCTATGCAGGGCTTGATCCCACGAACCATGAGATCATGACCTGAGCTGAGATCAAGAATTGATCCACTTAACTGCAGGTGCCCTTAATTATCTTTTAATGTATAGATTCTCCTTCTGTCTCCTTTTATTTCCTTGCAATTTTTATATTATATTGTTTTATATTATATCATTGCTCGTGGTGGTAAATAAACTCCACCATTTTCTCTTTAATTCCCACAGGTTGAATTTTGCTCATTGCTTCCCCTTGGTTTTGTTCTCCATGTGCCTCTGTTCCCTGTATTTCTTATAAACTGATAGTTTGATCTAGGAGATTTGGTAAGATTCATGCTCAATTTCCTTTTCCTTCTTTTTTTCTTTTTTTACATCTGGATATATATTGTAGTTCTGTCTGCAATACCTAGTTCTCACTCTTGTTAAGTGGTATTGGCAACCCCTGATGATCATTACATAGATGACATTTATTCATTAAAAATACAAAATGGTAAGGTTTTAATTCTATGGTTTATTCCTCATTTATTAGCTAGAATAGTTTTAAAAAGAAACTTCTCTCCAAATATTTTGTTACTCTGAAGGACAATTCAGATAGTGAAGTCATAATGAATATTTAATTCTTTCCCTTTATTTATCATCTCAGAATGATAGTTTGTTCTTCAGCTCTTCCCAAAGTGACCAACGAAGCATTTTTTCTCGAGTGTCAGTACGAGCTCATGAATTTAATCACAGCTGATGTTTCTGTCCATTGCAGTTATTATACTCATTGATGCACAAATGGCCCTTCCTTGGCCAATGGGAGCCTCTTCAAGTTGGCTCATGAGATCTTTTGACACAATCCTAGTAGTCTTTGATAGCTTCTTTGCTTTCTAATAATTGCTACTAGTGATTTTTTTCCAGGGTCACCTTGTACATTTTCTGACCCAGTCTTGTAATATCTATTTCTCCAAAAAACAATGACATCTTTTTAGTTAGAAGTGGTGCTAGGAATGATCATTGCTGTTGGATTTACTATTGTGTTTAGTTTGCTTCAGTGGACAGAGTCAGCGGGAGTTTTTTGCTGTTGATAATTATTTCATGAGTTCATACTGACACATCCAATTCAAAATTAGGGCATCAAGGTTTTTTACTTAATCTCATTCTGTTTATATCTGTATCGCAGCCTAAGACCCTATGTTGAAATTTCTCATGCTCAAAGACATCATCACAATTACTCAGTTTTATATGAAATACATGCACACAAGTCTCAGAATAACAATAACAACTTTGGTGCTGTAATTCTATTACAACTATGATCATTCAAAAACAACTTAATATTATTTTTAGTTCCTTTGATTTTGAGATTTATCCCACTAGGATAAATTAGGATATACAGTCAAATTAGTATGTTCAAAGCACAGAAAAGCTCTTCTCTGTGTAGATATGCCAGCAACACATTTAAGTTTATTGGCTTTCATTTACTTTAAAATTTTAAACTTGTCTTAACATTTAATTTTGTTTTTATATTACATGTAAAAGTACCACTGTCAAATTTACAAAAAAGGTATAGTCAAAGTAGTTTAGCTTCTCTTTCCCCTTCACCCTATTCCCTTCTTCTCCTACAGGTAATGATTTTTTAAAGATTAATGTTACATTTTATCCATCTCTTTTGTTACATAAACATTATTGTATACAGCCCCCCCTCCCCCACCTCATGCTCTTTGACTTAACATCATATCAATGATTCTCAACTGGGGATAACTTTGTCCCTAAGGGGATATTTGGCAATATCTGGAGATATTTTTCATTGTTACAACTGGGTGCTGGGGTGTTCCTGGAATCTAGTGGGTAGGGGGGCAGGGATGATGCTAAACACCCTACAATGCACAGGACTGTCCCCTGCAACAAAGAACTATCTGAACCAAAATGTCAACAGTGTTGCTGTTGAGAAACTCTGAATCATCATATTCCAAAGACAATCCACAGCAATATAGAGATACTCTTCCAATGGGTAGATGGATCACAGTTAAGTCAACCATTCCTCAATCGATGTTCATGTCAGGTGTTTCCAATTTTCACCCTTAGAAAAAATGTGCCATCAAGAGCCTTGTGTCCAGGTCTTTTTATTTTTTTTTGCTATCATATATATTTGAGTCCCTAGAATTCTGAGTGCTGGATCAAAGGCTAAGTGCTGATATAGTTTTGTTCGTTATTTCCTTATTCCTTTCCCAAAAGTTTTATTAATTTGCATTCCCATAGCAATATATACGAATGAATGTCTTCCACAGCTTTGCCAACAAAGTATGTACTCTAACTTTTGAATCTTTTGCCAATCTGATAGATAAGAAATAGCATTTCAGTGTACTTTTAATTTGCCTTTCACTTATTATGAGTGAGGATGGGCATCTTTTCATATGCTTAAGAGTCATTTGCGTTTCTTTTTATGTGAAAATTATTTATATCAGCTCATTCCTTATGAGTTAGATGGCCTTTTCCTTCTTTATTTTTGGTAGCATGGTGATATAAATTGCAAATATGATTTCAATTCTGTTATTTAACTTTATTTTGCTATGGTGATTTTTTTCCATGCAAAAGCTTTTATTTTTATTTTTATGAAATTGAAAACATCAGTCTTTTCCCTTATTGTTACCGGATGCTAAGTCATAGTTTAGAATACTTATATTTTTCAGGTTATAGGTGAATACACTCATTTTTTAAAAATAGCATTTACACGTACCCTTTTCTTACATTTACATCTCTACTCCATTTGGAATTTTTCCTATATTATGTGAGAAATTGATTGAATTTCATTTTTTTCTACAGGGCTCTCCATTTACTTCAATGCTACTTTTTACAAGACTCAAATTCCACTGATTTGAGAGGCCAGCTTTATTGTATGCTAAGTTTACATACGCACATGATATATTTCTGAATTTTCTATTTTGTTCAATTGGTTTCTTTGTCTTTTATATGTCAATATAAAAATGTTTTAATTAAAAAGGCTTTATAGTGTGTTTTAATTGCAAAAATTAGCCCCTTTGTTCTTTTCAAGGAGTTTCCAGGCCAGGCTTGTTTGTTGTTCTTCAAAATGAACTTTATAATCAGCTTGTATAACAACTGACAAAAAATTGATAAGCCTTTTAGATTGGATTATGGTGAGAGTATAGTTTAACTACATGAGAACTAATTCCTTTCTGATGGAGTCGTCCTATCCAAGGACATAGTTTCTTTTTCCATTTGTTCAGACCTACCATTTTATTTTTCAGGGAGTTTTAGCTTTCCTCAAATAGATTTTAAACACTTTTTGGGGCGCCTGGGTGGCTCAGTGGGTTAAGCATCTGACTTGGACTCAGGTCATGATCTCACAGTCTGTGAGTGTGAGCTCTGCGTTGGGCTCTGTGCTGACAACATAGAGCCCGGAACCTGCTTCAGATTCTGTGTCTTCCTCTCTCTCTGCCCCTCCCCCACTCACACTCTGTCTCTCTCTCTCTGGCAAAAATGAATAAAACATTAAACAAAACACACTTTTTAAAGTTTATGCATGTGCTATATCCTAAGTGGGGTCTTCGTTTCCATTTTATCTTTTCCCTTTTATTTTTTTTTGCTATTGACGCTATTGATTTGTATGCTGAATTTATAATCTGTTATTTTACTAAAGTTTCCTATCATTTGCAGGTTTTCTAAGTACTCCTTTGAACTTTACAGATGCATAATTATACTACATGCAAATGGAGAGATAGTTTTACTTTTTTCTTTTTTTTCTGTTTCTAAATACACTTTAATATATACTGTTGATTCATTAACATTAACTCATAGCCAACAGCACTATAACTCAGGCCTGAATGAATCTCATGGAACACACATATTTTGTCTATAAGGCACATCAGCATGTCCTTCTTGCACTTGGGAACACTGAATTGCATTTCAGTCCTACACTGAGGGATCTTTTAAACAGTGAGATTGCTGACAAAGAACACAAGAATGCAAAAAATGTGGCACTAAATAGATTGCAAAAAGGACACTTGTATAGAGTACAAGAGCTAAAACAGGAAGGCAGAGCATCACTCTGTTCAACCATAGCAGGGAAAATATTTTGCTGCTCTGTGCATGTCTGGAACGACCACAAAGGTGCTGAGAATATTGACTTGGGGATTATAGATAAATATCAGAGATCATCAGGGTATACCCAGCATTTAGCTCAGGGCTGGACACAATGAATTGCAGGTACTCAATAAATGTCCTAGTTAAATATTTAGTATCTTTGTACACAGAGTTTAGACATATGTGATAGCACAGATTTTAGTCTCTTCGGCCATGATCCAGGTAAAACGATGATTATAAAGATGATGATCATAATGTTAAGAGCATAATGTAACAATAACAACGACACCAGTAAAACCACTGGACATAGTAGTAACGTTAATAGTAGCAATAACTAGATCAATGACCATATATTTCCTTATGTTTTTCTAGTACTTTAAAAAAGCTTCTTTATCTTTGTTGGGTTTTCTTGAATTTGCGGACCGTCTTAATTATTAAAAGCACCCGAACGCATATATCCAAAATATGCAAATGCCAAGGAGTCCATGTTGAAGCATTACATTTGTTCTACCGTTTCCTTTTTATAACACAACTTGCTTTATCTTACCTATTTGCGTTGGTTAATACTTTTAGCACAAGTTAAATAGTATTGGAGCCGGTGACATTCCTGTCTTATTCCTGACTAATGGGAAAGCTTTTACATATGCAGGCATTTGGCTGCATTCTAGAAAATTATTTACTTTTTAAAATGTGGTCAGACCACGGCTATTCTTGTAAGCAGCTGCATTGTCACTCATGTTGACCACATGTGCTTTTTCTTTTCTGAGGAAGAGAAAAGGGCTGTGCTACGGCCTCTGTGCCCAGAAGACTTGCCCAGTGAGTGAGCCTGACATGGGAACAAGATTTGCTTGCAGTTTATGGTTAAAAAAAAGGGCTAAGAAGTGTGCCTGTGAGTTTTAGGTATTGTTTTATCTCCACTGTATTTGGAAGGTCATACTAGATTCTTTGAATGCCAATTCTTTCCTTGAAAAAGTTCAAGTTAACTTAGTCAAGATGCTAAAATATTTGTGTGCACAGAAGCAGTTATATTAACGGGATAAAAAAGCCTTTCCAGCCAGCAAGGCTGCCCTGACCTTCATGAAGTTTCAAAGTTGATGTGCTCCTGAAAGGCTTGCCTCTTTCTGCTTGCTTTGTCTTGTGCCTAATCTACAGTCAGAACAAGTGTTTCTCTGTAAAAGACTTCCTTCTCCTCGTTTGCTTTTTATTTCCCACAGTTGGGGCCATTTGTGAGCTCCTGAACTAACAAACAAAGCAAAGTAACTCTCAAAGATGTTGTGCTCAAAATGGTAATTGAAAGGCCTAAAGAAGTATAATGGAATCAAAGCAGGAGGAAACCTGAATGTAGGAAGTCTCTTCAGCGCTGGATCCAATGGTGCCTACCACAAACACTTCGGGTTTTGCAAGCTCATCTAAGCTAAGTCTGGGTACGTGCCAAGCCTGGCTTTACAAAGGCTCATGGCATGAAGTGTCCTTGGGGTGAGTTACAGGGGAAGGCCTCGGTCTTTCATTAGAATCAATTAAGTCCCAAAGTACTGACACTCTGTTCCGCCTCTGTTGGCATTTTGAAACCATATTTAAAATATTCTATGGTTGTGATTTCAAGGGTAATGCTCCTTGGATTCTCCCCAAGCTTACACGTTTTATTTTTGGATGTGTAAGTAAAAAAAAAAAAAAAAATCATGTCAGTTTATGTTAAACCTGTATCATATTTTTTTCTTAACCTTTATCGTCTCTAGTTTATCGATGGGAAAAATGTGAATCAGAGAAGTTAAGGGGTGTGCCCAAAGTGACAACGGCAAGGCCAAACTCAAACTAGGTCATATGGAGCCAAGTTCTACATTCATTCCATTATGCCATCTCCATGTGCACTGAAAGTATATACACATTAATTATAAATGCACCTAACATACGTGAACAAATGCGTGTGTACATAGCACGTACCTTGTTATACCGAAATCCTAACTGACACAATAGACAACAGACGTGACCGCTGTCATTTCAGGAACATTATTCTAAGCAGAAAGTTCCCTGCTGCCTTTAAAACTGGAATCCATTTTCAAAAATTGATTCACTCACAAATTGTTAGGCATGGATCTATTACAAACAATGAAGTTTTACCATTATTATTGTTTTTTTAATAGGAAATCCTACCTCAGAGTTGGTTTGCTGCTATATTTTATCTCTATATAAATTGTATTAGTTCCAGCATTTTCCTAACCTAACTACAGAAGGAAGTTTGGGGTTACTTTCTTTTTCACCTGCTAAGAGGGAGAAGGTGCTGAGGAAGATAAAAACTCCTGACAAAGGAAGTGATCCTTGGGAGTTCCTTGAACTAGGGAATCATGGAACAGCTTTAGCAAAAGTGATTTCTTCTGGAACACCTGGGTGGCTCAGTCGGTTAAGTGTACGACTTCAGCTCAGGTCATGATCTCGTGGTTCGTGGGTTCGAGCCCCGCATCAGGCTCTGTGCTGACAGCTCAGAGCCTGGAGCCTGCTTCAGATTCTGTGTCTCCCTCTCTCTCTGCCCCTCCCCACCTCGCATTCTGTCACCTTCTCTCTCGAAAAATTTTAAGAGAAAAAAAAAAAGTGATTTGTTCTTACCCTCACCTGCCTTTAAGGAGGTGCAAAGGTGGAAGGAAAGGAGAAGACACAGTCTAAATCTTAAAGATAAAGTCTGCTTTTTGAAGAAGAAGGCCAGTGAGGAATTCCCAGCACATGGCTTAAAGACAAAAGAAGAATGGACTCCTCAAGACTGTGAAGGGCAAGGTTAACCTGAAGAATGCAGGTCCCAGACCTCTTAGCCCCAGTGAATACACTCTCTTTGGCAGAAAGCCTTTGTGGCTAATTAACTCAATTAACTGCCTTTGTGGGGCCTAAGGATTTTGGAGATTATCTGAAAGAGATTTTTAATCTCAGGTTTGGCTGTGGAGCATACGAATACAAGCTGATTTTCATATGTTTATAAATCAAAGTAGGACTTGAATAAGAAAAGCATATTAAAATCACAAAAGCACATATCATGAGTCTCTGAATCAAATCAATGTAATTTTTAGATTATTATTTGGGCATGAATATCTCTGCTGTCTTTCATGAATAACAATGAAAGCCACATACACAATATTTTATAGTTATCAGGTATAGTATTCCAATTTTAAGTTGAGGATGAGACTAATAATAAAACTTGCATGAGCCCAGCACATCACAGATCTGAAAATATCTCAAAAGATCTTATTTTATTCTTACACCAACTCATGAAGTATGTAAGGTAGTATCCCCATTATACAGAAAAAATTGAGTCTCGCAGAGAGAGAACTACCTTCTATTTGGTAACATAGACAGGAATTGGTTAAGTGCTGACTTGAACTTGGGTCACCTGATTCAAGGTCAGTATTCCCTCCTTTATACCAAATGCTTCCTCTAGTGAATTGTATATTCTGTATATATAGATGTGTAGGGTGGAGTTTCTAAGATATATCTGATCTTGAGAAGGAAAAAGTGGGTTTGGACCTCTTTACCTGTGGACACCAAGGGTGTCCACCTAAGCAATCTGTGTGAGTTTTTTACTAGAAAAATAAGTGTAATGATAATATTTGATGTAACTACTCCCAGTAAGACAAGGAAATGAAACTTAAGAATGAAGCTTGTTAAGTCTTATTATGCAAATAGCAGGCATTATATATTACTACATATTTCTATCCATTGATCCTTTGGAAGAGTCATGCTCTAGACTTTCTTAAATTTGCTGTGAAGATGCAGTAGCTCATATGGGTTGGATAGAGGTATGGGGAAAGTTGTGAAAACCCATAATTGCTCCTCCTTGGTGATGTGCGCCCCTGTGGCCCATAAACTCAGCCGTTTGAGTGGAGGCTATAAGGAGGTTGGGGTATTTTGCTCCATGCCCAGGATGTGTGGCTGGCTCTGAGACATTCTAATGGCCACAGATGGCACTATATTCCCCAGGCAGCCGTCTTAAGAAGTGTCCTCCTCAGGGGCACCTGGGTGGCTCACTCAGTTAAGCATCCACATCTTGATTTCTGCTCAGGTCGTGATCTCACGGTTCACGGGATTGAGCCCTGTGATGGGCTTGGCGCCGATGGTGCCGATAGCATGGATCCTGCTTGGGATTCTCTCTCTCTCTCCTCTCTCTGCTTCTCCCCCACTTGTATACACGCACTCTCTCTCTCTCAAAGGTAGATAAATAAACCTATGTAAAAAAAAGTATTCCCCTCATAATTAGCAGAGCCAGGTAAGTTTCTCTTCCTGCAAACATTTAGCAAAGGTAGCAAAGACTTAGCCTTGCCTTTGAGAAGGTGGCACAGGGCAGTGGTTGAGAAAGCAGGCTCTGGAATCCAACTACTTATGTCTGAACTCTGCCCTACTCGAGTTACAAAACCCTGCTTTGCCTTTCCCGCAAAATAGTTTCCTATTTCTATTTCCTATTTCTAACATAACAAATTACCACAAACTTGGCTTAAAACGACACGCATTTATTACCTCCTTGCTCTGTAAGTCAGTAGTTGGGAGTATAGTGAGGCTCACCTGTGTTTTCTACTTAGAGTCTCACAAAGCCAAAATCAAGGGGTCAGCAGGGCTGTGTTCCTTTCCAGAAACTCTGGGGGTGAATCTGCTCCAGGCTCATTTAGATTGTTAATGAAATTTAGTTCCCTGAGGTTCTAGGCCCGGGGTCCCCGTTTCCTTGTGGGATGTCGGCTGGAGCACCTCTTAGCACCTCAAGGCTGCCTGCGTTCCTTGTCACACCGCCCCCTCCGTACCTGAACTAGTGATGATGTTTCCAATCATCTCACACTTGGAATCTCTGACATCCCCTCTGGCCGCCTCTCTTCCCATTCCAGCCGGAGAAAGTCACCTGCTTACGGGCTCATTTAGGACATCTGAATCTTTGCAACGTGAAATCCACAGGACCGTTTTATATATTTTATATTCTGTACTCACGCTAGGGGATCTCAGTGAGGAAAAGGATGTTTATTTGCCACCAGATATTGTAGCTCTGAGGCACAAGAATCCTACAAGTTGGGACAACAGAACAAAACTGAAGATGAAGGAAGAGTTTTCATGTAGACACGGAGATCCCTGAGGCTCTGATTTGTGTGACATTTGTGAAGTGAAATTCAACATGTTGTTTCTGGCTGATTTGAAGCCCTTGTCATAGATGTTTTATGATTCCAAAGGAACAAAGTAGAGGAAAGTTCCCAAAGGGAAACTGGACAGGTGTTTTGGGGCTACAAAACATTTACTTAGTTACATGGTGAAGGGTATCTGTTTGATGGTGGAATCATTAAGTTGCCTAGGGTCATGGGTTGGAACACGCTTTGGTGGTTTCTAAAAGAGATCTAGAATGCCTTTTCTTTACCAAAATAATCTTTTTGTAAACATGTCCTTGATACAGAGGGCTTGGATTAGTTGAGAGAACCTCTTTTCTCTCTATTGTCGGAGGGGCTGTGGCAAAGAGAAGCAGAGGCCTGGGTTGACAGGGGCTCTGGGGGGGGGGGGGGGATGGTACTTAGGCCTGAACGCGGCCTTATGGACCGAGTAATGGTTTTCTGGTGGTAATACTGATCGTGCACAAGTTTATACCTTGGAAACGGTCAGTTCTCACTTACTGAGAAGGTCATGGCCCTGGAGACACAGAGTGGCTTCGAAGCTTTTGAAAGAAAATCTCCTGATACCCTTTGTCAACCTACTTAGTTTGGCCTTGCCAAGGGAAACATCCAAGTTCACCTGGATTCGCCACCTCTTCCCAACTGCTCTGGAGAGCGGTCTAATTCCACATTAGGCTGATAGAAAATCAACCAAAGCAGAACTTGAACAATGTGTACATTCAGAATCTTATAATGTACGCTTTCAAGTTAGTTTTTAAAAAGGGTGTGCACATCAGTCATCTGGTTTTAAAACTCTGAGTCACTGTGACCTCAGGCATCTAGCACACCTCCTAGCACATGGTGTGAACCCAAGAAATATTTGCGGAATACATACCGTTAAATGATTTCTGGTCTGGTCCTAAAAAAATTCTACAAGAAAAGCCTCACTGATAATTTTTTTGTTTTTCTGGTTACCATGACTCAGTTCTGTGCTTTGAAGATCCAGCATACCTGCCATGTAGGCCCCGCTGAACATGTTACCACCTGCTATCCATTCACTCATTTTAAACTTACTTAATGTGTATCTGTAACATTCTAGGCACGCTGAATTGCCATTTAATCCAATTGTTATAAAACCCTGGAAAAAAGTATGGAAATGAATATGGTTCCATGCTTTCTTTGTATTTTACTCAACTTGGTCTTGTATTTTTAAGTGATGCCAAGAAGTTGAGGTTGGCTTTGCTAAGGTATGGCTAATTTAAAAAGTGAATTAGCAATAAAGACTTAGAAATATTGCAAGTGGGTTGTTTTGTATCAGTCTTTGGGGCTTGATTTTAGATTGTGTGATTCCCATAGGATCTCAACCATGGTGTCCTTTCCAGGAATCTGTATTTTAGTCTTGAAAATACTCTGGGGGCACCTGGGTGGCTCAGTAGGCTGGTCATCTGACTTTGGCTCAGGTCATGATCTCGTGGTTCATGGGCTCGAGCCCTGTGTTGGATTCTGTGCTGACAGCTCAGAGCCTGGAACCTGCTTCAGATTCTGTGTCTCCCTCTCTCTCTGCCCTTCCCCCACTCACACTCTGTGTCTCTCTCCCCCCTCCTCCCCCCAAAATTTTAAAAATAAAAAAAAAAAAAAATACTCTAAAGCAGTACAGATTTAAGTAGGTGGCCGTAGAATTTATCGTCCCAACTGAGGCAATTTAAGAGTGAATGGGAGTTACACCAGTGTAACAGGTGTAAATGGGTCTCTCTCAGGCAATTAGGGTCTTACGGTCATCCTAGGGAAAGACACAGGTTGAAGGATTAGGAGTCACCACACATGGCTGCCCTGTCATGTGCATGTCATGTCCCCTTTCTGGGTTTCAGTTTATTTGAGTGAAAAGGAAAAGGTAAAGTAAAAAAGTAAAAAGTAAAGGTGAACTCTCATGTTTCTTTAAAATTCCACCAGTTTATGATTATGAACAGCGTCAAAGGAGAAAGTCTCATAGTATTTTTGAAACCAATTCAAACTAAGAGGCAGTGCATGAAATAATCCTCCTTTCTCCTTTTTAAAACTTCATAGTTACAAGAACTTAAACCATGTTTTTTTAAATTTATTTTGAGAGAGAGAGAGAGAGAGAAAGAGAGTGTGCAAGAGAGTAGGGGAGGGACAGAGGGAGAGAGAGGGAGAGAGAGAGAGAGAGAGAGAGAGAGAGAGAGAGAGAGAAAGAGAGAGAATCCCAAGCAGGCTGTCAGTGCAGAGCCCGATGGGGGGCTTGAACCCATGAACCATGTGATCATAACCTGGGCCGAAATCAAGAGCTGTCCATTTAACCAGCTGAGCCACCCAGGCACCCCAAGCTTACAACAAGTTTTAAACCAATCAACGTTTGCTTACTTTAGGTTTGGCAAAAATTTCATCTTCATTTCCTGAACCTTTGTGTTGAGGAGTCTCAGGGCACATTTGGGCTGAGCAGGAAAAAGGACCTTGATTAACTAGTGATGGCCTCTGGGGTCATGAGAACAGGAGACAGAAGTAAGGAGAATGGAGAGATTTTAGGATATGCGTGTGGGCCAGTCCTCTGCCATAACTGGCCTAAGGTCTCTGATGCTAAAACAGAAAACAAAAAAATCCTCTCATATTTAGGGTAAATCTGCCCCATATTGATATCTAACATCGTGTTAGTCTCACCCACATATGTTCTCCTCCTCCTTGCTCTCAAGGCCCTTTCATAAACACTCACATACCAGAGCTCAAGCAATGGTCCTCATCCCCAGCTGCTAACAAGCAGGATCATGCAGGATCTCTGAGGGTGCGGCCCAGGCTTCAGTGGTTTCAACACCCTGGGCCCCCACAAGCAGCGCACCTTACTGTGCGGCCAGGATAAGGGACCAATGGCATAGAGGCTAGAACAAGAGATGGGAGGCAGGGAATCTAACTCTCAGTCCTTGTTCTCAAGTAAGGCTGTGGATATATCACTCATCTTAGTTTGTGAAATGAATTTGGACTCTTAGGTGCCTCTAGCTCTAACTCTCTGAGACCCACACGTGAAAAGGTGAAGAATATAATGATGTGTTGACTCAGACAATATACATGCCCTCTTTCTTGTAAATTCAAGGACAGCTGACTTTGTTGTCAAAGAGAGAAATCTACAGTAAATGATCAGGAAGCAAATACATATCCCTCTTCCATGCATGAACAGTCACAATCTCTTGAAGGAGATGGCTAAGTTATACAATACCATTGATACAATCTTTTTGCCAGGTTGTTCTCTCAGATGATTGTTTTAAATACGGTAGAAATCCGTGGACATAATTTACTACTTTCAACACATTGTCTAATCACTTGCACCAATGACTTTAGCAGATCGTTTGGCATTCTCACCATTTAGTAATTTGACATCTTACCTGAGTGACAGCAACATTTGTCCCATCGGTGACTTCCACACTCATATTATAGATGGACCTCTGCTCCGCATCCAAAGGTTTGGCAATGACAATGGTCCCAACACCCTTCTCTGCGTCAAAAGAGCTGTCAAAATTCCCCCCTGATGATTTCACAAAAACAACATGAAATTAGCATATCTGAGAAGTTATTACGTCTATTGAAGCATATAGCTTTAAAGGGAACTCTTATATAGAAATATTTTTTGACAGGCATCCCTCTGGCTCAGTTTTGTACATCTTAAATGGGACCTCTATTTCCAATTTAATTTATATTACAAAACACAGCCTCTTCAATGCATAACAAATGTCACAAAAAAGAATGTATTGCAAAGAAAAACCTCAGCACTAATGTTACAGAAGTGAAGCATAAACTGAGTCAGTAAAATATTTAGAAAACTGCAGGCCTTCCAACCCCCTGTGGCTATGGCTTCTATGCTAAGGATTTGTAGACCTTTCTGCTTTTCTAAAGTAGATTAAATTCTAAGTAAACAAATAGTTCCATTATTAACAACACTACGTAGACACTCTTGAATCTATTTTAGGATTGATGGTAAACTCTGGTTGGTAGAGTTCAGATCCCCTCCATTAGATGTCAGAAATAAAATTATAAATGCTAGAAAATAAGAAAAAGCCAAAAAATTGAGTTTCATATAAAAATTCTATATCTGTAAGTTGGGATATTTACAGAAAAATTGTCTTTTGCCATCCTGACAGTGCAAATTATTTTTCTCCCCAAAAGGTAGAAAGTTTATGGGACATTTACAAGATGAAATCTGGAAGGAAGTAGAAGAAAACATCAGCTTATGTGACATCAACTTATGAAACAATCAGTGTGAAAGTTTAAAAAACTTTCCTTCCCTCTCTGTTGGACTAGGAATACCTGATAATGTGCTAAGACAACACAGGCCTTTTTAAAATTACTGTAGCTGTTTTCATCTCTGTGAACTAAAATGTGGTTTATGATTTTTCCCAAAATGAAAGTTGTTGTTGTTTTAAGGAGGAGAGAAGATAATGGTACAAACGTTGGATGGACTTTAATTAAATATCACTATATGTTCACAAGCTCCATTTATTTCAGTCTGAAATTCCATGATGTCAATTACTTTTGTTCTCGGACAGTAATTTTATTTAGCCATAGCACACGGGGCGATTCACTTACTGAATTTCATATTTTAGAAAAGAAATCTTTTCAACATACTTTACATTTCATTTTTCTGGTCAGTGAGCAATACCGTATACAATATCTATGATATTACAATTACAAATGAGTGGATGAGTTAAGGGAAAGGAGAATTTTACCTGAATTAGTAGAATTTGATATACAGTGACACAGAATAAATCACATGGTTTACTAAAAAAAAACCCTGGTCATATATATTTCAATACTTATTGCTTGCAGCTGTCATATACACTTAGGATTACTTAATTGCTAGAGAGAACATAATTGCCCTTGACATTTAATTAAAGTTATGGAGATACAGGGGACCACAGAATTGCTTGGAGATGATATATTTTTCAAAAATTTCATCTAAAAAGAGACTCATCTTCCAATTAATATCTTTAATTGATTTACTGAGGAGCACTCCAAAAAGAAAAAAAATCTTTTGAAGAACAGGAGAAGGAGAAAAAGGAGGAAATCTGGGCTGAACAGGGAAGTAAGCCTCAGGTCACCGTGTCTCTTTCAAAGGGAGTGCTTCCTGTTGATAACCACATGAAATAAAGCGTAAGGCTGATTCAGGGATTTTGAATAACCATCCTAATGAGCAAAGGAAAATAATTTGCTATCAACTGGTACATTCTGAGGAAAAAAAAACAAAAACACTTTGCCATGGAAAATTTCAAAGAAACGACATAAAATATGTCAGACTTGTGTAGAAGGAAGCATAGAGTGCCACTTTTTGTGCTGTTTTGGGTGGGGACTACTTCATATTTTAAATCAGACTTAAAGTCATCTTCAGAATGTTTTCCTAACCGGGTTGTTGGCTTTCTTAAATATGAAGAACACATTTTTTTGTGTGTGGGGGGGTGGGGGGTGGGCAGGGTAAGGATAGAGGATAAGGAAATTATTTTAGAAGGTGGAAATTTGTAGGTAGAGGCAAAGTAGAAATTATGCAAACTATAAAACTTTGGTGTGCTCCAGTTTAAAGATGAATGAAAATAAAATTTAGAGAACACCCAAGCAAAGATTTCCAGTTTCAGTTCCTGTTTAAATGGGAAATCCTATGTGCTCTCCCTCACTGCCTGAGACTCACATTTTCCTCAGGGCCTCGTGATGAAAGACATAATCATTTCATGGGCTGAGTGGCATAAAATTTACATAAATTACATATGACATGTAGATTGTGTTTTCTTATTACTCATTTTTTATATCAAAAAGCATTTCTGGCTAGTTTTATGGTTGTAATTTTTTATAATTCTCACTCCTCTGCATGTGTGCACGCGCGCACGTGTGTGTGTGTGTGTGTGTGTGTGTGTGCGTGTCTCCCTCATCCACTACTACAGTTTCAAATGCTCTGGGCCAGAAAGCTCTAAAGGGGTAGGGAGGTAGACAAATGGAAAGCCTATCAAGGGGAACTTGAGAGAGAGAGAGTCTGTGAAGGGTTTCTCAGTCCATCAATATGGCAAGCAGCCTCTGGTAGTCACTTCCAGGGCATGTGCTCCCAGTTAAACCAAGATATCACGGGAAACAAGGTTCCCAAAATCTTGCCTGAGTTTTAAAATGAATTTCTGACAAGGGACACAGAATCTAGACCAGCAGTTCACCATCAACCCTCACGCAATTTAATAACCTACCACTTAGGCATCCCATTTCATAAACGACGCCATATCTCTCCCCCAGGGCTCATTTCTCAGGCTCCCTTTTAGCCTGAAAGGTGATTTCATTTCATAGGAAACCATGTCCAATTCATCTGGGGTGAGAGTATCAAATGGTAGGAGTCCATTTTCACTAGCAGCATTCCGTTTAAACAAGATGTGCTTCCTCAGAGCCAGTAACACAACATGCAAAGCCAGAGTATGCTGGTGCAGCAGCGTTAGGCTAAACAAAAGGTGGGGGCAGGGGAGAACACCGCCGAGCTGGTCTGAGTTTCAACAAAGTGGGAAAGTAGAAAAGTCACAGCCTGAGCGTTGCTGCAGGGGTGTGCGGCAGAGATGGTTAAAAGCAAGGTTGTGAACAGCCCACATAACAGATAGTTCATGTCAGGGACATTCCTCTGTGACCATTTTTGGTAAAGACGGGTGTACCAGAGTAAACAGAGAGCAGAAGAGGAGGGTTGGATTTCTACTGGGTTCTAAAGTTAAATGTACCGAGTCAGAATGTCCTAAAAAGCTTCAAAAATGGGACGAGAGTGAAAATACTTTAAGCCAGCAGCTACTGCTTGCATATTTTGGGCAGCAGGGCATTGGATCATGATTTGGTCAAGTCTTTCTTTAAAGAAGGGTCCAAAGTACCACCATCTCTCCATAATGAGATCCAATGGTGGGTATCACACCACTGTCCTCTTTAGAGACGTTTCCAGGCTCCTCCCCTAGCACATGATTCCATTCCACTCTGTGTGTAATTATAAAAACACCAACCAAAATCTAGTAGTCACCAAGAGGGAAGTGTTATGTGAGAAGCTTCCAAAACACTGAGCTGCTGAATGTCAATGAATTAAGGGAGTCGTTCACAAGCTGTTCATTCAAGTTCAGCATGTACAGCAAACTTAAGGAAAAATGCTAAACACCGATTACGGTTTGATCATCAATAGTTTTCTGTCTTGGAATGAAGCAAGCACAGTATAGGGCCGAAAAGGATATTTACATGGAAGGCAGGAGATGCTGGGTGGTCAGGAAACAGTGGTAGGAAGCAAAATGCCTTCTAGAATCTGGTTTAAAATTCATTTTCTTAAAATAATGAATATACAAAGTGTTGTTTAGGCTTTTTATTATTTCCCTGAAACCTCTTCAGATGTGCTTCATGGTCTATATTGTTGTGACAGAGAAAAGAGAGGGTCATTTGGGAGCAAATTAGGGACAGAGTGCAGAATAGGAGAACTGAAGTATTTGATGTTAATTGAATGATTTTGAGCAAATGCTACTCGAATGGATAAACCGGTGTATTAGAAATGGTAGACAGACATGGCTTCTCTCAGGAGGGATGGGTAAGAGTTTTGTGATAAAGAAATACAGCCACTTGATTAGGAAAGACCCAATCTATAGTCAGAACAGGCCTGCTGCTAAAGAGTTCACTTGCCCACTTGATCCAATCCTAAGGGATGGCTCCACTGGGGACAAGGTTCAAGAAGGACAGGTGTCAGCTTAGGAGACAGAAGCAGCCCAGAACCCAAAGAACCTATGACAGAATAAGAGCCAAGGTGATCTTTGTATACCTGCAACACAGATAAGTACTTCAGCTAGAGTTGGACCTATGTGCTAGCTTGCACTGTCACAGAGTTGTTTTCAAATAAAATAAGCAAAGACATTTTAAACGTCTACTCTCGAGAAGAACAACCATTTTTCTAATCGAAGTATCAGGTGAAAAGCTAGCAAAATGGGTGGCAGTGTCCGCCATCAACTGTGGGTCGAGAGGCATTGTTTAAAGTATGTAATAGCGGTGGTCGTTCCATACAGACATTTGCCATCGGGATAAAGATGCGGGGAATGAACTGTGAACCAGATTGCGTGCACATTACAAAGAATGTAAATCAAGGAGCCGCTGGGTTGAATCATAGTCTCCTGAGAAGTGTGAAGATATGTGACAAAGCCACAGAGGATTATGGGTTATTTTTGTTCCCTTCGTTTTCTTTCCCTTTTAACACAGAGAATGAACATGCTGTGAATTGGGCTGTTTAAACACGGAACAGCTGAACTTTATTATGTTTCCTTTTAATTACAGCTTTCTTAACTGGGTTACAAGTGGAGCTTCTGTTTCTGGAAGCTGAGGAGGGTCTAGCTACATAATACTGTAAGCAATGGTCTCTTTGGAGGAACAGAAAAGTGACTGGCAGATCAGTGGTACGGGGGGCCAGACTTGGGAACAAAATCTTGCTTGCTACAGTTTTTGTTAATTCCTGTTACAGTGGGAGGAAAATGAGGGAAGCTAAACAACACTCAGGTAGATCTGGAAATATGGAAATGAGGAGACAATACTCTCAGGGGAAAAAGCATGCAGAAACACTCTTTCCGCTTACTTAATGAGAATTCATTCGTTATAGCATTTGTAAGTTGTTAAGTGCTAGGTCAGGACGTCGCATGCTCTGTAACCTTGAGTGTCTGTATAGGTATCTAAATACACTAGGTCTATGATGGAACCAAATCTTGACACCACTGAAAGAGTCACAGAGTATTTACCTGGGCAAGACCGATAAATACGCCCGACATCTCATCTCAGATCCATGCTGACAGTGTATGTCAACACTCAACCACAGTATACTGTCAAGTTTCTCAAGCATTGGGAAGCACGATTCCCTCTCTTTTCCCTTTGTGTTAGCTTGGCCAAGGAAGATGCTTAGGCAAGGAGAAAGGGAAGAGAGTGGAGAGTCTGGATGGCCCAGGATAAATAAGCAAGAAATCTCGAAAGTGAGAAGGAAACATCTGAATACGATAAAGAAAACAATAGGTTTTTAGAGAAGGGGAAAGACACTGTCAGCAGATTGAAAAAAAAAATGACTCTGTTAGATTAGAAAGGATTCTCAAAAGGGGGATTTGGTGGAAAGGGGACCATACTGATACTGAAAGCAACCCCAGCATCTGGAGGAAAGATTTAACTTTGGTGGTGACATAGAGTTGGTGTTTCAAGATGCTGTTGGCTGGATGTGGGGATGGAAATAAAACCACATTCTGTTTGGGCACGGGGCCCAGTAAGCTCAATCTGTAAGAGAAGCTCAGCTAGATGATACCAGATCTACAGTGAAATCTCTGTGGTGGAAGCATCTAGACTAGAGGGACAACCCTGTAGGTCTTCATGTAGAGAACTACTCCATGTACTGATACGGGGAGGATTCTTTAGGAAGAGTACGGCATTTAGAAGCACGAAGGTGGTGAAACATGGAAACTGCTGCTATGTTTTTGATAATGATTTCTGGATGTGGATTTGGAGCCGCCTGAAGAGATTCACTCCAGGGAGGGCTGTCATCTGTAAACTGCCCCTCTCTTCTTGGACTAGGTCTCATTTTGTCCAAGGGGCTATGGTTGCTATGGCTGGAAAGACACTGGAAGGTCACCCTGACTCTGGGGTCATCTCAAGAGGCATTAGTAGGGTTAATGCATTGGCTGGCTGGAGCATCTCCTCCATCACCATGGTTTATTCCACTCTCCCTGAAGCAATCAACAGAAGCACTGGCAGGAGGAAGGAATGAGGAGAAAAAGACGTTGACCTAAGGGTTAAGAATGAGATTGGATTGGGGTGCCTGGGTGGCTTAGTCGGTTAAGTGGCTGACTCTTGATTTAGACTCAGGTCGTGATCTCATGATTTGTGAGTTCGAGCCCCCTCATCAGGCTGTGAGCTGACAGCACAGAGCCTGCTTGGGATTCTCTCTCTCCCACTCTCTCTGCACCCTCTTCCCAGCTCATGCACACACACACACACACACACACACACTCTCTCTCTCTCTCTCAAAATAAATAAACATTAAAAAGAGAATGATCATTGAGCAACAGAAATGAAAATGCACAATAGCACTAATAATGCGAACATGAAAACGTGCAGGTAATGTTACATGCAGCATTACTAGGCATGCTTACCTCCACCCAATCACACACACACACACACACACACACACACACACACACACACAGAGAAATGCTAAGGAATTGCAAACTGACTTGGATATCTGGGGTCAGAGCGTCAGAGAAAGGTATGCTTTGTAGGATTTGTGCTGTGTACAAATAAGGGGTTCCTGGGTGGGCGGAGATGGTAGCAGGTTGTGTTGTGGGGCACGAGGTTGCAGACATGGATCACATGAGGGAGAGAAGCAGTGCTGTGGGGTGCAGAGGTGCTTGTGAACTGGTGCGTCAGGGGAGGAAGGAGGTACGCTGGTGGCTGATGAGAGACAGCAACCCCTCCCACAGCTTAGGACAGCACACCAGGAGCCCTGTTGCCTGTTGAGGGTTGACTGCACTCTTCTTTGGGATATTTAAAAGAAATCAGTCATTATTGCACATGCACCTGGAGGCCTGGTATCAGGGGGCACATGTGCAAACCAAGACGCATTTTCTACAATTCCGACTGGGGGCGGCAGTGAAGGAACCACGAAGGATGACGGCGCAGACAACCAGGTGAGGCACGTGTGCCACCAAGAAAGAAGAAGCTGCATGAGATAATAACTTTGTGGGCTGAAAACTAGTGAGAAGATACGGAATCTAAGACATCTTTCCTGGATCAGAAGAGGTTCCACTTCTAATGCATTAAGTGGAGACGAAGAAGGAGTTGAAAGTTCAGAATGAGGATGGTCATGTACAGGGATGGCGTGACTAATGCCAACTAAGGAAAGCAAAGACATTCTACCAGCATTCCATAAGATGAAATATGTAGAAAACACGCCCGTTTTGGGGGAGTTCACAGGACCTTCTACTGAGGTTTGGTTGGAGGCCACAGGGCATTCTTTTTCCTGTGCCTCATGACAACAGATGTGGAATGTTCTAAATGCTTTCTCCAGATCCAGCCATTCCTGGGAAGAGAGGTAGGTTCCTGCCCATCCGATCCAGGCAATGACAAATGGAGGGAAATGATTCCCACAGACCAGGTTTCTGGATTCCCGGCCTCCCACAAAGAACCGTGGGAAGTCAGACCCAGCTCAACCCGGTGTCAGATCCAGGGCTGGCACATTCTCCCCGTTCTGTCCTCCAGGCTGGGGGCTGTTTTGTTTCGCCGTCCTCAGCACTGGTTTCCCCTGCACCACCTACCTCTCCCTGCCTATGTGTGGAGGGCAGGGCTGCTGTTCTGCCCTCTCCTTTTGCAGCCTGCTTGCTCATTTTCTTTCAAAGAATTTAAAGGTTGGCTCCCAAGGTCTGTCCTACATGCTTCCGTCTGCTTTCTCTATTCTGTTCCCGTAGGAAGCTCTCACTGGCTATATATCTGGGTTCCATTTCCTGTCTTTACTTTTGTGGATGGCAGCCAGGGACCCCTCTTGGTGGAGCTTTTTGGTCTATGAATGTCACTACCGCGGCAAAACAGAGGAGTTGGGATAAATTTTAATTTATTTTTCAATCGGAAAAGGCCCAAAAACCCAACCTACAAAATGATAAAAACAAAACAACAAAAAGCCCATATACCTCAAAAGCAAAGAGAAAAAAATCTTTTTAAAGAAATCGAAACCACCCCTCCCCCCAAATTCAAACCCCATCAAACCTCAAACAAAGGAGTCAGTGGATACGAGTAATGCAATAGTTGTTAGAGGCATGTATGAAATCTGTGGGCTGCACTTCAGCCTGTCACAGGCAGTTATGAAAGATGTAATTTAATTTGCTTAAAAAAAAAACCGTAAAAGGCAGATTGGATAGCTGTATTTTAGCAAATGTGTTTGCACTAAGGGTACCTTCTGTTGAACAGTTCTGCCCACAAGCTGTCTGTAGAATATAGAACATCTCTCGAGCATGCTTGCCACCTTGAAGCAGGGCAGTCGGGAGCAGAAAAAAAAAAAGAACAGAATGCAGAAAAAAGGTGAAGAAAAAGAGAGAAATGAAGGACAGCAAAGTCTAGTACCATCAATACATTTAGAAATGAGATTAGCCAAGTGTGACAATAGAATTTAAATGACACACAGAAAGACATTAAGATTGCAGTAAATAACATACTATGGAAAATCCAGCCAGAGAGCACTTTCTGTTCAGCTTAGCTACAGAGTTGGAACGAAAGCACAGGTCGATTATTCATTTTACTGGCTCTTTTGCATTCCAGCACTATATATCTTTTCGTCTTAGCACTAATTGTTAGTGGTTTTTTTTTTTTTAATTTTTAATTTTTTTGTATTTTTTTTGTTTTTGTTTCTGATTTTTTTTTTTTTTTTTTTTTTTTTTTTGCTAGTTACTCCAGTCAATGATTACGTTGGCCAGTACTGCTCTGGGGGACTCAAACTTACCAACTATGTCAAACCACAGAGGGGTGTTAGCTGGCTGCACAGACACCACCCCCACAATCTCGGTGACTCTATCGCTTTCCATTACTGTGAAGTTATAAAACGGCTCATCAAAAGTCAGTGGTATAGGTGAAGGGGGTGGTTTCTTAATCCATTCAATGTGGAGGCGGGCCGTGGAGGATTTCTGTGGGCGCCCATTGTCCACTGCCTTTATCTACTCACACGGAGAGAACAGAGAAAGAGGTCTTAGAGCTCGGTCAGATCCCTGTGGAAATCTAGGTCTGTCACACATCTGTTGTTGGCCCAAGAATCCATCCTCATCCGTGTCAGCAAAGGGAAGGGAGAGTGGCTCTGGGGAGAATGAGCTCAGGAATTGGGGGAGACAACTCAGTCACCTGGGGGTCCCACACCGCATTCACCAGAAGGTGATCTGAACCACCGCCAACTTTACAGATGTGGACAACTTGAAAAGCAAAAGCGGCGCTTATCATTTTTAGTGTTTTATGGGCACAGATGATAGTTACATAGACAGGAATAGCTAATTTGTGAGTGTGTGTGTGTGTGTGTGTGTGTGTGTGTGTGTGTGTATGTGTGGTTGTGTTGTGCAGCTCCTTCCTTCTGCTTTATTCTGGAGAAGCACTCTATTCACTCAGAATCCCAGGAGGGTGATGGGCTAGGTGTGAGAGAGGCAGCAGCCTTGCTCTAACTGCCTCAGAAGCCTTTGAGTTACACCAACTCTGAAGGGGTGAAGGACTCTCTTGGTGAAAGCATGGGCTCCCAGAGACAGCAGGATAGGGAGGAGGGGTACCAATGACTCTCCTCTGTGATCTTAATTAAGAACTGAAGAAAGCATGTCTCCTCACCCAGCTGTGCAGGGTCAACTGCTATGGTGTCCTGGACTTCAATGAGGGTTCAAGTCCAACAAGCAAAAACCACTGATGGGAAATTTAAAAATGAGTTTTTAAATATCACATATTAAAAATAACATGTATAGGTGCATGGCCAATCATCACAGCCTTTAAAACAGCAATTACTCACAGCACCCAAATGCTATATGTTCGTGGATGATCACTTTGCCCCAGAAAATTCCTGTGAGATTGAAGACCCCTTGAAGATATAGGTCTTAGGTCAGGTTTCCTGGGAACAGAGCTTGAGACAGGGATTTGAGTACACGTCATTTTGCGGGTTGGGCAAGTGTTCTCAGGAGAAAGGGACTGAATGAAGCAGATGAACAGAGAAAGATGGTAAGTAAAGGCGTGGTCTCAGTTGAAATTTAGTCTCAGCCTGATCCCATGGGGAGTTCTGAATCATCAATCCCACTGCTGTGTTGGAGACATCTGGAGGCAAGGGGCTAGACTTTTGTGTCAGTTATTCATTGGGAATGGGCTGCTGGGCTGGGGTGGGAGTGGAGAATCTCCTGGGACAAGAAGTTTAGCCAAAGATGATCGTCTCAAGAAGGGGACATCTGTGAGCCCTTAGCAGCCAACACGCACAGCAGTTGGGGCATAGCTGCCCCAGCCTGGTAAAGGGGATCTGTGTGAGGCACCAACGGTTTCTACTATAGTCCATTCAGTCCTTAAAGACTCCTATTGTCAAATCTCACACAACTATAGTAGCACACATTATATCAGAGCTACTAATGGCAGACACAGAGCTAGTATTTTATTATCCACTTTCTCTGCCCACTGTTCTGAGTATGTTATTGAGTAGGGAAAGAAAACCAAGTCCACACCGTAAGAATGAACAGACAAATCAAGGGACTCAGACCATCCTTTAAAATCATAAAGGACTGACTTTATACAGCAGAGAAGGCTGCAAACAAAGAGAAGGACAGCAGATGGTTCTAACTCTTGACCAACTCTTGTTGGGACCCTGGAAAGTGCCCATCACTTGTAAGGATGACCAGGCCCCTTTCCGGCATAGGTGCTATATTTGTAAAGTGGTTGGGGGTGGCGGGAGCAGGCTGGAATTTTAGATACAGGAATTTAAATCTCTATTTGAGATAGTGCTCATGTTTTTTGTTTTTGCTTTTAATTTTCTAATGGTAAAAAATGTAGTCATTTTTTAACTTAAGCGTTTTCATTTTTTTTGCAGAACAAGCATAACTGTGGTCTGTGTCTCACAATTTACACAGCTAAATTCATGTCCTATCACACTGTCAACAATTACAAGAGTTGTTTCTTTGGGAAGTGTTGGGGACACATTGAGTGACTGATATGTTGAGTGGTGGATGTGATATTTCACTCTGCTATTCCTCTACCCTCAGTTTCTATCTATGCTGAGTACCTTAAAATGATGTAAGGCTACAGGAAGTGTGGTTGAGTACAGACTGTGTACTGAGAATGGGGGAGGTTTGCTGACAGGATACAACCAAAGGAAATGATCTCATTATTTAAAAATATCATTGAGGCAGAAAGCAGCCTTCCAAACTTGTTACTCTAAACTATTACTCTAAAGATTTATTACTCAAAGGAATATACATGAATAAGAAAGTAACTCCCACCCCCCACGCATGTTATTGAGGTTCAGAAAAATCTTACCGTTAGGATGTCATAACTCCCTGCTGTAAACTGCTTTCTGGAAGAAACCATGCCAGTTTTAGGGTCAATAAAAAACTTTCCATCATCATTCCCATCCACGATACTGTAGGAGATTTCTGCATTGGGGCCCTCATCTCTATCAAACGCAAAAGCCCTGTAAATGGGTTCTCCCCTCTTCTTTCGATCACGTTCTGGCAGCTTGATCTGGTAGACCTTCTCTGGGAACTGGGGCTTATTATCATTTTCATCCAAAACCTGAACCACCACCCAAATGGTGGACTGTTTTGGAGAGGAACCGCCATCTGTCACAGTCACCTGAGTTTTGAAAGAGAAAGCAGTTTGCAATCAGAACGGAGAAAAACTTTTCTTGCCACTCTTCCCTCTGCCCACCCCACAAAAGGTCTCTCCTATGCCTTAGGGCATCTCAACTTTTCTTATTCCTGTATAGTTCATGGTCAATGCATAACTTTTCATAGTTCATCCGTAAAAGTAAGGACTGCCCTACATCAAGTAATGGAAATCATTGCTGAAAGGGCAGGAGGGAGGCAGAGCGCCCATTGTGCTGTGGTGTGGAGAGGGGGAAAAATACGATTGACTTTACAAAATGTACCGCTTGTATAAGCTTAATGGACATAAAATATGCCCCCCTAAGAGACACAAAAAGCAATATATAATCATTATTATATGTTAACCAGTGCGTATTTCTTCTAATTCTTGGACAATGGTATCACCATCTGAATTCTTTCAGTATTCACTTCCTTTTCTTTTTCCGTTTCCATGGTCATGTAAAATTTGTGAGTTTTACATTGTCACTGTACAAAAAGAAAACTGAGCTATACGCTTCATAATTTTGATGGCTCATTGTAAGTGCATTTGACAGTCACAATATATTTTTAACAGTAGCAAAATAATTTTTTTTTCTTGGCTCTGGGAAACCTGAGGGGGATGGACACTTCTTCCCATATCTCTGAGATGCTATTCTTAGGAGTATCTGGGAAGACCAAGAAAGAGGAACGAATGAAGAGCAGGTATATAAAGAATTTACATGGCCTATGTAAAGTCTTTGAGTCTTAATGTGAATAATATTTTTGGGCATAGTGGTAATAGTTACTATCATATTAATAATTGTACGTGTAGATGGTGACACAGTTAATAAAGCACTCTTGCATGCGCTGTATCATTCACTTTCCCAAACACCCTCTTCAGGAAGTGGAGGTTTATTTGTTCCCACTGTACAGATGAGTAAATAGATGTCCCATTGCTACTAAGTGCCAAGCCAGATATTATTCAATTTTTCGCAATTCTTAATATTCCATGTGACCACAAACCTGGAAGAACCTATATTTCGTCTTTCAATCATTACTTGGAATAAGACAGCTTACTACATCAAAATATATATTGGGAGGCTAGAAGGAACATAAAGACGTACTCGGCACCAATAAGAGAAAAACAACAGTGAATCGCAGCACCTGGTCATCCAGTTTTTCACCTAATAAAGCAACTGACAGGAATAATGGAAACAAAGGCCAAAAATGTGGGAAAACAAATTAAAGGCTTTTTGCAAAATGGGACGGCAATCTAGTTTAGTTTCTCTTACAAGCCGCCTAGGAGAACGGCTTTAATAGACTTAAGATAAATTTTCACAGGAGTTCTTGCTTTCTTTGAAAAATCAATCAAGTTTCCCTCTAAAGTTATTTTCCCAATTGGTTTGTTATGTTTCACAAAAGAAACACGTCAGGACCAATATGTGCCAGGGCTGAATTTTGACTCTTGAGGTTTTCCCGGACACACTGAGCTCTTAAAGAGGCACATTCTGCCGTTGCTGCTGAAGTAAAATATTATACTCCCGGGTGAGTTATGTTGACCAAAACACACTGATTTCTTGGCCGCTCAGCTTCTCTGCTTCTCTTTTTGCCTCGAACAGCCTCTTTCCAAATCCAGACAACGCCCACTGCCTTCACTGTGCACAAAATCACCTCCTTGTTTTTCCATAAATGCCCTGCAGCAGGCTCTGTGAGGGGCTCTGGGGCTATGCTGGGGCCAGGGGGCTGCCAAGGAAAGGAGAGAGACCTTCTTGGCCGTGTTCACACTCACTTGAGGATCCTGCTGCGGTAAAAACGCTTTCTTTTGGAGGACAGCTGGAGTTGCAAACCCAGGCCCTCTGGTGTCTGCTTACAGGCCTGGAAGGGTGGTAGCCACACAGCTGTGGGCCCCGCCTCACCTCAAGCACCCAGCTGTTTTGCTCCCTCAGCCCATGCAGGCATCCTGTAACTCCCCCATCTCCTTATCCACAGTTTCTTCCACCACCTACAGCTGATCCTTCCCCAGTATGTACTCTTGTATCCTAGTCTCCTTCCCCATACCAAACCAACATGTTCAACTACTTACTAGCAATCTGTTCTCTGGACCTCTTACCCCCAATCCCCCAAAAGTCACCGACTGAAATCATTACCCTCAACCTTCCCCTTCTCCTATTTTCATTCTCAGTGAATGATATTCCTACCTACTCACACCCTGGGCTGTCCCAGAACCCTGGGCATCCACCTAGAGTCTCTGCTCTAACTATCAGCATCCAACCAAGCTTGGAGGCAAGCAGGTATCTCTCACGTGCACGTTCCTGGCCATGCTGCCCCAGGACAGGCCTCCTCTGCAGCTTGTTTGGATCACCACAGTAGCCTGCTGGGTTCCCTGCCTCCATCCTTGTTGTAAAGTGTTATTGCTGCCTTAAAAATTTGATCATGCCACTGACCTTGTATGACACCCTTCAGGGGCTCCTTGAGGACAAGGATCTGGCCAGACTTATTAACATCTTGTATCATCCACCGCTTTCAGCCTCTATACCCAGTTACACTGTGAGCCTGGGAGGTTCTGAGGTCGTCATGTTTCTACACCACTATTCCACTCACAGCTGTTTGTCCCACGGAATGCCCAGTCTTGGGAATATACCTGACTCATTCTAGAAGCTGCAATTCAAATACTCCTTCTGTGAAGTCATTCCTGCTTCCTGCAGACAGATGGAGGCGTTCCCGCCATGTTCCCAAAACACTGAGTGCATAACTCTAGGACACTAATTATCATCTGCATTTTCTTTTCTTTAAAAAAAATTTTTTTAATGCTTATTTATGAGAGAGACAGAGTGTGAGTGGGGGAAGGGCAGAGATAGAGGGAGACACAGAATCTGAAGCAGGCTCCAGGCCCTCAGATGTCAGCACAGAGAATGGCACAGGGCTTGAACTCACCAACTAGAAGATCATGACCTGAGCCAAAGTCAGATACTTACTGACTGAGCAACCCAGGCACCCCCCTTTCCTCTTCCTCCCCCTCCTCCTCTTCCCTCTTCTTCTTTTATAAGTTTACTTATTTATTTTGAGAGAGACAGAGACAGCACGAGTTGGGGAGGCACAGAGAGAAGAGAGAGAGAGAGAATCCCAAGCAGGCTCCATGCTGCCAGTGTAGAGTCTGATGTGGAGCTCGAACCCACGAAGCCATGAGATTATGACTTGAGCTGAAACCTAGAGTTAGATGCTCAACTGACTGAGCCATCCAGGCACCCCTATCAACTGCATTTTTCAAGTCTCTGTTTCTTGTTGGTCTCCACTCAATCCTTCTAGAACAACCCTGGGTCAGGGACTCTTACTCATTGTTGTGTTCTGGCACCTGGTACAGCCCTAAGTGCCAAATAAACATCGTTAAATGAAATTAAGAATTAATTTACCCCAAACTTGTCCCTAATAAGTGGAGAGAACATTTAGACACTGAAGAGTCTGTTTCTTCATCTGAAGGAAATTAAGAGACTGATAACATATGATCTCCTAAGTGCTTCTTGCTTTGAGTCTGTGAATGGAGGTCGGGTGGAACTAGACACAATTTTAACCCTGCACCATGGGGTTCATACCCACCCTGCATCACTGAGAACACTACCAATCCCATGATTACCCATAATGATTTCTAGCCACTTCCAAAATCGTGCTGGTCATTGCGAACACTTATCCACAATCTACTGAAGTGATCTACTCATGTATTTGGCTCTTTCAGTATGCTGTGAGCCACTCAGAGGCAGGGAGTCTGTCTTTTTCATCTTTGCTGGAACCTGGTGTATTCTTGATAATGCTTGCTGAACTGAACTACGTCATTTCTGACCTCAAAGTCTTCATTTCCATTTTTATTTCTCTAGACCCACTCATGTGTCCAGCTACGTTTGTACCTGGAATAGGAATCGTTAATGATTCAATCAGTCTTTTAGGCTTCATACTTGATGTTGCCTTAGGCCTCAACCCACCAGGTGGAATTCGTCTATATGGAAAAGGAGTAACAGCACTGGAGATTAAAGCAAAACTAACTGAGATAAATCCCCACCATCTACTCCTCTGCATCATTTTCCATTAATTAGCTATTGTTTTGAAACTACCCCTTCTTGCCACAATCTGACAGGGAATACTGAGTCATCTCAACCTGGATTTTCTGTTCTCACCATTGATCAATAATCAGTGGTTCAGCAATTAATCAAAAACCCGAAAGATTAATTTCTTCAGGTGCTTCTGGCTAGCACCTAACAAAAGGAATCACAAATAGTTCACTACCACTTTAAAGTACAGTACAGCCCATTTCATTTTTCTTTCATGCCCTTGGGGTTTGTGTCTATCAGGCAGAACCAGAGGAAATCAACAGGACCCAGTGGAGTATAACAATAAAACCATAAAGAGGAACATGTTTATAAGCCTATCTCTGGAAGATGCAAAGCTTTATAAAACAAAAAATGGATGGACATTGAGAATTCTGGAGTTATGGCAGCTGGTGGAAGGCCATGTTTCTTACTCACTGAAATTACTTGATGTATTTATATTTGCTCTCTCTCTCCCCATGGTAGAATATAAGCATGGAAGCTGCCTGAGTGTGGAGACCTTGTGTCTTGTCCACTGCTTTGTCACCAGTGATTATTGAGAGTATCCGAAAATATATTTAATATTTCCAAAATGGAGAGTTCAATTCTGGCATTCTCCTTACCTATTAATTCATCATAAATGGCTATTTCCAGGCCATTACCCTTAGCGTTGTACACCTCTCTTCAGGGATTACATATCCCCCTTCCTATACTTTATATTTATTCTTGACATTTTATCATCAGATATATATTTCATTCATATTCTTATTTATTGCGTGTCTTCCTCCATCAGCATATGAGCTCCATAAAGCAGAGATTTTCATCTATTTTGTTCAGAGATGTATTCCTAGTGCCTGCCACAACAGATGCAGTAGGTATTCAACAGATATTTATTAAATAAATGAAATATTCATCCAGTGCCTTCTAGTTACAAAACTCTTTTCAAGGTACATTGGGAGATAAACCAACCAACGAACCAATCAACAGAAAACATGGATTCATACTAAATTTACCCTTCCCACAGGCCCCAGATCCTATTCCATACCTGCAATCATTTGGCCTCGGTTTGGATATTTTCAGTAAGACCAAGTCAATGCCTTATGAAGCAGTTCATTTGTTGTCTGATAGGTTTGCTTTATTCAAAGCTCTTTTTTAATAGCGAACCCGAATCTACCTGAATCATTAGCCTAGACCGTTCGCAGCTTCCCATAGACTAGTTTTCCTGTTTTTAAAATTATACAGGAAAAATCAAATTCCTCTTCCACATTTTCCCCGTTATCTACTACAATGTAATGCAAAACCAAGTGGCTTAAATAACCATAATGCTTTTATTATCTCTCCTGATTTCAGGGGTTGAGCGGGGAAGTTCTTACTTGGAGTTGCTCGTGCAATCACAGTCGCAGGTAGCTGGGCCTGAAGTCATTGGACACTTCTGTTGGGTGATGGTAGCCATTGGCTGGGACAATAGTGCTTCCTTGCAGCATGGTGGCTGGATTCTAGGAGCAAGTAGGCTAAAGGACAGAAAGTGGCAAGTGCCAGTTTCTTAAGGCCTGGGCCCAGAAGCTGGCACAGCATGACTTGATCCACTTTTTTTTTTCTTTTAAGTTTATTTATTTATTTTGAGAGAGAGAAAAAGCATGAGTGGGGGAGGGGCAGAGAGAGGGAGAGAGAATCCCAAGCAGGCTATGCACTGTCAGCTTGGAGCCCAGTGTGAGGCTCAAATTCATGAACCATGAGATCATGACCTGAGCCAAAGTTGGATGCTGAAACTACTGAACCACCCAGGCGCCCCACTTGATCCACATTCTATTGGCCAACAGCCCCAGAATCCATATTTAAGCAGGGTGGGTGGTGGGGGCATAAACCTCACATCTAGCTGCATGGAGGGTTAAATAATTACCTAATTTGGGGAGGGCACATTTTAAAACTGCCATACTCATAAAATCCATAGGGCTATTTCAGAATCCTCATTCCAGACTGAAAAGCTGTAATTTATATAATCATCTCTCAGGTCATTCATTGCATATAATGAGTTGTTATTCACTACACCGGTTACCTCTTTCAGTGTGTTTTCCTAGATATCAGCTTGCTTCTTGAAATACAATGGCCAGGACAAAACAATGAAACAACAACATACAACACTTACTCCAGCCTGTGCAAACTACCTCCACTGTACTAGAGACAATCTCACCTCTATTTATTCCGTCTGTGATCATGTGTAGTTGTGGGGATGGCGGGCAGCACACAGCTCTGTGATATGAAAGAATTAAACCATTTAGGTCTTTTTCTTGTCAAAAACAATAAACTATTAAGTGTGTGGTTTGTTTTGGGGCGGAGCTAAGAGCAGAGTTTTCTAAATGTCCCTATTACATTTCATCTTCCTGGAGGGGCGCCTGGGTGGCTCAGTTGGTTGAATGTCCGACTTTGGCTCAGGTCATGATCTCACAGTTTGTGAGTTTGAGGCCCGCATTCGGGTCTCTGCTGTCAGCTCAGAGCCTGCTTCAGATCCTCTACCCCTTCTCTCTCTGCCTCTCCCCTGCTTGTACTCTCTCTCAAAAATAAGTAAACATTAAAAAGTTATTATTCAGGAGCTCACCAAGCAGCAAGGACCAACTGAGAGAGGCACGCCTCTTGCTCCTTTAATTGTTCCTTTAATTGTTTCCTTTAATTCCTTTAATCGTTCAAACAATCTCATGAGATAGGTACTATTATTAAACCTATTCAATAAAGAAACTGAATTTATGAATTTGTCCTAGGTCACAGTGCTCATAAGTGGCAGAGTTTGTTTTAAACCTGGCAGTTTGTTTCTCTAAACCAGGGATGGGCAAACTATAGCCCATGGGTCAAACCTGGCCACTCGTTTTTGTAAATAAAGTGTTATTGGGATGTAGCCACGCCCACTCATTAACATATCACCTATAGTTGCTTTCCTGCTATGAAAGCATGGTTGAGTGGTTGTGACAGAGTCACAAAGTCTAAAATACTTATTATTCAGCTCTCTATGTAAAAAAATTTGCTGACCTCTTTTTTTTTTTATGTTTAGTTATTTTGAGAGAGAGAGACAGAGAGAGAAAGCAGGGGAGGGGCAGAGAGAGAGAAAGAGAGAGTAGATCCCAAACAGGCTCCACACTGTCAGCACAGAGCCCAATGTGGGGCTCAATCTCAGGACCATGGGATCATGCTCTGAGCTGAAATTAAGAGTCAGATACTTAACCAAGCGGAGCCACCCAGTGCCCCTTGCTGACCTCTGTTGTAAACCTTACGTTATGTTCTGCTGCCTCTTTTGCCTGCTTTGCTCAGTCCTTTGCATGGTAATTTACATTTTTTTTTTTTTTTTTTTTTACAGGAACCTGGCAGACATTGCCACTTCTATTCCACAGCTAGAGACAGTGAAGCTCAGAAGTTAAGGAACTTTTTGCAAGACCACTCAGCCAGTAAGTGACAAAACACAGCTTCTCACCCAAGTCAATTTGGCGTCACAGCTCATGCTCTTTTCCCTAACCTAAACAGCCTATGTAGAAGCATCTGGTAACCATCTGTTGAAAATTCCCTCCCCAAACATGGCTGTGGATCAACACCAAGCTTGTAGCGGTGCTTCGAGAGTCAAGCTTTTCCCTCCTTTGAAAACTGGGACCATCTTTGACTGTCTCTGGTCTCTTGGCACCTTTCCTCTTCTCCTCAATTGCTTAAAAACTGCCACGAGGTCTTGGGTGGCAGCTGCGACTTCTTCCAGCTCTCTGACTTAACACCCAAACTTATGTAGTGCAGCTGCATCTTCTGCTATTTTCTTACACTTCTACGTCTTTAGTCCCCGCTCAAAATCTGCTCTACCCTTCTCCCTAATAAAGGAGCTGGGAGGCAGGAGGGAGCGGGGGGGCTTTCACTTCCCTGCTATCTCTTCTTATCAGGCGCTCAAGTCATTACTCTGGGCAGGCCCTCTTCTAAGTGCTTAACAGATACTAACCCATTTATCCTCACATGAGTCCTGGAGGAAGCAGGGAGGGGGTGATTATTTCCATACTATGGGTTAGAAACAGGCACAAAAAGGTGATGGAAGTGGATTCAACCTGATCCAGAGTCTGTGCCCCCAACCATTACCCTATGCTGCATCTTACCTAAATGCTTGCCCCAACTAGTGGGTGTGGCCACATTCTTCTTCCTCTGAACACAGTTCAAACATGCCCTATCAATGCTCTCAGCACATCCTAGCAAGACACCAACAGTTTACCCTTCATGTTGCAGGTGGGACCTCAGCACGTCGGAGATGGGGCACGGTTACTACAGATCCATCTGCCATTGTCTAGGTTGATCACACCCCAAATGCAGTGTCTTTCGGCATTCACGCTTGGCTGCTGCATACTTTCTCCCTATCCTGGCAACGCTCCTTCTTCTGAGTCTCCTGATTTCCAGGAGCTATTTTGCACCTGATACTCTTCTAAAGCAGAAGACAAAGCTCAAAGGTATTTATTTTTCCCTCCTCTATCTCATGATCAAACGTCTCAAGGCCTACCTAATAGATTTGTGTACGGAAGAAATCTAAAGGTAAAGCCATTTAAACTAAGGCAGAGCTTCCAACCACATGTAACAAATAAGTTTCAGATATACTGTGATATTGAACCTCCTAACTCTTGGGTAGATGAGTGTGACCTCATACAGCTGGACCCCCACGGCTGGTGATCTCTGGCTGGGGTTAGCCTTTCTCTTAACCTAGAAGTATTGTACACATATAATCATTTTCTGTGTGCACCATAACGGGATAAAGGTTATGAGGCCCCGTAACAAATTACTAATAACATCCTTTCTTGGATCTGATTGTATTTTAAAGCAATATGCCTAGAGAGGTCACTGGATCCAGAGGACACACTTTCTGTGCATGGGATTTTATGTTATTATTATTATTTTTAGAAAGGTTATTTATTTTGAGAGAGGGAGAGCACATGTGAGCAGGGGAGGGGCAGAGAGAGAGGGACCGAGTGAGAATCCCAAGCAGGCTCTGTGCTGTCACCCCAGAGCCGAAAGTGGGGCTTGAACTCATGAACTGTGAGATCATGACCTGAGCTGAAATCAAGACTTGGATGCTTAACTGATTGAGCCATCCAGACGCCCCTCTATGCATAGAATTTTAGATACTATGGCTGTTGACAATTAATTCCAGTGAGGATGCTCACCTATTTTCACTATTTTCTTACAAGACCAGTTATGGGTAGCAATGTTCTTACCCTTTATGTCTCCATTCTTAGTCACCACACAGGTAGGCAAACAGATGAAGGGACTAGGTGTTGAATATTTTCTTATCCCTATGACATTCTCACATGCACCAAAGAGCCTCAGAGTAAAGGAAAACTTGCCCCTATTATAATCGGGAAAGTATAGAGTCACTAGACGTGAAGAGAACTCATGAGTAAGTGAGAATTTAGATGGTATTCTGGTTCATTCCACTTGCTTTACAGATGAAGAAACAGGTCTAGACAGATGGGCTTCTTAGACCAACATCATATTACCAGCAATAACCTTAATCTTTCCAAGACATTGGTTCCAGGATTCCAAGCTCAAGCTGCCTTTTGAGCTTCAAATGAGGCCTACTGTTCATACCTTCTCAGCTGTGTGATTTCAATATTGCACAGGTTTAATTTAGGTATTTTTCAGAATGCTAAACCCTTTAAAAAAGGAAGAAATGTGTCTAGAGTAGATGTTATGTTTAGTTTTTATGTTTACTTTTTATCTTCAAAATGTTTCACAAACATTAAATACTTAATCCTCCCACGATAGCAGAGAAGTGGAAAACAACTTTATCTCCTCTCCGCAAGCGGAGAATAGAGAAACGACCTTCTCAAAGTTATACTCAGGGGTTGATATTAACGTGGCGGCTGGAATTCAGACCTGTCTGCTGGTGGGCTCAGACAGCTGCATTGCTGGAAAGGCAAGTGCTTCCTGCCATTTCTAGAAAGAAAACTACGTACAAACAGTAAATTAAAGGGTAGGTCTCTAAGGAGGAACAACTCTTAAAGATAAACCTTCTGAAAGGTGAAGTCACTGAACTAAAATTAACCTGTACTATCACCCATATTTTCCATGGAGGGAAGGAAATAAAAAGCCAGGTTTAAACCACCTGCCCTTGGCTTTATTCCATGTGATTTCTCTTATTTGACCCATAATTTGGCATTAAGAAATCACCTGAAGATGGATAGGTCCTCCAGTCACTTACCATCCTGCCTTCCCCATCCCACGCTGCTGTCCCCTAGGTACAGTTGAGGGACATATTCTCTGGGCGGTGGAATATTCATGTCCCTGCTATTTCCAGTTTCAGGAAGTTAGATATTTCAGGACGTGTATGCTTACTGGGTTGAATACCTTTGTGGACTGGCTTATTTTACATACTTCATTCGAAATAAGAAAAAGGAAGGGATGAGGAATGAAAGTAAACAAGGAAATGCAGTGCGTGGGTGTCTCAGTTGGTTAAGCATCCGACTTTGGCTCAAGTCACGATCTCCTGGTTCGTAATTTGAGCCCCGTGTCCGGATCTGTGCTGACAGCTCAGAGCCTGGACCTGCTTCAGATTCTGTGTCTCCCTCTCTCTCTCTCTCTGACCCTGCCTGACTCACACTCTGTCTCTCTCTCTCAAAAGTAAATAAACATTAAAAAACTTAAAAAAAAAAAAAGGCAGGCATGGAGGCAACGTCATGGGAAGAGGTGAATCTAGGAGGCACGGGGTGGGGGGTAGCTTTTTGAAGAGAATTGGGGTGCATTCCCTTCTGTGTATGGAAGGACATTTACAAAGGCATGGAAACAAGAAAATTTATTCACTAAATGCTACAATTAGCAATCTTTGGGGAACAGATGATATAAATCTGATGAGAGTTTACTCTAAACTATCTTCCAGAAAGTTCATTGGTCCTAAACAGTTAAAAACACAAACCAGAGGTGCTCTGTGATCTACGGAACCATGGAACCTAGGTCTTGGGGCCACTGAACTGTGTCATTCATTATTGCCATCTCTCTCTTCGCCCAAGCTGCCACTATTGGGGAATCTTAGGACAAAGTCTGCCCATGATCCACCCAGAGATCCCTGCTGAGCACTCGCGGTCTGTCTTCTGCAGGGCATGGATTCCCGCAAGTCTGTGAGCCACTCCAAGGGCTAGTCTACACTATCACATAGTGGGTCCTCAATAAATGTTTGTTGGTTGGAGGCATGTGTGACCCTCGCATCTCAAGACAACGAAGGTACCTTTTCATTGCCATGTTTAGACCCAGCCATTTCTAAATGGCAGCTTTTTTAGAAAGATCCTTGACCAATTCACTTTGGTAGTGGCTGCTAAGATTATAGCTTTGTCCAAATCTCTTCTTTGCACTTCAGGAAATAAAGTATTTCCCAGCCTGACATCTCTTAAAGCTTTTTTGCCTGCAGAGAGGTATACATCAGCTACTAATCTCATCACATTTCCATTTCCTTCCAGGCTCATCTGCTCATCATTTTCTATTCATAAAACTCGCTTGATTCTAATCTTTCCTATCAGCAGGAACTAAACACCTCCTCAAAGTTTCTTTAGAATGATGGTGATTACCACACATGTGCTAACTCACCCTTTCAAACAGATGGGTCCAATCTATGTGCTCACATGTGGGCCATTAAGAAAGTTCTGCTATGAACTAAGAGGTGACATCACATGAGCCCCAGGACTAAATACCCCTGTACTGTTTCGTAATTCCCCTGACATCCAGGCCTTAGTCGATATAGGATTCCACATTCCCCTCTCCGTGAAAGAATCCCCCAGGTACGAATTACAATATGGTGTATTGGTAGCCTCCCTATTTCCTGGCACCGGACCTCACACTTTTATCATGGCAGACGCTCACACCTTTAGCTCCACTGATGATGCTTTTTGAATTTCAGCACTACACTTCCACCAGACACCAGGTTTTTTGTCTTTCTTCCCACAATAAAGACTTAATGCAAATAAATAAATAAATGAAGACACTGTTCTAATTACTAGCTCCGGCAACAGCGTTACCTCTCTCACTCAGCAATTCAACACGGGTTTGCCTGGCAACTTAGCAGGTCATTTAGCACCTTATCTGCCTCAAAAAAATGAATGGTAAATCTATCAACCTAAAAAAATTAGGCCCATGTGTATGGACAAGAGCACATATGGACCAAGGTAAAAATCATGAAAACTGGCGGCCCAGAGACAGGCTTTTGGGGGGCCCATGCAGTGTATTTTAGAAATTTCTGCCAACATTTACAAATAGAGAGGTTTCATATAACAATTCAAATTCCCAGCTTCTCCTGAAAAATCAGGACGGGCCCACCGCTCTCTATTGTGTTCCTGATGCTTCAACACGTGAGCTGTCATTCATCATCAATATTGTGCAGAGATTTTTCTTGGAATAGAGAAATACTTCTCACAATCCACATTCTTTTTTTTTTTTAATTTTTATGTTTTACATTTTTTCATTTTTGAGAGACAGAGAGAGACAGAGCACAAGCCGGGGAGGGGCAGAGAGAGAGGGAGACACAGAATCCGAAGCAGGCTCCAGGCTCTGAGCTGTCAGCACAGAGCCTGATGCGGGGCTCGAACTCACAAACCGTGAGATCATGACCTGAGCCGAAGTTGGATGCCTAACTGACTGAGCCACCCAGGAGCCCCTCACAATCCACATTCTTATCAAAAATGGCTCTAAAAGATAGATGGAGAAGTTCGTATTCAAAGACAAATGGAAGAGACCGTATTTCTTTTTGTAAGTGAAGTAGATTCCGGTAGGCTTCGTATGCAAAAGCTCAGCCTGCTCTACCATACTCATTTATGATGTCAGAGTAGGCTCTGCAGACATTTGAGCTTGTAACCCTTGGTTCAAGGTCTTGGTAAAGATCTCTCTGTAACGCCAGGATGCATATTTCAATGTGTGGCACAGGTAAAACCATTGCTCTTGGCAGAGACGGTTCGGAGTAAGAAGAGTGACACATGTATCATTCCTTTCTCCGGGTACTCTGATTTCAGGTACTATCATTTTATAAAAATCAAAAAGAAGTTTCAAAAAAAATTAAGGCATCTTCAGCCCTACAATCATCTAAACAACAAATATGAATCATCTTGAACCCTTCTCTTGCTTTCCTCCCATAGCTCATCAGCCATTAATGAGGGACACTGCTGGCTGTGAATCAGAAATAGGTGTCCCTCCTCAAGATGTGCCTGGAGGCCCAGCTTGGTAACAAAGACCATGGGCCACATTCAGTGCCCTGTGATCTAGTCCGCCAGGTGTCCCTGAGCAGGCTGCATCCTATCCAGTTCTAATAGCAGCCCAGACAATTCTGCCTCTGAAATGTCAATTGTATCTCTTAGCTCTTTCTTCTCTCTTCTTGGGGTCAAGCTCTCAGCACCTCAGCCCAAACTGTTGCCCTGGTCTTCAACCTGGTCTCCCTGTCTCCGGTCTTGTCTCATCACCGTCCATATTGCAGAAGTCCAGAAAATCTTCTAATATGAAATTTAGATGATGTCAGCCCCCTGCTGAGAGGACTTCAATGGTTGCTCACTGCTGCAAGCAAATTGTATAAAATGTGTGATGGAGAACATCAGTCCTGCAATGTGCTTGCCTTAAAAGAGAGAGTCCAGGATCCTTGGAGTCTGAAGAGCACCATACAACTTTCTTGGAGCTTTACACTGCATGTTGATCAGAGTAGAGTAAAAGCGAAGAAGCTGATTTCACTTTGTTTAAACCAGTATCTCCCAAGCTGACTTGACAACAACACCTTTTTGTTGAGTGATGCTCATTAACATCCTTTAGATTTGATATTTCAAGGAGTATACTTTGGGAGGTGCTGAATTCATTACAAAATAAAACCCACACTCTTCAGTACCAACCTGCAAGATTCTTTAGTATTGAGACAGCCTGTTCACTGGGCTACTCTCAGCCTCTATATCTGAAGTTTCAATCACAACACAATCAGATCACTTAATTCAACACACATATACTGGCACTTACACTGTGCAGTGTTTTAGACACTGGGTGTAGACTGGTGAGCAAGATGGGCCTCTTTCCCTCAGGAAGCTCACAGTCTACTTGCTTCCAACATGGGACATGCACTTCAATGCCTGTCCACCTTCAGTTGAGGTTCCCACTGCATAAGATCCCCTTTATTCCCTTATTCTTATAGATCTTATAAAATCCTCCAAGGCCAGATGCAAATATCTGGTCCTTTATGACACCTTTGCAGAGACCACATTCTGGGAGAATCCCTCCTTTTCATGATTCACTTGACTTTATTCATATACTGGCATCTCACTGATCACATATCTAATTATTATGTTTGTCCTCTTTAACACTCTCACGTTGAACTAGCCTGGAAGCTCCCTGGGGGGAAAGACAATACCACATCAGTCACTATATTGGCAGCATCAGGCGTGATGTCCTGATATGCTTAACTAACATCAGTTCCTTTAGGTTTTCATAAGAGGCATCAGGAATGTGGCTCTTAACTGGTAAAGGGATTACTTATCTTGCTTTGTTTTCCTACTTTTAATAGCATGTTATTTTAATTTTGAGTCATAGCAAGGATCTTAGATTGCTAATAAATTAGGATAAATTAGGCAGATATCCTGTTGGTTAGAAACAAACATTATTCATTATCCCATTAACAGAGCTATTAAAAGTCCTGTGTACTCTTATATTAATCACACAACAGGTAGGGTTTGTTCTTTACACATAATAAAATTAAAATCCTTGGGGAAACATGTCTCGGGATAAAGGCTATTAAAAGAGAAAGATGGGTCAACTTAGATACTTAAAGTATCTTAATTAGTTTCACGAGACAAAAGGGAGTATATGTAAGTTTTAAATAAAAATCAATTCAGTAGGTTTAAATAGATTCACAAGGACAAACTTGAGAATGAGCATAATGGTCAATGTGCAATATTTAGGAAGTATTTATCATGTGTGTGTATTCAGCACATTTATCAGAAGGCCAGTTCTTGCCTTCCAGGAGAATGTAAGATGCATATACCCAGTGCCCGGTCTAAACTGTAGTCCTCTTCAGAATTTATGCTCATTTCTATCAAACCACTGATTGTGAGTTCCCTGAGGGCAGGAACTTTTCATTCTCGGTACCTAGAATGGATAAATGAAAGCAATGTAGGGGACAAGTGAACTACCCTTTGGCAGATATGAAAACTCAGATATGACAAACATTAGCCATGACATAATTCCATACTGTGTCCAGAAAAGGAAACCTACCACAAATATAAAATATGAATCCTATCCATTGAATGAAAAGCCTGGAAATGTTAATAATGTGGTAAGGAATTAAAAACAGAAACAGTGGTATGGGTGGTCTAGTACCCCTTTTGTTATAAATCCTTGAATATTTGAATGACTGGTACAAAATAAAAAATGCAACATTTTCTTTTTAAGCATTTATATTTGCGTGTGTATTTAAATTTTTAAAATGTTTTCATGCATTTTTTGAGAGGCAGAGACTGTGAGTGGGGGATGGGCAGAGAGAGTGGGAGACACAGAATCCCAAGCAGGCTCCAGGTTCCGAGCTGTCAGCACAGAGCCCGACAGTGGGGCTAGAACCCATGAACCGTGAGATCATGACCTGAGCCAAAGTCGGACACTCAACTGACTGAGCCACCCAGGCACCCCAGTGTGTGTGTGTGTGTGTGTGTGTGTGTGTGTGTGTGTGTGTGTGTGTGTGTTTTAAGTCCCTTCCCCCAGAGATAAGGAAGAAAAAAAGCCAAATTATCTTTTGGCCATGAAATCAAATAGACCCAGAAATCCAATAACTTAAGACATTGAATAATCACCTGAAAGAATAATTAAAAAAAAAATAAAAGCCTAAAGCTTGCACTCTGCTCCCAGTCAACACTCATGGGTTTAAATTCTATTTAAAAAGATTCTCCATTTTTTTCTTTTTCAACATTGGAGGCAGAGGGCTAAGCAAGCATATTCTCATCATTATGCCCCAGAGGCAGCCCTTACCACCAAGCCTAAGTAATGTAAAAACAGTGGCTGGTGGACATTCTGCCCATGTCAATAGCAAAACAGATGAAATGTGTTAAATCGTGGAAGATAAATGATCATTACACTACCCCCAGAGTCAATTAAAAATGTATAACTCAAGTTGTGCATTTGTAAACTCTAGAAATAGTCATTTCGCCCAGACAAAAATGTTGAAAAGTCCTTTGAAATGAAAGACTTTCCACAAGCACTCAATTTCTCTGCTGGGTGAAAATATAATACAGTGGTTTTTATAGACATCACTCTACTATCTTGATTTTTATTCTCAGAGTATTATCATGATGATCAAATATGACTCCCCACTATGTGCTACACTCACACAGGCCAGAGTCGTTCCTGTAGCTTAACAGATCTACCCTCCCCAATCATTTTATGAAGCAGGGCATAACATTGTGAGGACAGCTCTTTCTTTCTTTCTTTCTTTCTCTATTTTCTCCCAAAACTTTCTTCTCAGAAGATCAGGTCCACAAGTACCTATGTGTGAAAGAGATCCCTGGTGGGCAGCACTAGAGAAAAGTGAGTCATGAATAATGAATATCTCTTCGTAAGATTCTACTTAGCGGGCAGCTGAGACTATTTTTACTTTATGGCAAAAGCTCTTGGGGAGAAATATTCCCAAATCACGTTTCACAATGTGTGAGAGGCAGCAGAGATCACTAGGCACTTGGCAAGATTTACCACTACAATGCACACTCACGGAAGGTTGGGTTATTTGCTCCGATTCTAAAAACTCTCCTGTAACTTTGTGAATGAGCAGCTTTCTTTTCCTTTTGGCTTTGTCAAAGGAGTACGTCAGGGATCCCAATACTCAACCAATGTAAGAAAAAATAATTCACTAAAACATATGGAAAATGTCCTAGGAAGCCTTCTATGGCAGTAATAGGAACAAGTTTATAAAGCTCCCAAACGGAGTAGGTTTTTACTAGAATGAGAAACTCTGCAGAAACCTTACGATAAAAATGATTTTTGAATAGACTTAAAGGCGATGAGGATGTCTACTGATCATAAAGAGTTATTGATTTCCATTCTCCAATGAATAGGCCCATTACCAAAACATACAGGCTCACAGCCTTGCCCAGAAATCTCTAGAAATTATACAAACAAGAAATCACAAGAGGCATCAGGTGATTGTGTTGGCAGCAGCTGAAGGCTACCAGGCATGATGTAGGACTGTTATCTGGGTTCTGGTCCTTTAGTTTTGAAATCCGATGGTCAGGGGCCCGGGACACATCACTGCAGTCAGGGCAGGCTGAGTGTGGATGACGTGTGCTCTCATACAGCTGCCCCCTCAGATCCTCATGCCAGCTCACGTCTTAATGCCCTTTCTCAGTGCTTTTGAGTTTGTGGGTCTGCCATCAAGGTGATTTATCTTTGAAAAGTACAGGGTGGCAGGGATTCTTCATATCCTGGGCCCCTAACCATCCTAACCATCACCTCATTCATGCCACACCTTCATAGCACTTTCATACCTGTGGTCTCATTGGCTTCTCCCAAGAAATTGGCGAGGGAAGTTGTTCAGGCAGTATTAATCCCATCTGACAGCCGATGGAAGACGCAGCAAGGTCAAAAGCTTTCCCTAAAGTCACTCTGCTCGTAGGTGACAGTGCGGTCTCAGAAGAGCTAGCACTTTGTGAAATCCAGGCTAACGCTACCACACCCTCATAGACTCATAGGGCATGAGCTCAGATTCATCAACACTCCTAGGAAAAACCAGCGAACAGTGAGGAAGTACCGTGTCTTCATATATGGAAGTATTATATTGTTTGTATCAGAATACTTTGAATTCACTGGTCTCAATCTGAAATACATATTGTATATTCAACAATTATTTCTTGGGGACCTGCAATGTGAAAGCATTGTGGGGGAGAGAGAGATGAACATGACTGAAAACATGGTCTCAGCCCCTACATGAGCTTGCTGCCTAGAAGAGATAGATAATAGGCACATTGACAAGTAAGGAAGGGATAACGGAAATGGGGACAGCTCTCTATGTGGGCTGTGTACAAAAGTACTCAGTCTATGCTACGGTGTCATTTTAAATGCCATCCAAGTATCCTGGGGAACCTGGTATTTTAAAGGAATGCCCTTGGGGCACCTGGGTGGATCAGTTGGCTAAACGTCTGACGTGGCTCAGGTCATGATCTCACAATTCGTGGGTTTGAGCCCTGCATTGGGCTCTGTGCTGACAGCTCGGAGCCTGGAGCCTGCTTCGGATTCCGGGTCTCCCTCTCTCTCTGCCCCTTCCCTGCTCGCTCTCTGTCTCTCTCTCTCTCTCAAAAATAAACATTAAAAACAATAAAAAAAAAGAATGTATTTTAAAAAATTGAAAAAAAAAGAATGCCCTCTACTTTTAGAAAATCAAAGTCTTGGAAAAGGAATACGTATCATTGATTTCTCTTTTTATAGGGTGATTATGGAATTCTTCTTCATAAAATGGGATGTTTTCAAATCTATCTGGAGTGATGTATTTGTATCATTTTGGAGGGCTGCCCAGAGGATTTCTCAAGGTTCTGCTTATCCTTAAGACCTGTATTTCTCACAAAATGCTATAGAAGAAAAAATCATAGGTTTTGCACACCTTTTTAATGGGTTTATAGGAAACCAATTTTATTTGCCATTTATTCTCAGCACCCTTGACCCCCAATCTCTGGGTCGACGTGAACAAGGGAGCACGTACTTCTAGTTGTTTCTCTTTCACTTCTTAGAATCAAGAGGGGTGCCAGTCTCTGGGTGACCTGACACTGAGGACATCGGGGCAGAAGACTAGGTTTTTCAGCCTTGTTACACAGCTGAGCTATCCCTAATATGGCATTGCTCCTGGACTTCAGTTATGTGAGTTATGTGAGTAATGCATATTCTGACTTCGAGTTTATGCTTCCCAAACTTCAGTAATTGATTCCGCTGAATTTTAAAAAGCTTCCTGAAATAGACTTGAGAATTCTGACTGCCCGTTTTTAGTAAGTCTGTATAAACATTAAACTAAGCAGGTAAATTCTCATCTAATGGCTGGGTCATCAGTTTTTGTTATTCACATGACTATACCATGTGTTCCTTTATGAATATGCTTCCAGGCACACACAGTGGTGTAGACATGCACATACCCAGTGGTTTGGGAAGAAGCTTTGGGTGACGCCCTTAACGTGCCTTTGGATTTCTGGAGGTAGGGATTAGGATCAAATGACTTGCATCTGACATCACCACACTATAAAAGAACAAAATGCTCTTTGCTATTCTTCAGCCCATAAACACTGTGGCTACCCAGAGAGAAACCCTGTTTGTAATGAAAGGACCCCAGCTGAATAGAAATCAGACGCTAAAATCAAGGGCCGGTATATCCTCTTTGTTATGGAGTGTAATCAGTGGACCTGGCAGATTACTCAAAATTCCAGTGTCTTCCCCTTCTGCTGACAGTACACTTCATCTTCTGCTTTTCCAAACATTTTGAATTGTGACTGAGAAGTCGGTGAGGTATTACTGTTTCAGTCTTTTGAAAGTTGCAATTAAATACACTGTAAGTGGATGTCATTTTGCCACCTTTTTGGAAAGGTATAAGAGGAAAAAAAATTAGCCATCAGCGGAAAAGAATTCATAGTTAAGGCTCTTTCTTCTTCCTTAACCACATTTTGTTGTCTCTTTATGGCAACAAAGGTCTGTAATCAGAGCCTGGTTCCAGCTTTCTAAAGACATCAATGAGATGGGTAAGGGTGGGAGGGTCGTAGCTCCTCTCTACGTGTACGAAAGGAGGAAAACATAAAAGACCACCCTAAAGTGACTGAAATTGCATCTGAGTGACAGATCTTTTAAATAAATGGACTTTATAGTTCAAATAGTAGGAATCTTTTCCTTTCAAAAGGATAGAGTGTTGCTATATTTATGACTTTCTCTATGAAGCCCAAATTTCTACAGTGTCAGTAGCTAAATGAAGCCTGGGTGCTTCCTGGAGAGCTTGGTGGGACAATGCTAATAACCTCCGGCAGTGATTCAGAGACGAAGGTGCAAGTCTCTGAAATGAATTCGTTCTTTTAGCAGTCGTATGAGGGTCTGACCAAACACCTAAAGGGTCAATTGGCATTATTTATTTTCTATTACTTAACAATTCTGCCTCCAAATGCCATTCTTCTACTCCATTTCACTCTTTAGCAGTGTAATTGGGTTCTACTGAATCAATGGGAATCATTTTCATGGTTATCTGAACGCAGTCTGGTGGCCAGTGGGTGAGGAATTACAGTGTGCCCTGCGGAGGGTGCACATCTGGACTTGGTGAGCATCTTGCCAAGCAGGGGTCATGAAAATCACTATCTCGTTCATTTCATGAAGCTGGTAGGCTGGGGCCACCTGGGCTCAGGCTCTCTGCTTATTCTTCTCAAATGGCAGCTCCAGATGGAGATATGAAATTGTCAGAGCCAGCACATACAAGTTGGCTGTCAAAATAATGAGACTTCTCCATGGTCTGAAAGAGTAACTTGGTCCCCAACTAGGGAACTGTGCCGAAGTTAAGTAGGATCACTCTGTCACTCAAAGAGCCGTCTCCATGATGGTGGAGAGAAAAACAATGCTTCCGCATCACATAGGCTGGGGTTCCAGTCCAAGTTCTTCCACTGTTTCTGAGCTGCACTAACCTTCAGCAAGTTCTTTAAATTATGCCTCAATATCTATGGCTGTGAAATGGGAAGAGCAATATCATCTCACAGAGATTTTACTAGAATTAATGAAATATTGTGTTAATTATTCAGCAAACATTTTTAGAGCACCAACTACCTCCCCGGGAGGCACTGGGGATACAAAGGGAAAAGATCCCCCAGCTCTGCTCCCAGGAGAGAGCTTGTTTCCCCCTGACATGCAAAGTGACTACCACCATAGCTTAAACCCCCACCTCCATCATGTCACATAACTGCCCTTTCTTTTTTGTGGTGCGAATATTTAAGATTTACTCTCTCAGCGACTTCCAAGTATATACTATTTCCAAAGAAGAACCTCAAATGGCCAACAGGTACATGAAAAGATGTTCCCTAATCATCAGGAAAATACAAATTAGAGCCAAAATGAGCTATCACCCCATGTGTTTTGGAATGGCTACCATCAAAAAGACAAGAGGTAACAATTGTTGGCAAGGGTGTGGAGAGAAGGGAACACTCGTGCGCTGTTGGTGGGAATGTAAATTGGCACAGCCAAGAACTATGAGTCTAGTAGTGTATGTAAGTATCTAAAACAGTACCCTGCATGTAGCTGATGTTTAATAAATTTAAGTTTGCTTGTTACTGAATCATTTTCCTTTAACAGTTAAAAAATAATTTAAAAGTGGTTTTTAAATTATATTAATTATTTTTGTAATTTTCCTTTAAAATTATTAACATGTTTGGGGCACCTGCATGGCTCAGTTGGTTAAGCGTCTCACTTTGGCTCAGGTCATGATCTCAAGGCTTGTGAGTTCAAGCCCTGCGTCGGGCTCTGTGCTGACAGCTCAGAGACTGGAACCTGCTTCGGATTCTGTGTCTCCCTCTCTCTCTCTGCCCCTCCCCCACTCATGCTCGCACGCTCTCTCTCTGTCTCTCTCTCTCAAAAATAAACATTAAAAAAATTTAAAATTATTAACATGTTTATGGAAACAGAACATTAATTGCTATCATTAATTTCTATCCATCTCTGTCTATCTATCTATGTCCATCCATAATCTTTCTAATCATTCATTCATACGGCCACTAGTTTAACACATAGCCTCTGCAATGAATAGGGGATTTAGTATTCAGAGGACTTCTGGGCTGGGTGGCTCAGAATTTGAGAGCAAAAGCTGCATAAAAATAATGTTTTTGATGATACTGGCCTCATGGAATGGTCTTAACGTAAATGGCTTTGTCCTTATAAGATAGCAAAATCCTCTTCCAAGAAAGAACCCTGTGTGAACTGCAGGGATGATTCTCTCAGAACTGCAATTCCATTTTACAATCATAAAAATGGCTATGATTAGCCCCCTAGTGACCTGAAAGTGTTAATGCTACTTCCCAAAGTGTCAAGCAAACAATCTAGGAGGGCATTTTGGTGCTGGAAAAATCAGGCTCATCCTTCAGCAGTAGGTGGGGTGAGATATGCATGCCCCGAGTCAGACATGATTTGCTCAGACTCCGCTGGGAGTGCCTAAATGCTGGCATTCTAGAATCTGTGCCTGCTTATTCACATATTCAATCAGCCACCAAGTTCTTTGAACTCTACCATCCAAACCAACCTAAAAGGCACCTCCGCTTCTCTATCCCTTCCCACCTTAGTTCAGATCCCATTCATTCTCTTCTAGACCAGGGCAATAGCTTCTTGACTTGTCTCTTTTCATGTGGTCTTGCTCCGGCTGTAATCCATATTCCTCACTGCAGGCTCAGGGAGCATTTTGTGAAGCAAATATGATCGTTTGCTTGCCAACATTTTCAGCATGATTGCCCAACAAACCTGCACACCATGCCCACTCCTCCTCTCTGTTTTTGTACACATCACTTACTCCTTCTTTGTGGAATAAACACACTTTATTCTTTTTTTCTCCTTGCCTACCGGTCATCTTTTTTTTTTTTTTCATTTCTGAGTACTTACTATATTCTAAGGAAACAAGCGTGTTGCTTCTTCTTCTTCTTCTTCTTCTTCTTCTTCTTCTTCTTCTTCTTCTTCTTCTTCTTCTTCTTTAAATAGTGGTCTTTATTTTTTCACAGTAATGTTAGGTTTACAGAAAAGTTGTTTGAAAAGTGCGGTTTTCACATACTCCCTCCTCTTCCCAGTTTCCCCTATTATTTATATCCTTTATTAGTGTGGTGCCTTTGCTACAATTGATGAAACGATATTGGTATGTTGCTGTTAACTAAAGTCCCTAGTTTACATTAGAGTTCTTTGTGTTGTATATTTCATGGATTGAGAGATGAATATTGATGTGTCCACAGTTCCAGTGTTCTATAGATTAGTTTCACTGCCCTAAAAATTCCCTGTGCTCTACCTACCCATCCCTCTCTCCCTCCCTGCAAGATCTTGGCAACTACTGAACATCTTACTGTCTGCAAAGCTTTGCCTTTTCTAGAATGTCATATAATTGGAAGCATACAGCATATAGCTTCTTCAGATTGGCTTCCTTCACCTAGCAATGTGCTCTCAAGTTTCCTCCCTGTGTTTTTTGTGACTTGATAGCTCATTTCTTTTTATCTCTGAACAACATTCCATTGTCTGGATGTACTACAGTGTGTTTATCCATTCGTCTATTGAAGGGCATATTGATTGCTTTGAAGTTTTGGTGATTATGAATGAAGCCACTATAAACATCCATGTACAGGTTGTTATGTGGCCATAAGTTTTCACCTCATTTGGGTAAATACTCAGAAATATGACTGCTGGATCCTATGTTTAATTTTGTAAGAAACTTCCAAACTGTCTTCCAAAGTGGCTCTTCTATATTGTATTCCCACCAGCAACGAATGAGAGCTCCTGTTGCTCCATATCCTCACCAACAAACACCATTGTCAGTGCTTCGGATTTTAGTCATTCTGAGAGGCGTGTAGTGTGTATCTCATTGTTGTTTCCTTCCTCTTTTTTCCAGCTCAAGGGTTCTGCCTTTGTAAGGTCCTTAGAACTCTCTTATACCAAGTGTTGACATTCCTGAACCATAACCTCTACAACTACTATAATTTTCAGAAATGTGCATGCAATGCAACTACCATTTATATGCTGAATGAATATTTTGTTAATCATGACAAGTTAGGTAAATAAGTTTATGATATAAATGTAGATGTAGCCTAGATGTTATTTATAACATAAAAACCAAGATTGGACGTCACCAATAACTGCAACACTTCCGAATCTCAGTTTCAAACGTAACCCTGTGTGATTATCATCTCCTACCCCAGCCAACCTCCTGTGTACTCCTGCTCAAACAGCCCCGTTACTCATGAGCCCACATGCATTGGTTCTCTGCACACATTCACCACCTGCCACACCCCTTTGTACTTACTGTTGCTTCAACTTGTAAATCTCATCCCCTACCTGCCCTCTTCTTCTCATTTCGATCCTACCTCAAATACACCTCTCCAAAGGGGCCATTTGCTGACAACATTTGCTAAAGCAACAGCCTCAGTCACTCCACGACATTTTTCTACTTCTCAACATGTATCCTGTCCACCTCATCCCACTTCAACCCAAGCTACATGAGGACCGGCACTGTGATGGTCTCATCTCTGCTATACCCTCAGTGCCCAAACAGTGCCTGACACAGACTGGATGTTCAGTATACACATTTGGTGCCAACTGACAGTATCTCATTTAACTGTTGAAGCATATATTACTCAGCTTTCAGGGTTCAGTTCAGATGACTGGTTTTTCTACACTAATTCCCTGGATGAGGTTGGCCTCTGCTTCCTCTGGTGCTTTTATAGCCTTTGGCACAGACCTTTCTTTGAGCCCTTATCCATGCCCATGTGATTACTTGCTTGACTTGGCCCCTTAAGAACTCACTGTGTCCTCAGTGTTTAATCCAGTGTCTAAAACATGTGAGGCTCTCAAATATGTGAGGGTCTCACTGACATAAGTGACACCATACTGAACCTCAGCTTGTTTCTCTCTCCCCACTAGAGATTGTTCTTTCTCCAGAAGAGGCAGGTTGATTCCCCACACAGGGATCAGTATTAAGATCTCCCACCATAATTAAACTATTGATGCTCCCCTGTGCATGAAAACATCAGACACTCATGGAGGGCTTCAGAGGTTAGGAAATTTCACGCAGCTTCCAAAGGTGTCAATTTATCACAATGGGGCTAAGAACATGCTGGCTTATGAGGCAGTAGCACCAGTGAAACAGGATGGGTGCTTGGGTGGCTCGGTCGGTTAAGCATCCAACTCTTGGTTTCAGCTCAGGTCACGATCTCACAGTTTGTGAGTTCAATCCCACATCGGGCTCTGCGCTGACAGCATGGAGACTGCTTGGGACACTCTCTCTTTCCCTTTCTCTCTGCCCCTGCCCCATTCTCTTTCTCTCTCTCAAAAATGAATAAACTTAAAAAAAAAAAAGATACTTACAAGTGCTGCTCTGTTAATCAAATGTCCGACTAAAGCAGCTCCTGAACACTACAAAAACTTTCAAAAACTGACATAAAGAAGACAGGGAAGCATTTACTTACTCTTGAAAGAATCATCTACGTTTTGGTAATTCCTAATCTGTAGCCCCAGCTTCAATGTCTTACATGTAATCTTGCTACACACCTCCAAGGTCCAAATGGGAAGTTCCACTTGTTTGGCTCCCTTGCATCAACACATAATGCATCAAACTCAACTTGCTCTCCTCTCTCTCAAACCACGTCTGCTTATTTCACCCAGGAACCACCACACTCTCATTCACCTAAGCTGACAGCCCCTTGTAAGTTCTCCCTCCTCCTTTTCATTCTGTCGCTTCTTCCTTCCAGAGAAGACTGCTATCCATCCCTTCATCTGTGCCTATTGCTCTCCCCTAGACCTGGCCTATGGTTTGGAAAGTAAATAACACTCACGTATCTGGTGTTCAAGCTTCAAGTCTGTTCCTCATTTAGGACATTGTACACACGGTGCTAAAATGCTCTACCAGGTTGCAGGTAAAAGGCCACCATGATTACCAAATTACATTATAGTCTTATCTCTGCTACCTATTCAGATTGGTTTCCTGAACTTCGAAACATGAGCCTGGTGCAATAACCCCAGAATATACCAAGTTCACTTGAGTCTTCATCCCGAACTTTTTGGAACACAGGATTATTTATTCATCTACCAAGAGTTTACCAAGCAGTCTGTTTCTTCCAGTGGCTCCCAGTTGTAGTCTAACTCTCTCATTGGCACATGAAGCCTGTTGACATACAGCTTTGTTCCTCTCTTTGCCACTCTAGTGTTCCCTCTGTCCCTGCCCTTTTCTGGACCTCATGTCTCTCCTTCGTCTAGGTTCCATTCATCTACCTCCCCCTCAACGAACCTGCTGATTTTTATGGCTGGGACACTCTGCTCAGTTTCTTCCTGGGATGGACTCCGATCATTTTAGATAATAAATTCAGTGGTTTTCTCCTCTGGGAAGCTGTCCTTCACCTCTCCACCAGTTAAGCAAGCCTGCTCTATAATCCTCTGGATGGAATTTATCAAACTATCCTGGGAGGTTTGTTGACTGTCCATTTTTTCCCTCATTAAATCAGGAGCTCTTTTACTCATCTTTGTATCTCTAGACACATGGAAGACACTCAAGATATGCTTATTGAATGACTGAATGAGTGAATGATGGACGAAAAATTACCTGTTTCAACCCCACCCAACTTTCAGGAGCGTACCCAGAGCCATTTCACTTCCACAAGCTCCTCCTCTGTGATTCAAATTCTATTTCAATCTTTCAACGAAGAGATTCCTCTAACATCCACATATTCTCTGTATAATTGAAATAGATATTGTCTTTACTCAAGTCTTACTTCCACATTCCTGAAAGACAGGTCTCTTGCACGTTTCTGGCAAGGCTACCAGAATGAATTACTAATTCATCCATTAGTAAATGGACGAATGGACTAACTGGGTGAAAAACAGATCCCCAGATGATAAAGATAAAACCAATGGGAGAAGTAAAATTGAATTCAGATGACAGAATAATTCTGAGGAAGGTGACAAGAAACTACAGGCAACTGGAATTTATGATCTATATCTTGTATACAAAACTCTGGACAATACAATTAAAGTCATTCATTCAACAAACATTTATTACCTGCTTTTTATGTGTGGCCATTATGTTAGGTACTGGCATTATGCCCTAATTTAATTTATTGAGGAGACAAAAATACCACCCTTAAATTATATTTATAAAAAAGCAAACTCCTATTCAGCTAGAGATATAAAAAGAGGATACAGATGAAGGAACACCAACTGTTCCCTTGAGGGTCCTCTTACAGTCCGTAATCCTTTTTTTTTTCTCCCAGAAGATTGAAGCTAAGGGTTCATAGAAATCCTTGAGCCACGAGAGAGAGCAAGCTGCTTTCATTACCCTAGATTTGAGATGATATGAAAGCCATTTGCCTTGTGAAGGTTACCAAGAAGTAAGAGTGAAACTGGGTCACTGGAAATAATGCTGGACCTCCTGGTTTAAATGTACATGCTGTAAAGCCTGCATATCTCTGTGCCCCTCAGTGAGAAAAAAGCTGGGACTATCTACAAGATAGAGATGAAAGAAGGGTGCTGTTGACCTATGCCTGCAATTTTTTCTATTTTTTTTTAAAGTTTGTTTTTTTATTTTGACAGAAAGAGAGTGCATGTGCGCAAGAGTGTGGGTGGGGCAGAGGGAGAAAAGAGAGGATCCTAAGCAGACTCCACGCTCAACAAAGAGCCTGATGCAGGGCTTGATCCCATGACTGTGAGATCATGACCTGAGCCAAAATCAAGAGTCGGACGCTCAACTGGCTGACCCACCCAGCCGTCCTTACCTATGCCTGCATTTTGTAACATGGGCAGTATTGACATCTGAGCTCACATAATTCTTTGTTGTTGGGGGGTTATTCTGTGCATTTGGGGTTGTTTAAGCATCATTTTCAGCCTCTAACCACTAGATAGCCATCCTCTCCAGAGCCCCCCCACCCTTTAATCTGATGACAACCGAAAAATGTAGACATTCTCAAATGTCTCCTGGGGACAAAACTGACCCTAGTTGAGAACCAGTGATCTACGCCATGCTTTGGAAATATTTCTATGCTTGAGAACAACCGGAAAGCAAGCCATCAATTAGTTTTCTCATACATATTTCCATATTCAATAAAAATAATTTTCCTCTCGGGGCGCCTGGGTGGCGCAGTCGGTTAAGCGTCCGACTTCAGCCAGGTCACGATCTCACGGTCCGGGAGTTCGAGCCCCGCGTCAGGCTCTGGGCTGATGGCTCAGAGCCTGGAGCCTGTTTCCGATTCTGTGTCTCCCTCTCTCTCTGCCCCTCCCCCGTTCATGCTCTGTCTCTCTCTGTCCCAAAAATAAATAAACGTTGAAAAAAAAAATTAAAAAAAAAATAATTTTCCTCTCGATGACTTTGATCAGGAGTTTTTTTTTTTAACATAGCTATTTACAGAGTATATATAGATATGCATATAGACATAGATATAGATATAGATATAGATATGTCTTATTCACATTGTATACATGATTTTCTCTCTGGTTTTTCATTTATCTTTTCTCCTAACAAACCCTAAATATTCAAGACGCCTTTTAATAATACAGATAATCTGTCTTCTAGTATTAATTAAGGTCAAACGTTGGTGTCCTCAAATCTACACTCTGACAATCCTTACATTTCTAGAAAAGATTACCTGGGGATAAAAGCTCTAGAACACTGTAGTAACATGAAGATGCTCCCTTAAAAGTGTCAGAGACCCAAAGGCTAATATCTAATGAATTTTAGGGGTTCGGTCCTCCCCTATAGAGGCATAACAATGTTGTGACTGGCCAGCAAATTTTCTCAAAGGCTAAAAACCCAAAGAAGTGTGGCAGGTGATAGAGAACAGGGATAAAAATCAAGAGGACAAGAAAAGGGAAGTAGGATAATAGGATCAGGGGTGGGGGGTTGGCAAGTGGTCACAGAACAGCAAGTGGCAGGCAGAGAGAAGCTAGGAGCCACAGGTGGGGTACATGTGGGATGTCTAGGGTGTCACTTTGTGGAAAGATTATCTCTCGGGCATGTGAGAAAACCAGAAAGGGCTCCTGCACAAGGTGAACACTAGAGACTTTAAAGAAGGCCACCCTTGGTCCTCTGTCAGTGCCCTCTTGGCCGTTGGTCTGTGCCTGCCCCTGCCCAACCTGCCACCTGTAACACTTGGTGTGGCGATGACACTGGACTCCTGGCTTCTGGTCTGTTTCAGCAGGCAGAGACCTCATTTCCTATTTTACAGAATTTCCAATTGCAAACCAATTGAACATACAAAGTTCTAGTGGGGTGACTGGGGCTCAGTCGATTAAGTGACCAACTTGGCTTTGGCTCAGGTCATGATCTCACGGTTCATGAGATCGAGTCCCAAGTCAGGCTCCATGCCAATAGCACAGAGCCTGCTTGGGATTGTCTCTTTGCCTCTCTCCACTCGTCCTCTATCTCTCTCTCTCAAAAAAAAAAAAAAAAAAAAAAAAAGTTCTAGTTATGAGGGCCTCTTCTATAAATAACCCTCTCATTTCACACCACACTGTTTATTTTTTAAAAAGTACTTATTACAACTCTAGATAAATAATTGTGTAACGTTTATTTGATGAGATGACTGTTTTTAACATTTTGCCTTGAGCAGCATTTTAGTGAATGTTCATTTCACTGAGAGTTAAGAACCAGAGTGATTTAGACTTCTACTGAATAGATTTAATATTAAGATACATTTGATAGTGTCCTGATATTTTGAGCAATCCCATCCTTATTTCCTTTCTATTGCATTGGGCACTTTTTACTTTTCATGTTGAATCTTGTCTACCCACTGTTACCAAGTTGACATATCCCATTTATTATATACCCCGGTTGCTAGATAATAACAAATGAGCTTCTCATTTGAGATGAAATGGCTTTAGACATTCTAGATTTCTTTAGTTGTTTTTGAATGTCATTTTCTATTATTTCAGAGTTTAACGATTCTTATATTCTCAACCGGAATGACTTATCGGCCCTAATTTGGTGCTTCTGGCAACTCACTTGTTAAATTTGATCATATCATGTGTCAAGAGGTTGTTCTGGGCATCTGAGTGTCTTCCTTCCTCTGTCATTAAAAATATTTCAAATTAGGCACTTTATTATTCTTTTACAAATTATTCAAAGGGTAAATCAGCTAAAGATTTGCATTTCTAACAATGGGTAATCAAAATGTCACCATTTCCTATTGATATGGTTGTTCTGGATCTTTCCTCAGCAAATTCCTAAATAGGACAAATATATGGGAAGTTACCTTGAAATTGTGGTTGTTGACTATAGCGTATGTTTCTGAAGACTAAGCACATTGATAAGGAAATCAAACAGCCTGTAACCCCTAGGTTTTGGGAAGGTAAATTATCCTTAAAATGCTGGATACAGAAAAGAGACTCTCTGAACTAGAACTTCTTAGAAATTGTCAAAGCTGTTATAACAATTCCGTCCAATGTGAAGTTCTGTAAACTTTATAGCGAGCATTTTAGTAAATTTGGTGAAGTGAGTGAAAGCTCTAGATACCAGTTATTTTGGTAATTAATTACAAATTTTTAAATAGAAATTTTTAAAATTAAAAAAAAAATGTCTGCTTGTAGTGGGATAATGGAGGGATAGCACATATCTTCAGTGTGGTACCCTGGCAAGGCTTTTGTCACTGTTGCACTCATGGCTCAGGAGACAGAAATGTTGAAACGGAGTCTCTCTATAAATCTATTAACCTGAAGATTACAGCATAGAAAAGCAATCTCTGTTTTGAAGAAAAAATAAAAGCATCTGATAATCCTAACCTAAGATACTTCTAAGCAACTTGCCTAATGCTTTTATTAGAAACATCACAACTATATCTGAGGTAAAATTACACACAGAAAGTGGCCTTTAAGATACTTTTTAAGATACAAGACTTCTATAGCTATAGAATCACTTAAAAAACACTTCTTTTTTCCTTTGTTCATATTTATTTTAGAGACAGAGAACACTAGTGGGGGAGAGGGGCAGACTGGGGGAGAGAGAAAGAGAGAGAGAGAGAGAGAGAGAGAGAGAGAGAGAATCTTAAGCAGACTCCATGCTCAGCATAGAGCCTGATGCAGGGCTCGATCCCACAACCCTGGGGTCATGATGAGCGGCAATCAAGGGTCCATGTCTCAAGTAACTGAGCACCCAGTCACCACCAGCCCCGCTGCCCCACAAAACACTTCTAAAATAAGAAGGTACTTTTTGTTTTTTATCTTCCTTTATCAGAGAGCTTGGAAGCAGGCATTTAATTTAACACCATCACAGTGGGAGCTGTGTTTAACGAAAATGGATGCCTAGGGACAGGAAATCAAACTGAACGCTACAAGCAGTTAGAGGATGGATTTTTCGGAGACTCAAGCTTGAACCTGAAGAGGATTTTCAGAGTTGAGTATAGAAAATGTCAATGGCTATGGACACAGGTCTTTAGGTTTGACGTAGCTAATGTCAAATGTTTGTGGAATTGAGTGGTTTTTCTGCCCAAACCTGGGCATTCTGCTCTCAACCTATAGACTGTCCTCTCTTAGGGACAATTGGCAGTGGGATGATGGTTTCCTATCTTTAATAAAGGTTGTGAGATCATATTTGACAATTTCCTGCTGCTGATTTTCCTTTTGATGGGCAGCTTACCCAAGACTGTGGATTTTATTAATTTCTTTCCTGACATGAGTCAATAGGGCTTAGGGTGTTATTTCCCATTCCTGACTTATGTTTCTTGTTATATTCATGTGAATGCTTTGGAATTACTCCTTAACTCTTCCCATTGCTGTGAGAAGAGTTCTAGCTGGCAAATGACCGTAATCAGAACACAAATCATAATGGAGTCAATCCTCAAAAGCCCAATGGGTACTAAACACAGCATAATTTTAATCCCATCTTGAGTTCGCCCTGCTCCTGTAGTTTTAGGCTCCCCTTTAATGATGTGCAATTTAGGAGAACAAAGAAATTTTGTTAGATAAATCTGTGGCAAAACTCAAAAGCATTATGTGAACAATTTTAGCAATAGCTGCTGTTATTGCTGCCACTTCCAGTGGGGTGATTAATCCAAAATTTAATACATGTGTAATATTATGACTGTATTTTAATAACACTCAAGGGCAAATCATCTTAATAAAAAATGTTTTGTTTATTTATTTTGAGAGAGAGAGGGAGCATGAGTGGGGTAGAGGCAGAAAGAGAGGGGAGAGAGAATTCCCAGCAGGCTCTGCCCTGACAGAGCCCGATGTGGGGCTCAAACTCACAAACTGTGAGATCATGACCTGAGCCAAAGTCAAGAGTCTGATGTTCAGGGTGCCTGGGTAGTTCAGTTGGTTAAGTGTCCAACTTCGGCCTAGGTCATTGTCTTGCTGTTTCCGAGTTGGAGCCCCTCAGAGGGCTCTGTGCTGACAGCTCCGAGCCTGGAGCCTGCTTCAGATTCTGTGTCTCCTGCTCTCTCTCTGCCCCTCTCCTACTCGTGCTCTGTCTCTCTCTCAAAAATAAATAAACAATAAAAAAAAATTAAAAGAGTCTGATGCTTAACTCTCTGAGCCACCCAGGCGCCCTGAGGAATATGGGCTACTCTAAGCATTGTTTTTGTTTTCTATTTCTTAATGTTTTATGTCAAGTTTGGATAATGAATGGGGTGTGTAAAATAGATGCTGTTTGGGAGACATGTGGATTTTGCTTTTAATTAACGAAAACTTAATTTTTCAATATCTGAGGACATTTGATAGGGGTGCTTTTTGTTTCCCATTGTTAATCTTAAAAATAACACTGCCAGGGGGTCCCTGGGTGGCCCAGTTGGTGAGCATTGGAAAAAGAAAACAAAAACAAAAACAAAAAGCAAAACATTGTGAGCCAAATAAGTTGGTTCTTGTTTTAAGCCACTAAGTTTTGTTACAGGGAAATAGGTCAACTGATGCAATGGTGCTTTACATTTTATACAAGGAGCAGCTCCTATCACAATGGCTCTCGGTAAACACCTGCCTTTGGCATGAACATCAAGGGTGAAGTATTTGTATGTCATGAGATGCGGCCACAGCCAAAGACAAGCCACAACTTTAAGAAAGTTCCTTAGGCAGTTGATGTTTATACCTCTAATGTTACAATTACTAGTTGTTTCAACTGAAGGTTTATTGGGATCACTGATGACTTTATAAGTAAATATAAATTAAAACACTGTTTTATTCCTTTAGCAGAATACAGTTTTTTTAAAAAATCAGATAGAAATCGAGATAGAATTTGTATGCCATTGAGTTCCCTTGTTTCAGCAGTGCAATTAAATGGTTTTTAGTATATTTACAGAGTTGTGCAATCACCAAAATCTAATTTTGAATATTTTCATCCCCCACAAAAAGACTTAGCTTTTTGTTTCCTATTTTTCTGTCATCAGTACCTGATAAGATACTTGAACATCCTATTTCATTGATAATAACATATTTCCTGCATTAGCCCAATTAGCCCATGTTGCAACACACATGCTGTCTTGTTACGAAGCAATCCCATGGCATTGAGAATCCTGGACTCTCACCCAGAAATCCTAAGAGGATAACAAATGCTGAGATTAAGTAGTATTTGCCTTAGAAAACTTGTTTTGGGGCACCTGGATGTCTCAGTGAGTTGAGCATCTCACTCTTGATTTCAGCACAGGCCATGATCTCAGGGTCGTAGGAAAGAGCCTCCGGCATGGCTCTGCTCTGAGCAAGGAGCCTGCTCAAGACTCCTCTCTCCCTCTGCCCTTCCCCCTGCGCATCCGGACACGCTCTCTTTCTGTCTCTCGAAAAAGAGGTTATTTAGCAGATTTCAAATTTGAAGCCCCAGTATAGTTTAATAATAATTCATTTCTACTGACTACAAAACGAAATTAAGCAAATTTAGATGGCTATCAAGACGCTTCAAGTTGCTGTTAAGGTAGAGAGGAGTTAAGGTCCAGAAGCTGGGGTGTGGACTCTAGAAATGGGGATGAAGAAAACGGGACACAGGAGCAGAGCAGGGGATGTGCTGCAGATTCTCAAAGTGTCGGGGAACACTTCTGTTCCCCCCACCCCAGGCTGCACCCCTGCCAAACTGCAAGTCCTTCTTCATAAATGCTTCACAGTCCCAACATCTCAAAAGAAAACATAGCTCCCACTATATGGAATGAAAAATCAGGCCAATAGATTCATTTTATGGAAACTCTCTCAATAGCTCACTGTATGGGTACCCACCTGTTTCCTAAAGAAAAGGTCAACTGGATTGCATTTTAACACATTTAAAGTTTTTTTTAAAAGGTTTATTTATTTATGAGAGAGAGAGAGGGACACACACAGTGCAAGCAGGGGAGGGGCAGAGAAAGAAGGAGACACAAAATCTGAAGCAGGCTCCAGGCTCTGAGCAGTCAGCACAGACCTTGAAGTAGGGCTTGAACCCACAAACCGTGAGATCATGACCTGAGTTGAAGTTGGATGCTTAACTGACTGAGCCACCGAGGTGCTCCATTTTAACACATTTTATAAAATTTTTTTTTTCAACGTTTATTTATTTTTGGGACAGAGAGAGACAGAGCATGAATGGGGGAGGGGCAGAGAGAGAAGGAGACACAGAATCGGAAACAGGCTCCAGGCTCCGAGCCATCAGCCCAGAGCCCGACGCGGGGCTCGAACTCACGGACCGCGAGATCGTGACCTGGCTGAAGTCGGACGCCCAACCGACTGCGCCACCCAGGCGCCCCCTTTCTAGGCTTTTAAAAAAATAAATAAATAAATAAAAATGCTTATTCATTTTTGAGAGAAAGAGATTAAGAGACAGAGCACAAGCCGGGGAGGGTCAGAGAGAAAGGGAGACACAGAATCGGAAACAGGCTCCAGGCTCCGAGCCATCAGCCCAGAGCCCGACGCGGGGCTCGAACTCACGGACCGCGAGATCGTGACCTGGCTGAAGTCGGACGCTTAACCGACTGCGCCACCCAGGCGCCCCTTAACACATTTTAAATCATAGGTTAAAACAACTACATTCGCAGTGAGTTCTTATGTCATTTTCCATGTACCACCAAGAAGAGAACCAATCCCATAGTTTCAGAGATATTAAAGTACTCCTGAAGGTCAACAGATAATGACTCCAGAAGTTTTTAGGGACCTAAAAGTCAGGCACTATGTTAAGTAGTGAGAGGATACAGATGAAAATTAACTTCTCTTTAAAAAAAAAACATTAAAAACAAAGTGGGGGGGTATCTGGGTGGCTCAGTCGGCTGAGCGTCCGACTTTGGCTCAAGTCATGATCTCGCGGTTTGTTGAGTTCGAGCCCCACATCAGGCTCTCTGCTGTCAGTACAAAGCCTGCTTAGGCTCCTCTGTCCTCTCTCTCTGCCCTTCCCCCACTCGTGCTCGCTGTCTCTCTCTCTCTTTCTCTCTCTCTCTCTCTCTCTCAAAAATAAATGAAAAACACTCAAAAGAGAAAATCAACCTCTATTGTTCTCAAAAGATAGCGCTGAAATATCTCTGGAACATGGATGTATTTTAAATTCTAGATCCATAAATTCTATACATTCTGGCCCTAAATGACATTAATTAAGCCCCCATGGTATGGAAAAAACCTCAAGGGAGAGTAATGTAACAAATATTTATTGACCACTTGAAAACTTGCTACGGCAGACTTAAGGGTGAATAACACTTCTTTCTCTGATGAAGTCACCTAACAGCATTGTTCTCAGCTTTTCCCCAGGCACCAGCTTTCCCTTAAACAGGGGAAGGGCAAAGGATAGGAAAGTCTTCCTTGGGCTTTTTTACAATATGTCTCTGGAGAAAGCATCCATTTACTTTATATATATATATATATATATATATATATATATATATATATACACATACACATACACACACACACATAAACATATATATATGTGTATATATGTGTATGTATATGTATATGTGTGTATATATATACGTATATATGTATATAATGTGTATATAATGAAAGAAAAGTACAATGACAAGAGCTGGGGGTGTGAGTGTGGTAGGGATGATAATATGAAGGCATACATCTAGGTTAAGGGAAGCTATTACCACTTAGCATAGCAGTGAGTTTTATATTGGATGGCCATTAGATGGGCCTGTGTGGCCCAGTCAGTTAAGCAGCCAACTCTTGATTTAGGCCCAGGTCATGATCTCACGGTTTGTGAGTTGGAGCCCTGCATCGGGCTCTGCATTCACAGCACAGAGCCTGCTTTAGATCCTCTGTCTCTCTCTCTCTGCCCCTCCTCTGCTCATGCTTGCTCTCTCTCAAAAATAAAATAAACATTATAAAATAAGGCCAACTTCCTCATGGAATAGAGGAGAAGCCCCTTAGCCCCAACTCTAATCTGTGAGATTCTGCTGCAAGGGTCTTTTCTAGGAGATGGTAAATAACTTGGAGGGCACTTTTACAAAATATCCAGTGACAGGTGGACATGGCTGTGTAATATAACAATAATAAAAACCAAAAAACATAATGCTGTACACATAGTTCCATGGGAAGCTGGAGCTACCGGATCCAGGTATATGGTGTTCTGGCAATCTGATTCCATATAAGGATATAGCTCAAAGCATAGAGAAGAACCCAAGGCTGGTATTTCTCAACCATTCCTTTGGGGTATCAGCTTACAAGAGATGCAGAGCAGGACATTCAAACTTAAGAATATTAGAATCACCTGCCATGCAACTGTTCTTTAATAAGCCCCTGGGCATCAAGACTGGATACAGAGAAAGTAATGTTCACTTATAGAAGTTCATTCAGACACAAGTATTTAATGAGCATCTACTATGTTATCCAGCACTAATCCAGAGGCTGTAAGATTCAGTGGAGAAAAATATAGACTTGGTTCCAGCCATTACTCAGTTTATACTCTGTAGAGGGTACACATATGAATAATAAAAATAAATTAGAAAAAAAAGATAATTTCAGGGGCTCCTGGGTGGCTCAGTCGGTTAATTAAGCATCTGACTCTTGATTTCGGCTCATGTCATGATTGCACAGCTTGTGAGTTTGAGCCCCGCATAGGGCTCCACAGTTGGGAGCCTGCTTGGGATTCTCTCTTTCTCTCACTCTCTCTCTCTTTCTATCTGCCTCTCCCTGCTTGCATGCACTTTGTCTCTCTCTTTAAATAAATAAAAATAAGATAAAACAAGATAACTTCAGGTGAGAAGGGCTATGAAGACACCTGCAATAAAGAGTAATAAAGAACTTGATTGCATTTTTCAGTTTGACTGCTGACAGCCTGCAGGCCCCACCACACTGTCTTCCCCTCTAGGCAAGCTGATAAGAAAGCTCAGGTACTCCTACCTTTGGTGCGTGTAAGAAGTTCAAATCCTGTTTGTCTAGCCAGGGCAGAAGACCTCAACCCAGGCCCAACCACCATATAACGCCGAACCAGTCTCCTTTCCCTACTTTCTCAAGCCATTTTTGAACCAGCTTGGCACTTCAACCTTCTGCCTCCAGGCAGTGCAATACTCGAGTAGTAAGCCCTTTCATACTATCTTGGTGCGTGCGTGGCATCGCGAGTTGGCATTCAAACCAAAGTTTGGATGGAAGGTCCATCTTGCCTCGAGGAGTGATCACATCATGAAAATAGGGCAAAGTCTCAGCATACACAAACAGTAAGAACAGAAGCAAAGTCTCTTGGGACTAGGCTCAGAAACTTCACATCACTTCTGCTGGATGCTTTTGGTCCCGGCAAAAGTCACCAAGCCAAGTCTCCACCTCTTGATAAAGAGGGACTGCCAACATTTGTGGCCATTTTTACAATCCACCGTGACTATCAGGCTGAATCCATTTTTGCACTGCCTAGTTTACCCCCTTCATTATAATGTGAGTAAAAAATCTTTGGATGAATATTATGATTGCCAACTGTGTCCTGAGAAACGGCTCCTCTACCGTATAAGAAGTGAGAGCCAGCGGTCCCAATGGGCCAAGTCCTATTCACCTTCTGTCCCTATCACACAGAGCACAGAACCCATCTATCCTTGGCACTGAAGGAATTATTGTAGAAGTGAACTGAACCCAATTTTAAGTGAAGAACAATATAATAGCTAAGGCACAGGGATAAAAGAAAAAAAAAGTCTGTCATAAAACATTTTGAAAAAAATCTTCCATATATGTTCATACATCATCTCATACATCACTCACATTTTTTATAGTCGTTTTGAACACAGCAGTATCAACTTAGTTCTCTTGTTAGGTGGGTGACAGAGCCATTGCAGATAATTCTGACATTCTAATAACATAATTAGCCCCCCGATCTGTAGGAGGGTGAGTCATCATGAACGTCCTGACAGACTTGTGAGATGGGATAAGACGGCTCACCTTTAGAAGCGCGATGCGTACGCCCACAATTATAGGGATGCATGTTAGCTGAAGTGTGGCATCGGGTTTCCTCATTGGAAGGCAAATAAGTGTATTTGACTATGGATGTTGCTGCTCTGTGTAGTTCTCAAAATGCCCTTCTGCTTTTGCATCCGCTGAGCAAAAATGCTTATTGACTATGCTAGGACTGTGCTAGGTGTGAGGGACAATGAAACAGGCAGGGATTTTGCCTTAAAGAAGAAGGAAACTAATAATAGTTGATATATTCCTATATGCAAGGCATTCTGCTATTCCGTCTACATACGCTTTTTACATAGCACTTACCACAAGCCGATGAGGTGGCTGCTATTATCCCTTACTTTACAGCCGAGGATACAGAAACTGTCATAGAATATGAATTTGTTCCAGGTCATTCAGCAAATAGATGGCAGGAATCTTGGTTCAGACCCTGGCCAGCCTGAACTTACACCCAGGCTCTTTCCAATTGATAACAAAGGGCTTCTTCCAGCTATGCAAATGTATCACTGGCTTCTCTTCTCTGTTAGACCACTCCTAGAGTTATAAAAGGGAAACTTCCCGCCCTTCCCTCCCCTCAATGAATCTCTCTTTAGATTCCATCTCTACAGGACTGCGATTCAGTTGGGATGATGGGTTCATCAGACAGAGTGGCTGTGGCGAGTGAATTGTCTCTACCTCAGGGTCAAGTCCCAAGTACACATGCAGTGAAGAAGAAAATTATAACACATGGACCCTAAGTCAAACTCATCTGTGCTAGAAACACTGCAGTTGCCAGAGTGGTCACAGCAGGCAGAGTCAAGAATCTTACAGAAATGAGTAAAGCTAAAATCGTGTAAACTTGCAATAAAAAAGAAGACAATTATAATGCTTACGGAAGGCTTCTTTTTTGCACAAGCGTAGATCAACCCTGAGGTCATATTCTGATGGTGAATGAGAAGCAGCTAAATAAGTAAGTAGCGGCTGGCGTGATGTCACTTTACTTGAAGGGAGAAGAAACCAGATGAAGCCAACCACACTTACGGTATCTCTACAGGCCCACAACTAAATACCAGCTTTTGACACCTGTGGAAAATGACTACCCTTGTTCCTTCCTTAAGTCTCCCATCCAGTCCCCAAGCTTTGCCCATGTTCCCATGTCTCTTCTCTTACAGATAACCCCTCCTGTGACTGGATAGTATCACCTGTATACACCGGTACCTGTAGTTCCCTTACATCTGGATCTGCCTCCCAGTTGGCTGGTCTGATCCTAGTCTCTTTGTTATTCCAAAGACCTCTTTCACCAGATAAATGATCTTTGTATAGGAGATTTACATCATGTCAACACTCTGCTGAAAAACCTTTCATTTCTCTGCACTTCATGTTCCTAGCCCAAACTATAACCTCAGTCTCCCCCGACCCCCACTCCTCTCCAGATCTTACTTCCCTTGGCAGTTAGGCTGCTCTATCACAGTCGGCCAAGGGTGCCATGTGCATCTCTCTCTAGGTCTGCACTTGAATCATGCGTGTTCTCTTCTTTTACATTGCTCCTCCTCTTATCCAAAGCCCAGGTCAAGTCTCTCGTCTTTCCAGATAAGTCCTCCCTGATACAGCCCACCCTTAACTCTTATTGGACATATAGGTTGTCTCTCACAATTAGGCATGTAATTTTATTATGTATTGCCCTACAGTTAATTACTGCTTCACTGTGCTATTCTGGTGTTCCCAACTGCTTTTGGGTAACCTTGAGTGTCATTACTATGTTTTATGTGTTGTAAGTACTCACATGTGTGTGTACATAGGCACACATATGCGTCCATAGTTATTTATTTATTGCATTGACCGTGGGCTGTTAAACAAATCTCACACAAAATGTTTGTGTATTTTCACAAATGATAATTTACATAGATTTAATATCAACTTAGATATTCTCAGAGAATTTTATTATATTTATTGCTAAATTAGATTTCTAAAAAGTAGGCTAGTTGTCCTATTAGCCTCAAATGAGATACAAGAAAAAGTTAAGGATTTTGTCAGGAAACCCTGACAGTTTTCTCTTTTCAAAGAAGCAATACAATAACCAAGACCAGGGTTTCTAGAACAGTTGGGAATTTCCCCATATGGATGATTGATTGATTGATTCATTGATTCATTGATTCATTCAACTAAAGAGTTCCACGATGCCTATTAGATACCAAGTACTGTGTCAGGTATCAAGGACATTATTGGTACCAAAACTATTTGTGGATAGTTTGTATTAAGCCAAAAGGAAATGCAATTTAATTGGAAAAAATAGGTGAAAACTGTCAGATTGTCAAAAGTCTCATAACAGTTGAATTAGGCAAACTTGGTTGTCCTGATAAAAAATAAACTTATTTCATGGGGTGCCTGGGTGGTGCAGCCGGTTGAGCGTCCGACTTTGGCTCAGGTCATGATCTTGTGGTCTGTGAGTTTGAGCCCCACTTTGGGCTCTGTGCTGACAGCTTGGAGCCTGGAGCCTGCTTTGGATTCTATGTCTCCCTCTCTCTATGCCCCTCTCTCACTCATGCTCTCTCTCTCTCTCTGAAAAATAAATAAACATTAAAAAATTAAAAAAAAAAAACTCATTCCAGGGGCTCCTGGGTGGTTCAGTTGGTTAAGTGTCTGACTCTTGATTTTGGCTCATGGTTTGTGGAATTGAGCCCTGTGTTGGGCTCTGTGCTGACAGTGCAGAGCCTGCTTAGGATTCTCTCTCTCTCTCTCTCTCTCTCTCTCTCTCTCTCTCTGCCCCTCCCCTGCTCCTATGTGTGTATACTCTTGCAAAATAAACAAATACACATAAAAAACAAACAAACTCATTCTAGTTCCATTTGATTTTGATTTCAACCTCTACCATGGGCACAGCTTGATTGAAGCTGGTCAGAGCTATTAAAAAAATTTTTTTTTAACGTTTATTTATTTTTGAGAAGAGAGAGACAGAGCATGAGCAGGGGAGGAGAGAGAAAGAGGGAGACACAGAATCTGAAACAGGCTCCAGGCTCTAAGCTGTCAGTACAGAGCCTGACGTGGGGCTCGAACTCACAGACCACAAGATGATGACTTGAGCTGAAGTCAGACGCTCAACCAACTGAGCCACCCAGGCACCCCAGGTCAGAGCTATTTAATGTCAAAGTTATATGTAAATTTTCTCGATTTCTCTTTTTTGTGTGTGTCTGTTGAAGAATTACAATGTGCATGACTTGGAAGGTAGAGATTGGGAAAGCCAGTACACCGAGCCCCTGAACTGTAGTGTGGGAAGTAAGATTTCTCTGCTTTGTAATGAATCCTTGGACAACCCAATGGCTTTGCTCCAAAACTGTCCTGCTGGAACGGAGGATTATGTCACATGGGTCATTACACTTCCAAGCTTTGAGCCTCAGAATGAGCATTAAATTAAAATTCCCTGCACCTAGTAGGCAGAACATTGTGACACTTAAAAGATGTGAAAGTGCTAAATGAATTCTGAGCAATAATATTATCACCACTGCATATTTATTGAGTTCAACAGGGTGCTAAGTACGGTGCAGACGGATAATACAAGCGGTCTATACAAAAAAGCAACAGCAATACTCTTATAAGAACTCTCTCATTCATCTGCTTCAGGAATAGACAGTGTAACTAGACTTGTTAGAAATAGTCTCCTCTTTTCAAAAGTATCCGCAAGGTCCTCTATGCTTTTGTTTGATTTGAAAGTGGCCGATTTTCTACAGTTACCATTTATGAATGTGGCCAAGTCTCCCAATTTCCAAATTACCATAAGAATGCTGCAGGCACTAAACTGAAGAACTTCATCCCTTTGCAACTGGAAATTACAAATGGAGTTTTCTGAGAAATCTTAAATAAATCAGTTGTAAAATATGATATACATACCAGTATGTTTTTTATTCAAATGGGGAATATGCATTTTCAAAATTAATAATACCGCTTTTTAACTAGCCTTCACTTTTCTGAAAAAAAAATGCATACATTTGAATACCAAAAGAATTTAAATAGTTTAGTCTAAAATTAAAGAGCGTAACTATCCGAAGTTAAAGCATGAAGCAAATTTCCTATCTTTACCGAATCTAGACCCAAATGGAGGAAGAGTCAAAGTACGATACACCCAATATGTGTGTGCAAGAACCAATATACATGTGGATGAGCTCAAAGAATAACTTTGCATATACAGAAACTAATTGAATTTCAGAATCCTGACTTTCTTTATTTAAATGCCAGCCCATCAGGGTTATAAGAAAAAAAAAATTAAGCACTTTAGAGAAAATGGGTTATAAACTGTCATTGTTGAGTTTAGTGTTCTGACAACTTTGAAAGTAACTACAACGTAATTTCCCAAGTTGGTAGCTAAAATAATGGAACATCTGGATGCCATTGAAATGTATGACAATCAAGGAGAGAACAGAAAAGCGGTGGGGACAATGCTTTTCCTCTGCTTAAATTCTTTGTGGTTTTGAACTCTTGCTTCAAACCTCCGTTGTGGCAGTCAAGGGCAGCACCCTTCTCAAAGATTCACCTTTTATTCCTGATCCTAGGAGTCCGTCTCTGGGCCTGTTTATCCTGCCCACAGCTGCACTTTTCACTGGCTTGCCTTCCTTATCTGCTCTTAGACCCTACTCCTGCACACCTGTGTGAAACAAGCAGCATTCAGGGTCCCATGCAAACGGGTCAGAGTGCTGATGTCAACCTCGTATGCTATGTCTGGCCTTTGGAAATGTAGGCATCTCCAGATAATATCGTTAATGAAGCAACCAGAGTCCAATGTCCTCTGTCCTTCTGGGGCCAAGTGACACTAGCGTGAATGACATAATGAAGTTGAACTGTGTAGACAGAGGAGCAAGATACATTTGTCTTCCCGGCGGGCAGCCTCATATATGGTCCATCCTCTTACAGTTTTTGGACTAGACTTGCCACTTGTCAGATGTCTAATGTTACATATTAGACTGCTGGAAATGGCCAGACACAGGCCTTATATACCCACTAAAGCTCCTCCTGAATAAGAACTCACTGTAACTGAGTTGAGATTCATTTTCTCCTTCCTCTGTGTAACCACAACAAAGAGGAGGGGCAAGAACATTTTTTTCCAATACAATCCAGCCAGTACTTACTGTGAGTCTAATAAGTATAACCTAAGGGTAAGGGGGAAAACAAAAATAGTCATTAAGGACCCTATAATCCACGGTCTCACAACAGATGCATATTCATTAGTTACATATTTATTTACATACTTATCCTAGGAATGGGATATTTCATTGAAGCATATTATTTTTCCTGCCCTTTCTTACCAGCAACCACGTTTTGGGGTTATCTGAACGTGGAGTGTCTCTAAGTACAAAGATGGCTTACTCTTGGCATGCGCACCAGAGTCTTTCCAGAGTCCCTTTTACCGAACAGCTCCAAGTTGGAAGTGATGTGGTATGTGTAAGCAGGCGGCCCTTCTTGCTACTGGGTCTGCGTGCACATCTGATGGGAGTTTGCTTTTCCACGTGGGAAGGCGTACGTGCCCTCTCAGAGACATGTCAAGCCTCGGCTACAGTTTGTTTGGGATATTTTCCCTCTTTTTACGGCACAACTTGTCACCAGCTGACAATGCAGACAGCTATGCCAAATGTGAATGCTGCTTGCGTACCCCCGTTTGGCAAATGTTTGCCCAGATCTTTAGTTTGGGATGTAAATAGTCCATCGTCTATTAAATGTTTTCCAAGGTACTATTTAATGCTGAAATTTCATGCTTCTATGGGATTTACTGCACTTTTGTGGAAAAGTTGCTTACGGGGTACCATTTTGCTTTCAGTGAGAAAGTATTGTAAGGTAGAACATGCATCTAGAGTGGAAGAGAGGAAAGCAGATCACATGTGTGGGTAAGGTGTTCAGATGTCTAAGGTTCCATATTTAGGTTTTGTGATCAGGTTTCTGATATAATTTTCTAAACGACATGGGTTAATAGGCAGTAGTCTTTCTTCAAGTGTTTCAGAGATATTTTTGTAAAAATTGTCTTACATTGTATAATTTTTCCTTCCATAAGTGAATGCTACGAGGTAGAATATCACAACTCTAGCCACGGGAAGGACTTTTGCTCATATTTGTGTGTAGTCTGGTCAAGTGTATGAAAACATCTGTTAAATGATATTAGATCACATACAGGGTTTTTCTTTTAGCTAGTCTATAAGCAGAGGGAGGTAAGCAAATGCCTGTCTGTAAGCGGGCACCAAATCAACTTACAGAAGTATGAACAGGGGAGCTAGGGGCTGGGCTGTACCTGTGCAGTCTTCCAGAAAAAGTGATGGGTGGTCCATTTCCTTAAGGTCACTAGAAAGCAACCACAGACTGCTGTTTAATGTGATTTCACACAAGCACAAAAGAAATTAATAATAACACATGGAATATAGAAAAATGCCCATAAGAGGTGCACCTGAGTGGCTCAGTTAGTTAAGCATGTGACTCTGTATTTTGGCTCAGGTCATGATCTCATGGTTCATGAGTTGAAGCCCCACATCAGGCGCTTGCTCTCTCTCTCTCTCTCTCTCTCTCCCTTTCTCTGCCCCTCCCCTGCTCTCTTTCTCTCAAAATAAATAAAAGAAGAAAAATGCCCATAATAAATTGGAAAATGCAAAAGAAAGGTTACAAATAATATGTATAATATTATTTAAATCTTTTTGACAAATTTTCTGCAGTATTGTCTTATATATCCATAAATGCAAAACATGTTCTAAAAGTTCACACCCCAAAATGTAAAAAGTGATCATCACTGCATGGGGAAATTACGAGCGTTAAAATTTTCTTCTGGCTTGTATCTCTCTCTTCCTCTCTCCCTGCCTCTGTGGTTTACAGTGAACATGTATTATGCATTACATGCTTCTAGCACATCATAGTTACATGTTTCTAATCAATGTATAATTAGAAATACCTATATTTTAATAATTCTATTGCAGGCCCTATGTAACTTCTAAAAGAAGAGTTTTAAAAGAGACCCTAATTTTCTTCCTTTCGCTGAGCTGTACATACACGTGCTTTAAACCATTGGACACTGAGTTCATTCTTCCTTACATACTGATGTCCTTGTGATATGACAGGAACTTTCAAATAAGTTGCTCCTGGAAGCATCATTTTTGAAGATGGGTAAATGGTTTTGTGCATGTATCAAAGCACACATCATGGGTCTGTCACGGCCTCGCACAGAGAGATTTGTAATTCTTCATCCCAACGTGGCACAAGCATGTCCTGGCTACTGCTGATAGAGACAGAACATCTCCTGTTGTAAAAATGCTACATAAAAACCCCATCATCTTCTCTAGCTGAAACCAAATGAGCGCATCTCTAATTCCCGCATTCCACCAGAGCATCTGCTGCAGCCCTGTCCCTCTGCTGGAAAGGCTGTCATGTTGCCCTAAATTCACCTGTAGACCTTCTGACCTCTCTTGCACCTAATGACAGCTCTAAGGCCTTCGGATGGTAATGATGGAATATGTAAAGGTGAAACTTCCCCAAACTTATTCTCAAATGGCAAAGAGGCTGTTCCCCACACCGAGAAGAGAAAAACACAGTCATTTATTTGGTAAGCTAAGGGATACCAAAAGTTTTTCTCACCGCATTCAATTGAAAAACAGGACAAGAACAAATTAAGACCCTGTCTGTGTGGAGAAAGAGGACATTCTGCTTTTTCAGAACACAGGGCTCGATTGGTCAGAAGGCCCTTGCTCCGTGGGTCCTCGCTGCCTACTTCAGCATGTCTTCATAAAGCTTCTTAAGAGGGCTATTAATGAGAACTCCTACATTTTTAAAAATATTGAACTTTTAAAATTTTATTGGAAAGTAGTATCTTAGAAGTAGGATGTATCTCAATCACATCGCAGCAAAGTAGACATTAACACGGAGCTTAGCCCCACGTCCAATTTTAAGATTTATCAGCGTCTTTAAAAGTGTCCAGTGGCATGCCAGGAATTATAACAGGGTGCCTTATGAAAAATCTATGATCTTCCTTCTGAATTATATATTTACGACCTACTGAGGAGGATAGATTTCAGGGAGGTAAATGTGATTTAGGAACTGCTTTTAGGCTCCAAGCACACCGGGGTTGGCAAGTGGCCCCGGGGTGAGGCCCTTCCCCTTTCCGCATGTCAGCTGGCCCCACAGGAGGCCTGCAAACCTCTCACCGAGGAACACTCTGGGCAGTACAGATCACTGTAACCTGGCAGGCGTGGATTATCCGGGTTGGGGGGTACCTATAGCCTGAAACTGAAGGTTCAACCACCATGCAGACACAGAGTGCCTGTGATGTCCCGGGTATTGTTCTAGGTGATGGGACTACAAAGAGCATTCTCCTCAGCTCTAGCCCTCCAGCCTCCCATGGACCTTCGTCAAAGGTAGGGCCAGGCAGGTAGATGACGCGGAATCTCTGGGGAGCTCATCCTGCAGCCTGCTGAGAGAGATGAGGACGGCCTGCAGAAGGGACACAGCTTGAAATGCCTAAGGGCAATAAATCTGGAATTACGGTATCTGTCACCGGGTATTCTCCTGACTACTCTTGACCGGTTTACGATTTCCTCACAGCTGACGTGTTGACATCTGAATAAAGCAGAAAAAAAAATCTCAATGTGTGTTTCAACATTAAACACACACTTACTCTCTTAACAACTAAACACAATTTAAAGCCTTAAAAGGATTATAATTCCACAGAAAGCATGGGAGTTAGTGGGAAGACCGGGTGGGCCTAGAGACAGCTAACCAGAGAAATTAGCTATCTGTCCCAAGATAATCTCAAGAATAACTACTTTATGGAGTCCCTGGATTCCAGGAACGCTAGAGCTCTCAGCTTGGGTGCCTTCATTTCCTCTCAGATTCTGACTCAGAAAGCCAACGAGACTCTCCTTCCTGGAGACGAGAGGCCCAGTGACCTTCTTCACAGCTGGGCCAGACCCACGGTTGACTGCTCATACAGCCTATCTTAGGAGAATGAGCTGTTCCAACTTACTTGGTCCTGATCCAGTTAAACGGACACTGGCACACAGAAGGCTCTGAAACTTTGGGCTCCTCTTCAGAAAAGGAAGGAAGGAGTTAATACTCTTTTACGTGCATACCATGCACCAGGAACTATGCTAGGTACATTTACAGATGCCGTCTCTTTAAAGAACCTTAAGTATATTCAACAACCATGAGACAAATTCAAGATACAAGGCCTCACATAGTGTAGCATGTGTTCGGGATTCTGCCACAAGAAGACTGTTTCAGGAATCACCAGGAAAAATTTTAAGCTTCTAATCATAAGAGCTACTGTACGTTAAACACTTGACAAGCGCAGTATACATGCAACATGCCAATCCTCACAAAATCCTAGGAAGTTGTTGTTTATTATTTTTAAAGATTTTAAGTTTAGGGGTGCCTGGGTGGCTCAGTCGGTTGGACGTCCGACTTCGGCTCAGGTCATGATCTCATGATCTCATGATTTGTGGATCTGAGCCCCGCATTGGGCTCTGTATTGACAGCTCGGAGCCTGGAGCCTGCTTTGGGTTCTGTGTCGTCCTCTCTCTGGCCCTCCCCTGCTTGTGCTTTGTCTCTCTCTGTCTCTCAAAAATAAATAAAAATGTTAAAAAAAATTAAAAAAAATTTTAAGTTTATTTATTTTTGAGGGAGAGAGAGAGCGAGAGCAAGTGAGTGCATGACTCGGGGGAGGGGCAGAGAGAGAGGTAGAGAGACAATCCCAAGTAGGCCCTGCACTGTCAACACAGAGCCGGACGTAGGTCTTGATTTCATGAACCATGAGATCACAAACTGAGCCAAAATCAAGAACTGGATGCTTAACCAACTGAGTCACCCAGGTGCCCCTGTTTTTTATTATTATTATTATTATTATTATTATTAGCATCATCATCATCACCGTCATCCCAATTTTACGGGTGAGGAAACTGAGGCTAGATAAAGAAAGGTGAGTGAGTGGTGAGGTCTGTCTTCAAATCCTATGCTTTAACTGTCTCTATCCACATTTGTAGTACAAAGGGCATTGTTTTATAAGAGATATTTTATTTCTAAGTCAGGTTGAATAATTGTAAAATACATACAGTGCTACATCCCTGAAGATGAAATAACCACATTTATTATAGGTTTTCTCACTTTCAAAGGAACTGATGGTATTTGCCCTAACACATCGACCTATTTTCCTTGGTTCTGACATCCAGGACTGTCCTGACTTATCTTCCTTACAGTGATCTGCATCCTGCTGACAACCCTCTCCGCATTTTGCTAAAACAACGTTGCCACACAATAGATGAGATTGGTAGCCCCTGGTTTGTCACAGAAGCAAGTCATTTGGAAGGTCCTGAAACCACAGCTCACTTGAACAAAGCTGTCTGCAGCAAGCAGGAAGCAAGCCAAAGTAGTTTTTCCGTTTTATTAATAGAGGCACTTGAGTTGGAATCTCATGTTCTGAACCTGCCGCCATTATATTTTTATTTTCCCGCAGACAGACTTAACGTGCCCAACTGGGTCATACACATCTGGCGTTAGGCACAAGCTTGGATGATTTCTGAAGGGCCCAAATGAAATCGGACTGGACAGATCATTCTGTAGCTCAGAGAGTGTGCTGCACAAAACAAACTAGGAAAGCAACACAAGGGAAAAAGAGCGAAAAGGAGCTTTGGAAGTACAGGGCAGAGGGTCAATTTATCATCACTGCACTAGGGGGAGAAGTCAGCCCGGGCTTCTGGGATGTGTGATTCACGTGGGGAGTCACCATGATTGTTCCGAGCCGTGCGAGGAAGGGATAAGGATCTGTGTGACACCAGATCTGCAGGGCTAGAGGTTCTCCGCCACCCCTCTTCCCTCACCTACCCCTCCCCTGCCCCCCCTCCTGCCCCCTCCCCTGCCAGGACCCAATCAGTGCTTGCCCAGGAAGGAGGCAGCAGCATAGCATCACACTCAGAAACCATTCACAAGGGAAAACAAAAGCAGAGCCCCAGCTCCCGGTGGCCTGTGGGCCCAGCACAACAAGCTGTGACCCGCCTGGAGCAGTTATCTGCCCGCCAGCACCACCAGCGAGCTGGGAGCAAAAAGCAGGCTCATTTCCATTTCCAGGTAGGACCACTGGATGGGCAGACCTTCCCAGGTCCAGGGGAACAGGTTTCATTTACTGTTGATCGACCAATTAGTGTTCAGATTTGAGGAGAAACAAAACAATTCCAAGCTTTCAAAACCAGATAAATTAGAGGTGGCTATTTATAGAATCAAGGACTCATTCCAGACGAGTCTCCTAGCGTACAAAAGTGACTGCAGATTATTAACTTGGAGGCTAACCAGGGACACAGACAAACGAAGCTAAGAAGGAAAAAACTGCCGGCGGCGGACGAAGCAGGCATGATGCCCTCGCGACTCTGTGTCATCCAAGGAGCCAAAGCGATGCTTCCCTTCCCCGGTTTGGATGAAGACAGGGTGGGAAGGTGGCCCTCCACTGAGATCCTAACCAAGTCCTCACATGCTGTCATTCCCAACCTCAACAGGGTCTCTTCAGACACAGCCCTGGGCTCATTTCTTGTATTTCTATGGGTTCAAAAGGGCACGTTGTGAAAAAAAAAAAATGTGGAGCAAAGAGAGGATAAGACACAAACTGCATTCTACAATATATGTGAATTATTTACTCTATTGTGAGAGGATTACAAATTATGAGGCAGTAAGAAAAGAAATCCTCCCTTATATCAAATGTTGTAAACCAGGAGCTCATTGCCTTACACGGTGTTAAATAAAATGGAGGTGTCAACTTTCGTATAGGGAGATTTGACATATAAATCTGATTTGGGGGTTTTTCTTTGTTTTGTTTTGGGAAAAATCAGAATTTCTGATGAAACCGGACTTGCCTGCTTCCATTTTGTCACTGGCTGAGCCTCTTCAGAAGGGGCACGTGAGACCTGCCACATTTCCCCCTCTCCACCCCCACCCTTATACATGCTGTGCCTCCCAATTACCAGTCGTGGGGCTAGCCCGCAATTTCCATGTTGAGCAAACCACCTCTGAGCACTAATATTTGCTTTGAAAAATGCGTGTGTGTCTCATTCAATATGTACTCTTTGGTCAGCTGGGAAAACACATTGATATATGCGCAATTCACACTTCCGGGAAGATCTCACGTAAGATCGTTCTTCAGGGCTGGTACGACCTGGACTGTCCCGCAGGAATTGGAATGGCAACCCTTGCTCCCACCTCAACTGCACGTGTTCCCGCACCAAGTACACGCGCACACGCACCACCACCATCACCATCGCCTTGATCGCCATCACGTCACCATCGCCACCGCCCCAGGACCACTACCCCCAGCACACTACCACCCATCAGCATCACTGCCGCCACCAGTACTCCTTATTTCACTGGAGCTGCAGTGCCAAAGGCCACCCCTGACTAGCCTGCTTACACCCTCTTGGGGCATTATTTGAAACATAAGAACGACGGTGGTTTAGCAAAATCGAAAGGGACACGTCTGTTCCTGAGCTAAGAGACAGGATTTCTGGGAAAGATGGGCCAGAAACCCTCACTGCAGACAGTGGAGTAAGCAGGCACTCAGAAAGTTAGGTACCTGAGGGCAGGGAAGCAGGTAGAAACCAATGTATGCCGTGAGGGAGCTCTCTGTGAGGAATTTTCACTTGGGGCTGCTTTGTGATCGTAGTTACGGAGTGTGGAACGTGGAGATAACCCACAGTTAGGTGGAGGTTTTTTTCTTCCTATACTGGGTTTGTAGTTGCCCCAGTGCCTCGGTAAATCAAGTAGGCTTGTGAGGGGGCAGTATGAGGAGAAAGGGGCAGGAGTGGGCCAGTAACTGGAGTCTGCCTGCTGTAGTAGGGTATTCAGGCAGCTGTAACAAAGGACAACAGGCTGAACGGCTTACACAACAGAAATTTATTTTCTCACCATTCTGGAAGCTAGAGATCTGAGGTCAAGGTGCTGACAGGGCTGGTCTCTTATGAGGCCTCTCTCCTCAGCTTGTAGATGGCTGTCTTCTCCCTGCGTCTTCACATGATTTCCCCTCTGAATGTGCCCGTGTCCAAATTTCCTCTTCTGATGAGGACACCAGTCATACTGGATCCTCCCCTAATGACCTCATTTTAAACTAATTTCCTGTTTAAAGACTCCAAATACAGTCACATTCTGAGGTGGCAGGGTTTGGGACTTCAATGTCTGACTTTCAACATAGGCAATTCAGCCTGTAACCCTCGGTCTCTTTTTCTGCTGGAGTCCAAGCTGGTGCGCACAGTGCGGGCACAGCATCCTCTCAGGCCGACTTTGTCCTGGGGCTTGGGGCAGTGCCCCCAGGGACAGCCCCTGTCCAGAGCTCCGCAGGCACTGAGGAGCAGCTGAGGGAGGAGCCAATGGATATCTGAAGAGCAGAAGAGAAAACCTTCTCTTCTCATGCTCATAAAATGCTGATGCCTGAGGGTGGGCTGACCCGACACCTGGGTAAATCTGGTGTGAAACAAGAGTGGGAGGGATGCCTGGGTGGCACAGTCAGTTGAGCGACTGGCTCTTGGTTTCAACTCAGGTCATGGTCTCAGTTCATGGGTTCGAGCCTCACATCGGGCTCTGCGCTGGCAGCACGGAGCCTGCTTGGATTCTCTCTCTCTCTCTCTCTCTCTCTCTCTCACTCTCTCCACCCACCCCACTCCCCTCTCTGCCCCTCCCCCACTCACACCATCGCTGTCTCTCTCAAGATAAACAAATAAACTCTAAAAAATAAAACAAGAGTGGGAAAAGATGATTTGATTTGCCACGTTTCAATGTGCTGATGGATGTTTAGGGCCACACTGTTCTACAAAGCGAGGAAGGCATGTACTGGACGCCACCACGAAGTGATTGTTTGATCTTGGGTCTCTCGTCCTTTGTTTCAGTTTCTGCATCTGTAGAATGCGGGAGAAGTGTCTGGATGATACGAATGGAAAACAGCCCCTTAATTCCAAGCCAGCAGCTCACGAGTAATCGGCAGGTTAGACTCTAGTGACCTCGGTGTGAAAGGTGAAGAAAAAATGCTCAGGGGGCAAAACATGCGAGGTCCAGTAACAGAAGCTGTGCCTAGCCCAGTGCCGGGCCCAGAACAAGCATGGGATAAAGCTTGCCAGACAGGAGGAAACCAGTGACTTTTCATTACTTTTTGAAGTGGCTACGAGAAGAAATCAACCCTCCCTCTGAGGCCAGTGTGTCCTGCAGGTGCTGTGTCCGTGGTTGGACACACCACCTTTTTTGAAGGGCCACCCGGTACTTCCTGCAAAGTTTCATGAAGGAGGCAGAAAGAAGGACCTACTGAGAGAAACTTCCATTTCTCTCATAGGTAAATTACCCAACTGCGGACTGCTTAATGCGTCGAAACAGGCCTGCAATCCTTCACCACCAGAAATGGCCATCATCTCCAGAGCAGAAGCTTGCCAAAGGAAGAAACCTGTAAGGATGTGTAGTCACCGACAAAAAAAATCAATCTGCATCCTAAGGCAAGAGGAAATGTTACAAAAACTTAGCAAAGAACATGATTTTTTTTTTTCTCAGAAGATACAGCCACAAAAAGGGATGAGAATTTCAAACAGGAAGAAAAAAATGGTCACGTGAGGTGTACCTCACAGAGGACAACGGATGAGTATGCTACAGGGACAGGTACTAAATAATTTACATTCCTATAGATCTAGTGTATCAGTCTGTAATGTGTTTTTTGTTATTAATACCGACTGCACTCTAAAATCTCACCGCCTTCTCTGGGCTACTTCAAGTTATATGCACACACACAATGTAATTTCCCATCCTGTGTCTTTATACTGGTGACTGGGCCTTGTCATCTTTTTTGATTTGCAAATAAAATACGCTCTCTGTTCTCTTTGGAAGACTTTTATCAGAACCATCCAGCCCTGAACAGAGAAGCATTTTAAGATCAAAAGGGAGGAAAATAATACTCTTTTAGCAAGCAAGATAAAGATTCACACATAATTAAGCCGGGACTATAGGATTATTTAAGTGGATATATCTTTTAAGAATAATTGAACTGTGAGAAGCTATTCAAAATACTGGGGCCAGGACTGAAAAAGAAAGGGAATTGACAAGGTGTTTGTTGAGGACTAGGCGAGAAGGGAGGGGATGGGAAAGAGGGAGGGACAGACAATGGTTCAGCAGTGTCTATGCGTGCCAGGCCCTCTGTGTAGTTCATCGGAAGAAGTAGGGATCATTGACCCCCGCTTTACAGATAAGGAAACGGGGGATCAAAGTTAACTTGGTAAGGCAGACGGGAAGACACAGCGTGTTCCATTGTTTCTGTCTCCAAGCCCATGGACGTCATTGTGTGCTAAACTGCTGTCCATCACCTCATGTAGGGTGAAACAAAGGCCTCTTAGAGTAATCATCATTCATTCATAGGGCATTTATTGAGTGCTCCCTGTTTCCCAGGTGCTAGACCAGATACTCTGAATACAGAGAGAAGTAAGTAAGGTACTTGGGACTGACAATTATGGACCAATTGCTTTCTGACAGTCAGCATCCTGAGCCTTTCCACCCGACATTTATTAACTCTTCATACCAAGAAGAGTTAGGGACTAACACACACCTGTGTTAGGGACTATTATCCCCACTTTGCTCGTGAGGAGAAGGTGTCTAAGCCTTGTGAGCAGTCCCAAACTATAATCTCAGGCCTGCCTGAATTTAACATCTCTGCTCTCCCACACTACATCTATTCACCATCTTGGTAAATCAAATGTCACGCCCACAAAGGGCTTAAACCTAGTAAGTCATATACATAAATGATTATAACGTAAGAGAAATTAGTGCATTTATTCCTTTTTGCAGCTGCCTTCTCTAATAATGAGGTAATCAGGGCTAAAGTCGTAACCACTAAGCTAAAACATTAATTCACCGTTTAGTTTATGCATCCATTATCAACTTTCTGCACCTATTTGCTGGAATTAGCCTTCTATCTCTGTTACAATCATAAAAGGCTATGAAGGAATGTATATTCCTTTGAACAAGTGGGGTAAAAATTCCATATTTTATGGTCAGGAGAGAAGATCACTCCAATGTTTACACATAACAGACCTGAAATTAGGCAAGATCTAATGTGGAGAATTCACCAAAGAAGAGGAAGCTGCACTTGTGAATCTTTCTACCGTTCTTTGCTGGTCTTGTTTCTTTAGCAAATCCCTTGGATTCTGATCATGGCAACTATCCTCTTATAGTCAGAGATGTAAGATGAATGCTTACAGACTCAAAAAACCCTTACAGCCTATAGATGGCCAAGCTAAAATCTTAAATCAATGTACAGGCAGAGTACCAGCAGTATCCAATTAAAGTCCCTTCTATCATGGGGAATGCAAACTAGAAACAAATCACTAATGTCCTCCTGGTTACCTATTCAGAAGTGTATCTGCCAGGTCGGCCTCTAAATGGGTCCTTTTCAGGAAGAGTCAATTTTATTTTATTGGGAAGGAGAGATATGAAATAGAGCCAGAAGGTTAATATGAGTTTAAGAGGAGCATAGGGTTATCTTGGCAATTAAAGGCTCTCCAGGAGGTTAATTACCCACACCCAGCACTTACAACTCACACAATGGATCAGCAGTTACAAAAATCTGTGTACAGCAGAGAACTCGATTCTGCACTCTGAATGATGTTATTTTACTCAGTTTTTGGAGGACTGAGTTAAAGCAATATCTTTTCCATGATCCATTCAGAAAAAAGAAATGAATGTCCCTGAAACCATCACAGCAAAGTAATATAAAAAATACTGTGACCAAGAATTGTACAATTTAGAAAGCAAGAGCAGGAGAGTGTCATGAGAGAGAGAGAGAGAGAGAGAGAGAGAGAGAGAGAGAGAGAGAGAGAGAAAGAGAGAGAGAGAGAGAGAGAGAGACAGAGAGAGAGACAGAGAGAGAGGAAGACAGATTATCTAGTGTTTGAAAACCTCAGCGGGAGGGGTGACTAAAAGAAAAGGCACAAATGATGAGGATCCTGGGTGATGGGCAGAGAAATGGTGGGTGCTTGAGGGCAAGTTGAAATGGTTCAGCTGACCTACAGTTTTCAAATCTCCACCCTGAAACTTCAGACAAGCCAGTTTGCTGCTTTGAGCCACTGCCTTCACCCTGGTTGAAATAAATTTCTGGGCCCAAGATGGAACCACTGTTGTTCGAGGTGCCACATCAGCAAACTGAAATTTAGATAACTTGTGTGCCCCCTGTAAATGCTTTGCTTGACTAGAATCCAAGTATATCCAGTCACTCGATCCCCAAAAGCCAAGCCAATGCTGGGCTCTCTCCTTACTTCTTTGTTCTTTCTCATCCCAAACAAGGTTGGCCAGGTGGCCCCTGCCAGTCAGTTATTTTTAAATTTTCTCTTCCTTGTTCTTTATCCTTCACTTTGCAAAAGCTTTCTGCCTTCCACCCCATTTTGCAGTTACCTGAGTGGAGACAGTCTGCTTTGAGAGGTGTCAAAGTTTGTTTCTACGTTTGTTTCCGTCTTCTCTAGTTATTTTTTAATAACCTTCATCCAAACACATCATCATCTCTCATGTGGATCCCTCCAGAAGCACCCCCAGAACCTCCCTGCTACTTGTGCCCTGCCCCAGCCCATCTCTGTTCAGCTGAGTAGCAATGCGGGCAAGCATATCTTATTACTCCCAGCTAATGTGTTTCCCCTGTGCTCAGGAAAAGATGCATAATCCTTCCTACAGCCCTGTTTGCTTTCTGCAACTTCCATTTCCTATCACCTTTACCCACCTCCGTCTTTAAACTCTTGATCACACCAGCCTAGGTGTTCATACTGGCCTTGAACAGAATCTTGGCTTCCTGTTACTAAATGTCACCTACTCAAGAGGCTCTCCTAACCAGACATTGCCTCCCACTCCCACTTTCAGGCACTACCATGGGACCCTCCTTGAGTGGCCTCAGAAAGCTTGTATTTGGAGTTATAGCCTTTATTCATTTATTATGTGCCCCCTGTCCCTTCCTGTTTACTCTGTATCCCCAGCACATAGGGCAGACCCTGAGACCTGGGCCAAATCAAGTAGCTATGGTCTGGGGTTCCTTTCTGCACGTCAGCTGCCTTGGAGCTACTATCCTGGAGTGTAGAGATGAAACAGAATGTTCAGGAGGTTTAGGTGTCATGACACCATACGATAATAACTAAAACCACAATGGTTACAGCTCCACTTTACTGAGCACCTTCTTAGCGCAGATACCAGATGGGATGCTATACGCCTATTTTCCCCAACGACCCTAAGAGGTTGCCAACTGCTATGCTGCACTGCCTCCCTAGGATGATTAATACCAGGTACTGAGAAATGATGTTCCGGATCCATCTGTGTTAATCTAAAGAACGAAAATGTTTGGTCAGTATTTACGCAGGTCTGTAAAGGATGCACAACTGTTAAGGATTCTTCTGGGAAGTAAATTCAGATGCCTGGAGAGCACTTTTCCCTCCTGTCACACTCTGCACCACATCTTCCTGAAGACACCGCCTTTCCAGGGACAAGGCAGCAAGTGACCTCGGGCAGAGGCCCCAGCTAATGAGACGCCCTCCTTTTCCCTGCTGGGAGGTAATGGGTTCAACTGTCTGAGAACACAACCTCCCCAGGAGTCCTGGACTCTGTTGCAAAGAAAAGGAGCGCATAAATACAACATAAGGTGTTATTATTTTGGCAAATGTTCTCTAATTCTGGACCAGAAACGAACCGCAGCCCAGCGGTATGATTTTGAAAAAAGAATTATAATAATTATTTTTTGGCAGCCCGGAGTCTTTCATCTTTATGAGATGATGGCAATGTTTTAAAAGGATTATCACAGTGCTGATGATCATCATAATAATCCTTTATTATGTGTAATGCTTTAAGATAAAAGTACTTTGGCATAAAACATAAGGACTGATCCCACTAGCGATCCTTTGAGGTATACGGAACAGTAATTGTCACACTTTACAGTAGGGGAAACTGAGGTCCAGCGCAATTAAACAGTTTTTATCCATTCAGGCTAATCATGATCATGGCAAGGCAGTCCCAGCATCCACAGGCACCAATTCTTAGTCCAGTACTTGCTGAATAAATCATTGCTGGTTAACTGATTTAAAGGAAAACAACAGGAGAGAAAGGTGTGAGAGTGTGTGTGTGTGTGTGTGTGTGTGTGTGTGTGTGCGTGCGTGTGTGTGTAGGATCTGTGGACTCCAGGAAATGATTCTTAGGGACTAACAGATCATTTCAGAAGCGCAGATTTGTGCTAAAACCTTAACAAACCCCTAACTTCCAAGCATTGTCATCCATTCTGTACCAGACCGTCACACCTAAATCACAGTGCCACACACTACCCAGACTTCAAGCTTCCCAATAAAAATACTCGATACGTATAGAAAGAATGTTCCATGAAGCGCTTTCATATCTATTTTCTCATCTCTTGCCTTATGGCGTTTTTTTTTTTCCTCCAGAAATAACGCGCTTACAGTTTATATTGCTGCTGTTTCTGTCTTAATGAATTATAGGAGTACATCTTATGGTTTCAGAAACAGTAGTCTCGGGCAGTGAATCAACTAGCAGACTTCCCCTCCTCAACCCTCTCCCCAGAAAAGAAACGAGGAGCAAAGCAACTCGCGTCTTCACAAATGATGTACTTCACTCTGATCACAGCACTTTCGCTCTTTCTCTCTTCGCATCCGAGGCCCCGGAGGCTCACGGGGCTTTGCTCCTGAACTTTCCTTTCTGATGGCTGACAAAGGGGCTGAAGTCAAGGCAGAGATGTTGGTGCATCTGCTTGTTTTCAGAGTTAGGAGAAGGCCAGTCTGCCACCCCTGCTCGGCACTCACGAGTGCGTTCAGAGGGATGCACCCCAAATCTCCACATTCAAAACCAATCAGCCCAACAGAGACCTCTTCATTTTGGAATCCACTGTTCAAATGTATTAAAGTTCTAGTTTATGTTGAAGGTTAAAGAAGTTTAGTGAAAGTCAGTTTTAATGAATGCCAGTTCCCTCTACGCACTTACCTCCAGAAAATGTTCTGCCTGCTGTTCTCGATCCAATTTCCTTGAAGTTGTTGTAATCAGACCTGCGTAGAAATGAGAATATTTGACTTTTAAATATCTGGGGCAAGTAGCTTACTGAGCACGGGAAGCAAATTCAGTTAAAGGAAAAGCAAAAATGATGGGGAACAGTAACTCTCCAATCCCCAGTGACAATCGAGATGTTTCCAAATTATTCTTAAAACAAAATAAAATTCACAAAGAAAACCTGCAAAATTTGTTCTGGCTCTGCTTACCTCAGTGAGGTACTGTCATCACTCTGGGGATGTAAAAACTCACCAAAGAACCATTGTTTTTCCGATAATGAGGAATTTCAATGATTCATTTGCATATGACTGAAATTCTACAGTAAGAACCTCATTAAAGATTTCAGAGTTCTTGAACATTAATAGGTTGTTGATGCTGATTAGAATCGGTCTGTGAAACAGCACTTTCTTATTTCACGTTTTTATGCTTATATAATTTTTTGTGACACTTGACAAGGAAGGTTACTTCCGTAATAGCTCCTTGTACACATAGTTATTTCGAATTTAATAACTCTTATATACGGAAGACCTCACACCGTAATTTTATCGTTGTGTTCTATGTGTTTAAATCTTTACACAAAATAAGATCCACACGGGAAATATCTCTGTATCTTTCCTTCGAATGGAGGTTCCCATAAATGAATCAGCCCTTTGAGTATAAAGACAAAGAAAAGGCAACGAGAAGACAGAATCTTCAAGGCTGCCCAGCTTATTGCATCAATTTGTCTTTTGCAGGTTTTATTATTATTATTGTCAAACGGCAATTAGGAGGTCAAATTTATATTCCATTTCTTGACTCTACACTGTCCCTGAAGACAAGAGACTATGGATTGGGCTGGCTTCATGACCTAAGCCAATGGACAGAAAAGAGCAGAGAAAATCACGTGGAAAGGTCACTCCCAACACTGGTGAGGTACGTGAAGTATGGAAAAGACATTTTGCCAAGATCTGCTGAGGAGCTCATGACCTCCAGCTTTTTTTTTTTAACCTTGCTACTACTACTTTTATTTATTTATTTTTATAATATATTATATTAATTAATTATATTAATTATATTAATAATTATATTAAATTATAATATAATATAATTTATAATTTATTGTCAAATTGGCTTCCATACAACACCCAGTGCTCATCCCAACAAGTGCCCTCCTCAATGCCCATCACCCATTTCCCCCTCTCCTCCCCCCTCGCCATCAAGCCTCAGTGTGTTCTCTATATTTAAGAGTCTCTTATGGTTTACCTCCCTCCCTCTCTATTTGTAACTTTCCCCCCTACCTTTCCCCCATGGTCTTCTGTTAAGTTTCTCAAGACGCACATATGAGTGAAAACATATGGTATCTGTCTTTCTCTAACTTATTTCACTTAGCATAATACCCTCCAGTTCCATCCACATTGCTGCAAACGGAAAGATTTCATTCTTTCTCATTGCCAAGTAGTATTCCATTGTATATATACACCACATCAAAGTCACAGGGTACAAAATCAATGTAGAGACATCGGTTGCATTTTTATACATTAAAATTGAAGCAACAGAAAGAGAAATAAAGAAACTGATCCCATTTACAATTGCACCCAGAACCACAGAATACCTAGGAATAAACCTAACCAAAGATGTAAAAGATCTGTATGCTGACAACTATAGAAAGCTTATGAAAGAAACTGAAGAAGACACAAAGAAATGGAAAAGCATTCCATGCTCATGGATTGGAAGAATAAATATTGTCAAAATGTCAATTACTACCCAAAGCAATCTACACATTCAATGCAATCCCAATCAAAATTGCACTGGCATTCTTCTCAAAGCTAGAACAAACAATCCTAAAATTTGTATGGAACCACAAAAGACCCCAAAAGCCAAAGTAATATTGAAGAAGAAAACCAAAGCAGGAGGTATCACAATCCTAGACTTCAGCCTCCACTATAAAGCTGTAATCACCGGCTTTTGTTCTAACATATGTGGTGGTGGGAGCATGTGGATTTTAGAGAAAGCTAAGGAGAGGTCACAGGAGGCTAAAGGACCCTCCTAATAAAATCCCATTGGGGGTGGCATGGCTCTTTACAAAATGGCCCCACTCCCCTTTACTCTCATCTGTCCACACTCCTCATGGGAGGGAAACCTGTGTTTGCACGGCCCCGATGAGCGGGCTTTCCATAAATTCTTTCTAGAGCATGTCCCACCCCACTGCTTCACCTCTAGTTTTTTCCAATTTAGCTCAGATGTTAGAGAGATGACCTGTCTTCCAGGGTTAGGTGCCCATTTGCTATGTCCCAACACAACCAGTATGTTCCTCCATCATTGTTCTTTGTTCCATGCTATAATCCATTGCTCACCTGTGTGTGTGTGTGTGTGTGTGTGTGTGTGTGTGTGTGTGTGCATGCGTGTGTGTGCATGCGTGTGTGTTTCCCACTAGACAAGTGGACAGAGTTCCTTCATGAGAAGGGCCTCCCTTTTTATTCTGAAGCCCTGGTGCCCACCTACCCCTGATCTAAAACAAAGAATGGGAATTTCATTAATGCTCAGTTAACAAAAGTTGCTGTGGAAGAGATTACTTATATACTAATCTTCAGTTTTGCTGCTGACACAGAATGTGTTTGTTTAGGAAGGAATTGTTTGGTTTTGTTTTTTTTAATTTTTTAATGTTTTATTTTGAGAGAGAGAGAGAGAGACAGAAGGAGACAGAGTGCAAGCAGTGGAGGGACAGAGAAAGAGGGAGACACAGAATCCGAAGCAGCCTCCAGGCTCTGAGCTGTCAGCACAGAGCCCAACATGGGGCTTGAACCCACGAACTGTGAGATCATGACTTGAGCCAAAGTTGGACGCTCAACCAGCTGAGCCACCCAGGTGCCCCAGGAAGGTATTGTTTTGTGTGTGGGGAGAGAATCTGTAGGTGGACTGGGGGTGTAGGCCTTTAGTATTTGAAACCACTTACTGAGTGCCTCCATGTGAATGACACAGTGCTGGGCACTCTTGGGATACAAAGATGAGCTACTGTCCGAGATTATGGAGAGAAGACTGATATCAAAAGTTTTAAATGGGAGAATCAGTAACTTCTCTTCCCTAGCTGCCTATCAGAACCTCCTGAGAAATTAAAAAACTCAGATTCTGTGCCCCACTCTATCCCTCCTTTACTGTGTCCACGTCTCTTGGGATGATGCCTGAGATGATTCTCTAATTCTAAAAGATGGCTCTACACAATTTCACTATCCTTTGTTGAATCTCACTATGAATTTTTATTGACATTAATTTTTCTGCCAAGACACATCCAAAAATGAAATATACTGAAATGCTTTAGCATCTGAGTCAGTGTGCGCAGGGGGTAAGGGGTGAACCAGAGGGAGGCGGAGATGGTGTGAGAGTGCACTGGTGGGTGAGGTGATAAAGGAGGAATAAAGGGGGCACAGCTCTCTGATTTGTATTGACTAAGGGTCGATGTGGTCAGACCAGTGGGGGTCTCACACACAAATGTGATGCCTTCATTTTCAGACCATCCTATCCGACAAGGTCATATGTCACGAAGGCTCTTTCCAAGTGAGAAGTAAGTGTCTTCTCGGAAAGGGAAAGGAGGCTTTCAGGAACCTCACTACCTCCTCAGGGGGCATCCTCTGTTAGAGGTCACAATGGGAATGAGAAACACTTGTTATATGGAGGCTATAAATGGATGAAAGGGCTGTCAGCCTTGGCAGTGCTGGTTGCCTGCTGCTCTTCCAGGCACAAAAGACCAGGAGCCCTTTGCCCTCTGTTCCCCTGAGGACACTTGTGTCATTTCAGCCACAGCCCGTTGTGATGTGCTATGCACGGGGAAGAGGTCAGCTTCCTCTCCTGATTATTCTTAGGGTGATTTTTTTTTAAGGAAAGCCACTTATTTGCACAATGCATATGTGGAACTGAGAGAGCAGTGTGACTCTCCTGTCATCTGCCTGCCAGCAGGAGGATGTGTTTTTCACCTATTTATCAGCTGACAGAGAAGGAGATGGGCTTCCTGAAAAGTCTAAAGTATACACAACAGTAAACCTGGAGCTCTGAGACAGCCAAGCAGCTTCTGTTCCTGGAAGAAAGGCAGGAAAACCTCTGTAGGCTTTAGTGCTCTGTGTTTCCATTATCTCATCTCTATTCTCACAAATGTAAGGTAAGAGGCAGGTAAAAGAAAATCTAAGTCAAAAGTGAAAATCAGTAGGAAATCCGATGAGGTGGGGTGGGGGACAGGGAACACTGTTAGAGTGTACAAGGTTTCTTCTGGGGGTTAGGAAAATGCTCTACCATGACAGGTTACGGTGATGGTTGCACAGTTCCCAAAGTATTCTCAAAACCACTGACTTGTATACTTTAAATGGGTAAATGTCATTGCATGTAAATTACATGTCAGTAAAGCTGTTTAAAAATCATAAGCTCTGCCTTTTAGAGTTTAACAAGCCTCTCATGTTTGGAGAAGACAGACACTTAAAAATGAAGGAATGGATGGATAAGTTACTTTAGGAATCAGGCATGAAGAGGGGCTGGAATGAATGAAGCAATCAGGTTTGGCCCTGGGGAGTCAGGAACATAAAAATAATGAACAGAACACTTTTCGGTCAAAGCCGCAACTGGTAGTTACTTGTACTGAGAAATAATCCCTGTTATCAAGACAGGACCACCTACAGCAAGAAGTGGCAAAATCTCTTTTCTCTTAAAAGGTACACATTTGGATGAGCCATGGTCCTTAGCAGCACTGTTTCTCATAGTCAGAAAGGACTGCACTGAACCATCCTCACAGTCCAGAGGAATTCATCAAAATGGTCAACGGTTGTAGTTGAACGTAGCTGGGCCTTAAAAAATAGAACAGAGCACCCCCTCTCTTCAGCTCTTCTGATTCATCACTGTGGAAGGCAACCCCATTGTGTAATCTCTGCAGGAGAGAGGCGTGTACATCACACATGTAACTATAGACCCATTGGGCACAGTAAATTGGGGACTGACATGAAGAAATTGAATTTCAAAGATAAATCATAGGCGAGCTTTTGAATGTGGTTTGGAGATATAAACAAACACATCATTTGATATAATTACATATGCAAACCTCCAATTTAGGAGGGGAATTACGCCAGTCCTAAATGAATGATACTCACCAAAGAGGGGGGAGAGCATATGGCTGCAACCATGCAATTACTTTAAAAATGACTAGTTCTGATTTTTTGTTGTGGAGACAGGAGACTCTCACAAGCTCTCTGAGAAACAGCCTGAGCACAAAAATGTCGCTGCCTGTTCCAAAGAGAACTAACAGTGTTCTAAGTAGTTATGGTCAGAGGAGTGATACTTGTAAGATGACATCTTTCCCCGGCTTTCTCTCCCTGTGGGTGTCCTGGGTCACAGCTGTGCAATCTATTGCCGTGACATTCACATTTTCTTTAAGTGCTACTTGAAGCAGTGCAGGTCTTAGCTGCTTCAGCATAATTTTCTAGGACTGTTGGAAGCTGAGTTTCGTATTAAAAATACAACTAGAATGATCAGCCCTGTGAGCCACAATTAGTGCCTAGTCTGTCTTTTTCATCTGCATTTCCTCTGCTTTCCGTTTCCCTGTGTCTATCCCCAGCTATCTGGTAAACCCCTCGCCATCCTTCCAGACAGTTTGCACATCGCCTTCTTGGTGAAGCCTTGTCTGATTTTTCCTCTACTGTGTTTTGTGCAACCCATCTGTGGTCAGGATCCCCCTCTACACCACAGTTGCAAGAAGGCAGAGATTTTGGGTAGTTCACCAGGTGAGCTCAGGAACCTAGATTAGTGCTGATCACGGTTGTTCAACATAGAAATACTACTATCACAGCACCCAATACCACCAAGCTCCATTTGTTAGGGCATTTTTCCTAACACAATACAAGTAAAGGGGTTAAAAACAGATTTTATTTGCCTTGTGTTCTTGGTATTTAACATAGAAGCTAGCACATTGTAGGTACCAAGCAAAAGTTGTTTGAATGCATCTAGAACTCTCAATAGTGTTTTATACAGAAGGGACATAATGGTCCCAAATCAAGGGAGTTAAAATTACCTGAACGCTCTATTTCATTCTTTGAATAATTTCAATGTTTTCCCAATATTTGGAACCCTCTTTCATACTGACAGTTGGAGGTATTTAGAGAACAATTCCTGACAGCCTTTTAGTTTTTTATTTTTTAGCTGCTGATTAAAGATTTTTAATCTTCAGTATTATACACAGGGGCTTTGTGGCCATTTCCATGGTCTTCCCACATCCTGGCTTCTATCGAGTTTATGGAGAGAGATAGACAAATAATAGTATCCCAGTATCCCACATTTGTTGAGGACTGTGTGTCAGCCACTGTACTAAATACTTCATATACATTTATGTATATGCTCTCATTTAATCTCACAGTTATAAGAAACAAGAACTATTCTGACTTCACTTAGAAGGAAATGGAGTTAAATAATTTGAGCAAGGTCGCCAATGACTGAGCCATCATTCCCCACCCAGTGATGCTAACTCTGAAGCTTTCTCACTGGCTCCATAGCAGATGAGTCTGTGCAGTGGTGGCAAAGCTACCTGCCTGGGGACCAGGGGATCTGGGCCCTAGTCTCAGCTCTGTCAGTTACTAGATATGAGATTCCTGGCAATCACATATTTTCTCTAGGTCCCGTTCTCCTCATCTGGGAATGTCCTAAGTCTGTTTTCAGCATGAGGACTCTGTAACACAAAAACATTAAAAGGAGATCATTTTCTGATCTTTCTTTGACCCCACTTTCTTCTCGGTGGGCCTGAGCCCAGCTGAGCAGGACATGGACAAGTCAGCCAGGCAAGATTCTGATTTTTATTTATCCACAAAGTCTTTACATCTTTAGAAAATGATCCCCTTATTGGATACAGCATTTGCAAATATCTTCTCTCATTCAATAGATTGTCTTTTTGTTTTGTTGATGGTTTTTGTTCACTGCCCAAAATCAGCACTGAAGCATCCACATATCTCTCACAGGGAGGAAAATAAAAATGCAGTTAACTTTGAGTGTATGTTTTCAAGTGAAAAAAAAAAAAACCTTTTAGTTATCCACACGTGTATTGTCTTTTCCATGAGGTTCCAAAATCTAAAACTTCTGTTTCATTTCTACTTTTCAATTCAGCGCATCAGGAAGCCTTAAAATGTGGCCTGCAGTATTTACACATGGACATAAAGCCATGCACTGAATTTGGAGAGAATGAAATGCACACACAATAAGTGCAAATTTCAGGGCAAGTGCAAATTCAAACAGAAAAATTCTTATGGGAAAAATTAAAGTTGGAGTGAAGACAGCTATTAAGTTTGTTTTAAAAAGATAACTAGGGGGCGCCTCGGGGGCTCAGTCAGTTGAATGGTTGACTCTTGATTTCCACTCAGGTCATGATCGCACGGTCACAGGACTGAGGCCTGCACTGGGCTTGGCACTATGCTTGGAGCCTGCTTAAGATTCTCTTGCTGTCTCCCTCTGCCTTTCCCCCTTCTAAAATATAGAACACACACACACACACACACACACACACACACACAAAGAAAACTAGATAATATGTGTTCTTAGACTAAACAGTATTTCTTTAAAAAGAACCACCAGAAATGAAGAATAGATAAGAGCTCAAACATCAGCTGTGAGGGGGTTAAAAAAATAATCTGGAAACTGGCTCCATCAGACAACCTTCTTAAGTAAGAGCGGTTTCATGAGGTGTAAAGATTTGGTGTTGCTTGATTGAGCGCACAGCGCTACGATTAAATTTTCTTAAGAAAATCTGACAGGGAAATCACTGATGGGGCCTTCGTCTGCAACTTGAACTCTTCTTTATAAATAGTGGTTTCTGACATGCCAACATAAGCTTTTAAACTGTGTAAATGAGGATGCATCTCAAGTATGAAGGCCCTGTGGGTCAAACGTGGTTCCTAGCTCTTGATTTTCTGTTAACAGGTAAGTTTCATTTTCTTTGTAAGCCAATGGATGGCATTTCTCAATTCTGCCTGAGCAGCAGGGAAATCGCAGGCAGGATTCTTCTGCCAGAAATACTTCCTCCTTGGATACAGGACACTGTAGCAGCTACAGGTAGCAAAGGGGAAAAATCCAGCTTGTGCAGGAAAAGTATCGATGTGGGCACACATCTTGCACCTTTAGCTCAGGCCTAGTTGACAGATATTGTTGCCCACAGCCCAGAGGGAGAGTTTTGGGGTTCAGGCAAGCCCTGCCCCCTTGCTGTACCGCTCATTACTGACAAGGTTTATTAGGGGATCTGGGTCAAGGCAACTTGTCATCAGGGCGAAGGATAAGACAGTGGCCAACAAGGGAGGAATAATGAAGATGTTGTATGGTGGAGAATATTCCAAAGGCATCTTCTCTAATTTTCTCTTGTACCAAGTGGTTCTGCCATGCACACCCACATATGCACATGCACACATGTACACACACACAGGACCAGAGGCGTTGTGTGCGAGTCTACTTTTTGCCAGGATACCTGGATACTTCCCAGTCCCATCTGTTCTTCCCTCAGTGTCTCTCCTCATCACCAATCCTCATGGCTCTCCCTCCCAACCTCACACAGCCCTCTGGCTCTGCCTTCTGGTTTGGCCTAGATGAAGAAGTTATTTATGCACCTGAAGAAGTCTCTAGACGCTTTAGCTAAACCTTGAATGCCATATTGGATTTCTTCAGAGAAATTAAGCTACAGATGGTGAACCAATATTAAGGATGTTGTATAAAATGATGCCATATTTAGGTGCCATTAACATACCACTGATGTGTGTGCTCAGATGTGCAATATGGTGCACATCTCCCCCTTTCTCTTTCTGCCAAGAGTTTTTTTTTTTTCTGAAGAATTCTGAATATTAGATGATCAAAACAAGGAAGAAGTACTGGCTGGAAATCTAAATGACACTATCTGGATGGGTCTTAGGGATTGGCCAGTCTGGGAAGCATCATGGTGCAGAGCAGGACTCTAACCAGTGCTCAGGCTTTGGCATCAGACCCTCCAGCTTTGCATCTCAGTCCCACTCCTAGTCAACTGCACGGTATTCAGCACGTTACTTATTAGCTTCTCTAAATATCAGCTTCCTCATTGGTAAAATGAGACTTATTAAGTTAAATGATTGGTTTAAAATGCTTAGTTTGGTTCCTGGACATATTAAATGCCCAAATAATGTTACTCTTATTATCTCCAGAAATAACGCCCATAGCCTCGTATGTGTTCAAAGGTCTAACTGTGCTTCCTTCCCATCTTGAGATTTCTCCTCAAAGGTGTCTAAACATTTGGGAAACAGAAATTGTAAAATGTCTACTACTTACCCCGTCACCTGACAGAGGAAGAAACTGATGCTTACAGTTTCCGTATCTTGTTCAAAAACTTACTTATCAGAAATCCTTCATCCACACGTTATTAAATTTTATCAAGAAGATATTATATATACTTGCAGCTCAAAGTATGGCAAGGAGTAGCAGCATCAGCGTCACGGAGGAGCTGGCTTAAAGTGCAAAGCTGCAGGCTCCTCCCAGACCTACGTGATTTGTACGGACGCGACATTTTGAGAGGCCTGGCCCTAGACTGCTGCCGGTTTTCACACTCGGCTGTGCTTTGGAATCATGCGGGGAGCATGAAGATACACAGATGCCAGGGTCCCACATCCAGAGGTTCTGAGTGATTCAGGATGGGCAGAGGCCTAGCACAGAGATTTTTTGAAAGCTCCAGGCAATTCTAACATTCAGCCAAGGGTGAGGATCACTGTATATGTAGTTGCTATTGCTGGATGATGGGGTTAAGGTAATTAATTTTTTTTGGCTTATCTAAATTGTCTAGTTTCCCCCCACAATGAAAAATGCTCAATTTTAAAATATAAAAGAACTTAAAGGCCAATAAAATGGGGCCCCTGACACCTAGTCTCCTGTGTGCCATCAAGTGAATTCTACAAGTTCTATTCTGAATCCACCCAGTGAAGGATAAACCACATGACTTCCAGGTTTATTCTGATTTATACTGGATGATGCCTTGTCTCTTCCCTCAATACAATGGTTTATCTCAGCTACAGTTTCGACTTCTTTGTTCTGGCAACTTCTTGTGCCGCATTACACCTCTCCCAGCTCCATCCGGCCCTCAGGTAGCAGAGGTAAACACTTCCTCTGTGGTAAGGCCACTTCTTCACCACAAAAGCATGTTTGGACAGAAGGCACATTGGGAAGAAACCAGAGGATACAGCAATTAGCCTTTATGTTGGCCCCCATGGCATCCAGTGAGAGCGAGAGACGCATATACAAATAACTACGAGATACATGGTGTGAGCTAATACCCTGGACAAGTCGGGGTGCCCTGAAAAAGGAAAGATTAATGCTGAATTGTGGGATTGGAAAAGATAAGGGAAGAAACTGAATGCTGAATTCGTATTGAGCCTTAAATGGAGAATAAGACTCTAAAGCTAGAGAAAAAGTTAAAGCAGCAAATCTGTAGGTGAGCATGATGACAGATTAACAGAAAAGGTAAATCTGGTTTTAAATCCTGGCTCTCCTATTTTTCAGCTGTGTGACCAAGGACAAGTCATACAACTTCTCTGATCTAAGTCTGTGGTCTCTGAAACGGGGGTTTAACTCCATCACAGTCTGGGTAGCAAGCAATACAGATGAAATTCTTGGCACAGCGCCTTGCACTTAGCGGGCTGTTTACAAAACTGAAGTAACTCTATAACAAAGCAGTGAATTATCTCTCATTTTTATTAAAAGTCCTCATAGCACCGGGATGCTATTAATAATTATATTCAAGAGGGAGACCTTATTATCTTCGGACTGATCACCTCTGACAACGTCTAGAAATTTCATAACCAAGTCCGTGGAAGTTGAAGTTCCCTTCCAGTTATTCAAACAAACACCATAAAGTTCTTTAATTCTTACTCACTCTAGAGGTGTGAAAACAACCACTGCACTTCCCTTAGAAATGATTTCACTGCAAATAATTTGTTTCCACATCTGTTTTCACATGACAGATAAAATCAGAAGGTTGGATCAAGTGCAAATTACTCAGAGGATGTGCAAAGTCTTGAAAACACACGCGTGCTTTGTAGGCATGCATTCTTTAAGATCCTCTTTGCTCTGTGATTTATACAAGGTCTTGGGTAGGAGCAATGTTTTGAAATCCAATTTTTAAAAATCCGGGAAAAATATCACTTGTCATGGAGAGCTTTGAATGTTATCAGAAGATTGACACACCCCCTCCTTTTTTATATCACACATTTTTCAGTTAATTTCCACGTAATTCAATCTTTTCTTTTTGTCCTAAATTTACAAATACACTGTAAAACCTCACTGTTTTTCATTCCACCTATATGAAATTTGTAATAGTTCTGGGGCTGGTTGAAGTTTACCTTTGTATTACCTAGGTAAATTAATAGGGTGGAAAGGTCCCAGGGGAATATTTAATATACTTGAGACAAACCATTTGCAGAGCAAGTTAATTTTAACAGCCACCATTTTGATGTTCTAATTGCAAATAGCCTATGTAACTGTTCATTAGAGTCCGTCCAACCAGGTCTTTTGTTTGGCAACACTTTAATAGTTGCATTAACCTTATGTGTTTATTTGCAAACAGTAAATGCTTGTTTCCTGAAATATTCTAGAATCTGCATTTTCAAATGCTGTAAAATCCTTCTCAATGAGAATATGAATTAATGGAATTTCATTTTTTTTTTTTCTGTGCTTTGGGAAAAAGTACCACCTCCTGCAATTGGGGCGCCTGGGTGGCTCAGTCAGTTAAGCGTCTGACTTGGTTTTGGCTCAGGTCATGATCTCTTAGTTGGTGAGACTGAGATTATGTTGGGCTCTGTGCTGTTAGCACATCACAGAATCTGTCTCTCAGTGCTTGAGACTCTCTGTCCCTCTCTCTCTCTGCCCCTTCCCTGGCTCATGCTCTGTCTCTCACATAAACAAACAAAGAAACAAACAAACTTAAAAAAATCCCAACTCCTACAAGAATGCTGAAATTTGTGTGCAATCGTTCATCAGTACAGCAACTTTGTGCAAGTCTTTAAAAATGTCGTGTGCCTCAGTTTCTTCCTCTGTAACAGCAAAACTTAACGGGGTGGGCAACTGCCTTTTTCTCACTAGGAGCAATGTACAATATTTTTTTTTCCTTTATAAATATAAGTGGAAATAAAGGAGGGGTTAGAATCTTTTAGAACTCTTTGGGAAAAATGCTATATCTATTCAGTGAAGACTTGTATACTCCTTATGGTCTTTTCTAGAGGACTTTGTAAATAATTGATTATAGCTTTTTATCACTTTGTATTCCGTTTACATGTTTGTCTCCTTTGGTAGACTGTGGCTTTTCCAGGGCAACTATGTGTTTACTCATTTAATATTCATTAAAAGAATATAGGAACCTACGTTAATCTTTGTATCTTCCATGCTTAGCACAGTGCCTGGTATATGGATGGTGATCAATCAATATTAGTCTATTGGATGAATAAACCATACTACTGAAAATGTATATGGAAATGGGTGAGTGTATGCACATGTAACACCACCCCAAGCAGGTAACGGTCTATATACATGGGAATGATCACTCAGCATTTATATTATATAGCTTGTAAAAGCTCCCATGTCTTTTGGAGAAACCTTAAAAATAAATTCAAAATGGAATTACGTGCTGTGATAATGATTATTTTGGGTTTTTAACATAAAATGTTACAAGTTCATAAAGCCATGTTTTTTTGTATCATATGTCAGCGTCTGGAGTCTGTGTGGTTAATTGAGGTTAATGGGGGGAAATGGCAGATTGCCAATGCTAATGAGTTTTTCTTGACTCTTTCTAATATGTATTTTATTTCTCTTTTGCCTTAGTTTTTGTTTAACTAAATTATATTATGTATCCAAGAACCTGTCACATATAAGTAGGGCTGTTAACCTGTCTGTCAGAGAGGGCTCAGCCCATGTTTCACTTCCTAAATAACATTGAAAGTGTGGTGTAGGGGGGGGGGAGGGGAGGGAGGGAGAAACAGAGAGGGGGAGGTTGCAAAAAGACTCTAGGTCCATAGTGAATATCAAAATGGAGGACAAGTCAAAGGTTCTTGTAGGATCACACTCCCAGCTAGAATCTGATGAATTAATTCTTTGAGAATGCAACCATTAATCTAGTAAGGAGTGTGCTAAGAGGCTACCTCAGCCCTGTCTTATCCAAAGGGCGACTTGGGTGGCAATTTTAGCTCCTTGTTCAGTAAATGAAAAGAAGAAAGAGAGAATCATTGAAGGAGTAAGGTTGGGGAAAAATCAAAGGGCAGCAAATGATGGCTTGGGGGATGGAGGTTGGGGAGGGGAGGTGGGGGAGGTGGGCGGTCTTGAAGACTGTCACAGAATCTGTCCCTAGAGCTTGTTTATTCCATATTTATCCAGAAAGCCAACATAAATGTATGTCATTTATTGAGAGCTCCATTACTAAGTGGCTAGCTGTGTGTGACTCCTAATTTTGTGTCCTTCACCAGCATATCCCATAATTATTTGCTTGGTTTCCTTTTACAGGTTCCCTTAGTACAGGGGGCAAAAGCTTATTGAGGTTTTCCTCCTATTTCAGGGATGAGAACAGAGATGGCTGACCTGAAATGGGGCACCTGACCTGGCAAACTGAAAATTAAGGGCTGTCGCTGCTGGTGGGTCTGCTGGGCACTTACGTTCAGGCTCCTCTATCTCTCTTTCCTTCCTCCTTTCCTTGTCATGCCAAAGTTGATTGCCATCCGTTCCCATGAAGTCAGCAGAGGGGCCAGAAGCACAGTTGCAAATGTTTCTTCTACATCTTCCCCCCTTGGGGCTAACAGCTTGTAATGGGTGGGTATACAAGAGGGACCCATTTAAAGACCAACTAGCCAAATAAACATGCCACCCAGATGAAAAGAAAATGTCATCTTCTTTGTTGGTACTCGGAGAAATTCAGTATCTTTTGAACAAATGGCTGTGCAGACAGAGTCTGAGATTGGATTTTCAAACCATTCACAACACCGTGTCAGTCCTTTCTCAGTGAAAATGAGCTCAATTCTACTGTGGTTGTAATTAGTGGATAATTACTACTTGTACATTTCGATGCTACATGTCACAGAACTGGCGCCTGGTTTAGCATCCATTCAACAAGATTATTTAATTTTGCTGCAATTTTAATTCTTTTGAGCCACATTGGTGCCCTGGCACTGGAAAACCTGGAAACCTGGGGCACAAGCTGGAGAGACTAAGGTTTGAAATTATATTAATGGGTTTCATTTTTCCCATGGAAAAGAAAATTGTTAGAAGGCTTTGCATTAACAAACCAAAGTGGTGGCTGGGGAAGAGCGCAGGATGCATTCCACAGTCTCAACAGCCATTCTGGGCTCTGGGTTTGTAACATAACACGAAGCACGTATAGTCTAGTCCCACTGCTGAGTTTGCACCAGGACACCCGCGTTCAGAGAAGGCTGGGAGTCATGGGGAGCAGGCAGCGAATACGTAATTATAGCCAAGGCACTGAAGGCTCAGGTAGAATTATGAGAAAAGGTAACATGGACACAGAGGGGTCTGCCTTGAACTCAACCTGGGAGGTACAGGGAGAGGCCTCCTAGGATGGGGTCTCTTGGGTTGGAATGAGAAGTTTGTCAGGTGGACAAAGATAGGCGAGCCTTTCACCATATTCTGGTGGGACAGGGAAAACATACAGGCAAGAGGGACCCTAGTTATGTCCCAGAGTTACTTCAAGAAGCCTTAGGGGAAACTCTGGAATTTTATGTTACTTATGATTGGGAACAGAAAGAAAGTAATACCTCATGGTCACTCAGTCAGCACTGCAAGGTGTTCTCTTAACTGTTAACATGGAAGTGTTTTATATTTTTACATGTCACAAAACAGCACTGCAGATGCCAATGGCAAAAGTCTCCTCTCCTTCCCTGTAAGGCTCACAATAAAGAGGCCAAGACCACATTATAAGCCAGTACCTGAGTCTAACAAAGAAATGGGTAGGGGATGCTAGGAGAACGCCAGTCATGCACCACTGAAATAGAGTCTTTCCTCACCACTCCCTTTGCTTCCTCTTGGAAGCAATACTTTCTTACAGGGAACAACCATCCCAGTTTGCCAGAGATTGTCCCATTTTAGCCTTAAAAATTCGAGTTCTACATTCCACAAAAATCCTCAGTGTTGGGCAAACCAGGAGGACTGGTCACCCTAGCTTTAGATCACACCCGAGTGCCAGGTCTATGGGACTAACTTATCAAACAGATTGTTAAGGCAGGATGCACGTGAGAGCATTTGCTCTCTCGCCCTGGCATCTGCTTTGGCTGGTAGATGGGGAAACTAAGGTGCAGAGAGAGGCAGCGACTTAGCAGATTCCATAATGCTTAGCTCTGACGAGGTAATAACTGGTCAAAAACATTTTAAAACTGCTTTATGGCTTCTTTTTGTCTTCCTCACATAATCACACATTTCTAAAAACTCCTGTCAGCTTCTCCCTGATCTAGCTAACAACTGATAGCACTGTCTGATTACTCTCTATGTGACCAGGATACGTTTAACACTTTATAGGCAATACTTATAATACAATTCTAAATGTCCATTACTAAATTGCTCAACACTGTTACCACCCCCATTTTTCAGATGGAAGAGATTGAGTCTTAGCAAAACCAAGAAAACCTGCTAGAGGTTACACAGTTAGTGAGAAAGATTTGAAACTTGATCAAGCTATCTGATTCCAGAATCCTTTTCCTTAACTATGAGGATACGAGACTCCTCTTCCTATTTGATTTGATCTTCTGCCATTTCATTTAAAATTACTCCATCATTGGGGTGCCTGGGTGGCTCAGTCGGTTGAGCGTTTGACTTTGGCTTAGGTCATGATATTGTGGTTCGTGAGTTCGAGCCCCACATTGGGCTCTGTGCTGACAGCTCTGAGCCTGGAGCCTGCTTTGGATTCGGCATCTCCCTCTCTCTCTGACCCTCCCCTGCTCACGCTCTCTCTCTGTCTTTCAAGAATAAATAAACATTAAAAATTTTTTAAAAATTTTAAAAATTACTTGGTCATTTAACAAAAATATTTGAAAAAGCACAGAATGTTTTTCTCATCTCCATATTTTATTCTACCTCCCATTCATTATTTCAATTACTGGAAAAGTATCTACAGATACAGAGTCCACACTTGCTTTTTAGTTCCCAGTGGGTCTGGGGCCACATCCAACCTTTCCACTAAAATAGTGCTTCAGAAAAATGCAAATTTGATGTGTGGACAGTGTTTTTGTCCTAAGCCACTGAACTGCTGTTGTAGGATCAAACCAATTAAATGTCAATGCCTCCCCACCCCGCCCTCAGCCCCTATCAATCGAAGGAGATCCTAAAGGAATCCAAATGTCATGCTTCTCCTAAAAACTCTGCCAAGACCTTCACCATTTGGATTTCTAGTTCTTCTCTGAGTTTTTCTCTCCTTAGGTTAGGTCCTCCATCAGCTCCCCTCTTGCTACTCTTTTGGAAATAAAGTCTTCATACTTAACAAATTCAACTCAATGCACCAAAGTATTGATATTTATCACCAGGTTCCAGCTACTCTGCAATTTCTTCTGTTCCTTGAGCATGGAAAGCTTATTCCTGCTTTAGGCTTTTAACCTTGGCCTTTCCTTAGCAGCCTCCTTCTCCATGTACCCAACACCCATGTCTGCATGGCTGATATCTTCTTTATCAATCACATGGACCTCAGTTCAAATATCCCCTCTTCAGCGAGAGAACACTTCTCTTCTCTGGTCACCCTGACAAAAATCTCTCCCCTCTGGTTTTATTTTCTTCTGACAGTATCTGTCTGAATTTATTCTGTTTGCACCCCTGTTCACTTATCTATTGTCTATCTCCTTCTGTTGGAAGGCCAGTCTTACAAAAAATAGGAGCCCCTGTCTTATGCCCTGCCATACCTGCTGTTCCTCGAAAAGTGCCTGGCACATAGTAGGTCCTCAATAAATGACTGTTGAATGGAAGAAGGAATGACTTGGTGCAAAATACACTGCTGAAGTCCTCCTGTCCTTGCACTTAAATATTTTGCATGCTGTTTGTTCTTTTATAATTTTCATAGTAAATGTTTTAAGTATTGGTTTCGAGTCTATGACTAAAAGAAGCCTTCCATCTGGGAACTAGTCTGAAGGACAGTGGACAGAAGTCCAGAAATATCCAGGTTTGTTTCCAAGCCTTCCTAGTTTCCAGCTAAATGATCTTGAGCAGGTGACTCAAGTCACCTTGAACTTCAGTTTCTTTGCCCAAAAAAAGGGAATGCTCCTATCTGTGTCATGGGACCACTGTGAATATGAAATGAGATGTGGACAAAGGCACCTACCAAGTATTCTCTCATGTCGCTATTAAATATATTTCACTTTTAGAATTTTACCTAATTACCTGTAACTGCTAAGCAATGAACTTGTTAGTTCGAAAATAGAGAGCTTGGGATGTATGGAAGTTCAGGAAAACCTAAGAATTTTCTATTCTCTTTCAAAAACCCAGGAACCAGGACAGAGAAGGTCAGTTAGAAGTTTGGTTGCATAGCAGTGCATGGAGGTCAGCACCCTGCTGGGCAGGAAATTTGAGGGAGATGGGTGTAACTTCTACCATCACACCAAAGAGGTTACTGTGAAGGGTAAGAAATCTGATCTTATTAGAGTTAAAGGATGGAATTCAAATCTCAGAGTTCATTTCAACCTCTTGCACATGAGATCATTAGGACAGCTCTCTGTTCCTCAGGGCAAGCATCTCTTGCTTCCATACCCCTTTTACTCAGTTGTATTCTTCCACCTGGATAAACGAGGGTCTTTTGCAGCAACTCAATAGGCAGAAGTTTCCAACTATCTCTTTTCTTTTGCCCTATCCTTGTTTTGCGGTAAGGTGTTTGTGGCATTTGGTAAGAAAGATGGCAGCTGAAGGCGGTGGAGAAAGCTCCAGAGTACAGAGAACAAGGCTCTATGTCAGTTTGCCCCGTCGATACTCTACACTCTCATGTAAGTCATACAACCACTGTGTGCCTCAATGTCTGCATCTGTAACAGTATAATAATAGCTATCTAACCACACAGCTCATCCATTTATCATCATCCATGACTGTCCTACCACCATTACTTAGTAGCCTAGTGAGTAAAACCCCGGTTCAATCTGATGTTCAGGGTCTTTTGTGATCAGAGCTCAGCCTTTTACTAGCCCTGACTTTCCTGTGCACTGTGCCTGGGCACAGTGCTTTCACAGATACCAGTTGAGAGAAGTAATAAAAATGGGAGGATCCAAGTAAGACAACTTTAAAAGAGCTATTTCAAATAAAAAGTAGCACTTTAACAAGAATAGGATAGTGATTAGAGTCTCGTATACTTCAGGTCTCAGTATAGAGATGTAAATAAAAAAGGATATGTAATGATAAACTCTTCAACCTTTTCACAATCTGTGAAATAGTCATGATTTGATTAACACATACTTCTCAGCCTTCCCCATTTCAAAACCTGGTTTAAATTTCATCCCATTCACTGATTCACTCCACAAAAATGCAGTGAATGCCTTCAGGCTATGCACCAGGGATCATCACCATCAGGAATTTTTCATGCGTGACCCTTTGGGTATAATACCTGCTATTTTATGTGCCAGAGTGTGAAATGCCCTCATGGCAATCATGTTGACCTCAGCCATATCTACATTAAGATGACCAGAATCAGAGAGACGATTCCAGCCCAAGGTCTGCTACTTACTTTCCATGTGACATTGGACACACTGTGTTTCCTCATCTGTTCCTATAATATCAACCTTATAGGATTATTAGAAATATCAATCACGACCATACATAGCATGAGGGTTGGAGCATAGTCAGTGATGAGCCCATGTGAATACCTGCCTTATCCTGGCCTCGGTCGGACCACAACTAAACCGCTTCCAGTTACAGTAGAGCCTTTATCCTGCTGAAATGCATTGTATTACGGCAAAGGTAGCAGTTCTTGGAAACCAGTACATACATTTGCTGCTCACTGCTTTACAGGCATTCCCTATTTCTTTTCTCTGGCCCCTGTAGCCTCAAGCTCTACAACTCATTGCCCCCCTCTCCCGTTATTATACCCTGAAAGGGATCTCACAAAAGGCTGCTCCCATCAAGTGGTCTCCAGATGAAAGCAGAAAAGATCAGAGCATCCAGACAGCAGCACCCTGCTTATAGCTTTCTCATCAGTAAGAGGCTGAAGGCATGACCCCAAATTACCCAATCAACCTAAAGGGGGAGATCATTTGTTTTTCTCCTGCAAAAACTTTAAACAAGGAATAATATGAGGGAAATGAATCTTGTTTTACTCCTCTAGGAATGGTTCTTAGTGGAGAACGGTCAAGTGAAAATTAAGTTCAACTTGACCCAAGTTCTTGTAAGATAAACACACCTCAAATGGAGGGTGATGGGAACCTCATTACTTAGAATTGGACAAATAACCCAAGGCAGTATGATTATAACCTGGCATTGGCAATGGTTTGCTCAGCAAACCGCTTGAACCTCTACTGGGAACATTTAACACCACTTGTATTTTGAAATCACTACATCTACAGGCAATAAAGACTGTTATCTCTCCAATTCATTGCTGTTGCACAAACACCCTGTTAATTCAGCTATAACACATCTGCCCAGAGAAATATTTACTTTTGGAGCCTCCCAGGTATGCTTTAAATTTCTCCTAATTGCTACCCATTGAGTTCTAAGTTTAAGTGCTCTGCGGAGATGGACTTGAGGTCCTTATTATTCTGTACCAAGAAGTTCACCACTATACAAACAAAAAGAGTACATTCTTGAATGACCTAGCTGTGCATTTAGGAACTGTTTCCTTTCTCCAATTGAACGAATGAGACTTTCTCTGAACCTAAGGAGAAGGGTTTTTCGTACTGCTCGTTTGGCTTCTCAGTAGAGCAAATGGAAGATAAGTGTTTCTCAAGGATCACAAAGAGAGTAACATTCATGCTTCCTGCTTGAGAATTACATTGCTCAATTACTCAAGCTGTAGGAAATAAATTCTCAGGTCACCTCTTTACATTGTCAGGGTAACATTTTTACACCATTAAAATGATAAGAAAACTTGAGTCAGAAGATCAGTTTCAGGAGAGGAAAAAGGAATAAAACCTAGCAGATCTCATTCCCAGAAGAGGTGCTAATTATAAAGACATCTTAATGAACACAACTTATTTATCTTGCTCTTTCCAAAACCCTTAATTATATATTTTTAAAGATCCTTTGGTACCTTTAAGAAACAAGGTAAAGTAGCACAATTCAGAACCAAGAGGCAGCACTGGGGTGGGTAAGGGAGAAAAGAGAGTAGTCACATATTGACCCCATATTTGCAATGTTTTTGTGCTAAGATGCATGCTTCCCCGTGCACTACAGCACACACCAATAAATCTCTTCCTTTCTCTTCTTGTCCTAAATGTCAGGAACTTAGAGTCCTTGGGAGCTGTGGAGTGCTCTAGAACTAGAGTCCAGACTAGGTAGAAAGACAATATGTAGTGATCCCATCAGAGCTAAGAAAATAAGGTGACAGTCTAACACAAAGAACTAACGCAACACCTTGTGAACATTTAGGCATCATCTGGATAAAATACCAATTTAATTGCAAACTTATGGAAGAGAAAAAAAAGTCTCATCCTTCTTTTCATCTGGGTTCCTAGAAATTCACCTAGAGTGGGAAGCCTTCCTAATCCCATATTCTCACACAGGGTGACTTCTATAATGTTCTTTGCACTCACATACTGCTATATGCAAACATCTATCACAGCGCTTAGTGCAGGAATTATTACTGCTGACATACTTGTTAGAACTTGACCGTGAGTTCCTAATGACAAGGCCTATGTTCTCATTGTCTAACACAGTCTGGCCCAGAGTCAATATGCAATAAAGATTTGTAGGATGAATACACACAGTAGGCATTCATCAGTGTTTGCTTAACTGAACATAATTGACCACTTACCAGTAAAAATACAAATTAAAAACAACACTTGGAAAAATCTTTCTAGGTTATGACTTATTTGTAGAGTACTGACTATGAGTTGTTTATGTAAAATTGAGGAAATAATCTAATTTCATTTTATTTATTTATTTATTTTTAAATAAAAAATATTTTAGAAAGAGAGAGAGAGCAAGAGTGAGCATGAATAGGGGAGGGGGCAGAGGGAAGGAGGGAGGGAGGGAGGGAGAGAGAGAGAAAGAGAGAGAGAAAGAGAGAGAGAGAGAAAGAGAGAGAGAGAGAGAGAGAGAGAGAGAGAGAGAGAGAGAGAATCCCAAGCAGATTCTATACTCCGTGCAGAGCCTGACATGGGGCTCTATCCCACGTCCCTGGGATCATGGAGCCAAAATCAAGAGTTGACTGCGCAACCAAATGAGTCACCCAGGTGCCCCTAATTTCAATCTAAGTCCACTTTTAACTAAATTTAGAAAATTAGCCTGACCTTCTAATCCCAAGTCCTAAATTTACCTAAATCCAAAGCCAAATCAAACTAACAAATGGTTTTTAACAATAACCCCAAGCAGAATAAGAATTACCATCTCCTAGAGCTGGAAAGACCTTAGAGTGTATCTTGGAATCAATACCTGAATATTCTTTGCAATATTCCTACCAGATGGTCAACCAGCCTCTACTTGAATTCTTCTCTCAGCTTCAAGACAGATCATCCTTCACTTCTGAATCCCAAAAGGGACCACCAGTTCCTCCTTGTAGTGATTGAAATGCATATCCCTGTAATGTCCTCCTAGTGTGGCCCTCCAGCAAAACACAGAGAAATCTTCTGTTCTACACAGTACCTCTTTGAATACTTAATGGCAAACACTAGATTTCTCCTTTGTCTTTCAAGAATAATCCTTCTGTTCCAGTTCCTCACTTTGATTCAAGGATTTCAGACCATGTTCCATTGTGGCCATTCTCCTCTTAACAAGGTCTCCAATCTGTATAAGATGTGGGAACAACTGGCATTTTTTTGTTTGTTTGAAATTTTTTTTTTTAATTTTTAATTTTATTTATTTTTGACAGAGACAGAGTGTGAGCATGAGCTGGGGAGGTGCAGAGACAGAGAGGGAGACACAGAATCTGAAGCAGGGTCCAGGCTCCAAGCTGTCAGCACAGAGCCCAGCACGGGGCTTGAACTCACGAACCGTGAGATCATGACCTGAGCCGAAGTCGGTCGCTTAAGCGACTGAGCCACCCAGGCACCCCTGTTTGTTTGCAATTCTAATTAAGTACTGAGACCTGCCCTCATTCTTCCAGGTTATGTAGGTTACTGGGGACTAAACAACAATATGGTTGCCCGAGACGTTCGATCCATCAGAAACCACAACCATTTGAAGCAAAGGGCAGTCTTTGCAGTTATTTACTTCAGGGTTTCCAATGATTGGAAACATTGCAAAATCCATTTCTGCTATCAAGATGTTTCTGTTAGACTTTCCATCTAACAATGGGCAGGATGACTGACCCTAAAGGGGTCTCTCAAATATGGTGATACCAGGTCAAGTGAACCACGATTAGATGGCTGATATGTCTGGGGATAAGAGGGCACCCACTGTATATTTTGTCCTGTTTGCCAAATATCTCATTCATTCATTAATTCATTCTAAGAGTTACTAATAAGCCACTGCTGCTATAAGCATTTTACTCAGATAAAAAGGGATATAATGAGGAGCAAAACAGATACGATCCCTGCCCTCACAGAAAATACAGTCTAGTCAGAAACAAATAAGCACACAAATACAGGATTAGACAGTACAGTAAGTGCTTGGAAGGAAAACCAGCAAATGAGTTAAAATGGATAAAAGAGGACCTCATATAAGTTGGAGTGTACAACGAAGGCCACTTTGAGTAAGAGGCCTTACAGGTGAGTTCCAGAGGCTGGGCCACAGTTTAGTCAAACTGAGTGGGGAGAAAACATGGTAGGTAGGAACCAGCGTGTGGTAACGAGCTGGGGTTGGAAAGAGCTTGCTGAATCAGTGGAAATTCAAGACGGCCAGTGTGGCTTCAGAAGAGCAAGCCAGTGAGTAATGGGTTGGGATGGGGCTTGGAGGGGCAGGCAGGGGCTTTGTATGCTGAGTTTAGGGTTTTTTTATTTTTCATTTATTTTTACAGCAATGGAAAGCTACTTAAGGGTTTTTGAGGAAGGGAGTGACGTGACTGATTATCAGCATGGGATCTGGAGGCTTCCTGATACTTCCTGTTGTCCAATGAGTAAGCTCTGACTAGACACAGAGTGTTTCTGCGTCCAGACACTTTTCCACCCCAACCTGTCTCGCTTTCCTGCCACAGGTGTGACCCATTTATAAAACGCTTTTTCTCTTTTGAAATTCAAGCCATTTCTTCAGCAGATGTTATCACAGTGTAAATAATCTAGTTCCCGCTTTGCTACAGACACTTTCAGGCGATGGAATTCAGGAAACTTGTGTCATGAAACACTGTCTGGCCTCAATAACCAGGCACTCAGGCACGTTGGCTCAAAAGGATATCTGATATGTCAACACAACTCATCCTCCTAAGCAAGGCAGTTCAGCTCATTAACAAAGTACTTCCTCCCAGAGGTAATTCGAGTATCCTCTAAAAGGATGCGATTTGCTGTGTTTCATTAATAAAGAAACATGTAAGGCGTTTGCAGATCCGTATCAAGCAAAGGCTGCACAGTGTTTTTGTCTAACTCGTTTTCATTCTGATTAACATCGAGTCAAAGGAAATTTGTGAATGGGAAGTCTACTTTGAAGGAATGCTCCAGAATGAAAAGCAGTAATTTCAACCAAAATGCCTACCACAAACATATTCATTGAAGATACACTGGAGACCTCCCATGCCTCAAAAGCATGTCTCTAAAGCAGATGCTAAGTCATTAGGAAGAAAAGCCACCTCTGGGAAGTGCCAAAAAGAAGAATTAGAGCATTAATAAAAATTCTGACACCACTTTTATGTTATCTCCTTTTAGCCAGAAAACCCCACTATGGTACCCATATGAGAAGAATTATTATGCCTCTTGCCAGCCAAGAAAACAGATACAGAAGGGTTAAATGGTTCTTCTCCAGTCACGTGGCCGGATATTGGTAACACTGAGTCTTTGAGGGGCACCTGGGTGGCTTAGTCAGTTAAGCCTCTGACTTCGGCTCAGGTCATGATCTCACTTGTGGGTTTAAGACCTGTGTCGGGCTCTGTGCTGACAGCTCTGAGCCTGGAGCCTGCTTCGGACTCTGTGTCTCCCTCTCTCTCTGCCCCTCCCCTGCTCACGCTCTGTCTGTCTCTCTGTCTCTCTCTCAAAATATAAAAACATTGAAACAATTTTTTTAAATTGTGTCTTTGACTTCTGATCTATTTTCCATCTATAGCCCATGCTGCCTGTTTTGAATGGCATTAATACCAGCTGCCTTGCTAATTCATTTACATGTTCTTATGTAATCTCCACAATCACACTTGCAAGGCTGGCATGATTGTTCCCATGTTATGGATCAGGGACAGAGTTAAATGATTTTCCCTAAGGCTGGTAGCCAGTAACCTTGGAAGCCAGGGTTGCTTGCCTTCAAAGCACATGTTCTTTATATTGTCATACTGCCACCCAGCCTCTGATTAAGAGGGCTAATCATCTTATCCTAACCCAGAATGGGCAAATGGGCTATTTGCTCATGTGGGCCGTAACAAAGACAGGCTAAGTACTGAGGAACTGGTGATCAATGGGTCCAAAGTGTAAATTCTGTGTAAGACAGACTAGGTCTGGGAGAAACAGGCACAAGAAGGGATGTGGTCAAAACCTGTAGATTCACAATGGACATGAAATTAAGAAGGGCACTCTCGTGTGTTGAACTCCCTTGCAGAGCACAGGACACAAGTTATTTCATTTAATTTGCACAGCAGTTGCTCAATGTAGATTTTGTGGTCACCACTCTAGAGGCTCAGCTTACTGAGTGACTGTGTGAGATCACAAAGCCAGAAAGCTTTGGAGCCGGGATCTGTGTGTTTGAAACCAAGCTCGAGCTCTGAAAAAGGAAAGAACGGGTCCCACAACAAGTAAAAGAAAGTATTACTTGAGATGGCAAGACTCAACTTCGACTCTTTATCCCAGGGCACTGAATAGAGCGAAACCATGAAAAAGCTGGAAAAGGATCCAGATAAATCCTGGTTGTTGGTACTGTAAAAGGCGTCTTGGAAATCCAGGGAGGTTTTACAGAAACCCGATAATCTTATAAATGAAAGTCATGGAAGACAGTTATGTCCGCACACGGACGGCCTTCGGTGTTGATGCCTCATTGTGCTACTTGGTTTATGCCTTCCACATTTCAGTGTAGCCAAGGGACTCCTTCCCAGGCTGGGGAACGTGTTGGACACAACCCCCTCTGAAAACCGACACCAATGCCAGGGTAGCGCCACGGAATGTTAAAGCTTAGAAGGTGCCCGGAAGTCATGTGGTCGAACCCTCACATTTTACAGATAAGACACTGAAGAAACAGGCCTCGTGTAAAGACAGACCTACTTGCTAAGACATTTACCCTCCATTAGGCACAGGCGAGGAGCGTGACACACATCTATTCTAAACCTCACAATGATCCCCGAGGAGGAAACTATTTTCCCTGTTTACAGATAATGGAAAGCCATGTTCAGGAAACTCAGATGACTTGAGAAGGTCACACAGCTTGCAGACAGTAGAGTCCAGATTCAGACCCTCATTATGCGAGTCTAAGGCCCATGCTATTTTCCACCCTGACTGCAATCTCTGTTTCTGCCGAGAAGGCCCAGACCACTTCCCGAGGCCAGTGTGAAGGACAACCACCCAGATCGCCGTAAACAGAGATTCCCAGGCCTACACACCAAATCCCCGACATACGAAATCTTCTGTGGGGAAGGATCATGTCTCATTCTCCCTTGTGTCTCCCTGAGTACGTGGAAGGTACCAAGGATGTGCACATTTGTAAAAGGCTCTGGTGTAACAGGATTGAGAGCTATCAATTTAGGTCACGTTCAGCCAACCTCAATCTTAACACAGGTTACTATGAGGAAGTCCCATTTGGCAACTGTCTGTAAGAACTCCAAGGGAATTCTTCTAACTCTGTTGTCCTGCCACCCAGTCATGGAGACATGTTTTGCTCCCAAACCAGAAGAGACAGAAAGGCAAAATCCTGGCCTAGCAATCAATGCAGGTTTCATGCTGCCCTGATGATCTTTTCTAATGGGGAGCCTGAGGCAGGCTCACGTCCCACTACCCTTCCCAGAGGCCGCTTCACTTCTATTTGCACAAGGAAAGCACACACATCACTATGCTGCTTTTGAAAAGGCCTCGGTGGTGAAAGTTGCTCATGATCCACTTTTATATGAGCGTCTGACATTTGGGCATCAGAAAAAAAAGAAATCAGTTCAAGCCAATGACATTTCTATGGGAAAGGCCCCAGCTCCACAAAAGAGCAAGTGAAAGTGGCAGTTAACCCTGTGGTCGCCTTATTGTTCCTCATTCATGACTGGGAACACTAGGACCTTCTCAAGGAGCGCTCAGAGAAAGAGGGCTGCCACCTGTTGCTAGGGATGACATCACCGCCCCAGCAAGAGCCAACATTCTTTGGGCAGCTTGTGTGTATGTCGTTAATCAGCACTGGCTCCTCTGCAGGCCCATTCACCACAGGCTCAACTGTCAGCACTGTGGCTTCAAAATTCCAAAGGGATCTGCCAGAATGCCTGGCCTCCATCCTAAAGGGGGTTGGCCCGTATTCAAAACTACCTTGGAGGGGAGGGGTGATGGTGATGTGCTGATGTCCTCTTGGTTTTCTGTTTCTGTCGTGTTTGTTTACAAGGCTGCTGGAGTTAAGTAGAAGAGGGGAAAGGGCAAAGGGGTTGGAGGGGAGAGCAAGAAAAGCCCACCTCATCCCACGTGATGGGAATAGGGAAGAGGTCGGACGGAACACAAGCCCTGTAGCCCGCTTCTCAGCAGCTTTTAGTTGATGTTTTAAATGTAAGTGTTGGAAAATTCCTCTAAGAAGGCACTGCAAATGGCGAAGCAGAATCAGATCTGCCACTGAGCTGGAATTGCAGACATCAGAGTTACAAACAGAACCTTGGATATGACTCCTTCGTCTCACCGGTGAGTGAACAGAGGCCCAGAGATGATGCGTCTTGGCCCCTGGTCCTGCATTGGCAATAGCCGGCCGCTCACCATAGCTGGTTCCCTCTTCTTCCTGGGCACAGAGCTGGGCTAGGCACCTCAGCTTCCCGTGCAGTTCTGGGTAGCCACTGAACGTGAGCAGTTGGGGTCTGGGCCACTTTCGGGCTGACCCAGGATAACCTCTGTGCTTCGGCTTCAGGCTCTTGCCCCTTCTGCAGGCTTCCTGAAGTCAATGGCAAGGCTGGACTACTACCTCTCAGCTCTCCTACCTCCCCCCCAAGTGCTGTGTCATACTGCCATCTCTTACCTTACAGAACATTTTGCACCAGCCACCTGCCCCCTAAGGATATATCTTGAATGCCCTTAGGATTTATCTGTTTAGAAACGAAATACGGATAAATCAATCTATCAAGCATTATCTATATCTTGCCAAATTAATGTGCTTATCAATTCCATCTTCACACACGGATGTTTTACCTAGACTCCTCTCGACCTTGATGTTCCTGGTTCACTATTTTTACTATTTTTAAAACTCAACTATTTTTGAGCCTCTTTTTAAAGCAGCAACCTGCCAACAGGCAATGTCATAAAATTCGCATCAAATGAAGCAGACGTGGTGTTTCAGAATACAGTGCTAAAAGGTAAAAGGTCAGCTTGGAGTACAAGTGATTTTGAAGTGGAAGAAAAGAAAGACCCAGTTACAGCAACCTGCATCTCCCCACCACAGCAAATGCCAGCATCCTTAAGAAATCGGGGCTACACAACAGTACGAATGGGAGGTTCTCAGGGTGGCATGGTGGAGAAGAACAGAGAACGGAGGGCCATACTGAGTCAGAAAGGAGGATATGTGCATACAGACCATCCCCCAGGACTTTGGAACTCACACCAGGACGTGAGGACAACTGAGTTCACACTTGACCGATCTCTGGTCATTCTCTTAATTTTTAGGGCTTCGGGGACCAGCAACTGAGGTAACATCACTTCTGCCACAACTCAGTTCAGGCAAGTGACAGAAACCCTAGAACTCTCTCAGGGGCTCTCTGGGAAATGTATCCATTGCTATCACTAGCCTTTCCTACTCTGGGTATTTTCTTTCCTCTTTTCATTAATTAAAAAGAGAAACCTTGCTGTCAGTTGAACCAGATGAATGTAACTATAGCTGGTACTTGTTAAATTTTCAAAAATCTGTGATTTTTACTTGAATCATTCTTTTGTACTTGACAACGTCATGGCGTGAGATGCATCTGGTCAACCATTCCTCTCTGGCAACAGCACGGTAGTGATAACATGAGGTCAGGTACGGTGGGGCCATGGCAGTCAAAACAAGTGCCTGCGTACATTTGTGGGAGATTCGGGGGACCTTCATCTACTTCTGAGGCAAACAGAGACTCTTCTAAGCTCTCCTGTGTCACAGCATTAAAGTGATTTTCACTGTAGAACATAATTGGATAAAAATGACCTAACGAGGTATTGGAGGAGTCTGAGTACAACTCAGCATGGCAACTGTCATGGGTGACAAATGAGGCAAATGTGACTCCTTGGTAGGGATCTGTAGAGTAGAAATTTCAGACCAAAAATATGACCCAATTGATACTGTTCCTTCTTCATTAAATCAAAATCTGCAAACGAGATTCAAAACGAATAAACCATCTACCCTTGTTGGGAGTATAGGTGGTGGGGGGGAGGCATGGGGAAGGCACTAACAAAAATGAATAAAAATGCCCACTTCAAATGGCAAGCAAATAAGTAAACATTCTAATATTTGAATATTTTGTATAAGAAAGATATTTTCTTAAAGGCTCAAAAGTCAACTTAGTGTTTAAAATTCCGGGATGGAAGGGCGCCTGGGTGGCTCAGTCGATTAAGCATCCGACTTTGGCTCAGGTCATGATCTTATGGTTTGTGGGTTCAAGCCCCGCGGTGGGCTCTGTGCTGACAGCTCAGAGCCTGGAGCCGGCTTCAGATTCTGTGCCCCCCTCTCTCTCTGCCCCTCCCCTGCTCATGCTCTCTCTCTCTCTCAAAAAATGAACAAACATTAAAAAATATTTTTTCTTAAATTCTGGGATGGAAATATATATCAAGTTAAATACATATTTCCTGATAGGTAAGCTACGTTGTATCTTATTTTATTTTATTTTATTTTATTTTATTATTTTGAGAGAGAGACAGAAAGCACAAGTCGGGGAGGGGAAGAGTGAGAGGGACAGAGAGAATCCTAAGCAGGCTTTGCACTGTCAGCACAGAGCCTGACGTGGGGCTTGTACTCATGAACCATGAGATCACGACCTGAGCTGAAGTTGGACGCTTAACCAACTGAGCCATCCAGGCACCCCCGGTCATTATTAGTCTTCAAAGAAATGTAAATTACCTCTTAAAAATGTGTGTGTGTGTGTGTGTGTGTGTGTGTGTGTGTGTGTGTGTGTGTGTGAGTATTGGTGGAAATGACACAGTCACCAAGTGCAATATGTTAGATATTTTATCTCTGATTCATTTTAGAAAAAATTAAGAAGTAAACTTATAGGAGACTTGAGAGCCTAGTTAAGAAATGGGACATCAATATTCAATGACACGCCAAGACTCTGATTGTGGTCACCCCCGTCCTTCATTCATTCCACATACATTTATTAGTGTCTCCTGTGGATTAGACGACAAAAGAACTAATATCACTCAGACTGAATCACTACCATAAAGCAGTTTATAGCCTGGTGGGAGAGACAGATATGAAGAATTAGAATTCTTTAGAATTCTAACAGCTTTAGAATGCTAACCTACCCACTCTGTGCACCATGTACTGCTGGAGCATACAGCAGTGAACTACTAACAAGAGGAAACAGGGAAAGAATCCAGTTGGGTTATGAAGGATGCATAAGAGTTTGCCAAGCAGGGAAAGGGCATGTCATACTGAGCATGCATTTTATATGAAAGCATGAAGACACAAACAAGCATATGCAAATGGAAAACACAAGGCCAGACGTGTGTGTGTGCGCACGCGCACGCACGCGTGGGTCGTGGGTGAGTTGATTAGAGGTATCAGTCTTGAAAGGAGAAAAGGTAGAGGAGGCCAAACTGAATTGGCTGTTTTTGATACCCTAAACAGCAGGATTTTATCCTTTGGTAATGGAGAGCCAGTGGTGATTTTAGAATCTCCAAGTTATATGAGCTTATCTGTCTTCAGACTAGCAGCCTCATGAAGCCTGAACTGGGGAGGACAAAAACCAAAAAACAAAAAACCAAAAAAACCAAAACTGAATTGGCTGATGCAGGCCAGCTTTGAGGCAACGGGGTGGCCTTGAGTAAGAGGAATTAAACAGATTCATGAAGTAGGAGTGAGAATCTAACAGATGTGACGACTGGTTTGATGTGGGAAGTGGGAGATGGGAACTGAAGGATGATGAGATTTTTTTTCTTTTTTTAAAATTAAAAAAAAAAGTTTTTATTTATTTTTGAGAGAGAAAGCATGAGCAGGGGAGAGGCAGAGAGAGAGGGAGACAGAGGATCCAAGCAGGCTCTGCATTGACAATACAGAGCCCGAAACAGGGCTCAAACCCACACACCGTGAGATCCTGACCTGAGCCGAAGTCGGACGCTTAACCAACTGAGCCACCCACCCAGGCGCCCCAAGAGATTTTTTTTTCTTTTAGTTTGACCAACTGGGTGGGTAGATGTGCTGTTTTCCAAAAAGGAGGATTAAGTTTAGAGTGGTAGAACCTTTGGGATATGGTGGACGCAAGATTTTCCATGGGAAATCCCGATCGAGCTACTCCAGAGGCAGTTAGACATTCAGGTCTCCAGCTCAGGAGAGCAGGTGGTGGTGGTGGCGGTGGGTCTGGAGTCCGCCAGCAGCTGCTCTCTTCCTGAGCTGCAGGTCTGTCACTTTCCTGCAGTAACCCCCTTTGGCTCCTCCAACGCCCAGAGAATCCAGCACAGACTCCTCATCTAGGCCTTCAAAGGCCACCATGGTCCAGTCTCCACCTCTTTCCAGCCTAGCGCCTTCAACCTGGATTCTCGAGCCACGTAAACCACTCGTTGCTTCCTGAACACATCCTTAGGTAGTGGCTGCCACTTCCTCCGCGTAACATTCCCTTCCTGCCCACATTCACTCCTCTGATTGAAATCTGACCCATTACAGGTCTCATCCCAAATCCCATCTTGGCCTTATGTGTTCCCCCAATGGCACCCCTCAATGATAAACGACGTCCTCCTCTGGGTTCCCAGAACACGGAGCTCACGCCTCTGATGCACGTTACCCTCTCCAGCCTGCCCTACCACCGTCTTCATAAGTCACAGTCCTGTGCTGGACTGGGGGTTTATCTGAAGCGGGACCATCCCTATAGGACATGTTAATAAAGGCATGCTGAGCATATGACCTCTGTGTTCTGCTCCTGGCTACACAGAGTCTTGCTATCACCTTGGAAGCTAAAAGCTTCAGGGCTGATCACTCGGGCCCCGTAAGGAACAGAGAACTCCGGGTGACATGATGAAACATGACAAATGACTTAGTGAACTGACAAAATTGCACAGATTAGACCTTCCTTCTTTTCTGGTCTCATCCGGCTTCTCTCCTGGTCCCGACCCCTCCTGCCACACCCGAGGATCAAGACTTCCGTGTGCAGGGCACATGAAGAGGGGAAATGTGTGTTCTGTGGCAACTTAATCATGAGGTTTTCGTGTTTGTGTACTCATTAAATGTTTTAAAAATGATTATTGCTCCTTGCATGGAAGCCCAAGCACTTGCGACCCTGACCACGGATGGCTAAATTCAGGCTGTCACCTTAGCTGTCAATAGTTTACTATCTTTCCCAGAAAACAACGTAACTCGGCCTCTAATTCTAAAGGGATCAGGTTAAACAGGAGTGGACCTCAGAGTAGAGGCAGCTTTTTCTTTGTAAATTCTCTCACCACCTAAGAGTTAGGGAGGTGGAAACAGGTAGGAAGACGCACTCTATGCCCCCAACTGTTTACGCCTAGTTTCTGCTTGTGCAAGGCTCATACCACACCTGTGTCTGCTCCTGATAATGGTTCCGGGTATCCGATGCCCTCCGCACTCCACATTAGTTGACAAGACACTAGCAACTTAGAAGCAGAGTGTCAACATGAATAGATATGTCGTTGGATTATGCTCATAAAATATAGCTCCTTCCATATTTATATTGGTCAGTCCTCTTAATGGCATTCTAATAATTACAGTAATAGTAGTAATAATATCGGTACAGAGGTAAGAGAAACACAGATCATCTGCCTGGCTACAAGGAGAGCCACTTTTCTGTATAATAATCACCCACATTCACAGATGTGTAGGGCACGCATCTTACATCTGCTTGAAGATCTCCCGGCTGTCAAACAAAGCACAAAGATTCTTTGTGTCTCTCCATCTTATAATTCCTTTCTCACAATCTCTGACTGGACTATATAAAGAGCCGGTGCTTATTTTAGTAAAAAATTAGATGCTGATTTATTGACCATTTGTAAAACGCCCCTCTTGTCTCTCCAGTTCTTTCTGAAACATTTGCTTTTTCAATTTCTAAAGACAAATGAGTTCCCCCCCATGTGAATTTCTTGACGCTTCCAAACGGATCGGTGGAGATGGGAACGTTTATTTATTTGAGTGGACATGTGTCAACATGCTCTAACAGAAAAAAGAAAAAAAAAAAAAAAAACACAAACCACCAGTGCAATATAGGAGCATTGCCAACCACACACTTTTAATGCCTATCCATTATGCCTCGGAATCCATGTGTGAAACTGTCTTCATGACTCTAGGGGGTCCTTGCAGGCAGGATGTGGATCTTGGAATTGCATTCATTTCAAGGCTTCACCACATATGGGAACAACATCTCCCCTCAGAGCTGTGGGGCAGTTCCGGACACATTATGGACTACGACCAAGGTTCAAAAGACCACACACCTTTCTATCCCCTTCATGCGGCCACAATTTATCAAATTTATTCCATTAATATTTCTTCATACCTTTGACTCAGATGTAATTGGGCGTTGAATGTGAACCTGGACAATCTGTGCCTGAACAGCTTACCACATAGGCCCTCCCTAAAGACCTACCTCTCCTTACCCTTACTCACCTCTGCCTCCTGTCCTAACTCCAAGCAGCTCCTCTTGGGTTCTGAGCCACTTCCAATATCACTCAGCACATTTCTTCAGCTCAATCCCATGACTAGTTCTGCTTCATTATCATGTACTTATATAACGAAGTGCCCAGCTTAAAATATATATGTGGACATGGAAAGAAAAGTAGAATAACGTTTTATTTTTATGTATTTATTTATTTTCAATTTTATTTTTTTAAAATTTACATCCAAATTAGTTAGCTTTATTTATTTTTAATTTTTATTTACTTTGAGGGCCGAGAGGGAAAGCATGAGTTGGGGAGGGGCAGAGAGGGAGGGAGAGAGAGAGGATCCCAAGCAGGCTTCGCGCTCTCAATGCAGAGCACAAGGTGGGGCTCAAACTCACGAACCCGAACCGTGAGATCTTAACCTAAGCTGAAGTCAGCTTGAGCCACCGAGGTGCCCCAAGAATAACGTTTTTTAAAAGATTAACTTTTACTAAGTCTGTTGATACTACTCTTATTGTCACTGGATCTAAATATTAAAGAAGCAGGGGCACCTGGGTGGCTCAGTCGGTTAAGGGGCCGACTTCAGCTCAGGTCATGATCTCACATCCCTGAGTTCGAGCCCCGCGTCGGGCTCTGTGCTGACAGCTCAGAGCCTGGAGCCTGTTTCAGATTCTGTGTCTCCCTCTCTCTGACCCTCTCCCATTCATGCTCTGTCTCTCTCTGTCTCAAAAATAAATAAACGTTAAAAAAAAAAATTTAAAAAAAAAAAAAAAGAAGCCCCACGGTGAAGACAGCTATTGCTGTTTAAGACATAATCTCGAACAAGATATATTTTATGATGTTTCGGAGCAAATTTTGGGTGAAACCTATATGACAAAAGCGTTTCACCCCATGAGGTCAGTGACAGTTGAATTTATTATTTACCTTTGCCTCAAAGCTGTGAAACACAGAGGAGGGAAGGGCCAAGTCCACAGTTTAAGACCACAATTTAAATCACAGCATGAGAGACCCAAACTTCTCATTCCCCGTTCTCCTCTGGCATAACACGAACTCACAAAAATTACCATCACTCTCAAAAAGTGACTACCATTAGCAAGTGGGATGGAGTCTGGGGTAACCATGACTGCTGTTGGCTATAGGACTGGTTATCACTTTTGGATATCTTAGGGGACACACCTCTGCTCTGAACCTCAAAAGCATAAGGCCTGCTTATCTTATTACCCACCCCTGCCGGCTGCTGCCACTGCTACCCCAGCCCCCACCACGTGGTAAGATGTCAAAGAAAATTAAATGCTCTTGGTATCTTTATCCAGTCTAACATTAATCTAGGAAATCATCTCTTTCATGATTTAACGACACCTTTATAGGGGCGCCTGGGTGGCTCCGTCGGCTAAGCATCCGATTCTTGGTTGTGGCTCTGGTCGTGATCTCATGGGTCATGGGTTCGAGCCCTGTATCAGGCTCTGTGCTGATGGCATGGAGCTGCTTAGGACTCCCTCTCTCTCCTTCTCTCTCTGCCTCTTCCCCACTCGTGTGCACTTTCTCTCTCAAAATAAATGAATAAAATTAAAAACAAAATTTAAGGACACCTTTATAAAACCTGCCCCTCAGCACAAATGTTCATCTATTTCAAATCAGCAATTTACTCTTAGGTTAGATGCTAAAACGCTTTGTATAAATAAACAGCAGTAGAAATCCAATGAATTATTTGGGTTTTTATTATTATATGCTATACCCATATGGAGCTCCCTACAGTTTTTCAGACCCCTCCCCCCAAAAGAAATCCTTAAGTGGTGCATATCACTGTTACACTAAGTCTTGCCTCGTTTTCCTCTCATGTTTTTTCGATATGCCACCTGGAGATTACAACCATACTCTCAACGTGTGGCTGAATGAAAGCCCCATTTCTTGGTCTAAGTCTTGGCAGCTGCTTCTATTTTTTTTCCTTCGCACGTTCCCAGTTCCTCAGTTACTATGTAAGAGTAGCATGTGCCCAGGGTTGGTGTCCACACATGCAGGAGGTCCAGTCTGAGATTTCTGAGTGCACTTGGCAGGCGCTCCATCATCTCTCCCGCTTGGCTACTCCCTGCAATGTGTCTTCATCACTGTCAATCAGCACTCGTCACTCACGTTTTGGGAACGAGGCCATCTTTTACCATCAGCTTCACACTTTTTTTTTTTCCTGTTATGCTCTTGACTTTACAACAGGGAGCCTGAACCCAGGCAGCAAGCAGCCCTCCTGAGATATTATTCCTCAGGAAACCAATGTTCCGACACCAACACTGGACTATTCGTCCTCTCAGAAACTTCCTGAAATTTTCATCAGCCAAATAGAGGTAATTATGAGGAAACAACGAGGAAAACTAGGAGATAATATTTGTGAGCATTCTTAGGAAGAGAAGGTGAAGGCAGAATTCTTATTTGATGTTCAGGGATATGACGTTATAACCAAGGAACGAGAAAGCACTTTTGGTACCAGCTGCTTTGTCTAATGACTGTACGTACCCTCATTTGGGGGTAGAAACTTAATGTATGACACAATCATATGACAATGAGGACATGATGTGTCATTACCTTCCCTGAGAGCTATATTCCAATAGAAATGTATAGCAGAAATAGCATGGACTTGGGAGTCAGGCTCCGCCCGGAGTTACATCTGAGCCCTGCCGTGCAGTCCTGGGCTATTTCACCTCTGTGAATCTCAGTTTTCTCGACTGTTCTAAAAGAGGGAAGGGAGAGCTACCAGCCTTCCCTCCATGAGGGTTAGGTAAAAATGCCTGGTATGTTTAGTTTCTTTTTCCTTTTCCATAAACTCCATAGCTAGATAGGTGAGAATTCTGTTTCCTCTACCCCAGAACAGGAGTTCCATTTGGATAGTGAGGGCCTGACAGACTGATAGGGAGAAAGGGAAGATAGAGACATGGATGAGGAGGAGGAGGAGGAGGAGGACAATGGCCAAGACAATGAAGGCAAGAACTGCTTCCAGCACTTTACCTGTAAGGCACTCAAAACTCATTTAACAAGGTAGATAGGCTCAGCGGATGGAACAGGTCTAGCCATCTGTCTCTCCAAAAGAGGGTTTATCTATTCAGAAAATGGAATGGGTCCTTGAGGAGTGATAATCATGTCTACTTTTAGAGAAGAACTTGAGAAAACAAGTGGCATAGTGAGATGTTCAGGCCCTGTTTTATTAACTTAGCACTGGGGCAAAGGCCTCTGGGAAGGCAGCACATCAAGACCACCGGATGGGGTCTCTGCCAAACTGGATGAACTCAGATCAAGGTAGCGGTCATTCAGTTCAGTTTCCTTCCACTGTGTGCCTGATGGATGCCAACCAACTCCTTCTGCTCTGCCTTGTGTTCCTGATTAAGACGTTGCCTCAGTCGAACACCCACGCTGGGAATGCTTCTGAATCCAGCCCTCAGCATCCAATATGCCAGCCACCGTCCACACGTGGCTACTAAGCATGCGATGTGTAGCAGGTTGAGCAGTGGTCTTTTCAATTCTACTTAGTTTTAAATAGTTTCAAAATAAATTTAAAAACTGTCATTTGATTCCATTTTGGGAAAACTTTTAAATATGTTTGGAACAACTTGGATACATGAATCCATTTTTTCAACTATAAATTTTATGAAATCTTAATACAGATGAAGTATTTCTGATGAAAACAGCACTGAAATTGAGATGTGCCATTAATGTAAAATGCACACTGCATTTTGACTAATGACTGTACGTACCCTCATTTGGGGGTCGAAACTTAATGTATGACACAATTTTTAGCATGAAAAAAATATAAAACATCTCATTAGTACTTTTATAATCATTATACATAAAATTATGCTTTGTGCATTAAGCTAAATAAAATTGCTAATTATTAATTTATTATTAAATAAATGTTTTCTGTTCATTTTTACCTTCTTTCAATGTTTGTTTATTTTTGGGGGGGAGAGAGAGAGAGAGAGAGAGGGAACGAGTGCTAGTGGGGGAAGGGCAGAGAGAGAGAGGGAGACAGAGGATCCAAAGCAGGCTCTGTGCTGATAGCAGAGAGCCTGATGTGGGCCTCAAAATCACAAACCATGAGGTCATGACCCGAGCCAAAGTCAGACATTTAACTAACTGAGTCACCAGGCACTCTCATTTTTACCTTTTTAATGTAGTTAGTAGAAAATTTGAAAATATATAGAGTGAGCTCATATTATATTTCCATTTGACGGCACTGGTCTATATGCTCCAGAAATGGACATAGAATTTCAGATATTATCTGGCCACTAAAAATGTACTGGGAATATCAGGTCCTTTGTGATGGATTTCTCAGGTCTAACAGGGTACATGCTTTGGAGCCAAGAGCTGAATCTGAATCTGGCTTCTACTAATTTAGATATCATCAGCCTATTTTTTGCTGTCTAAGGTCTCTCTGAACCCTGATGCAGTATTCCAAAGTATTTGCTTTCCCTTTTATCTTTGTACCCTCTGAAAATTTGATAAATATGTCTTCTACTATTTGGTTGAATGACAAAATTGACAAAATGCTATGAAATGCATATGGGAAGGCTTCAAAGAAGACGTGTAAATTCCACACCACACTCCAACTTCCTGCCATCATTTGTAATGAAGACATCTCCTCTCACAGTCTCACTGAAGGGACTTGTTTGTTTGTTTGTTTATATTTTAGAGAGAGAGAGAGAGAGAGAGAGAGAGCGAGCATGAGCTGGGGAAAGGGGCAGAGGGGTAGAGAGAGAATTTTAAGCATGCTCCATGCTGAGCACGGAGCTTGACCCAGGGCTTGATCCCGTGACACCGGGATCATGACCTGAGCCGAAATCAAGGCATGCTCAATGGACTGAGCCACCCAGGTGCCTTGAAGGGGCTTTTCTATACTCTAGATGTTGACTGCACAGCCCTCACCATAAACTCAACAGAAGCCTCTAAGTCCAGGGCTGCCCCCACTATTTCCTTTTCTATGTACCCACTATGCAAATAATAATCAAATGCTGCCTACTGAGCTTTTGCCAGCAAAATTACTACTCAAGAAACATCAAATGGATAAATTTACCCTTTCGTGCTTCATTCAACAAAATTTTCTCACTCTGTTTATCAGGCACATGACTAGATGCACTACAGGAGATGTATTTTGGGGATGGCCAAATAGAGGATCAGCCCAATCTCATTCTGGAGGTGGTAGTGGGTCTTTTGGCAATGCCACGGGGAAACAGGCATGTCTTATACAAAGAGATCCGAAAAATGCTTAACAATGTGACTTCCCTGTGGCAATATAAGTTCTTGTTTCAACCCATCTTCTCTCCTAGGGTACGATCTTTTCTAACTTAATTCTTGGTGGTGGTCATCAGGTTTTCTTTTGTGCCATAGCTATTCCCTACCTTTTGCCCCACCCCACTATGTGCGCACACACACGCACACGCACACACATGCGTGCACACGCACACAGAAACACACACAGTACAATCTGCAAGCCAGGTGTTTAGGAGGAAGGAACATGTGGTAAAATAAGCAGTGGAGGAGGGGAAGAGAAATAAATGGTAAATGATGGAGCTCCAATGGGCAAGCCTGAGTCAATCTGTTTCGGTTCTTCCATCTATAAAATGGAATCCAGGCTGATAAAGTCTCCCACCCAGGGATGTTGTATTAATTGGCTAATTAATGACTGTAACTCACTCTTAAAAATCTAAAGAATGCCATTAATGCTAAGTATTTCTTACACAGAAACCATTTAAAGTAATTAGCAAAACTATGATTGCTCTGAATTAGAAAGTAAATTTAAACTTGAGAATCCATTATTGGGATGGCAAAATAGCAGAACTAATGGTGGTCTAAGCCATCACAGTGGGAGTTTTATGTCCGTATCTGGTGGTTGGGTTGTGTCATTAAATCAAAAAGATAGGCTATCTCCAATGAGCATGTGGCTTGGGATATAAAAACAAATATGAGGGGAAAAAGTGCATGCCTGCAAGGTGCAAAGAATAAAGCAAAAAAGAAGATATCTGTATATTGGAGGCTGATGGACCTAGCTCAGGGCAGGGAACCACTTTGGAGCCACCAGGTCATGAGACCAGCAATAGAGTGGACTTTAATGGAACAGATCGAAATCATCAGCAGTGGGTTCTCTGTATACTACAGTTGAGACAAAGGGAAATAGAACAACCCGGCTCTATCTTCATACCACTGAACACTATAATTTTGTTTCTACACCTAAGATTATCTAGTGATCACATGTTCCAGTAGAAACATTTGTCAAGGAGAGCAGAGTAAATGGCTTGAATCAAATGTGGGGTCAAGCAACTCAACTCCAGGGGTTCATACACCCACAATTCAGAGGTGTGCAGGCCTTTGCTGTTGTGTAGGCAAAGATTTCAAGCATCTCACAGCCCAGTCCTTCCTGAAGCCCCAAGAAATGCAGTGTCGGACAGAATGGGATAGATTTAGTGCATCTAGTTCCTTAAGATTCAGTTAGGGTAATTCACTCATCCACCTATTAATTCAACATATATGAAATAGGAATAAATGCAAGGTGTCCTGCTGGACAATGTGAGGTTACAATGCTGCATCGGCCCTAGTTTCAAGAAGCTTCCAGTCAAGCTTCAGAAACAAAGCAATAATAACTTACAAAATTAAATACCTTTGCACCCAGTGCAATGCCCAGTGTCTTGTGGGCACTAAAAGAATGCTGACTAGCTGAATGCAAGGCAGAGAGTGGTAAATGCCATGTTCAAGGCAAACACTCTGGAAAGTCAGAGACACGTGAGGGCATTTCCCATTTAACATGACAGCTGAGCCTAAATGAACTGGAGCAGACAGATGGAATGATGAGGAAAAAAATGCGGAGAGAAATAACCACAGAAATAACAAACATTTATTATTTCTTATTGTGCTAAGAGGTTTGCACAACTATTACACTTGTCCTGACAACAACCCCATTCATAGATAAAGAAATAAATGTAGAAGAAAGAAGTAAGCAATCTATCCATGGGCACAAAGTGATAAAGTCAGTCATCAGTGGCTCACTCATTCATTCATTGATTCATTCATCCAATATTTACTGAGTGTCTACAAAGTACCAGAAATTGTTCCAGGTGCTGGGTATAAGTAGCTTAACAAAACTGATACTGTTGCTGCCTTTCCAGTGGGTTGGAATTCCCAAGGAAATGTATAATGAGTTCATTCCTCATCAATTTATCTCCTGAATGCTGCAGAGGGTATAATATCTAAAGTTCCTTAAGTAAGTGGATTTCTGCCGTCACTGGCAAAGAAAGATATTTAAACTAATCTGAAAATATGCCACAGGAAAAGAAAGAAACAATGGCTTAAAGTGGAATAATTCAGTAATTTATAAGCAATTTTAAGACAAAATATCAAAAGGTTTAGAAATTTTGCAATATCTCCATGAGATTTATGGAAAGCTTTGAGTAGTGGTGGGCAATATGCGTAGGAGTCCTTTTTTCTAAAGCCACAAGAGGCCTGTTTTAGAGGCAGCACAAATAATCTATTTTAGTGACAAATAAAAAAAGAAAGTGGTTATACTTAAAATTCACTGAGGAATTAATGCTAATTAGGCCCATACTTTGGCAGCCAAGAAGAGATGCAATTTGTTAGGTTTGTTCCCAGCAAGAAGGAATAACAAGGAACTGGACTTTCCAACCACAATAGACAGAAACACTGATCAATGTAATGATTTAAGATCTATTGTGAACCAGACCCTGTTGTCTCTTAATACTGCAAGAGCACCCAATGGCTTTAGGAGAGGGAGTTCTGGATGTTCCTCAACATGTTTATACTTTAAAACATTTTTGGAAAGCAGAGATCTGATCTGATAGCTTTACCGAGCACTAAAATATTCAAAGCATCATATGGGTAGGGAGGTGAGCTGCGTAGATGATTCAGGACTCCAGCCTCCAAGGAGCCTACCCATCCATTTAGAGTGGTGTTCAGGAAGTACCTCCAACTGGTAATACCACAAGATAGCAGATGAGGGCCACTGAAGTGGTAGACAGGGCCACTGGGACAGTAGCAGGTTGAATAAATTCTGGCTTGGGGATGAGAATAAGCTTCATGAAGGAGGACATATTAATAGGATCCTGAAAGACATGTACACAACCCACACTTGATGACAAACAGAGAAGGAGATTTTCAGCAGCCTGTGAGCCAAACACAGGACATGAGCAGAGGAAATGCGAGGCAGGAGCCAGGGACAGAAGAGACAGGACAAGCACTTCGGGGAGAATTTTTCCCAGCGTTAACATTTCAATGGAAGATGCAAAATTGTTACACCAATACACATACATACCAGAGAAGAGCTATCATTTCCCAGCCAAGTGCTTTCAGATCCCCACCCCCATTTTTCCTTTTCTGTTTCGGAGGAGCAATTAAAGTGAAGGGAAACATTCATGTGAAGAAGACAGGCTCTTGGGGAACCAGGAGAGAATAGGAAAAGCTATAGCGTTGGGAGGTTCTTTATCCCAGGTAAGCTACTCGCTTCTGAGTTTTAATCAAAGCCTTGTTCATAGCTCTGAGGGACACAGGACGAGTTTTACTGGAAAATGTGGACCAGAGTTTTGCATACGTTTCTCTCTTCAAAGCGGCTTAGTAAATTCTTGAAAGCAAAATCAGTTTGATAGCTTTAAAAGCGTAGTGAAATTAAATATTTTAAAATTAAGTTAATTTGAATATCTGACCTCCTTACCTAGACAGGCAAATGTCTGTGATTGGATTATAGCTTTGATGAGAGCCAAGGTCCTTTCAGGCTGGATCTGAGCAGTCAGAGGCAGTGGCTGCTGTCCAGCGGCGGGGTAGGGGGGGTGGTCAGAGCACAGGCCTTGGGAACAGGGCTTTGCAGTCAGGCCACCCTGGCTTCAGCCCTGACGGAACCGTGGAGAGTCGGCGAGGTAAGAGAGCCTGTGTTTCAGCAGGCATGGAAGAGGCATCTTAACAATACCTCCCTCACAGGACTGCTGCAATGGCTATAGTGAGTCCCTGTGCTCAATAATGGCTCCTTAGGGGTGGGCAGACAAGAGTGACTTCCCTTATTCTCAAAGTGTTTACAGTCTGGACAGGAAGACAAACCATTAAAATGATAAAAATCAACTTTCATTCCTTTCAACCAAAGCCTCCCCTGAATGTCAGGTAACAGTATTTATTCTCTTAAAATTCAAAAATATGGGGGCACCTCGGTGGCTAAGTCAGTTAAGCATCTGACTCTTGCTTTCAGCTCAGGTAATTAAGCCCTGTGTTGGGCTCTATGCTGACAGTGTAGAGCCTGTTTGGGATTCTCTCTCTCTCCCTCTCTCTCTGCCCCTCCAGTGCTCTCAATTTCTCTCTCTCTCTCAAAATAAATAAACTTTTTTAAAAAAGAAAGAAATTCAAGAGTTTGGATAGAAAAAAGTTGGCAAGGACAGCTTTGGCATGGCCTAAGGGAGACAAATGCTGGCCTTCTAGATATTCTTCCCCACACAACACAGACCAGGTGAACAGACCAGAGGAGAACCTGGGAAACCCAGAAGTGGGCAGGGAGCCACCACTCTTTCTTCTGATACATCTGCTCTCACCGTCAGCATCATTTCAAAGGATTTAGTGTGCACCTCTCGACTCCTAACCAGCTGGGCTGGAACTCTGTGGAGTCAGGGCATGCAGTTTGATTCTGAAACAAAAACAACAGTTTCCACTCACATTAAAAGACACCATGGAGTCCCTAGTCTAAAGTAACAGACAGCTCTGGAAGGAATTAGGAGAGCAGTAGGCCTTTTGCACTCCACACTGAGGCAGGGCTCACACACCAGCAAATATTCCACGTTTTGCCTGTCTCTGAAGATGGGTGCATTGACCAAGCCCAGGGGCCCTCTTGGGAGGAATCACCCTGTAGCACAAACAGGGCTGCCCTGACTTACCTCGGCCCAGCCAGCATCCCAATGCTGTGCTACTTGTACACATCTGCCCCCCTCCACTAGGCTGAATTGTTTGAGCAAGGTCTACACCTGCTCAGGTATTTCTCCTCACATTATCTAGCACAACATACTCTTTTATGAACAGCAGTCATTTAACAACCAATTCTTGGCTAATAACTAAATGGGATGAGGGAGCTACAGGACATGAGCAGGGCAGACAGCCAAGGGTCTCCCCTAAGTCAAAGGAGGTCAGTCCCTTTACTCATCTGGAACCAACATCATGAACTGGGTTGGTTTACACTGGAAATTCACCAGAAGGAATGCCTATTCCAGGGAGAAAGCTGGATTACTGATGCGGATAAGGTGCCCAGTGTGCCTGGGCGACTGAGTATCCCTCACTGAATGGTTAGGATGTTCCCCCTGAGAAGTGAAATTCTAGATATGAATTATCATCGAATCCTCACACTAACCCTTTAGGGCAATTATTTTCATATCAACCCCATGCCACATATGAGGAAGCTGAGAGAGAGAGGATAAGTAAAGTTCCCCAGGGCTGGCAAGGGATGGATCCCGGGCTCAGTCCTAGGGCCGATGACATCTGCTACCAGCTCATGAGAACCAACCGCTCTCATTTTTCGCCTACTCTGTGTTCAGTGATTTTACTTGAGTAGCACGAATGTGGCCATGCCAACTACCTATGGCTGTCTGATTCTAAAGTGTCTGTGCTAATAACCACTATTCCATACCTAATCGATAAATGATAGTACATGGACTTGGCGACAGCTATCCATTGAGATGAGAAGGGCAATGTGTCATGAGTGCAAACAGAAGGACGGAGGTATGTGGGGAGCCTAGGAAAAAGAACACTGAGTATGAACTTTTGTCAGCACACAGCAGACAAACACAGTGTCTGGAAGGCCCAAGCCAACAGAAAGGTATGTTCTCATAAAGCACAAGGGATGGGTCGTTAGTTTTCACCAGAGGCTGGAACAAGTATCTCTCAAGACCATCCGGTGCCCCTTCTCTGTTTTCTAGCAGCATTCTCATACCCGAGTGGAAGGACAGACCCCAGCTTTCTGGTCATTAGAAAGGTATATACTCAATTGTAATGACAGAAAATGACTCTTACCAGCTCCTTGTGGACCTGCCACTAGGTCTCTAATGTCTGATCTCTCCTCGGTGTACTAATAAAACTGCCCTTCTCCATGCACAAAGATAAGAAACCAGCAGTCTTCTTGGATGGGGCTGACTTCTTCCTCATTTATTTGTTGCGGAAATGAAGCGAAAAGGGAGAAAGAGAAGGGGAAAGGAAAGGAAAGGAGGCACGTACATATGATGATACAAAGTGAGTGTTCAACAAATACTTTCTGACTAGATGAGATATGATAATGAAGAAAGAACCCATGATTGTAATTTGATCTCTAGCCATCTAATATCTAGATCTCTGACATCAAAACATATCTAAGACACACCAACCTAGTGTCATTGGGACATTTCTAGGCCCATTTTCCTTTCTTTTGGATATTCCTTGCATTACAGGCAAGTTGTGTAGCCCTCTGAGATGAGGGTCAAACAAAGCACTCAGCCAAGATGCCAATACCTGCCTTGTAGCTTTGGAAAGGATCTTTCCAAAACATGGCTGATGTATGTCCGGAACAGGAACCTCCTGGCAATATGACAAGGAGATCATTCCTCAACAACAGCTGAAAGAAAAGAGGAGTAAAGGAAGAAAGTAGCCTACCTTAGGAGAGTTCTAGAGCTCTGGATTAAACTCAGTAGTAGCCTCTGCCTCAATCAGCCCAGTATTGCAAAGTACGACTGGGGAACACTTGCAGAGAGCACAAGCAATTTTTTAAGTCATAAACCCTCCGACGAGCATCAAAAGCTGATTTTTATGGTGCTCTCTAGAGTCTTGCTTGCTACAGAATAGTGTCCTAAGGTATCTATAGCTGTGGATTTCCATTTTGAAATTCATAACTCTGCCCAAGTTAATGGAAATCAATAGATCCAGCGATCCTATATTCTTTATAATTAGTGAGAAATGCCGGTCCTCATCACAACCCAGAGTGGGACCTGTTTCATCATGTGTCCAGACACTTTTCCGCACACTAGATATAAAAGACAAATATCATCATTTCTGCCTCACTGGGCAGGTACATGAAGCTGAGTTATAAAGACAAATAGAGGTGGAGACACTCAGAACAGGACTGTGGAGAAAAGGGATGGGAACTGAAGGAAAGGAGAGCCATCCTTCATTTCCAGAGGAAGTAATCCAGAGATGCTTGCAGCATTCCTGGCTGATCCCTGTTGTTTCTTGAGAGCTTCAGACAGTGGAGTCTGAAGCCACAGGCTTTATTGAAAGGTGTGTCTGCACCCTTGCCGTGATTCCCTGGCAAAAAGCATAGACTTTATCATTGTTTGCTGGATCCTGGTCATGGGACACAGTTTGGAAGATAGCCTATGTTTTGGACTCAGCTACCCCAGGAAGCAGACCAAGATAAGGATCCGTGGGTAGGAAATTCACTGGAGGGCATGGTGGGGTCAAACAGTCGTGGGGCCGTGACGGGAGTGGGATTAGGCAGGTGGGAGAACAGAAATGCAACAGAAGCCTCTGCTGATCCAAAGAGCTCTTGGGAGCTAGGATGACCCTATGGAGTTGTTTGTCCTTGAGGCGGGGGCAGGCCTTTGTGTACCCCTGGATGTGGACTGTCCCTGGAGAGGATGAGGCGGCTCTCTTTAGCTAAGGCTATTCCTAGGGCTGGAGTCAACAGGGAGTCATCAGCTGCCAGCACTCCCGGAAGCAGAAGAAATGGGGGCTGCACAGCACATCGTAGCATCAGCTATAGACCATAGTTCCGAGCCACTAGGTCTCTAACGTCTGATCTCATCTCTCAAAGATGTCACCCATGTGCAATGCTTTTTATAGTGCCTTGTCTGGTTTTCAGTGGTGTCAATGACTATAGTTACCCTTCAAGTAACCATCCTCATGTACCTTCTTTGCAGAAAGCAACATGCCTCCAAACTAATATATGGCTACTTGATTCATCTGCTATTTGCTCTACAACCCAGAAAGAATTTTCTGATTTCTCTAGCCCCCACTCACCAGAACATAGTATGGCCAACCAAACCACCAGAATGAAGACAGAAATGTCTTCTCTACCTCTAACATCCCCCTTGGTCTCTTGACCACTTTTCTCTTCCTGAGACATGGCCAGGCAAATTTTCTACTGAAATCTCTGTTCAGGCCATTTCTATCCCTGGGAGGTGAAAGTAACCTACTGAAATCCAGGTGTACCAATGAAATGACACTGGGCATACTTTTTCACAGGGTGAATGTATATCATGGGAAATAAGCATATTATCATTTCGTTCAGTAATTTCCTGTTCTGTACATTTAACACTTATTAAGAAGCCCTGCGCATGCTGGAGCAATCTATTTCCCTCATCAAACATAAGACGAATGTCTACTATTTCCTGTGTTCCTTGTTTAGAAAGCCAGGGGAATTAAGATCCAGAAATATGATAGGGGAAATACAGTTTGATGAGCTCCTGGTTGCTAATAAGCTAAAGAACTGTCTTTCCAACTCTACAGTAAGCTTGCTGGAAGTACAAAATGTATTTTACCGGTCCTGATACCTCCTAGACCCCGAGCAGAAGTTGCTGTTCATGTTGGGCCCTCAATGCTGATGAACTGAAAAATGTCATAAGAATTCTGACCTACTCTCTAAGTGAGGAAACAATTTAGAAGAGAATATCCATGAAAAATTCAACTCTTTAGAAAAAAAGTGCACATTGTAGGAGCTTGAAATACTTCATCATATTGATGCCAGGACTTTTTAAATTTTCCAATTAGGAAAAGAGTCTTTATTCTAGCATGAAAGAACTCAGTCAGGTGAGCACAACTCACCTTGTTCATCTTATTTTAAGAAATGACCTCATTTGGACTCAATGATAGAGAACAAACAGAGTTGACAGAGGGAGGGGGCAGGGGATTGGCTAAAGGGGTGATGGGCATGAAGGAGGGCACTTGTGATGAGCACCGGGTGTCCTATTCTAAGTGATGAACCAATAAATTCTACCCCTGAAACCAATATGACACGATATGTTACCAATCAGAATTTAAATAAAAATTGGAAGAAAAACAAAAAAAGAAAAAAGAAATGACCTCATCTGAAGTCCATTCCTCAAATCTGCTGCTGTTCCTCCCATCCTCCTCTACATGGATCCCCAGTGAAACTATGTAATTCTTTTTAAGTAGGGAGCTATGTCATTTGTTCATAATTATTTATATATCATTTTTTTCTAACTCTAAGGATTAGCATAAGCTCTCAGTAAACGTTTGCTGAATTTATTTTGTGGGCAGTTTTTGAGGCAGATTAAAAGCCAAAACTTCATACAATGAACTAGCAAAGCAGGAGGAGAATTAAAACATTAGGATCAAAGTCAAGGAGATACTGCAAAAATGTCAAATGGATGGTTCGACATAATTGCCTGAGTTTCAATTTGGGGTCTAAGCCTCCTAGAAACCAATAGGAAAAAGAAAAGAGGAATTGTCCTAGTTCATATCGGAAAGAAGAAGAAGATCTAACAAAAATCTATTCTTAGCATGATTCCGAAAGGTAACTCTCAACAAAGGATTGTATAGGGAGAAATGTAACCAGCATTTTAGAGAACTGCAATGGGAAATTGGATATTCTGCTTCCAACAGTACCTTTCCAAAATAAATGGTGACGGTCACGTGCTTTTATCTCTACTGCAAACTGACAGTTGCCAGAACCACAAATGTCATCAGTGTTGACAATCCTGGTTCTACACCCAGATTTGAGCAAAACATGCTTTTCTGAGAATGCCTCCCCTCTACTAACTTCAGGGTTTGAAATCTCATGGTTTCTTCGAGGCTCAGTTCAAAACTCATGTGTTGCTTCCACAAAGCCTCCCTTCATCATGCAGATTTTCTTACTCTGCATCCACGGGACAGTGTATATATGTGGGACTTCCCATTCTTGTCTATTGTTTTAAGGTTGTTCAGTTAGCATGCCTTTCTCATCACTTAGATGGTATGGTATGTTAAAGGTGGCTGTGGTTATTTTTGCTACTTCCCCCATTGAGAGGAGGGGTTAAATTACCCTCTCACTGAATCTGAGCTGGCCTTTGTGACTTGCTTAAATAATGAATTATGGTGGAAATGATGTTACGCCGATTCCAGGCCCATCCTCTCACACAGCTGGTAACTTCTGTCTTGCCCTCTTGGAACTCAGGGTTACCATGCTGTGGGAAGGCTCAGCCACATGGGAAGGTCAGGCTGGTGCTCTGATCAACAGTCCCAGTTGATCCCAACCTTCTACCCATCTCTCTCAAGGACTAGCCATATGATGAAGCTTTCTCAGACCCTCTAGATCGGTTTATCTGCCAACTGAACACCACCAAGTGAGCTCCATCAACACTCATTCCCAGAGGAGTCGTGTCCAAATTCCTGGCCAACAAAATCCTGAGACCTAATGAAATGTTAGTTGTTAAGCCACTGAATTTTGGAGGTGGTTTATTACATAAAAGCTGATAGCAAATCATATCATCCTGGGGCTGAAATCATGTAGTCTATTTCATTCACTCCTGTACTTCAACAAATAACCATGCAGGACCTACCATGTAGGAGCCAGAGACACAATAAGACGAGTAAGATAAAAGTCTCTGCCCTTTTAAAGCTACCATTCTAGTGGGAGGGGCAGACAATGAATATGAAAACAAATAACATTACTTCTGTAATATTCAAATTGCCAGGAACAGTGCTAACTATAGAAAGTGACTAATGAATGTTGCATTTCTGTTCTCGTACAACACAGCTAAATGTGTCATTCTCAATTTCACCTAAAACAAAACAACAGCCGAAGAACTTAACTGAATCCAAGTATTTGGAAGACTTAGTTACTAACAAGACAAGTCAGATAAGCCAGAGAAATTTATAAACAACACGTTTCAGGAACAATGGTTGTGATGAAAGGATGTTTACCTGTTTCTCAAAAACAGTATCTCTTTTTCTTGCGCAGTCCTAAAATTTTATTAGGACAAAGGGGGCAGCCCCCCAGGTTTTCAAAAATGTAGGTTACCCCTAACCAGGGTAAAATGTATTGCTTCATAAAATGTCAACATCAAAACAATATAGAAAAAATAATTACAGACAGTGTTAGTGTTGTAAGCTGATAAGGACCAGATGGTCTTTTGTATTTATGGTTTTCCTTGTGCATACAAATGCTTTGGGGATCTAATTAGCCTTCTACAAAACTCAAACTGGGTAATTACTATCATTATCCCCTTTTCAAATAAATCTGAAGTCTAAACTGCAATTATGTTTTTTTATCTTACATTTGGTATTCACATATTTTAAGAATTGTTCTTTGCCATCTACTCCGAAAACTTCTTCACACGGACTGAAGTAAATAAAGTGAAGGAGGATTACAAAAAACATTTTTAAAAAATGGATCACTCTGTTAGAGGAAAGTGCTGACATCCACTGACGCACTCTCTTCGTGAGAGTCCTGTTTCTGTCACATTTTCACTCCAATCAAGAATAAAGTCCCCGTTCCCTGAGACTTTATATTTCCACTTATGCTTTGCACAGCAAAAGAGAAGGACTTCTACATGGAGGCATAACCAGTCACACACGTTAGAGAAAGGATTTTCTGCAAGGTGCAATGTGGTAGCCATTTCAATTAGCTTCTGACCCGGCCCCCAAAGTGCAATACCTGGGCTGGCGACGGGCTGTGGGAAAGTAGCAGTGCACGTAACAAGGCTGGCGTGCCATCTTTATTGGATTTTTGGCCTCGGGACAGTCAAGTCACATGGTAACAACATCTCTGTACTGCAAGGCGCAGGAGACGTAATCGTGTGCCAGTGAACTCATAATAGAGAATTCATCAAAATCTATCTCCGGCGAGAGGTCCGTGAGAAGGAGTGTTAGGAAGCAATCATTTTTATTTCAGGCGCAAGGCCAAGGATTAGAGGTTGTCAGGGGGTACGTGTGTCTTCCGTGACAGGACGAAACATGGATGGTGACAGGTATCCGGAAGCACCTCTCCTGCAACAGCTCCCAGTGAGGAGGGTCAGGAATATTCAGAATGTCTGGCTGACATCTCAAAACGTAGCATCATGATTACTGGTCCAGAGGGCAAAATCCAAAAATAGTTGACAGAGGGAAAAATCCAGATGATGGACTGCAACTGAGTGGGTGCTTGGCACCAGGGAGGCACTTTACTACAGAGGGGGGCTAAATGTCAACGCAGGCTTCAGAGGTACCCCCCCGGCGCGCCTGACAGAAGGATGGCTCTAAGACTGCCACTTTGGCCCTCCAGCCTGGAGACCGCCCTGGGCTGACCTGGCAGGCAGCAGCTCAGGCGCCCAGGCGTTGACAAGGATGGCTGCTAGGTCAGCACATTAGCCTCCGTGATATGATAGCTGTAACCTCGCAGCTCACTGAAAAGAATCTCGGAGGCATGCATTCATTCTTCTATTCATTCAACAAATATTTCCGAGGCATCGAGTTAGTGCTATGCACCGTGGAAGGCGATTTATGCAAGCTCAGGTGTCAATAAAACACCGGCCTTGCAAACACTGTTGTCATTGTTAAAAGGCATTAGAGATGCAGACTGGGCCAGAGTCAGAGTGCCCAGAGCAGTGCTGATGGCCTGGAGGGCATGAGCACCGCTGTGGTGTAGTCTTTGCATCTTGGGCTTCTGTGCCCGCCTGACATGTTTACAGTTGTGATCATGGCTGGGGGTTTGTAATGCGAGAGAGTCTATGAGTCCACGCAGCTCCTTGTAATAATAGCACTTGAACGTTTGGACCACAATTTTTTTTTATTATTTATTTTGAGACAGAGAGAGGGAGGAGCAGAGAGAGAGAGAGAGAGAGAGAGAGAGAGAGAGAATCCCCATGTGGGGCTCGAACTCAGGAACGTGAGATCATGCATGACCTGAGCTGAGATCAAGAGTTGGATGCTTAACCGACTGAGCCACCCAGGCACCCCATGGAGCGCAATTCTTACATTGTATCTATGCCACCATCATGCCTCCTGTTGGAAGCATGGGATGGGTGTATTATTCTAATTTTACAGATGCACAAGTCTTATCAGAGGCATTGAGGGACTTGCCCAAAGCCATACAGCAAGTAAGAAGCCTAAGCAGGACTCACACCCGGTCTTCACCCTACAAACTCAGACTTTCCAGACACTGCACCGTCTAATAGGGGCTTGTGCCAAAGCCTCCCAATAGAAGCTTGGGTGCCAAGGCAGCTCGCTGCAGGGTATTCTGGCTGACAGAGGCTGCTTGACATCTCGAATGTCCCTCTTGCTTCTGACGTTGCAGGTTCAGAGCTCAGGAATTTGAATCCAGGCAGGACCAACGTATCTGCATTAATTAACCTGCAACCTGATACAGGAGAAAGAGCAAAGAGTTGGCGAGCATAGGTTCAAGTCTCAGCTTGGCCCAGAAAAGCTTCACCAGGTAACTTAACCTCTTTGGGACTTGGCTCCCTCACAGGTAATCATACCTGAGGCTATGTAACAATTGATAGTAAGTCAGAAGCACCCTGACGCTGACATCATGTATTCTACTTCGTTTACTGATTCATAGCGCCTCACAGGGTCACTATGAGGGTGGAATGGATTAACACACAGGTGCAAAGCCTGGCCCAGGGTAAGGGTTAGTTTTGTTCCCCTCTCCAGCTGGGTTTTGTTCTATTCTGTAAAGGGGAAGGAGAGTGTTCTTAAGAGTTTCCCCCATGGGAATAACTCCAGAACTCCAGGCATCTAGGGAAAGCCTTATACTGGCTAATTGTCAGGGAGGAATCCAGGAGCACGTGCCAGATGAGATAGTCTGCTGCCTCCCAAGAGTGAGGTAGGAGAAGCCATGTCACTATGCCATACGGACATGTTCAACCCATCCTCTAATAGGCAGTACTGTGTCACTGTGGGCCCTTGTCTAAAGTCGCAAATGAAAGGGGAAAAACAATAGCAACCAGGCCTGCAATATGATAAGCATTTCTTGCTGATTTAAATGTAGTCTCAATTCTCTGGTTAGAAGGAAATCCACATAACCTTCTAACATTGCCTAGCAGAGTGGGCTTCCTGCCCGTCGAGCTGGTGTGTCGGGCCGGGCAATAATTGACATGACAGTTCAGTTTTGCACAGAGGTTCAAATATCAAATTCTATCAGCTCTGTGTCCTCATGGTGACTCAACCTGTCAACTTGTTGGGATTTGCGGGTAACCACGAAAGGCTGGCCCTGCCCCTGCGTGACGGCATCTTTGAGTCACGGGACTCAGAGGCCCAAAGGCAATGACGGTGCGGGTGAAGATGGGAAAGAGGATGAGGCTTACGGGCAGGGCAGATCTAGCAGGAAACCTTTTCTCCACTGCACCTAGGGCTGTCTCAGATCAGTTCCTGAGGTCTCACAGGGGCAAATCACAAAGGAATATTCACAGGCCCCTGTTGCAGACAGATGCATCTCACGACTTTCTATAGCCGTCCGCCTTTGGGAGGACAGACGTGCGATCCCAGGTGGACCAGTGCTTTTCATAAGAATCCAGCCTTCCTCCAAAGACTCCCAGGATGTGCTTTGCGATCTTCTTCAACCCCAGGTGTTAAGCATCTTAGTTGTAATCAGTATGTTGAAGCAACTTTTCAGCCACCCGAACAGCCGTCATTTTGTTTGTGCTTAAAAGTAATAGTAACACACTTCACTTCCAAACTTAACATAAATGATAGAATATCAGAGTGGTTATGACAGGTATGCAGAATGGTTAGAATTTGTGTATAGCAGGCTGGCTCCCCAAAAGATAGGTCCATATCCTACTCCTCAGAACCTGTCCAGGGGACCTTATTTGGGGAAAGAATCTCTGTATATATAATTAAGTTAAGGATCTTGAGATGAGATCATCCTGGATTATCTGAACCCTAAATCCAATGGCAAGTGTCCTTATAAGAAAAAGTCAGAGGGGGGATGTGAAACACCAAGGGGAAAGCCATCTGGAAACAGAGGCATAAATTGGAGTTATGAGCCACAATCCAAGGAACTCAGAACCACCGGAAGCTGAAGGAAGAAAGGGAGAATTCTCTCCTAGCCTTGAGACAGAACAGAGTCCTACCGTACCCTGAGTTGAGATCTCTGCCCTCTAAAACTGTGAGATAATACATTTCTGGTATTTTAAGCCATCAGATATGCAATCATTTAATACAGCAGTCCTAAGAAACTAATGCAGTGTGTGTGTGTGTGTGTGTGTGTGTGTGTGTGTGTGTTTTGTGTGTGTGTGTGTTTTTAATGTTTATTTATTTTTGAGAGAGAGAAAGAACATGAGTGGGGTAGAGGCAGAGAGAGAGACACACACAGAATTTGAAGCAGGCTGTAAGCTCTGAGTTGTCAGCACAGAGCCTGATGCGGGGCTTGAACTCGCAAATTGCGAGATCATGACCTAAGCAGAAGTCAGACACTTAACTGACTGAGCCACCCAGGTGCCCCAAGTATGTTAATAACATGTACCTTTTTAATCTGTATTTATGTCTCTATCTTTATCTATCCATCTGTCTGTCTAGTATAATGTGTGGGTTACATGGTGAATGCGTTGGTTTATCACAAGGGACATAAATTCCTTCATCCTCTTGGCTTCCAAGTGGGACTGAAAAATAAGAGGTTGTGACCCATTCATCAACCGCATTCAACAACTGAGGCTTATGTGGGGGAAAGAAAGAATTACACTGGGCCCCTAACATGCGAATTGAGTAGAATGACAATAATACAGGGCTATCTTTTATTCAGGAAGAATCATTAAATACTAAATTAGCTTAGGTTACCTAAAAGAATTTGAGCTAGCATTTTTTTTTTAATATATGAAATTTATTGTCAAATTGGTTTCCATACAACACCCAGTGCTCATCCCAAAAGGTGCCCTCCTCAATAACCATCACCTACCCTCTCCTCCCTCCCACCCCCATCAACCCTCAGTTTGTTCTCAGTTTTTAACAGTCTCTTATGTTTTGGCTCTCTCCCACTCTAACCTCTCTCTCTTTTTTTTTTTTTCCTTCCCTTCCCCCATGGGTTTCTGTTAAGTTTCTTAGGATCCACATAAGAGTGAAACCATATGGTATCTGTCTTTCTCTGTATGGCTTATTTCACTTAGCATCACACTCTCCAGTTCCATCCACGTTGCTACAAAAGGCCATATTTCATTCTTCCTCATTGCCACGTAGTATTCCCTTGTGTATATAAACCACAATTTCTTTATCCATTCATCAGTTGATGGACATTTAGGCTCTTTCCATAATTTGGCTATTGTTGAGAGTGCTGCTATAAACATTGGGGTACAAGTGCCCCTATGCATGAGTACTCCTGTATCCCTTGGATAAATTCCTAGCAGTGCTATTGCTGGGTCATAGGGTAGGTCTATTTTTAATTTTCTGAGGAACCTCCACACTGCTTTCCAGAGTGGCTGCACCAATTTGCATTCTCACCAACAGTGCAAGAGGGTTCCCGTTTCTCCACATCCTCTCCAGCATCTATAGTCTCCTGATTTGTTCATTTTGGCCACTCTGACTGGCGTGAGGTGATATCTGAGTGTGGTTTTGATTTGTATTTCCCTGATAAGGAGCGACGTTGAACATCTTTTCATGTGCCTATTGGCCATCCGGATGTCTTCTTTAGAGAAGTGTCTTTTCATGTTTTCTGCCCATTTCTTCACTGGGTTATTTGTTTTTCGGGTATGGAGTTTGGTGAGCTCTTATATTAATAAAATATACATTCTAATGTAAAGGTGTAGTATGCTCAATATACAAAAAGATAGGGGCGCCTGAGTGGCTCAGTCAGTTAAGCGTCTGACTTCGGCTCAGGTCATGATCTCACAGTTTGTGGGTTTGAACCCTGTGTCGGGCTCTGTGCTGACAACTGGGAGCCTGGAGCCTGCTTTGGATTCTGTGTCTCCCTCTCTCTGCCCTTCCCCCACTCACGCTCTGTCTCTGTCTCTCAAAAATTAATAAATGTTTGGGGCGCCTGGGTGGCGCAATTGGTTAAGTGTCCGACTTCAGCCAGGTCACGATCTCGCGGTCCATGAGTTCAAGCCCCGCGTCAGGCTCTGGGCTGATGGCTCAGAGCCTGAAGCCTGTTTCTGATTCTGTGTCTCCCTCTCTCTCTGCCCCTTCCCCGTTCATGCTCTGTCTCTCTCTGTCCCAAAAATAAATAAAAAAAAAAAACGTTGAAAAAAAATCATACAAAAAGATGTGGCATGGGACACAGAGTAATGGTTCATATAATCTGTTTTGCAATTCCATGTCCTTATTTTATATTCATATGAATTTAGAGTAAAACTTTCTTATACATTTCTAATCTGTTCTATCAATAACAAAAAAAAATAAACAAGCCATAATGTTTATAATTAATAATTACTGAGCATTTACTATGATTCTGGACCAGGAGAAACTATTTACATGCACTATCTCATTTAACAAGTCCATATAGAATTCCCCGCAGGAATGTATCATTGTATCTATTTGTCAGATACAGAAGCAAATGTCATGTTCAGTGAGATGAAGAGACTCATCCAAGCTGGCATTTGTTACAATAAACAAGAGTGATTGGCCTCCGCCCCTCAGCTGTTAGGCTCCAAGCTCCTGAACCTAACAAGTACATAGTAGCCCTGGGGGCAGGGAGAACCTGAAATCTGTTGTGGAATTCTCCTGTGTACTCATAATCGGTGACAGGACTCCTGATGTGGCCTCTCCAAACTCCCTGCCCTAATTTATTTGAAAACAGAAAACGACAAAAACAATCATGATACTAAAATGAAGACTTCCGGGAACTGGGAGGTATTAAAGAAGTGAGTAAGGTTTGGACAGGGGGAGTGACAGAATGGGCATTGCAAGGAGGAATGTGTAGGCATGGGAGGAATGTGTTCTGGTATTGACCATGAAAGACTCCAATGTCAAGGTCATGGGTCTGAGGATAGCCAAGCCCTTTCCTAAAGATGATTAAACTTCCACTCTAGAAAACACACTTGTAAAGTGGTTAAGTGTGAGTACATACAACCCACGTAGCTCATAAGACAATGTGGTAATTCTCAACAATAACAGAGTCTACCTCTATACCACAACTGGCTGGTAAAGAACGAAAGACTAAATACATTCAGAAGCAGAAGTTTCCCCCAACCTTCTACGTCTGAGGCCCTCAAACTCATGCTCCTTTCTGGCTGAGTAGATTCACACAACTCTTAGACATTTCTGTTGCAGAGGTATTTCTATTCCCAAGTATATCCTCAGGCACCATGCTCTGATATCAAATGGCTCTCAGCAGAGTGGGGAGGACAGGTGGGTTAGGGAGGGAGACAGAGAGGGAAGAGAAGGGTCAGCCTGAGGGGTGGGGGAGGAGGAGGAGGGGAGGGAGGGGGAGGGGAGGGTGAAAGAGAAAGAAAAAAGTGATGCTAATTTTTTTAAATTTTTATCTATTTTCAGAGATAGAAAGAGATAGGGAGAGAGAGAGAGAGAGAGAGAGGACATACGAGCAGGGAAGGGGCAGAGAGAGGAAGCAGGCTCTGTGAGGGGCTCAAATCTATGAACCCGTGAGATCTCAACCTGAGCAGAAATCAAGAGTCAGATGCTTAACTGACTGAGCCACCCAGGTGCCCTGGAAGTGATACTGATTTAAAATATATATATATATTTTGTTTTAAATTCCAGTTAGTTAATATACAGTGTTATATTAGTTTCAATATATTAGTGTACAATATAGTAATTCAACACTTCTGTAAATCACCCGGTGCTCACAAGAGCACTTCTTAATCCCCATCACCCATTTCACCCATTTCCCTGCCCTACCTGCCCTCTGGTAAACCATCAGTTTCTTTATCTCTTTACACACAAGAGTCTGTTTCTTGGTTTGCCTCCCTCTCTCTTTTTTGTCCCTTTGCTTGCTTATTTTGTTTCTTAAGTTCTACATATGACTGAAATTATATGGTAATTATCTCTGACTTATTTTGTTTTGCATTATACTAACTTCATCCATGTTGTTGTACATGGCAGGATTTCATTCTTTTTTATGGCTGAGTAATATTCCATTGTATACACTGCATATTCTATATGTGTGTATGTGCCTGTATGTGTGTGTGTGTGTGTGTGTGTGTGTGTATCTCACATCTTTCTTTACCCATTCATCAATGGATGGACACTTGGGTTACTTCCATATCTTGACTATTGTAAATAATGCTGCTATAAACATAGGGATGCATATATCTTTTTGAATTAGTATTTTTACATTCTTTGGGTAAATAGTAGTATATTGTTGGATGATAGGTTGGAACTCTCTTTAACTTTTTGAGGAACCTCCATTCTGTTTCCACAGTGGTTGCAAAGTTTGCATTCCCACCAACAGTGTACTAGGCTTCCATTTTCTCCACATCCTTGCCAATACTTGTTGTTTCTTGTGTTTTTAAGCCATTCTGACAGGAGTGAGGTGATACTTTGTTGTAGTTTGGATTTACATTTTCCTGATAATGAGTGATGTTGAGCATCTTCTCAGGTGTCTGTTGGCCATCTGTATGTCTTCTTTGGAGAAATATCTGTTCATGTCTTCTGTCTATTTTTAATTGGATTATTTGTTTTTTGGTTGTTGAAGTGTATAAGCTGTTTATATATTTTGAATACTAACCCTTTATCAGATATGTCATTTGAAAATATCCTCTCCCATTCTGTAGGTTGCCTTTTAGCTTTGTTGATTGTTTCCTTTGCTGTGCAGAAGCTTTTTATTTTGATGTAGTTCCACTAGTTTATTTTTGCTTTTATTCCCTTTGCCTCAGGAGACAGATCTAGAAAAAAGTTCGATGGCTAATGTCAAAGAGGTTACTGCCTGTGTTCTAGGATTCTTACGGTTTCAGGTCTCACATTTAGGTCTTTAATCCATTTTGAATTTCTTGTGTATGGTGTAATAAAGTGGTCCGATTTCTTTCTTTTGCATGTTGCTGTCCAGTTTTCCAAACACTGAGATGTGATACTGGGTTTTTCACAACCACACTGCAGAGCTATCTGCTGAGAACTACAGGATGCTATCATGCTATCTGATCTGAAGGAAGAGGCATCCAGTATTGTGGGTATTCATGATCCTTAAAGTATAATTTATTAGATCAGAGCAATTAGGTTCATTTGTTCCCCAACACAAGGAGAACGGGGGAGATGTTAAAGACAGTGTCAGGGAATCTTGCTCTAGAGTAGTAGATATTAAATCTGAAGCTCTCAGGATCCTGTGATGGCACTGCTATTACCATTTCTCCCCCTCACATCCAGATGCTGATTCACATATTAGGAAAGGGCTAGAGAGTTGATTCCAGGACAAGAGGGGATTTGATCTGGAAGGCAGCCTGGCTTCATTCATTTGTGTCTGTGCCTCAGGCTATTAGTATGAATACACTTATCATGTTATAATAACTATAATGGGATCATCTGAAGAAATGTGGGTACATGGGGAAGAAGATTTGCTGATTGTGCTTGGGAGTATGAGATCTGCACCTTCTTAGTTAGACATGGCTTATATCCTACTAGTAGGGGTTCTAAGAGGTTAATAATGAATCAATGAATGAGTGCCCTTATAGTCTGAAATAAACTGGTCACCCCCAGACCAATGATCATTGAGTTGCTTTATTGTATCAGGATGACCATTTGGATGAAGGATTAATGAACATTAGAAACCAGATAAGCTGTACACAATTGGTCCAGTTTCACTTACTCCTTCATATGTATAGTCCAGAAAAGCAAAATTCACATCAGAATGTCTTCATGACTTCTTAAAACTGTCACTGACACTTATTTAGCATGGGATGCATGCTAAATAAGTTTCCAATTCAACTGCAAAGTCAACGGTGGGTCCAAATGCATAGAAAGAGGTAGAAGAAACCAGACTTCAGAACTCTTGTTCACTTAGATTTACACACCACAATGCAGAACATTGTTTTCCCTACTTATAAAATATGAACTTCATGAAATCCAAACTTATGACACAGCATAACTTACTCAATTCGATTAGAGGTAAAGGGAGAATCACAGAGATATTATCAAGATGGACAGTCACAATGGGACACACTTGAGATCTTAGAACAGCCAAACTGACAAGGAAAAAAGAGTAAAGAATGCTCAAAAAAAAAAAAAAAGTGCTAGGTTAGGACTCTGACTACTTTATTGCACTGAGTTCAGGGTTATGTATATACTTGCATACACATACCCATTTGTTGTCCATAGTGTTTATTTTATTTTTTTTAAAATTTTTACTGTTTATTTATTTTTGAGAGAGGATGAACAGGGGATGGTCAGAGAGAGGGAGACACAGAATCTGAAATAGGCTCCAGGCTCTGAGCTGTCAGCACAGAGCCCGACGCGGGGCTCGAACTCACAGACCGCGAGATCATGACCTGAGCCGAAGTCGGCTGCCCAACCGACTGAGCCACCCAGGTGCCCCAGTTGTCCATAGTATTTAATGTAGCTTAAATTTAATATGAAAATGCTCACCCTCTTACCCAATCAAATGAGTATCTCTCAACCTTTTCAGAAAAGCATTTTAGTAACATCTATTGCAAACTGAGGTCAATAAAATCCATGTGATAAGATTCATATTTTCACCGGACTGTGATCCATGCCACTAAATGTGCCAAACATAACATGAAGGACATGGGCTTCCCAAACCTCAACAGTACCTGTCACCTGAAGGAGGAACTTCCAATATATTAAGGTAAAAAAGGGAATATTCTTACAACTCACAGGTGTTGCGGACAGTCACGTTTATTTCCAGTTGCTTCATATTCCTGACATGCTAGTTCATTTATATTAAAAACAAAAGCTCCATGTACAATAAGGAGGTATCATTACCCAGACATATAATAGAGTTTGAATTATTTCCACAGTACAGAAAATATTCAGGAGCTCAGCAAGGTAAGATAAACCCCATTATTCACAGTTACCTTGCTCTTGTTTTCTTGGGAGATTTTCATAACCACATGGAGGTGAACACTCACAAAATGCCTACAGCTCTTACAGCTCTTAACAGCATATGCTGATGCCAGACTGTAAGTTGCTTGGCTACCCAGTGAAAATGAAAATTGTGTTGTTATTTGTCAAGGCCTGCTGTGAGGAAAGCATCGGTGACTTCAGTGCCATTAATGACAGAGATATCATATAGTTATCATTATTCTTTGTCATGATTCATTGTAAAAGTGAGAGAAAGCAACAATCTTTCCGGCAAGATAGGAGGCAGGGTACATGGTCTTTATTTTGTTGTTAGTAAAGCAAATGTCTTTATCCTAAGATGACAAGACAATAGATTTGGATGGGGCTTTAAGAAGAAAGGATGTGTAAGAAGTTTGGTATTTTGTCATAAACCAATATTCAATGGAACACTGGTTGTTCAATTATCCATTCCATGCCTCACACCACCTACTCGACAGGTTGTCAGCTTCATCAGATCAGGGCCTGTCTTTTCCTTTTCATGTATCTTCATGCCCTATCCCTTTTCTCACTTTGGTCCTGACTCTCCTGATGTAATACCTGACACTGAATATGTACTCAGTAAAGGTTCGCTGTAGTTGAGTGAGAGATCCTTTGAATGCTGACAGAAATGGCCAGGTTGGAGGGATCGCTCTGAGAAGAAAACACGAATGGTTCGGTGCGTGTTGAGTTTGCTGCAACAGCCAGATGTCGAAGTAGAGAGGCTAGATGGGACTGGCATCGAAGTCCTGGGTGATATTGATATTTGTAGCCAACGTAACTCAATTTTACTTAGGAATGGTCATTAAGTCATCTGAAGAATGAAAAGGATACAGCTGGACCGTCACTGTGGTTCTTTTGAATGAAACAGGCTTATGAGCAACCCAGTTTGCACCCTTCATCTAAACAAAAGGAAGAGTTCTGAAGCCTAGTCTTCAGTGAATTCCAAACTGTGCTATCAAGAGAAAGCCCAAGGGGCTCTGTGAATCTTGCTGACTTTATCATTTTTTTTTATAACTCATTTATTTCATCTTTATTCTTGGATCTTTGCTCCTCAGAAACTAGTAAACGCCCAAGGATGTTTTGAGAGAGGCTACAACTCACTGCCCAACACTCAGGATGATCTAATTGTCTGAATTCTACCTGAATCTCTGAAGCCACAGTTGTCCCTGATATAGTAAGTACTTTAAGATGTGATGACTGAAAAGCATTGTAATTTCTGAAGAACTCTGACAGGAATATGGATTATGGATAAGGTAATGACAAGTCTCTGATTTATAAGAAGAGTCTTCAGTATAACTTAGCTTCACCTTCTGCTCCATCATGTATCCCAACCAAAGTCAAAGTATGCCTTTGCATCTCTGAAGAACAAAGAGCCCGGTAGGAACTGCTTAACATCTGTCTCTAAGGCTTTGTTACAGAACACCCAATGACCCAATACACTTTTCCTAACGAAATTATAGCCACTTCATATTGAAATATTTATTTTGAGCTGTAAGACAGAACACTTTTCTCCTCTGCTTTAATTTTCCCTTAACACAAAAGACTGAGTATTTAAGTCACTCCAGTTACATCAAAAGAGAATAATCAGTTTCTGTTCAGTACTAGCTGAGTTAAATAGCAGCTCTGTTTCCAGACAGATAATAATGTCAAAAATTAGAGCAAAAACAGCAGGCATTCTGGGGAGTTTAACTGTTGAACAAATGGCTGGAAGGTGCTTCAAAGTCAATTTAAATACATTTTTTAAATTACACCCTGACTCTTTTTTCTCTATATATAATTAAAACATAATGCTGAAGACCTCATCAGACAGTGATTCTTGATATTTTAATAATAAAGTAGAATGCCCTCATGATATGGCTTACTCTGAAATACATTCAAAGGTACTACAGATTAAACCAACTCCAGTGGAAGACTAATGACAGCACACAGTAAAAGCCTGGTTCAACAAACTCTTGCATATGATGGATTCCTCAATATCAGTGACCAGAAGATGTCCTGTTGAAAATTTTGTCTTAAACAGTCTGCCAGAGAAGTAGGTCAGAATGATAGGGAGAAGAAATCTAAGCATCATGGTAGGCTTGCTCGGGAACAAACTCTGTAAGGGTTGAGTCACAGAGAAGCAGTGCAGACTGTCCAAGAAATGCTTACATTTGTCTGCTCAGGCTGCCAAAAAGGGCTGCAGGCTGGGTAGCTTAAAGAACAGAAGTTTATTGTCAAAAGCAAACATGAACTACTGGGACCTCATCAAAACAAAAAGCTTCTGAACAGCAAAGGAAACAATCCACAAAACTGAAAGGCAACCAATAGAATGGGAGAAGATATTTGCAAACAACATATCAGATAAAGAGTTAGTATCCAAGATCTATAAAGAACTTATCAAACTCAGCACCCAAAAGACAATCCAGTGAAGAAACAGGCAAAAGATATGAATAGATATTTCTCCAAAGAAGACATCCAGATGGCCAACCGACACATGAAAAAATGCTCAACATCACTCATCATCAGAGAAATACAAATCAAAACCACAATGAGATACCACCTCACACCTCTCAGAACGGCTAACACGAACAACTCAGGCATCAACAGATGTTGGCGAGGATGCGGAGAAAGAGGATCTCTTTTGCACTGGTGGTGGGAATGCAAACTGGTGCAGCCACTCTGGAAAACAGTATGGAGGTTCCTCAAAAAATTAAAAATAGAACTACCCTACAACCCAGCAATTGCACTACTAGGTATTTATCCAAGGGATACAGGTGTGCTGTTTCGAAGGGGCACATGCACCCTCATGTTTATAGCTGTTTCGAAGGGGCACATGCACCCTCATTGCACTATCAGCAATGGCCAAAGTATGGAAAGAGCCCAAATGTCCATCGATGGATGAATGGATAAAGAAGATGTGGTATATATACATACATATACATGTATATATATATACATGTATATGTATGTGGTATATATACATACATATACATATATATATGTGGTATATGTATATACCACATATGGTGGTATACATACATACATACATACATATACATACATATATATACATACATATATATATGTATATACATGTATACCTGTATACATATATATACATATATACATGTATATATATACATGTATATATACATGTATATGTATGTGGTATATATACATACATATACATATATATATATATATATATATGTATGTATACACACACACACAATGGAGTATTACTCAGCAATCAAAAAGAATGAAATCTTCCCATTTCCAACTATGTGGATAGAACTAGAGGGTATTATGCTAAGTGAAATTAGTCAGAGAAACATAAATATCATATGACTTCACTCACATGAGAACTTTAAGACACAGAACAGATGAACATAAGGGAAAGGAAGCAAAAATAATATAAAAACAAGGAGGGGGACAAAACATAAAATACTCTTAAATATGGAGAAGAAACAGAGGGTTACTGGAAGGGTTGTGGGATGGGGGATGGGCTAAATGGGTAAGGGGCATTAAGGAATCTACTCCTGAAATCATTGTTGCACCATATGCTAACTGACTTGGATGTAAATTAAAAAAAAAAAAAAAAAAAAGGAAAGAGAACAGAAGTTTATTTTTTCACAGTTCTGGAGCCTGGAAGTCTGAGATTAAGGTGCTTGCATGGTTGGTTTCTGGTGAGGACTCTCTTTTTTGGCTTGTGGATGGCTGTCTTCTTGCTGTGTCTTCACATGGTCTTTCCTCAGTGCACGTTGAGTTGGCAGTGACCTCTCTGGTGTTTCCTCTCATAAGGCATTAATCCTACCAGGTTAGGGCCCTACCTTATGACCTCATCTCACCTAATTACCTTCTTAGAGGCCCCATCTCCAAATTCTGTCACATTGGTGATTAGGATTTTGGCATGGCACAAACATCCAGTCCTTAACACTGCTCATATTGTGTCATTCCCACTTTGTGTGGGCTGCCAGGTCCTCAGAGTGCATGACTGGCACCGGCTGAAGAGGGCCTAGGAAAGATCTCACGTGGTTTGCTGAGGCCCTGTACAGCACTACACTCTACCCACTGGAGTAGATGAGCAGGACACAATTCAAGGATTAGAAAATAAAATTTATGAGGAAAAATCAAAGGAACATGAATTGTATAGCTGATAGAAGATGGTGGTGATTAATAATCTTCAACACAGGAAAAGATACCAATGCACGGAATTCTGACTGGCAATTGTCTATGCTACTGGAGGTCAGCCAGTAGGAAACAGGATTAAGCTGCAACACTGATAGAGATTTAAATGAGATATAATGGATAGACTCCTGACAGTACAAGTTTGTTGCCTGACTGTGAGGGTTATGAGATAGGAAAACAGATCATAAAGGGGGACTTGAGCTCTCAGCAGGTATAAGAAATAGACAGGGGTCCAAAACGGCAGGAAGAAATAGTGGTAGGTTAGAAACACAGTGTCTGTCACACCAGCCCTTATCTAGGGCTTTGCTGTATTGAAACGCTACACATTTAAGACTTTACTGTTAGCATCTGTGCATTTCCAAATCTGCCCTGGGCTGTGCAGGGTTCCCATGGTCATGAAGATGGCTGTTTACAACATAATGTTCCAGCAAGCAGGGGACAGAGGGCCTCGATTCCTTGGCGGAAGGGATATAAAGTTATGGGTATACCATGATCATTACATGCTCTTGTACCCGTCTGTTTTAGTCCAAGCTCCTTGAGAGAAAGAATGGTTCATTTCACAGCACCTGGCATAGTACCCCATCTATACAGACAAAGATAAGTCAATCTTTCTTTCTGGGAGTAAAAATAGTGACCTCCACAGGCAGATGATGAACCCAACTGAACCCTGACATGTTCAATTTTACTCTATTTTTTAAATTTCACCCATTGACGATTTCTTTGGAAGAACATCACTGGAAAGGAGATCAGCAGATCAAATTCATATTTATCAAGTGATGTATTTCCTCCTTTACCTCCAAGGCTCATCAGCAGGATAAACAAAAAGCCTGATAGAAGATGGTTTGCTGACCAATGTCGTGTTTAAAAGGGGGAGTTCATTGCCTTTCATCCTTAGGCCTAAACCTTTTGTTCTCCTTTCCCCGTGTCAGTCTCCCGAATTTGAGGACAGAGAGGAGGAATGATACCCTGTGAAATTATTCATCGTTCTATTGGCTACCTTGACCCTCCACTCAATCACTGACATTTGCAGAGTTCACAGGAGCATTATCCTGATTTTTAGAATGCTGGAAAATGAAGAATGCAGTTAAAGTCACTCTCTGAAAACATATTTGGCTTATCTTGGCCTGGAAAATATAACCATCAAACTATTATCTAGAAATTTTCAGCAGACAAAAAAATGGCTGTCTAAGACCATATGGAGCCAGGACTCTCTTATACCAAACTGGGAAAACTCTCTCTTTTATATTAAAAACTACTGACCCACAAGAGACTAAAACCCCCTCAATTGTAATCCCCTTATGAGTGAAAAGTTCCTTTTGTTTGTGAAGCTACTTATGGATAGAGTTGGTGACATTTAGTCAACCCACAAATGTGTCATAAAGTATCAGACAAGGAAGGAAAATAACCAGGAACATACAACTACTTTATTAAGTAAACCCAGTAAATTGTAAAACAAAGATTTTGGTTAATTACTATCAGTGAAGGCAGCAGGTGCAAAATTAGGAAAAATGTGGAAAGAATAAGCATAGCTGGTAATGTCCCTTAAAAGAGGAAATGTTTTGGGGCACCTGGGTGGCTTAGTCCGTTAAGTGTCCAACTTCAGCTCAGGTCATGATCTTGTGGTCTGTAGGTTCAAGCCCTGCATTGGACTTTGTGCTGACAGCTCAGAGGCTGGAGCCTGCTTTGGATTTTGTCTCCCTCTCTCTCTGCCCTTCCCTATCTTGTGCTCTGTCTCTGTCTGTCTGTCTCTTTCTCTCCCTCTCCATCTCTCAGAAATGAATACATATTAAAAAAATTAAAACATGTTTTTTCAGAGGCAGTGAAGAAAAACTGTACATACTTACTGGACCCCCGCTACCATGTGCTCTAAGACATGTGTTTCTCCAAAGACTGAGGAATAAGAGAGGTGTTTGCTTTCTGACCTTAGGCCCAGAATAGGAATTAACCTCTGATTACACATCCGTAGTGAAATCTGGAAGGATAAATTTACAGGCCAGGAGGTGAAATCCATCAATATTACTCTGCCAGGATCCTGCCTCTGAGCCCCCAACACATGGAACTTCCCTTATGACACTGAGCAGGGGCTGTGTTCTATTGTAGGAATTGATGTACACTTTTGTGTAGGTCTCGTTTACCTTCTCGACTTCTCTCTTCCTGCATACCCCTGAATAGAACCTGACTCTGAGGAGGCCTCAGTTAATGCCTTGCAGAACAGAATGACTGTCTAACTTTCAGGAGCAGTCAAGACGAGTTTAATAATGCTTTTTGAAGCTGATTTTCAGGAGCTGATTATCCAGTGGTTGCCTCAGCTCATCCCCCAGCTACAGCTCCTTCTCCAGTAACCCGCCTGCCTCTTGGCCATTTTGCCTCTCATTAGTGCCTTTCATGAAAGCGTACTGGGAAGGAATAGAATGTAAAATTCAAATGACTGCCGATTTGACAGCAGGAAAAGATAGATAAGACCGAGTGACTTGAGATTTTTACATTATCTGTAGGTTTAAATTATCCATACCATGCCTAGTCCTCATTAGCATGGCTAGTCAAGGTCTTGCTAGGATGGTTATATTTACTACATGGCAGGCTATGCAGCAAACTAGCCTACAAGTCTTCCCACATGTTCCATGTCCATGATCTTTCACAGGGAGTGGCTGAAGCACAGAAAAACACTGCAAATGGAATCCTAAAAACAGTAACTGTAAACACAGACTTTCAAATGTCACCTATCACCCATGGCTATACTAATCACCACTTATTCAGGTTGACATATTTCCTCCAAGAAACTACAAATGCTTTTATACATAATGCAGATATCCAGGGAAGGGCCAGAAAACTCAGCAGGTTTTACCAATGGTGTCACAGAGTCAGAGGGAAGCTGAGCGGCTTCCATAATGTCAAAAAAGAAAAGGGAGGCTCTCAGTGCTCCCAAGTCATCAGCTGATTGGGTAAGTGCCCACTGTCCTGAGCTCTGCTTTCTGCCTGTGTGTGATGTACCCGGGGGAAACGGAATGACAGGTTTTAATTTTTAATGATATTTTATTACAGAAGTATTCCTACTTTGTGAAAGATCCAACGGGGGAAATCAGAGGCTCACTGACAAGACTGCCATAGTGACCCTTTGTGACAGAGAAGACTCAAGCCACACTGACCATGCCTGTAATTCACTGCTAATCTGAATAGATCAGGAGAGAATATACAAATCTGAGCAACTCACTGTAAAGATGAGAGTCGTGGCAATGAATCCACACTTTCTCTAAAGTGAACTTTGTCACTTCGAGACAAAATAGCTGGCTCTTTCAGTGTGAGGAAAAGTTTCCAGCTGACCTAGTTTGGTGCTGAGGACCCGAAGGAGGGAAATAAATTGCAAAATTCTCAACTTAATACCAATACCAACATGGTTGCTGGCAATTTGGGGTTTAAACAGTCTAGCCCTCAAGCTCATTGCTTTATAGGTTTGATCTGTAAGTAAGAATTTCCAAAGAGGCTGTGTGCTGGAAGGCTCATGCTTTCATTTATCTAACTCTATTGATCACCTGCCAGGCATTCAGCTAGATGCTGAGAATAGAGCATGAAGAAACCATATTTCTAACTTCATGGAGCTAACCATCTAACAAGGGTACTGAGAACATAAATTCCTGCTAGATATCTGGGAGAACTTGGAGGAAGACTCTCGCAAGGGATAATAAAGGGCTGAAGTCTGGAGGAAACCACTGTGTGTGTGTTTGTGTGTGTGTGTGTGTGTGTGTTTGTGTACATACATACGTATACATATATTTGGAGAAAAACTGGGAGAATTTGGTAATATTTAATGTTGGGGGTCAGAAAAATTATAGCAGGGTGAGTTCAAGTTTTTGGCTTGACTGACAGTGGGATCTCTCCCGGGAGAAAACATGCAGTGGAAGGTTTAGTGAGGAAGACAATAGGCTCAGGTTTGAACAAGCTGAATGTAAGGAGCTTACAGGGCATTGGAACACATGTGTCTAGGACACAAAGGTATCTGTGAAGTTTAGGCAAGAGATGGTGGGGTTGTAGGTACATGTGGGTCAACGTATCTGGTAGTTGAGCCATAAGAATAGATGAAACTGCTCAGCATCTGTAGGGAAATAAGATTAGAAGGTTGAGCATAATATCCTGGGGTGGCGGGGGGAAACCCAACGTTTAAAGACAGGATGAAGAATTAGAATCCACAAAGGATACCAAGAAGGAACTGACAACAAAGAGGCTGGAGAGATGATTGGGCAAGAACAGTGTCACAACCACCAAATGGGGAGAGAGTTCCAAAGTGGGAGTGGTCCGCCATGTCCAGTGCTCTACAGCGGGCCAACATGCCATTGTACTCAGCAGCTGGGAAGGACCATGGTGACCCTGGCAAAAACACTGTCACTGACAGGAGAGTGATGGAAGCCAGACTGAGGAGGGCTGATGAGTGAATAGGAAGAGAGGAAATAAGAGAGAATGAGTAAAGATTAGCGTTCCAATACTTGACAGCCCAGCAGAATTACCCAGGGTACTTGCTAAAAAAGAAACCAGATATCTTAGCCACACTCCGAATCTTCTGAATCAAAAACCTCTGAAGGGGAGCCTAGGAATCCATATTTTCTCAGGCTCCCCTCGTGACTCTGATGTAAAGGTTGGTTGGGAACAGACTATTGTCTCAAGACACATGGCAACAAACAGAAGGAGCGAGATGGGGCAGGAATCTGATTTAGATGGGAGTGGAAAGCAGGGATCAGCATGGGAGACACTCAAGCTTATTTATAGGCTGGTGTCAGGCGGGAGCTAAAGGGGAGGTCATGGTGTCAGGAGAGAAGAGGCAGAAGATCTTGGGCATGTTAACTACTTGCCACATAGTAAGAACTCAATAAAATGTTAGTCTTTTTTCTCCTTTCATTTTCCCTTTAGGAGAATGAAATTTCTAGCACAGTTATGAGTAATTGAATTCTCTCACTGAATCCACATCTTGATTCATTTCCAGTTAAACTGATTAATAAAGAATGACCAGCTTGTAGGGAAAGATCTGGGTGCATGCTACAAATTAATTGGGTCTGCTATAGAGTGCTGCAGTTTTAGAAGTATCTTATGTTAGAAAAGTTGTACATCCTTTCTCTTGTCACTATTTTAATCCTGAATGATTGAGAAGCCAAGCTGCCTGAGAACAGAATAGAAGTTCGACTACAGTATGAAAAGAAAATCTGATGTACTTTTCCCTTCAAAAAGTCTACGGTACTATCATTTCAAGGAAGACTTCCGGAGAGCACTGCGTCTGTGTATGTGTGTGTACACACGCATGTGCATTCACCCTTCTTGTTTTGGAAGATCTGGCTGCGAAGTCACCACCTTAAATGATAGCTCCACACACATGACTTCATAATAGTCTCCACAGCAACTGTGAGTGATATTACGAACCTGTCTGGGATTAAATGGGAAAGATAAGCAAGAAGACAAGAGTGGACAATCTCCTAAGCAACAAATGCACTTTTTCCATGGAAACACCCGCCTTGTGGAAAAGAAATGGAAACACAGATAATAGACATAGGTATACAATAGTTCCTAAATATAGCATTTCACTAAGCACTCTGTCAATTGCAATTTAAAGAACATTCAACCTGTGAGAATAATCGCTGGAAGAAAAGCTTCCCCCAGTTTAATGTTTCACGAGAGGAGGGCAAAGGCATTTTTCTTGAAGTCAGTCATCACATATCATCACAGCTGCTCACAAAAGAGGGCAAATGTGAATGAAGCAAGATATTAGTGAGCTTTCAGGCTCGCTCCACTTAAAAAAATGCCAAAGAACAGAAGCCAAACTTAATAAGCCAGATAAAATTATGAATAGGTAATTAGCATTATAAAAATCCCCTTATGAAGAGAATCGAGCTAGATTCCTTTGAAATAGTAAGCTCCCTAGTGAACGTGTGATAAAATTTACATTCTAAGAGTTATTTAAACAGCGATTTTAGGGGTGCCTGAGTGGTTCAGTCAGTTGAGCATCCAACTCTGGGTTTTTGGCTCTGTCATGATCCCAGGGCGGTGAGATTGAGCCCCATGTCAGGCTCTGAGTTGAGCAGGGAGTCTGCTTGGGATTCTTCTTCTCTTCCTCTGCCCCTTTGCCCTGCTCGCGTGCTCTCTCTCAAAAAGAAACAACAACAATTTTAGGAAATATTTGCTAAATGTGACAATGACACAGGGCACATATGCGTTACTCAGAAGTTAAAGCCCCACTGCTGATGGCCCACTATGTGCAGACACCATGCTGTGCCCCGGACATCCAATATCTGAGCTATCCTGGTCAACAACCAAATAAGGAAGGCTGTATTTGTCCTGTGGGTCAAATGAAGAAATGGTGACTATGCAAAAAACACTCCCCAGGACACACAGTAGGTGCAAGTATTGATTCAGACCTATTCTCTGACTCCAAAGCCCTCGCTCTCTTCACTGGGCTCTGTCATCCTCCTGCACAGGTCTGTCCACTTATGAAGCTGTTCATACCAGACCTCTTCCCATAATCCTTTCATGATTAATGTCAACTCATCCTCATAATGCTGTCACCCTATTTATCAATGCCATGCACATTTTGTTCTCTACATTATCAGCACTGACTGTTAGAGGAAGGGAAGACTTCAAGAAAACCTGTCCAGGTAAGTCATTTTATTGCTGGGAAAACCAAAGTCCAAAGAGAGTAAATTCCACCCACAGAAATGAGAATTGAATCACATGCTGGTCTGGCTCTCAAACCACAGCTTCTTCCCACCCCACACCCTCTGTGACCTATAATCCTTGTTATTTATTGTTGATAAATTATTTTCCTAAGTGGGCTCTCTATCCCTTCTTCCTTACCCCTCTTTTCACATCTTTCAGCTATAAATTCCTCAAGATTTAAGGGGCATTTTACATGATCAAAGTTTAAAAAAAAATTTGTAATGTTTATTCAATTTTGAGAGAGAGAGAGAGAGACAGAGTGTGAACGGGACAGGGGCAGAGAGAGAGGGAGACACAGAATCTGAAGCAGGTTCCAGGCTCTGGAGTGTCAGCACAGAGCCCAACATGGGGTTTGAACTCATGAACCGGGAGATCATGACCTGAGCCAAAGTTGGATGCTCAACCAACTGAGCCACCCAGATGCCTGTACATGATAAAATTTTTAAATCCCAGGGAACAGTTTCCTAAAGGATTCCCTGCTGTTAACTGCCATATAGTGACACTTGTAGAGGAGGCACCTGCCTCTTCCCACCCTTCCCCAGCCCATCTCAAAGTTGTACTTCTCAGGCTGTATTTATCTTTTGGATGCAACAGAACCTTCCCCTCGGACTCAAGCCACTGACTTTTTTTGCTCTTTGAGGGCCACTGAAATCACTGTGTGTGTCTTCCTTACCAATCTTTGTATAAAGAGGTCTCTCTCATTAATCTGTGACGAGCAGTGATTAATGGGAACATGAGTTACATGCATATCAAAGAAGACCCCAATGATTCAACAACATTCAATTTTCTCAGAGGGCCATTAAAAAGTAAGACATCCGTAGATTACCTATCACTAATAAATGGGGATTTACAGACTGATTAAAATTCACAGGGTGAGGAGGTCCATGCCTATCTCAGCAATGCAGCAGCTTCATTAGTAAAATTTACTCATTTTCTTCTTAAGTATAGGTCACCGGACGAATTAAAAGTGTAGTTGCATCAAGTAACTCTTACTGGCATGGAGAGCGTTACTGATGGGGCACCCTCCATATCAGAACAAGTACCATGCACATGGACCAGGAGAAATAAAATAAGCAACCTTAACAGGTGGCAGAGCCAATGGAGTGGAGGAGACCTGCCATGCCAGTCCCGTGACCACAATCTCATTTCCTCCACACACTCCTTAATGCTTTGTTGGGCTGGGGAGAAAAATCCAAACCTCTTCACCATCATTCCAGGTCGTCTCCATCAGGACCAAGTTCCTGAACGACTTCCCATTCATTCTGAAGCTGCCATGTACGAGAAACTTTAGTGTTTTATGGGATGTAATAATCAGCCCGATAAAGAATCCTAGCAAGTATCGGAAAAAGAAGCCATGGAGTCATTTGGCAAATGAACTCATTAAGGAAAACACAAGGTTCTTTTTTGGAAGAACAAAAAAACTGGGATATACGACAAACTCCCTTTCCCTTGATCTAAAAAATCTTTCTGCTTAACCAGAAAATTGATATACACACATTCTGTTTTGGCACCTCTCTAACCCAAAAAGCCCCAGGATTTGTTTTGTTTTGTTTTTGTTTTTAATTCCCCGATCACATCAGGCTACCAAGTTCAATCCCAACTTTTGAAACTACAATCTCAATTTTCTTTCTTTAAAATTAACTCTCAATAACAATAATTTAGGCAAATTCAACTCTAGCACTTTTTTTCAGTTGTGGAGAAAAACTACCATAGATGAGTTCAATTCAGGCCTTGGGGCTGCTCCAGGGGCTAGAATAAAAGGAGTTTTCCAGAGTAACACTTGGTCGTTTTCCAAACCTCAGGCATCCTCCAGCTAATCCTCCATTAGGATGTCATTTGTTTGGTTCGCTTCAAAGCTCTGACTACTTTCTTGCATTTTTCTGAAAACAACGAGTTTCCTGTGGAAATCATTTTGTCAGGTAATTTGGCAAGTCGCTCACAGTGTTCATCAATTTCAGGGCTTTAATTAAAGCCAGGCAGTCCCTCTACCCGACGTGATTCTTCTCTTTGGGTCACAATTCATCTCTGCCTTCAGCAGGACCCAATGTTTCAAAGTGAGAGAGGAGAGGAATCTTAGGCCTGGGGTGAAGCTAAGTATGTCTCCAGGTTTGGGCAATACTGAGTATCTGGCTTTACCACAAAACAAAACAAAACAAAACAAAACAAAACAAAACAAAACAAAACACCAAAAACAGGTGAAGGACAGATACTTGGTTTACTGACTTAGGGGCTGACAATCTACCCACCCTACCTGGCCCCAAAGAGCATTGAATGACCATAGCCGATGACAACTGGGGAAACTAAAGAATCAGTGTGGCGTCTGAGTATATTTAGCTGCTAAATTTGACAGCAACATCTTTGCTCTCGGGGCTCTTGGGCTGCATTTTGTTGGGAGCTCCAGCTGACAGTACGATTGTGGAGAGCTTCTAGAAGCTGGTTTTGCTGGCCTCAGGTGTCATTCTCAGCAATAACAGTCACTATCCTGGGGGGGGGGTGGTGGTGGTGGGACTTGAAACATGGATTAATGTCATCCAAGAAGAATGTCTCCGATGCCATAGAATGTGACAGCCCATATGTAAGCTGGACAGCCCATGGTTTCTCCACAGCACCACCCCCTCAGGCACTGTAATAAGACTAAGCCAATAAAGCCAGATAAACATAGAAATGAAGGTTCTGCAAAGGCATAAAGTAAAAGTCATAAAAGCAAGCAGCTTATGTGACTATGATACTATAATATATTTAAGCAAAATGTGGCATGGGCAGCATAGCATGAAACTGATTTTCATCCATCAAATCTCCTTCTCCTGCGTTCTCAGTGTGTGGCCCCACATCCACTGTTATGGGCTGAACTATATCCACCTAAACAACTATGTTGGGAGTTCTGACACCTAGTACCTCAAAATGTGATCTTATTGAGAGGGAGGGTCTTTGCAGAGGTTATCAAGTTAAAATGAGGTCAGTAGGGTAGGCCTTCATCCAATAAGATTGATGTTCTTTTTTTAAAAATTTTAAAATGTTTATTCATTTTTGAGATAGAGATAGAGAGAGAGAGAGAGAGAGAGAGAGAGAGAGAGAGAGAGAGAGGGAAATTGAGCACAAGAACAGGGGAGGGGCAGAGAGAGAGGGAGACACAGAATCCCAACCAGGCTCCAGGATCTGAGCTGTCAGCACAGAGCCGACCCGGGGCTCAAACCCATGAGCTGTGAGATCATGACCTGAGCTGAAGTCAGACGCTTAACTGATTGAGCCACCCAGGTGCCCCATAGACTGATATTCTTAAAAAAGAAATTTGGAAACAGAGACAGATATACGTAGAGGAACAAGCACATGAAGGGACGAAAAGGGAAGCTGGCCAACTGCGTACCAAGCAGAGAGGCTTTTTCCCTCATGATCCTCCTGACTCCTTGATTTTAGACTTTTAGACTTTTAGCCTCAAGAACTGCCAGACAATAAATTTCTGTTCAAATCGTCCAGTTTGTGGTACTTTTTACAGCAGCCCTAGAAAACTAGAACACCCACCAAGCCAGACAGTGGCATTTCCTCTCTCAATTTGTCCCTCTCAAGAGGTAGGGGTGTGAGAGGGGGGAGAGAAACAGAGAGAGAAAGAGAGAGAGAGAGAGAGAGAGAGAGAGAGAGAGAGAGAGAGATTTTTAGACTCTGTTCACTTTCTCTACCCCATTGTCAGACTTTGGTTCAGACCACATCATCTTTCATGTGGATCACACCACAGGCCTCCCGCGGGTCAGCTGGCCTCGCATCTCTCCATCTTCCACTTCTCCCTGTTGCCCAGGTGGTCTTTCTACAATGCAGACCTGTTTCTAAGCCTTTAATGTGTACCTCCTGGCATCAGGATCGAGGCAGTGTCCTTGGCCTAGACTCTGCACGCTAGACCGTTCAGGATCTGATTTGGACAACTTCTCCTAGACTTTCATCCGGGTAATTTTCCCTCCCTCAAATCCATGGTTCCATCCATACACGGTTTTCTAAGGCTGCCAGGCTCATCTACCTGCGTGTACTCGTTTCTGTTCCTCTCTCTGCAGAGAACACCCTCCCTGTTGTTCTTCACCAAGCAAAATACTGCCCACCCCCAGCCCGCGGTCATCACTTTCAAGGGCTTCTTTGTGAAGCTTTCTCTGACCCCAGTTGGGCTTAGTTATTATCTCCAAATGCCCCCACAGCACCTGTGCACAGCTCTGTCAAGAGACTTACTAGACTGCACTGTGATCGTGTCTTGCTTGTGAACAATTTAGAAGCAGGAGCTGTGACTTGTGCACCTATGTATTCCTGTTTGCTTGGGCATCTAGCACAGCGCTGGGCACACGGTAAGAGCTTCACACATATCTGTTCCATACACTAAAAAGCTGTAATATTTAAAAGCAGGCAATACTAATTCTGTAACACTCAAAATGTTATAGTTCAAAAATAATCACAGTATCTTTCTCCCCTCGGCCACAATTTAGGATGCTTTAGAGAGCAGTAAACGAGTGATAGATTATCTTGCCCTCATACAACACGGATGTGGCATGTTCTCATTCTCTTACAGTACACATAACAAAAAACATGAGTTCACATATCCTCTGTGGATCCATCTGACTTCAGACTAATTAGGACCAATCGGATTCAAGTCAACTCCATGTAATTCTAAGAAGCACGTATGTACTGCGAGTCCTGCGGTATGGTGCACATTGGAGGGGGTGGGGGTGAGGAAGGCAGGTAGTAGGGGGAAGATGAAAATTATGAAAGTGAATAAGAAAGATCCCCCTGTTCAGTAAGCTCACACACAGATCACTAAGGGAAGCATACTTCCTTCTCTGCGATATTTAATTAGGCTGCTACATGGAACTGAGGAGGGTCGGCGTGACAGAGACAGACTGTGTTCAGGTTCTTTTCTAAATGTTGAAGATGATGTCAGGGCTGCACGCCAAGGCTTTCCAGAGCGAGTAGTGAGAGAGACCCAGACATCCCTGGGGACCGTCTTGTTAGGGGAGGTGCTTTGAATCCAAACTTGCTGGGAGGCCACTGGGGATCAGCACTTGGTCAGGGTCCCACAGATCATGGAAACCACCCAGGAACAGGGCCTTTAAGTCTTTAGGAGGAAGCTGGTTCACACAGCAGAAGCAAATGTGAGGCTACCTTTGCAGCCAAGTTTCTTACGGGGAGTACTGGGGAAGAAGAATATAATTTCAGGCAGAAGATTTAAACTCCTTTTTATTAACCTCTGTGGCTTCACTCTGAAACTACTAGGACTCAGACGAGAACTCTACGTGACCCTGCACTTGAGAAGCCTCCTTCCTCTTCTTTTAGCTGATTGTTCTCTACTTCTTCCTAAATCTTGTGAAAACAGGTCACGCATAACTTCTGATGTCTGATGCTTCCACTTGAAGGTTGATATATAAATACACACAGCATGCGTGGTTCTTATCACAAAGCAAAACCTCAAATGCTCCCAGGAGTCAAGGCTGAGGAAGCAGCGAGGTGGATTCGCAATCAAATCTCACTCAAACAATGGTCTCACCCTCCATCTCTCTGCCTGTGTAAACACCTGGCGTTATACACGCTCTACTGCCTACAAAGAACTGCTCAGCAAGGAAGTTTTGGGAATACTGTCTATGACCAATAAATAATATTTACTACAAAAGATAACTGCATTAATACGAGAGGCCAATTTCAGGAACTCTTTCATGCTTATGTTCTACCAAATTTTTTAAGGTGCTAGGAGAAAACTAACCAGGGGCTAACGAGAAGGGCTGAATTGTTACTTACAACAGAGTACCCATTCAACAAGCCCCTAAATCTGTGGGTCTAAAATTTCAATACCTTTGGGGCATCTGGGTGGCTCAGTCGGTTAACATCTGACTCTTGATTTCAGCTCGGGACATGATGTCACAGTTCGTGGGATAGAGCCCCGTGTGAGGCTCTGCACTGAGTGTGGAGGCTGCTTGGGATTCTCTCTCTCTCTGTCTGCTCCTTCCTCACTTGTGCAAGCACGCTCTCTCTCTTTCTCTCAAAATACATCAAATAAACTTAAAAAAAATAAAATTTCAATACCTTGGAATTATGTGGGTTGTTGAAATGCAGATTCGTGGGTGGCATGCAACCCAAAGCTACTGTGCCAAAATCTGATTTTTAATTTTTTTAATGTTTATTTATTCTTGAGAGAGAGAGAGAAACAGTGTGAGTGGGGGAGGGGCCGAGAGAGAGAGAGAGAGAGAGAGAGAGAGAGAGAGAGAGACAGACAGATAGAATCTGAAGGAGGCTCCAGACTCTGAGCTGTCAGCACAGAGCCCCATGCGGGGCTTGAACCCATGGAATGCGAGATCATGACCTGAGTCGGAGTCGGACGCTTAGACTGAGCCACCCGGGTGCCCCCAAAATCTGATTTTTAAATAAGCACCCAAGGGGCTTCTGATAGAATGTCTCTGCAGATCAAGCCATGAGAAACAACACTGAATGTTCCTTCAGGCTGGCTTTTCTTATATGCTCCGACAAATTTCATGCCATTCGTATCAGGTGAACTCAAGCAACTCAGAGCACAGACTTTAGGAATCACAACACTCACAGAACAGCATGGATTAGAAGGATACATCTTCACAGTTAAAAAACAAAATCAAAACCAAACCCCTCCCCCCCCAAAAAAAAAACAAAAACAAAAACCCCACAAAAACAAGCAGAGGAACAATGCTGATCAGTAAGGGTAAAGGAAAGAAGATGGTCAGGAGCTACATGTGCTGTGGAAACTAATGATGTTGCAGCGGCATCTGGAGGAGTGAGCCAGATCACACAGTGAAGCTTCTGCCGAAAGTCTTTGTGGGACACTTGATTCTCTCTACCTGCACAAAAGAATTGATCTGGTTGAATGAGCTTCCACATCTCAAGGAGGAGGATTTGGGAATGAAATACAAACAATAAGTGTTTGTATGAAGTTGGTGATTTAATCCCTTGGGAAAAACAGTTATTTCCCAACGATCTTAACACTAATTTTTCTTTTCTTCTGACTTCTTGCACAAGACAAAGAATTCTTTTGCTCTGTGTCTCTTTTTTTGGGTACTCTTGATTCCCAGATGAACCTACCACATACCTAAATGCATTCTCTGGTTGACTGGGAAGGAGGCGTTCTGATAGGGATAAAAGGCAGAATTAAATTTTGGGATCATAACAGGGAGTAGTTTTCAAGATACAGCCTTGATTTAGGATGGTAATTGTAATCGACTGCATGTTTGTATCTACCCCAGCCCCCCTCCCCCCCAATTTGTATGTTGAAACCCTAATGCCCAATGTGATATTTGGGGGTGGGGTCTTTGGGAGGCTATTAGGTTATGAGGGTAGAATCCTCATGATGGGATTAGTGCCCTTATAAAAAGAGACACATGAGAGCCTGGTGCTGGGTCTGACACACAGTTCACTGCTGGAGACTGACAGAGAAATTGGGGTGCCTGGGTGGCTCATTCGGTTAAGCATCAGACTCTTGCTTTCAGCTCAGGACATGATCTCACAGTTTGTGAGTTTGAGCCCTGCATTGAACTCTGCACTGACATCCTGGAGCCTGCATGGGATTCTCTGTCTCTCTGTTTCTCTCTCTGCCCCTCCCCTGCTTGCTCTCTATCTGTTTATCTCTCAAAATAAATAAATAAACATTAAAAAAAAGAGAGACACCTACATAACAGCAACAGATTACACAATCTTCTCTACAACACAAAGAACATTCTTTGGGATAGGCCATACAGCATTCAATAAATTTACAAATATTAAAATCATGCAAAATATGTTCTCTCACCAAAGAGGAATGAAATAAAAAAAAAATAGAAGGGAATTTTGGAGTTCCTTATGTAAGTGGAAAATCGCAGAGGAGATTAGAAGTACGTTGAGATAAATGAGAACAAAAGTATAACAGACTAAATGTGTGAGATGCAGCTAAAAAGTGCTTTAAGAAAAATTTCAGGGGCACCTAGGTAGCTCAGTCAGTTAAGTATCCAGCTCTTGATTTTGGCTCCGGTCACGATCTCACGGTTTGTGAGATCAAGCCCTGAGACAGACACTGAGCTGACAGCCTGCTTGGGATTCTCTCCCTCTCTTTCTGCCCCTCCCCCACTCTCTCTCAAGCTCGCATTTTCTCCCTCTCTCAAAATAAATAAATACATTTAAAAAAAAATAAGTAAAAAAGAAAAAGAAAAATTTCAGATCAAACCTAAACTTGCTACCTTAAGGAGCTGGAAAAGAAGACCTAAAACCTAAACCTAAAACCATATGGAAGGAAACAATAGAGATAATAGTGTAAATTAATAAAATAAGGAAAACAAAACAAAAGCTGGTTTTTTTAAAAGATCAACAAAATGGGCAAACCTTTAGTTAGAGTGACCAAGAACAAGAACAGAGAAGACTCAAATTACAGAATTCAGGAATGAAAGGCAGGGGTGGGGTGAGGGGTGAGGGGTGAGGGGACATTACTATTGACCTTACAAAAACAAAAGGGTTTATAATGGAGAATTATGAAGATTTCCAAGGCATTTCCAAAATTAAAAATATATTTCAAAAAATAGATAACTTAGAATAAACAAAAAATTCCTTCAAGAAAACTACCAAAACTGACAGATGAGGAAAGAGGCAACCCAAATACACCTACAGGTATAAAGATTGAATTAATAGTACTAAAACTTTTTAAAAAAACCTCCCATTAAATAAAAGCCCAAGTTCCAATTGCTTCACTGATGAATTCTACTGAACATTTAAAAATGACTTAATACCAATTCTTCACAATTTTTTTCAAAAATTATGGGAGAAGGGAACACTTCCCAATTCATTCTATGAGGGTAGTATTACCCTGACACCAACCATCATTAAGAAACTACAAAATTATATCTTTTATGAATATATCTGTAAAAGTTTTCAACAATAAGCTAGCAAATTGAATCTAGCAAAGTATAAAAGGGATTATGCAACATGTCCAATTGAGATTTATCCCAGGAATACAAGGTTGGTTTAACATCCAATAATCAATCAATAAAATACTCTATTTCAATAGATTACAGAAAAAAAAATCACATGATCATCTCAATAGACTAAAAAGAAGAGAAAAGGTTTGACAAAATCCAATGACCCTTTCATAATTAAAATACTAAACAAATTAGGAAGAGAAGACTTCTACTTGATAAAGGGCATCTATAAAAAACATAAACACAACTAACATAAAAATTCATGGTGAAAGGCTGGATGCTTTCCCTCTAAGTTCAGAAGTAAGATAAGGACATATGCTCTTGCCACTTCAACTCAACATTTTATTGGAGATTCTAGCCAGAGTAATTAGCAAGAAAAAGAAATAAAAGACATTAAGGTTGGAAAAGAAGTAAAACTATCTCTATTTGTAAATGACATATTCTTATATACAGATAACCCGAAGGGATCCACAAAGAAACATTAGAGCTAATGAGTTTAATGAATTCAGCAAGGCTCCAGGGTACAAGATCAATATATCAAAAAAAATCAATTCTCTATATATACTACAATTAAACAATCCAACAATGAAATTAAAAAAGTAATTCCAGCCACAGTAGCATCAAAAAGAATGAAATAATTAGGAATTAGTTTAACAAATAAGTGTAACACATGTACTCTAAAAACTACAAAATACTGTTGAAATAAATTAAAGACATAGAAAGATATACATTGTTCATAGATCAGAAGACTAAATATTGTTAAGATGGCAATACTCCCCCAAATTACCTAAAGATTCAAACAATACATACCAGCTGGTTTATTTTCTTTCTTTTTTCTTTTTTGTTTCTTTTCTTTTCCTTTTTTTTTTTTAATTTTTTTTTCAACGTTTATTTATTTTTGGGACAGAGAGAGACAGAGCATGAACGGGGGAGGGGCAGAGAGAGAGGGAGACACAGAATCGGAAACAGGCTCCAGGCTCTGAGCCATCAGCCCAGAGCCTGACGCGGGGCTCGAACTCACGGACCGCGAGATCGTGACCTGGCTGAAGTCGGACGCTTAACCAACTGCGCCACCCAGGCGCCCCTCTTTTCCTTTTTTTTAAGAAATTAACAAGTTGAGGAGCACCTGGGTGGCTCAGTTGGTTAAGCATTGACTTCAGCTCAGGTCATGATTTCACAGTTCATGGGTTTGAGCCCCATGTAGGGCTCTGTACTGACAGCTCAGAGCCTGGAGCCTGCTTGGGATTCTGTGTCTCCCTCTCTCTCTTCCTCTCCTCCTGCCCACGGTCTGTCTGTCTGTCTGTCTCTCTCTCTCAAAACTAAATAAACATTAAAAAAAAAAAGAGTACATTTAAAAAAAACCCCAGAAATTAACAAATTGACCTTGAAACTCGCTAGCATTAGGATAGATTTACAGTGCTATGGAACAGAATTGAGAGTCCAGAAATAAACCCTTACATTAATGACCAACTGATTGGCAGCAAAAGTGCCAAGACAGGGGGCTTCTGGCAGAGTAGGAGGATCCTAACCTCACCTTCTCACTTGACACTCACATTAGTGTAAAGAATCCAGAAAAATACCTGAAGACCATCAAGCACACCCTCCACAGCTAAATGTAGAAAAGAGGCAGCAACGAGGAGGGCAGGAAGGGTAGAGACTAGCACTTCCACCTGTGGGACTGTCCAGGGCAGGGAGGGACACCTCAGGCAAGGAGAGAGGAAGAGAAATAGCTTCATATACTGGGGAGGCCACACAGGAAAGACAAATCCCCATAACATTTGGCTTTGAAAACCAGAGAAGCTGAATTTCATGAGTTCTTACAACCAACAAACTTAAAACCTGCTAATTGGCTCTGGGACAGCCAAGAAGGGCAGGGAAAATTGAGTCCCCACACTTAAAGAGACAGCACAACAAACAGCTACTGGGAAATACGACATAGAAGCAGCACTCAGAAAAATGCCTGGAACATACAGGAGGGAGATTTGTTTACTAATCTCAAACACGTGCTAGAGGGGCAGGGATCTTTAAGAGACTTCTCTAGGAACAAAGGACCTTGTCAGCACCATTTCTTTTCCCCAACCCCCCAGCCCAAACAGGCCCTTGATGACACTCCCTACCTAACTTGCTAAACCACAGCCACACCCTCACATTCCCCTGTGGACCTGCCTGCTCTGGCCAGCCCTCAGCTCCAGGTCTCCTCCCTCAGCGGACCGACTCAACCTTCCTAACATTCTGTGATCCACCCTCATCCTGCGTGCTTCTGTTGACCCATCTCCTCCAACACACTCTTGCCCAGAGCCCACCCAAAGTGGTACCACAAGCCTGGCAGTGTTCAAGGAGCTCCAACAGGGGCAGCCTCATGCCAGAGTGACTCCTGCCCCACGAAGAGGGAAAGATAACCACAAATACCAGTCAGACTGCGGTCCCAGCAGTGGGCTGGGGACACGAAACTGGTCTGACTGCAGGTCCTGTCCATAAATGACAGCTTCTCAGGGGACAAAATAAGAAAAACACCTTGCATTCAGTGTTATGGCATGTCTGCCAAACGTCTGCTCTTACTCAAATGAAGCCCCAGGGGACCTCAGACTGGTCAACTAACAGTACAGGGACCAAACCCTGTCCCTGCAGGCAAAGAGAGCCACTGCAGATGACTGGACTAAAGGCAAAGTGACCCAGCCACAACAGCAAGATGCATGCATCACACATAGGAGACACCCCTGAAGTGCCAGGTTCTGGGGAGCAGGGGACACCACACTGCAGGGCACTACAGGACCTCTCTTTCACAAGGCCATGTGGCTGACTACCCTAACACGCAGAAACAGAGTCAGTCAAAATGAGGAAAGAGAGGAATATGTCTCAAATGGAATAAACAAACAAAAACCCCACTAGAACAGATCAATGAAACAGAGCTGGTTCTTTGAAAAGATCAACAAAATTGATAAGCCTCTGGCCAAATTCTTCAAAAAAAGAAAGAAGAAAAAAAAGAGAGGACTCAAACAAAATCAGAAATGAAAGAGGAGAAATAATAATCATCACCACAGAAAGACAAAGGATTATAAGAGAATATTATGAAAAAGTATGTGCCAACAAACTGGAAAATCTAGAAGAAATTTCTAGCAACATATAAACTTCCAAAACTAAATTAGGAAGAAATAGAAAATTTGAACAGACCTATTGCCAGCAATAAACTGAATCATTAATCAAAAAACTCCCAACAAACAAAAGTCCAGGACCAGACAGCTTCACAAGTGAATTCTGTCAAACATTTAAAGAACAGTTCATACCTATTTTTCTCAAACTAGTCCAAAAAATAGAAGAGGGATAAACACATCAGAATGCATTCTATGAGGCCTATCAGCACTACCCTGATACTGAAACCATTCCATAACACTGAAACAACACTCCATAAAAAGGAAACTACAGGCCAATATCTCTGATGAACATAGATGTAAAAATCCTCAACAAAATATTAGCAAACTGAATCCAACAATACATTAAAAAAATCATTCGCCACAATCACGTGGGATTTATTCCTGAGATGCAAGTTTGTTCAATACTCACAAATCAATCAACATGATACATTACATCAACAAGAGAAAGGATAAAAAAAACATTTCAATAGATGCAGAAAAAGCATTTGACAAAGTACAACATCCATTCATGATAAAAATTCTGAACAAAGTAGGTTTTGAGGGAACATACCTGCACATAATAAAGACCATATATGAAAAACCCGTAGCTAACAACATATCCAGTGGTGAAAACCTGAGTCCTTCCCCTAAGGTCAGGAACAAGATAAAGATGTCCACTCTCATTAGTTTATTCAACATAGTATTGTAAGTCCTAGCCACAGCAATCAGACAACAAAAAGAAATAAATGGCATCCAAATTGGTAAGAAGAAATACTTTCACTATTTGCAGATGGCATGATACTATATATAGAAAACACTAAAGAGCCCACCAAAAAAACACCAACTAGAACTGATTAATGAATTCAATAAGGTCACAGGATAGAAAATCAACACACAGAAATCTATTCCATTTCTATATACCAATAGTCAAGCAGCAGAAAGAAATTAAGAAAACAACCCCATCTGCAATTGCACCAAAAATAATAAAATACCTAGAAGTAAACTTAACCAAGGAGTTAAAAGGCCTATACTCTGTAAAATAGAAAACATTGATGCAAGGTATTCACAATGACACAAACAAGTGGAAAGACATTCCATGGTCATGGATTGGAAAAACAAACATTGTGAAAATATCCCTACTACCCAAAACAATCTACATATTTAATGGAATCTCTACCAAAATAACAACATTTTTCACAGAACTAGAACAAACAGTCCTAAAATTTGTATGGAACCACAAAAGACCTCAATAGCCAAAGCAATCTTGAAAAAGAACAACAAAACTGGAGATATCACAATCCCAGATTTCAAGATACTCTACAAAGTTGTAGCAATCAAAACAGTATGGTACTGGCACAAAAACAGATGCCTACATATAGAACAGAAAAGAGTTCAGAAATGAACCCACAATTATATGGATAATTAATCTTTGACAAAGCAGGCAAGAATATGCAATGGGAAAAAGATAATTTCTTCAACAAATGGTGTTGAAGCTACATGCAAAAGAATGAAACTGACCAGTTTTTAACACCAAACACAAAAATAATAAACTCAAAATGAACTAAAGACCCCATGTGAGATCTGAAACCATAAAAATCCTAGAAGAAAGCACAGGCAGTAATTTCTCTGACATTGGCTGTAGCAACATCTTTCTAGACGTGTCTCCTGAGGGAAGGGAAACAATGGCAAAAATAAACTATTGGGACTACAAAATAAAAAGCGTTGGCACAGCAACACAAACAGATAACAACACTAAAAGACAGCTTAGTGAATGGGAGAAAATATCTGCAAATAACATATTTGGTAAGGTTAGTATCTAAAATATATAAAACACTTAAACAACTCAACACCCAAAAACAAATAATCCAGTTAAAAATGGGCAGAAGACATGAACAGATATTTTTCCAAAGAAGACATACAGATGGTCAAAAGACACATGAAAAGATGTTCAACATCACTCATCATCGGGGAAATGCAAATCAAAACTATGAGATACCACTTCATACCTAAAAACAACACAAGAAACAACAGGTGTTGGTGAGAATGTGGAAAAAAAGAAATTTTAGTGTGCTGTTGGTAGAAATGTAAACTGGTGCAGCCACTGAGGAAGACCGTATGGAGGTTCCTCAAAAATTTAAAAATAGAACTACCATATGATCCAGTAATTCCACTACTGGGTATACACAAAGGATACAAAAGCACTAATTCAAAAACCCCTATGTTTATTCAGCATTGTTTATAATAGACAATATATAGAAGCAGCCCAACTGTCCATTGGTAGATAAATGGATAAAAAAGGTATATATGTGTACACACACACACACACACACACACACACACACACACTGGAATAGTACTCAGCCATAAAAAAAAAGAATGAATCTTGGCATTTGCAACAACATGGATGAATCTAGAAAGTATGCTGATAAGTGAAATAAGTCAGTCAGAAACAGACAAATACTATATGATTTCACTCATACGTGGAATTTAAGAAACAAAACAAATGAACCAAGAAAAAAGACAACCCAAAAAAGAGACTCTTAACTATAGAGGATAAACTGATGGTGACCAGAGGGGAGGTGGGTGGGGGCATGAGTGAAATTGGTGATGGAGATTAAGAGTACACTCATGATGAGCACTGAGTAATATATAGAATTGTTGAGTCACTTTGATGTCCATCTGAAACTAATATAACACTGTATGTTAACTATACTAGATTTAAATAAAATAAATAAGTAAATACAATTAATCTCCATATCAGGAAAGAAAATGTACTAAGATAATTTAGTGGAAACAGAACAGTCTATATAACAAATGGTTCTGGGGCAAGTATCTCTACATGCAAATGAATAAAGTTAGATCTCTACTAAGACTATCTAAAAAAGAAAAAGACTCAAATGGAATCTTAGAATAAAATACAGATTCAATCGTTGTGACCTTGGCTTAGGTGAACACTTCTTAGATATGACATCAAAAACATATGTGACAAAACAAAACAAAAAATAAATTCGAAATCATAAAAATTTTAAACCTTTGTTCTTCAAAGAACACAATCAAGGAAGTGAAAATATAACCCACAGATTAGGCGAAAATGTTTGCACGTCATATATGATTAAAAAAAACACTTGTATCTGAAATACCTAAAGAACTCTTACAACTCAATAATAAAATAACAGACAATTCAATTAAAAATGGCAAAGAATCTAAATCGACATTTCCCCAAGAAAGAAATACATATGGTCAATGAGCATATGCAAAGGTACTTAACAGCATTAGCCATTAGGGAAATGCAAATAAAAACCACAATGAGATACCACTTCAAATTCAGTGTGGCTAGAATCAAAATAAACAGATAATGACAAGTGTTGGTGAGGATGTGGGAAAACTGGAACTCGCCTCACATATTTCTTATAGGGATGTAAAATGGCATAGCACCTTTGGAAAAGAGTCTAGCAGTTACTCAAAATGGGTAAACGTGGCGTAACCGTATGACCACATGCACTCCTAGGTATAGCCGTTAAGAGATGTGAGAATATACATTCACACAAAAAGTTTTACAGGGACTACTCATTTCAACAAAAACATGGAAACAATCCAAATGTCCATCTACTGATGAATAGATAAATACAATATTCCACACAATGAAATACTGTTCTGCAACAAAAAGAAATTAAGAACTGATACCTGCTACAATATGGATGACCCTTAAAAACACTATGCTAATTGAAAAAAGCCAGTCATAATAAACCATATATTGTATGATTCCATTTATATGAAATGTTCAGAGCAGGTAAAAATATAAAGATAGTAAGTAGATATCTGGTTGCCGAAGACTGAGGGGATTTGATGGAGATGGGGAGTGACCGACGATGGGTACAAGATTCCTTTTGTGGGTGATGAAAATGTTTTAAAACTGATTATGGTGACAGGTGTACAGCTCTGTGAATATACTCAAAACAATCAAACTGCACAATTTAAAAAAACAAACAAGAGGCGTACTCCTTCACTCATTTTATGCCCAGAGTACCAATTATAAGCTTCTTAATCAAGTTGTCTGACATGTTCAATGAAGAAAATTCTTAGGGAATCAGCTACCTCATTTTTGTTGGCCAGTTCCCAGATAGAGGCTGAAAGATGCGGTTTGAAGAGTAACCCCAAGGAGTAAAGAAAGAGAAGAGTTGGCACGTAGTTAAATGTATGTGTGTGCACGCTCTCATACACGTGCATGTTCATGGGATTTTAAAAAATGAATAATAAAAAATAGTGATTAAGAGTTACAGGTGTTTCCTTTTCTTTCTCATTGCTTTTAAAATCAGTCCAAAGTTGGCTTAGAAGTTAACTGCAATATTTGTAAACTCAGTTCATTTGTTCACACTTCATTACGTTTGGACTCCATGTTTTCATCCTCAGCAAAGCAATTTTGAAATGAACTCTCTGGTTTTCCATTGTGTTAATTAAGCACTTTTAATATATTCTCTCTTTTCATCTTTACAACTTACTACAACCTAAACCGTACTAAGTAAGTCTTAACGTTTTTCCCCATTTTTGAGATGAAGAAACTGAGGCACAAGCAAGTTAAGAAACATGCTGACGGTCACACAGAGAGAAGAAATGTACTCGTGAGTCTCTCTTACACAGTCTCAGGTATAATCTCAACTCTTGTTAGGAGGTGTACTGATGTTTGGCTTTTGGGGCCCCCTCATGATATTTTCTGAACAACCTCTGTTGAGACCATTGAAGTGTGGTCTCTCTCCCCACCCAATTATTCCTACCACACAGGAATATATCAAATAGCAGAAAGACGGCAGTCACTTTGTCTTGTTTGGATGGTCACTAACTTTTCCTTGAATTAAGAAAAAGCCTATTAAAGATCAGAAGCAAAAAAAAAAAAAGGCCATCAGGATAGGACATGTTGGAGATTTAAAGTCAATAAAGAAAGTAAACTTGGCTTAACCTATTCTTAAATCTGGATTTTGAAATATTCTCCTACTCAGTATGTTCAGACAAGAACATCTCATGTGAAGGAGGCAGAGGACTGAAGCCCACTAGGGTCTTTGCACATTCGCTCATGAGCTTATTCCCTCCATAAATATCCATTAAGTGCCTACTATGTGCCAGGCACTGTCAGTGAGCAAAATAAACATGGTCTTTGTCCTATGAAGCTTTTAGGATAGAGGGGGAGACAGCACTAAACAAACATCTTTAATTATGTAATTTCCATTATGGTAAGTGCTGTAAAGAAATCTAGGGTGCTGTGAGATCATAAAGAGGGAAACCCAACCTGACCTGAGATGCCAAAGAAAACTTCCCTGAGGGTGAGATACTTACACTGAGATTTTGCATATAAAAAGAGGAAGATCTGGGGCCCCTGGTTAGCTCTGTCCATTAACTGTCCAACTCTTGATTTTGGCCATGATCTTATGGGTTCGTGGGTTCGAGCCCTGCAGCAGGCAAAGACAGTGTGGAGCCTGCTTGGGATTCTCTCTCTCCCTCTCTCTTCCCCTCCTCTGCTCGCTTGCCCTCCCTCTCCCTCTCTCTCCCTCTCTCTATCTCAAAATAAATAAACTAAAAAAAAAAAAAGTTTAAATAAAAAAAGAGGAAGATCTGAAGCCTGTATCTTAAAAGGAAGAAAAAAAAACATTTAAAGATGCTCAACAGACCAACAAAGAGAAGTTAGGCCTAAATATTGGTCTGAAATATAGAAATGATTGAACTTCAGAATATTTTTTAAAAAGCGTAGGTGCATGTTTTTCAAACATATATTACAGCATAAATAAATGTTATCAGAGATCACACAAACTTATTTTAAGGACTAGACAGAACTCATTAGAATTACTCTACAGAATCCCATTAGTATCTAAAACAAAATTTAAAAAGATAACGTCTTTAGAAAGAATCTATGCCTGACAAAAAACTGTGCATAAACTAGATGCTCAATAAACACTTCCTGAGAGGATGATGGAAACACCGCTTCTTATATGGTTTTTACTACTAACATAGTATAATAGTTTAATTTAGTGAGCAATCCTTCACACCAGTGCAACAGTAAATGTCAGCTCAATCACAATTAAATTGCCTCAAATTTTCACTTAACATTGATTTGCTAGAGTTTACATTGAATGAAGGAAAAAAATTTCAAAAGGATTCTGCTTAAAAATGCTTTGTGCACCATTAGTAGAAAAAAATAAGCCTGAATGGGAATTTATTTCTAGAATTATGAACAGTTTCAAACTTAACAAATATTCCTTTGTTTCACTTACTAACAAGAAGGGATAACTGTAGTCTGCCAGTTTTAACTAGTTCAATGTCAATTATCCAATGTCTGAAGCTACAAATTGGTAACAAATGAAATAGTTTCTGGGCCCTTTTGTATAGTGCAAATGAAATGGTATCACTAGGGGACGATGTGCTTAAATTGCAGACACACACACACTGTCTCTCTCTCTCTCCACACATGTGCGCACACACACACGGACGTGTGTGTGTGTGTGTGTGTGTGTGTGTGTGTGTGTGTGTGTCTTTCTGGTGTGTCTTTTATTCCCAAGATGAGCAATGTTTGACTTTCAGCCCTGATAATTGTTGCTTTTCACTTGTGCATCTGATATCTAGTTGTTATTTTTTTAAATCCCCAAATAAGCTTTGATACCAAAATACATTGTTTTGCTCACTGCTTATTTCAGCTTAGACAGTAATGTGAGCTATAATGAGCTTTTGGTGCACTTGTTTTTCATGAATTCATAAAGCAAATCCAAACTGAGACTCAACCAGGGATTTGTGAAGTACACATTTGAAACAGTTTACAGACGCATATGCATCACAGCAAACATACACGCAACTCTCACTCCTAAAAAGCATGTACGTGCAGCCATGTGCAAGTTCCAAGCAAGCTGTAACCTACTTTTATGCTGATTATTAGCTAGAAACTCTCCCATCCCCATTTTGTGCCCCTGTAAGTGCTTGGCTACTATGAAGGTATTACTTAAAAGTTCTGCTCTGGAAGAAGCAGAGAAACACCATGGAGCAAGAGGTATACACAGTGCATTAGAGTTCTGGGAGCTGAATGACCCACAGTTAATTATTCAGCAATCACGGATAGATATCAGTGGGAAAGAAAGGACCTCTTTGCTCAGTCAGTGCTCAAGGATACATCATTCAAAATGTATGCAAAACAAAACAGCTGTGTTCATAAACAGTGGCATTCATAAACCACAGACACAAAAATGAAAAATCAGGAGGTACCTCCGGGAAATTTTCCCATTTATCTTAATAGTCTCCCTTCCTTGCTCTGTGCCATGAAGCCGGGACCATGGCAACAGTTTGCTTCCCATCTTTCCACCAGGCTCTTGCAAACGGGAGGTTCTCAGGATTCCCTGGCTGGCTGGCTCCCTGTTACTACCACCTCCCTGGCCATGATGCTATTCGAATCCTAGGCATTGATTGCTGCACTAAAACACTGCTGGGTTGGATATGAGACTTTTTTTTTAAGTTTATTTATTTTGAGAGTGAGAGAGAGAGAGCAGGGGAGGGGCAGACAAAGAGAAAGAGAGAGAATCCAAGCAGGCTCTATGCTGTCAGAGCACAGCACAGATGAGGGGGCTTAAATTCATGAATTGTGAGCTGCGCTGAAAGCAAGAGTCGGGTGCTCAACAGACTGAGCCACCCAGGTGCCCTGGCTGTGAGGCGTTTTTAATTGCAGAACTCAGGACTCTATTTTCATGGAGAACATTATTGCACTATCAGGTTCTTTTTATACTTTTATTATTTTTTTAATATTTATTTATTTTTGAGAGACAGAGGGACAGAGCTCGAGCAGCGGAGGGGCAGAGAGAAAGGGAGACACAGAATCAGAAGCAGGCTCCAGGCTCTGAACTGTCAGCACAGAGCCTGACTCAGGGCCTGAACCCGTATACTGGAAGATCATGACCTGAGCCCAAGTTGGACACTCGACCAACTGAGCCACCAGGCACCCTTACAAGGTTCTTTTTAATTCTCTGATTGTTACAGGCATAATTTGTTTTAATTTTGTTTAACATTTATTCATTTTTGAGAGACACAGACAGAGCACGAGTGGGGGAGGGGCAGAGAGAAGAAGACACAGAATCCGAACCAGGCTCCAAGCTCTGAGCTGTCAGCACAGAGCCAGATGCGGGGCTGGAACTCACAAACTGTGAGATCATGACTGGGGTGGAAGTTGGATGCTTAACTGACTGAGCCACAGAGAGGCCCCTGTTACAGGCATAATTACCCAGGAAAACTACTATGCAATCAGTAGCCCATTCGAAAAGCTGTCTTTGTGCTGTCAGAAGAGAGGAGATAGACTGGAGAAGTTTTGAGGTATGATAAAAGAAGAAGAAACAGGCAGAAAATATGTTACCTGCAAATTCACATATTTCACACCCAGGCAGGATTTTTCCATTTAGTTTTCTATTAAAAGCTGAGTAATTGCAATATGAAAGCGTGAACACAAGATTGAAAAGTAACAACTAACAGCATATCATTCCGTAAGGAGTAGAAAATGAAAAGTAAATTAACTGAGTGTTGGCAAGTATCAATATCCTGGTAATATAAAACCCATCAGAACCCATGTGTGTAATACTGCCTCAAACAACTCACTGGAAATGGAAATAAAATGCATTCACTTAACGTTTGAAGATTTTAAGGTCAGGGAATTGGTATTTGTTCACAGCTAAAAGGCAGTGATGATTCAGCTCTTTCAGATATATGTGGAAATTTGTAATACTTATCATCCGTGTATCATTATCTCATGGTTCTTGCAGGGATCCCAGCTTTTAATTTCCTGAGCGTACTTAAAACCTCAACCACAATGTTAGATGTCATGGTATTTCATTTCAAGGTAAAAAAAAAAAATAAGCGTTCAAAAATGGATGGCACTCTGTTTACTTGACCAACATATCTAAGGAAATTTAGGTAGATATGAGAGATGTTGGTCCCAAGTCTTATCAGGATAAAGGAAATTGGACAGAGCTACAGAAAAGGGAAACCAGTAATATTAAGGGTGACCAAACACATACTCATGTTTAGTCATGGGTATACAGAAAACTTGCCTCAAAAATGAATCAGCAAGAAAAGTAAACTGTTGCCTTTTCCATTTTAAAGGTAAATGAAAAACCAGTAAATCATTTTTTGATTAAATAATGTGACTCACGTACGAAGACAAGATTATAATAACGTATAATACATAAAATATGAGGGCAGTTTTAATCACGTGGTATTCAAAAGGATTCTCGACATTTGAATTGTTTATCTCACAGTTAAATACATGTTTAAAATATAGTTCTGCTTGGTTAATTTGTTTTAAGACTGAACAGCAAAGCAATAATTATCCCTTCATATATGCAAGAAATTCCTAAACAATTGCTTCAAAGCTGGCTTGGAAACAGTGCGGGGTGGGGGGGGGGGAACAGATAAACCTCCGTAAGAAGATAAAATATTCTGTTATTAACCAAATGGTATATTAAGTTTTCTATAAAAGTGAATTTTAATACTAAAATTAATCAATGGAGTTGCTGCCATGTTTCTGGGATCAAACGGGTAACAGATGAAGTTAGCTGGTTGCCTGAGTTAGAGCCATTTTCCCTGTCTTTCTGAGTCTCCACTTCAGCAGCCACCCTGCCCCACTCACGAGGGTGGAGCAGGAAGAGGGGAGAGACTACAAGAGAAATAATGGGTTTCTTGGGAAAATAGCGCATGGTAAATTTCAGTGAGTACTTTCACTGATCACCAACAAAAATCCTTAACATCACAGAAAAATTCACTTCTACCAAAAACACAAATGGGGCTCTCACTGAAATCTTTTCAACCAAGAGACACGAAACATCACCAAAGACTACACAGGTGAAAATGAAGGACACCAGTGGGATGTGATTATAGGTTCCACCTCTCCATTGCTAATGGTGGGGTGGATTGCAGGGGACAGCATGAAGACCTAGGAAGCTCCTAGAGATTCTCTGCAATAGCAACGTGGTAGGGTCATTGTTATATCCTCCATTCTCCCCGCTTCATCATTCACTTGGGAAGGGGTACCCACAGTGAACCAAACGATAAGAAATCGAAGTGAGGTATGCATGGGTCCTTCCCACTCCCGTCTGCTCCAAAGCCCACAAAAACTGATTGAGAACCAGCCTTGGGATTCAGATAGAGCCAGGTCTGAGTCGTGAGCCAACTGGTTGACCACCTTGAGTCTCAGTTCCCTCAACTCTAAGTCCCTGAGTTCCCTCAACTCTAAAATGTGATTTAGTAATAGCAACTTCAGAAAAGTGTGGCGAGGATTCAATTAGACCATGCATATAAAGCAGGTAATGGAATGACTGACACAGAGGAAGCACTCAACAAACGGACATGCTTTCATTATTGCTATTATCATCTTCAGCAAATATTTGCTCACTGGTGAGCTGGAAGGGAGAGGTGGGAGGCAGGAGCAGCCCAGAGCAGACCACCTCTGCCTGGCAGACTTCCGGGTGATGCCCAACTACTGGGCTCTATGGGGTGCCAGGTCTCTGACCTAGAGACGTTTCCATTCTCGTGCAAGACACACGGGTGGCACTCCGGTCCAGGTTGGAGGAGGGATGATGGCACACTGGATGAGCCTGGAAGGGCTGATGCGTATCCATCCCAAACTAGAACAGACTTTTCTGCTTGGTAATTTTTTTTTTTAATATATGAAATTTATTGTCAAATTGGTTTCCGTACAACACCCAGTGCTCATCCCAAAAGGTGCCCTCCTCAATACCCATCACCCACCCCCCATCAACCCTCAGTTTGTTCTCAGTTTTTAACAGTCTCTTATGCTTTGGCTCTCTCCCACTCTAACCTCTTTTTTTTTTTTCCTTCCCCTCCCCCATGGGTTTCTGTTAAGTTTCTCAGGATCCACATAAGAGTGAAACCATATGGTATCTGTGTTTCTCTGTATGGCTTATTTCACTTAGCATCATACTCTCCAGTTCCATCCACGTTGCTACAAAAGGCCATATTTCATTTTTTCTCATTGCCACGTAGTATTCCATTGTGTATATAAACCACACTTTCTTTATCCATTCATCAGTTGATGGACATTTAGGCTCTTTCCATAATTTGGCTATTGTTGAGAGTGCTGCTATAAACATTGGGGTACAAGTGCCCCTATGCATGAGTACTCCTGTATCCCTTGGATAAATTCCTAGCAGTGCTACTGCTGGGTCATAGGGTAGGTCTATTTTTAATCTGCTTGGTAATTTTTTAAAGATAAAAAACCTCATTAGGAAGCTCCTTGGATGGACTTAGGAGGCACAGTAACAGAACTCGCACAACTGGTTTAACTGAGAAAACACCCTGATGCTGTCTTGACTTTAACAGAAGTAAGTAAACAGGAATGGAGTTCAGGACGGGGAAGCAGTCACCAGTGGTTGACAGCCTAATGAGGGGAGAAAGCAGAAGCCTCGTCACGTGGCTAACTCATTCAGCTTGGAAACGGGGAGACAACAGGGGTGGTTGGTTAAAACGATGACGTTCTGCACTCACTGAATTTCCAGTGTGTCCCCCTCCAGCGGGCTTCCCCGGCAGGTCACCTGTTCCAAAACCTGTGCTTGCAGGCCTTGGCAAAGAGCGTTACAAACTGATTGATCCCTGAACTGTGGGCCCGGGGCTGGGGTCACTCAGGCTTAGGCCCAGGCTAGGCCTCTTCACAGGGGTTGCCTTCGGTAAGAATTACTCTCCAGAAGTGTTAGTTTTCTCATTTGCAAAACGGTAATAGTAGCAATTTTATTGCATGAGGTTTAATTTCTGTGATGTGTTCAGAGTACACAGAGTAACCTCGAAGTCATTTTAACTATCAGTATGTCATCTGAATCATTCAGAGGGGGGGTTTCTCTGAATTTCCAAACCGTATTAGTCCCCTCTGCCCTCTTTCTTTCCCATGGCACCCCTTCCTTTTCCTCAATACACACACTAACGTGGATACACTAAAGCACCCTTTCTCCAGATGCTAACCCGTCAGAAGGCAGATGTCGTGCCTGTTAGGCTCCTCACTGCTCTGCAGGGCCATGCCCACAGCTGGTAAGAGTCAGTGCCTGGTAAATACAGTGGGAGGAAGCCCCATGACCCCAGCCACAGCAGAGCCTACCCCAGAGGTTAGAGAAGCACGGTCATGGGTACTCCCGGATGGCCTCCTTTGAAGCACAGGCTGCTGATTTATACCAACAGCAGGAAGAGGCAGGATTGCTTTTGTCACTTAGGTAGGAGTCAGTAAGTATTTGTCAGGTCCCTCTTGTCTATCAGGCTAGGTGGCATGCGGGAGTTCAAAAGAAGACAAAATTCAGGCTTCTGCCTGTTAGGAAGTTCATGACTCAGATCTGAGAGTGGGAGTTGGTGGGAGAACGCATTAACGATGCTGGAGGCACTGGGGAAAGCTTCACAAATTGGAAGTTTTACACGCCAAGCAGGCACTGTGGGCCAGGCAGTGTGTTTGACACTTTACATACTCATCTCCTTTCCATCATCAGCAACATCTTGTAGGAAGCACTGCATTTACAGATGAGGAAAACCAAGTTCAAAATGTTTAAATAGCTTGTTCATGGGCACTCAGTTCATAATAACAGAGCCCAAATTTGAACCCCGACTGCCTCCCAATGAGACCTCCGCTCCAACCATATGGGACCTGAGTATTTCCTCAGCTTGTCTGAGGAATGGGGGTGTCTTGCCAGTAAGAGGTGCAAGGGAGCAGAGATCAGTCCTCCTGAAGCCCCATGCCACTGCTGGGGGCAGGGTGAGATGATATAGGATGGGTATACGCACAGGGCCAGTTACCACAGGGCAGTGAATGCCAAAATCCCCACATACAGCTTAAGTCATGGAAGGAAACATCCTTCTGGGAACAGTGATGTGGTTATGAAGTACAGCATGGTTTAACTTGGGGGAAAGACTGTGGGACTGGAGGCCACCCAGGGAGGATTATAAGCTAATCACCCACAGAAAGAACAATTCTTGTGGCATGGATTTCTTCATGATTCCCAGCCTAGAACGGGAGATGCAGAAGATATTAAAGTATAATTAAATATAATGTAATTTGTAAGGTTAACCTGTACTCCTCAAGCACAAAGTCATAATAAAAAGGAAGAAAATAGTCCTTAACCAGCAAATTGGCCGCTATATACTACCATTCACTTTTTAACAAAGCATTTTTTTTTAACATTTTACTCTCTATTCAGCAGTGTTCCTCTGGGAGACATATTCTGGTTGGAATACTGAAAGCTCATCAGGACAGCGGATGGGCACACACACACAGAACTAAACAGAACCCTTGAGCACATGCAAATACTGAGGGGGACCTCAAGGAAATATGTATACGATATCCATTTCATTGTCAGTGAAAACCGTGTTGGGCTCCTCCACATAAGAGAATTCTGATGCCTATCACAGCATTTTCTTTTTTTTTTTTTTTTCATTTTTTAAAACTTTACATTCAAGTTAGTTAACACATAGTATGTACTGGTTTCAGGAGTAGAATTCAGTGATTCACTTACAGACAACACCCAATGCTCATCCCCAAACATGCCTTCCTTAAAGCCCCTCACCCATCTAGCCCATCTCCCCGCCTACCTCCCCTCCATCAACCCTCAGTTTGCTCTCTATCATTAGGAGTCTCTTACGGTTTACCTCCCTCTCTGTGTTTATCTTATTTTTCCTTCCCTTACCTTATGTTCATCTGTTTTGTTTCTTAAATGCCACATATGAGGCATATCACGGCCTTTTAAATATCAGTGTGTGGGAGGGTACCTTGAGACTAAGCATTGAGAAAAAAATGTTTTCAGGATGCAGAACGCGAGAATCTAGTCCATGTGGAAACAGAGATCTAGGAATAGCTGCAAGTCTAGAAGAAAAAATGGATGCTAAAAGCATAAACCGTGCCTCTCTTTGGTACTCTACATCCAATGCTAGTTACTGAAGTGCAATCTGACGAGCTGCTCAAAAGTGTTCAATTGCACAACATGGACTACGTCCAAAGCTTGGTGCTAGCTGTTGTCACAACCCAAAGATGAAGTAAGACCTGGGTGCACGGAGAGATCAGCGGGACAGTAGCAGATCCCAGTGAGGGCTCTGAGGGGAGAAATAAGAAGCTTTTGAACCAAATGTCTAATGATTTACATTCAATCTATACCTGTTTTTTGTTTTTAAGTTTACTTATTTATCTTGAGAGAGAGAGAGAGACAGCACAAGCAGAGGAGGGGGGGAGAGAGAGAGAGGGATAGACAGAGAACCCCAAGCGGGACTCGAACTCACAAACCGTGAGATCAAGGCTTGAGCCAAAATCAGATGCTTAACCAATTGAGCCACCCGGGCGCCCCCTCAATTTATATCTTTATGAGAAACGCGGCCCCTCTGAAATTCCAACTCCTTGTTGAAATAGAGGCCCAGTTTTCTTTCATGGGGCTCTAATAAAAAGGAAAAACCTTTTAGTGAAATGACCAAGGAATTAACCTTGACAACTGCAGATGAACAAACACAGTTCATTATTCTCCTGTCATTTCGAGTTTGATGAGTTGAGGGCTCTTGGCCTAATTCACTCACATACAGTCTAGTCATCTGGAAGGAAGCAGAAGTTACAATGGAATTGCGTGGTCCTGGCAATGCTTTTCCCAGGGCAGCATGTGACGAGCGTATAGCCACCGCAGGGGCAGACTGGCAGGGGCAGAGAGCTGGAGCGAGCCTGCAATTCTCACTAATGACCTGGAAGCCCAGTGAAGCTTACCTTAACTTTGGGAATTACTGAGACAACACAAGCCATTGCAACATGACTTCTGTACATTTCGTCTGATTAGCAAAGTTTGGGTTAATGATTTATCACCCCATCTCACAGTGTGCACACTGAAAGTAATGAAGTCTTTGCAATATGAACCTTCCTGATAGCACAAGGCTATTAAATCTTTGTTGAAAAGCATGTAGAAGCTGCCAGGATGATTACTTTTATTTTTTGGCTGATACCTTGTCAGTGCCAACAAATAAATGAGATGAAAATTCCCCGACACTGGGTCCAATGAGTCTTTTGTTTGAGAAAGCTTGCTCTATATTCTTTTTTTTTTCCTTATTTATTTTTTTTAATAAACATCTGCCATACTTCTATTAAGGAAGTAGCCACTTTGGGGCCGGAGTGGATTACAGTAGCTGTTTAACAACGAGAAAAATAAGCAGATGGGGGCTGAGCTGAATGGCAAGCCCTTTCCAGGGGCACTGAGTGGCAGTTCATGTCCATCTCTTTGATTTGCCACAGGCTTTATCCACACTTATATCCCTAAATATTATCACAGAAACATGGCATCAGCCAATGAGGCCTGAGGGAGGGAGAGTGGTGAATAGCACCAACTCAGTAGCCAAGCACCCTGGGTTCAAATCCTGACACCTCCTCTCTTTATCTATCACCTTGAACAGGCTAACCAGCCGACTGTGTCCGTCTCGTCTCCTCATCTGCAAAAGCAGGACGAAGGAGATGTGAACATTAAATAAAATAATACACATAAGCATGGAGGACTGTGCCTTGTACACAGTATAAACTCAATAGATGTAAGCTATTATTCTTGCTGAGAGAGAAGCAGAATCAAATGTGTTCTAAATACCTGGTTGGAATCAGCCCAGATTTGTCTTCCAAAGCCTGATATTCACAGGCCAGGAGAGTTTAATAGCTGGCTGTTTTGGAATGAAAAACTGGGTGCAGTGTAATTTCTTTTATGTGAACTTTCAGAGGCAATCAAGTCTTGGCACTAACGGTGTGAATACCAACCCTAAGCTGTTTTGCAGAAGGATAAACAGGGAAATGTAGCCCTGTAAACTACAGAAGTTTATTCTACATGGACCAGATTCCATTCTAAGATTCTACACACTTATTTATGCCCTTCCCTCCAACTTCATATCCCTTGCCATTCTTCTCAGACTATCTCTCTCTCTTTCTCTGTTTTTTTTTTTTCTTTGAAGATGCCTGCTTGGAATGGCTCGGCTGGTCTTTACATACATCTCCACTCCTGCCCCCACCCCCACCTTCTTCTCCTCATAGCTACCAGGCAACCTTTTAAAAAAACAGTTGGTTTTTGGGGTGCCTGGGTGGCCCAGTCAGTGAAGCGTGTGACTCTCGATTTTGGCTCAGGTCATAATCTCACGGTTGTGAGATCCAGTGCTGCATCTGGCTCTGGGCTGACAGTGCGAGCCTGCTTGGGATCGTCTCTCCCTCTCTCTCTGCCCTTTCCCTGCTCACTCTCTGTCTCTCAAAATAAATAAATAAACATTAAAAAAAAAAAAAAACAGTTGGTTTGCATCACTCCCCACTTAAAACCTTCTGGCTTCCTGTTGCACTGACAATAAAATCTAAACTCCCATGTGCTCTGGAAATCCCTCCCCTCCCCGCTCCTGTCTCAGCAGCTTTCACTCCAGCGCAAATCTTTTGCGTTTGTGTTCCCTTTACCGGCATTCTGTTTCTCTGTTTTCCCATGGCCTTCTCCTTTGACCATTCAAGTTTCAGCTAAAACCTCACTTCCGCTGTGGCCTTTCCCAGCCACCTTCCCTAGTGTAGCCCATGATGCCCTCACCTGGTCTCTCATTCTCTGTCCTAGTTGCCTACCCCATTTGTTTCCAGCAACTATGACCCTCTGATATGCTCCTGTTTCTTTTTTGTTTATGTGTCTATTGCCTTTCTATCCTCACATACACATTCCATGAGAACAGAAACCTTGCTTGGTTTCCTTATTATGTCTTCTGCAACATCGCCTCACCCCTAACAGATACTCCATGGTTATTGAAGGAATGAATGAATGAGTGAGCATGTGAGTGAATATATAACTCTAAGTAGTTCTTTGGAGTCTAGCTTAGCTAGCCCCTATTCTATGAAGCCTTCTCCAATGGCTTCACCTAATCTGAACTCCTAATATACTTACTATCAAAATATAAACCTATTTGTCCTGTTTCAGCTGTAGAAATATGTCTTTTCTCCCCAGCTGGCTTTTAAATCCCTTGAGAGCAGCAACCTTGACCATCTCTAAGCTGTGCAAGTCAGGAGGAATCAGACGTTCATGCACTTAGCTTGGAAGAGAGGCTTCTTGGGCCTCACTAAGCATCGGCATACTCTTATTTTAGGAACAATTCCAGCAGCTTGGCACTTTCTGACAAGAACATGATTAGTTTTAAAAGGCCCAGGAGGGGCGCCTGGGTGGCTCAGTCAGTTAAGCGCCCGACTTCGGCTCAGGTCATGATCTCGCGGTCCGTGGGTCCGAGCCCCGCATCGGGCTCTGTGCTGACAGCTCAGAGCCTGGAGCCTGTTTCAGATTCTGTGTCTCCCTCTTTCTCTGACCCTCCCCTGTTCATGCTCTCTCTCTGTCTCAAAAAAAAATAAATGTTAAAAAAAATTTTAAAAAAAAGTTTTTTTTTTTTAAAAGGCCCAGGAAATTATCATATATCCTGGAAAAGGTTACAATCAAAGATAGTTCTTTGAGGTATATGCGTTTAAAAGTAGAGATTTCAGCTGTCTAGATTTCCCCTCTTTTGGTAAGGCACCTCTTTCCTAATGAGGTCAAATAAATAAGTCATTCTTACACTGTATGCTTAGCACAGGGCTGGACATGTAATTTTACTGATGGTATTATTTATTTGGTAAACCAGCCTAGGATATGTAATTTAATTTCTGCAATCACTGGGTCATGTTGCTAAGGGACAACAGTTTGGTCTGATATTTACTGGGATAGTGATGGGATGATGCTTGGTGATTGGGAAGTGTGAACTTTAGTTATACTAATGTTTCTTCTTGGGATATCGAGACCATTCTCTTGGGAAAGTAGTTAACTTCCTGGCTAGTAACACCAAACGGAGAGGTAAGAAATAGCAGAGGACTATTCTTGTCTCTGGATATGAAGCAGTCTGGAGGGCATGTCTTATTCTTGGAAGCATCTGTTCCGGCCAGTACAGGTGCAAGACAGTATGGAGGACAGAGCACAGGGTTAGAAGTCAACACCACTGCAGGAAGAGCTGACATTTATTTTGGGCTAGGAACTGTGCTGTGTATTTTTTGATCATTTCTTCACCTAATAATCATTCCATTAGGTCTTTTCTATCATCATCATCATTATCATCATCACCATCTAAGGTGAGCCAACAGTAAACAGAGGAGCCAGGCCTCAACTGCAGACTGTGTAAATCCGAAGTCCTTCAGCCTCTCCATTGCACCATGATACCTCCCAAAGCCTGGCTTCTATTGTTCCTGCCTCTTTCTAATTGGATGTTTTACAAATCACATAAACTTCCTGGGCCTCAGTTTTCTCAGCTGTTAGGTGAAAATACATATATGCACTCTCGCCCTCACAGAGTTTTGTGAAGCTCAAATAATGCCTCAAATCCCTGTGGAAACTTACACAGGGTGCACCAAAGTAAGCTCTACATATTTGATTATGCAGATGAATTCTATGTGAACATCTTCATGGCATAGAAAAAACATGCTTCTCTGAAATGGCAGAAACCCATTTAAAAAGAAAAGTGCTATCTAGCCTTTATACTGCAAATTCACATGCTTGATTATTTTCCCCCTATCTGATTCTTCAATACGGATTTTCAAAGTTGTTCTCCAACCATGAGCTTCTAAGAAAAACTTCTCCTGCAGAGATGGTTCTCTTAGGAAACTCCCAAATAAAATACAAATCTTTTAAATGAATGAGGCCATTTTTATTCCCATGGGTTACTGATGCATTTTTTTTTCCTTTTTGCTTTAATAATTCAAACAATTTCCCAAAGGCCTTTCTCCTTTTGATTCATATTGGTCTGGCATGTTAGACTTAGTTATAAACTTAAGACTAGTCATGCATCCCTGAATCATTTAGTTTTGTAACCCGTTATCAATAACATGTACTACTTCAGAGGAATAGCCTACATTTCCCAGAATATACTTTGAGTCAACATCTTCAGCAATCTCCCAGAGAGGCAAGGGATATTTAAACTCTTTACTCCTATTTTTCATGCATCTACACAGTTAAGGAAGATTGCTTGAGAAATAGTCAAATGGGCTTCTAAAAACCAAGAATTCTCCATCCATGAACAGGCCTCCATAACACAGATGGTAGGACTTGGCTAAAGCCACAAAGACCAGAGTTTAAATCCTGGCACTGTCCCTTCACCAGTAGTGTAAGTCTAGAGAAACAATTTAAACTCTGACTCCCAGTTTCATCAGCTATAAAACGGGAAAAATGATATCCTATAAATTGTCTGTTACTTGTAGGTGCTCAATAAAATGTTAACAAGAAAAAATGGGGTGTTTGTTTACTTTGAAAAGATCTTATGGATCATCATGTAAAGTCTATCAGTTAAGCTTTAGTTTGAAGCAGATATAAGACCTCTCTTGAGTCTATTTCTAACCAGAACACTACCCATAAATAACCCAGTTATATGTGACATCACACAAGTTTTCAGCAATCGAGCTAATTTATGAAAACACTATAAACCATCAGTACATCCAAAAGGATGCAATGAGACAGGTATAAGGAAAAAGAATATTGAGGAAGTTGTAGGAGGTGACAGAGGGGACAGAGCAAAGTAAGGAAAAGGCACAGAGAAAAAAAAAGAAGAGCTAAGCTAAGAAGTGAAGGGCACAAAATTCACACAGATGTCAAGGTTGGTCATTCAAGTGACAAAGAGGAGTGTTGGGAAAGAAACTCACAAAATCTTAGTAATACAGGATAGGCACACGAAGAAAGAACTACACGGTAACTGTGATCAGACTCATGAGAACCCAGATGGCCTGACTGGGGGGACCAGAGCACCAGCAGCCAGCGGTACTGGCTAGATGTCTGACAGAACTGAGGCCTGATGTCAGTTGTTCATCAAAACTTTTTGATAATCATGATCGCTTAGAAGTTGGGAGGAAAGAAAGTTTGTTGTTCTCATAATTGGATACCAAAGAGCATGGTATCGGACTCAAAAGAATAGAGAAAGAAGCTCATTCTTACTGTACCCAGGGCTCACTCTCTTGCACTCTGCACAAGAGGGTCAAAACAAGATGGCTACCTTTCTCGTCAGAGAGGAAATAGGTGCTGGCCTGGTGTGCTAAAGCATACTGTCTGCAGGCCACCCAGTTCAGAAGAGCACTTCACCAAAGCATGGTGCCCACAACCTCCATCAGCCTCATGAGTCGCCTTGAATGTACTGCCATCTGAATAAAATGTTGTGTTGGCTTCTAAAACTATGGACCAAGGCAAGTCCCTAGAGTCCTTACCAATCTGAATGCTCTCACAAACCCAACCTATACCAAAGTTCTAGAGTTGCTGCTGGTGTTCCTCAGAAAGTGAGATTTGGTGGTGGGAGGTGGGGTTGGGGAAGGAGTTAGGTTCTTTTTCAGAACATTCGTGGGGGGAGCCCATGTACCGACCTGACATGGCTAGGTGTGCCCCATGAAGTTTTAAGGAGGAATATAAGTTAAAATATAGCATATTTCTTATCAAAAAGTGGTCACCCTGTAAGGATGACCTGGGAAACATCATTCTCCTGAGCCTTCTCACACCAATGAGCTCCTCACCACCCTGACCCCCAAATCTTTACTGGGCCACACACACAAACTCTGCTCAAAGTTCCTTCTTTTTCTAGGTTCATCAATAAAAGGTGAGTGTCAATTCCCTCTCCAGGCCCCGGGAACGTGCATCTCAAACATGAGAACATGATAGTGGGGGTGGGGCAGTTAGTCTAAGGGGTCTGACCAGCACCATTACTGTTTAACATTAACAGCATTTGAGAATATGCTTGTATGTGCATAAGGTGTCTGTCTCGGGGGTGAAGCTTCCTATGAATGAGATCATACTTATTTAATCTTTCTAATGCCTGATACACTACACTAAGTACTTAAAATGCCTCCTAATGAGAAAGTATGTCCTGTACCTTGGAATCAGATGTGGGAATAAGCTTGCCTTTATAAAGGACTTAATTATTACTTCGTTATTTGGGTTACAAAGGTCTTGTTCTTTTCTTTCTTCGTTCACAAACCAACAAAAGAGAGACCAAATTCGACAACCATGGAAATCCTGGGCCAGGAAGTACCACTATAATGTTCAAGAAGAAAAGCAATTTGTGTTGTGGACAGAATGCATTTCTCTCCCATTATAACCACAGCCTGTTAAAAGTCTGTCAGGAAATAAATAAAACACTTTTTGTTCAGTTGCCCACATCCCTGTACTCAATTCAACAGATTCCAGCCTTCTCAGAAATTCAATCTAAGGTGAAGCCAAAGAGGACACACAGGCTGGGGAGCGGAAGCTTCTCAGAGGAGCCTCAGTGGGGACAGTCGCTCCTCAATACTTGTTTCACCGCAGACTCTGCCTCCACCACCCTGTTCTGAGCCCTTCTGAGCTCATGCGCTGTTAAAATCAGATTCAACCAAGAGGTTCACATCCCTGTCAAGTCCCATCCTTCCTACCAAAGAGAAGCGTTCATCTTACAGGGGAATGGGGGAGTGAAATTAAGGAGCCCACATGGTTTATGTGGAGTATATGTGGACCTCAAGATGATCCTTATTCCTAGCTCCAAAGAAATAATAAATATATGAATGAGTACTTTAATATGCGTGCTTTTTCTAATGGTATATTAGAAAGTGGACCCTATCATATACAGATATATATCTGTATTTGTATATATATGTATATATGTATTTTTTTTCCTGTTAGCAATTCTCCTCATACCCATTTAAAAGCATTACCAAAATAGAAAGAGTTCTGAAGCATACTGTGGATTTTGGCAACAAATATCAAGGATGCGGAAAGGGGGGCTGAGTTTTATGGTAAAGCAATCTGGAATACTACCGCAAAATGTATAGGCTGTCATTCAACTAAGAGGCTCTTCCTTATAAGTAATCCATAAACACCAGCAGAACCTAAGTGCTACCATGAGTTCAGATGCTATTATCTTTTTCACCACCGTATCTTCCGTGCCCAGCACAGTGCCTGACCCATACCAACTGTCAGCAGAGATGTGTTCAGTACAAGCCTGGCTCACTGACAAAGTGAAGGGTGACTAAGGGATGAGGGGAGTTAGTACCCAGAGGTGAAAAGTGACCTCGGTTTCACGTTCTGAACACGTAGGGAACAAGGAAGACTATTAAATCATTTTCTTATGCAGATATACAAGTTAAATGATTGACATCTAGAAGTTCCCAGAGTGTGCACCCACCCCCAGGTCCTTGACTCCTGCCTCCACACCCATTGTGGTTCTAAGTGCTGATCCCTCACTGTGATACATCCCACTGCTTAAAGAGAGGTGAAAGGAGAGTCAGGGAAAGGGGTTCCCATTCCTCCTGTTTTTGTTAAGGGTGTGCATGCAGCGTAGAGTAGGGACCTTGTGTGTCTGACATCACGACCAACAAGTGGGGACACACGTGGCTGAAACAGTGCTTTATAAGAAAACCTATCAAGCCTGGTCATCATTTTTTGTGGCAGTTGGCTTTTCTGGCCTATACAGAACTGTATATAACAGTTATATACACTGTTATATAACTGGAACATGTGTTCCAGTAAGAGATAAGTAAATGCATTTTAAATATAATCTCCTCCTAGGCTTAGGACTCTTTTCTCATGTATATAACATGAGAAATATATACTGTATACTGTATACTAAAAGTATACTGTATACTGTATACTAAAAGTATACTGTATACTGTATACTAAAAGTATACTGTATACTTTATACTGTATACTTTTCTCATGAAGTCTTGAGACAGGGGGCTAGTTCTTGCAACATGGTCAGCGTTGCAGATCCTTAACCTTATGTTAGTTACCCTTCTAGGATGTAGAAGGTACAGAATGTACCTGACTATTGGCAGAAGCCACTAGACAACGGTCAATCAGTCAACTGACTATAAAGGAAACATTCTCAGAGCTCCACACAACCTAGCCCGGGTTCTTTTATCCAGTAGGCACTCCATAAACATTTGCTAAATGGCTAATTAAAATCAAATTAGACCACCTCACACCCATTAGAGTGGCTACTATAAAAAAAAAAAACTAGAAAATAATAACAGTTGGCAAGGATGTGGAAAAACTGGGCCCCTCGTGTACTGCTAGTGGAAATATAAAATGGTAAACTTGCTATAGAAAACAGTATGGTAGTTCCTCACAAAAACTGAAATTAGGATTGCCTTATGATCCACAAGTCCCATTTCTGGGTAAATAGTTGACAGGAGGGTCTGGAAGAGACATTTGTATACCTATGTTCAGAGCAGCATTATTCATAATGGCCAAAGGGTGGAAACAGCCCAGGTGTCAGCATACGTTCTGAATGGATGAAGAAAATGGCCTACATCCATATGATGGAATATCATACAGCCTTAAAAAGGAGGGCAATTCTGATACATGTTACAACACGGATAAATTTCGAGTACATAATGTTAAGTTAAATAAACCTGTCCTAAAAAGGCAAACACTGTATGATTCCACTTACATGGGATACCTAGAATAGCTACATTTATAGACACAGAAAGTAAAATACTGGTTGCCGAGGGCCTGTGGGGGAAGGCAATGGAGAGATGCTTCGTAGGTATAAAGTTTCGATTTTTCAAGACGGAAAGAGTTCTAAATGTCTGTGCCAAATGATGTGAATGCACTACTGTCCTATACACTTAAAAATGGTTAAGGTGGTGACATTTATGTTACTGTATTTTGCCACAATTAAAAACATAAAGTCCATAGAAACAAAACCGATTTCTTTTATACCCAAAGAAATATAATTCCTTAATGTCATCAAATATCTGTCAGTAGCCAAATGTCCAACTGTCCCAAAAATATAATGAATGTTTTAAATATAGCTACTCTTTAAAAATACGAATGATAAGATTCCTGATCTATTCCAGGCAATATTGTTGTCTACGAAAGAATTAGTGACTAGACAAGTTTAAAAATTATATATGTTCCTTGACCACAAGACTATGAAGGACTTGAAGGCAGGGACTATGTCTGTCTTACTCTGCCTGCCCAAAGCCTAAGAAAGTGTGCTGAATAAACGGCCAGATAGTGTGCTCTCCTTTTAACTAGTGTTGAAACAAGACAAGTCCGAAGAAACATAGAAAACGTTCATTTTCCTTTGTAACAATTCACACGTCAGAAGCTAGATGCTCGCTTCTCTGCCTCCAGCTAAAATGATAAAATTCTATACCTTTTTAGGAGTGAGAATATTTTAAGCCCCTGTCATGAGCTTTGCAAAACAGCTGGTGTGCTTATAGGGCAGCCAAAATTGCCTTGGTATCCCTACTAGCCTCTGCAACAGCAAAACTGCATTAGGCATTTAAAAACCTTTCTGAGAAGATAACATTATAGGTGAAATAAGGAGATTAAGAGTGACGTCAATAACACACTGTCTTCACTGCTATGCTTCTGTTGTTGTGATGTGGTTGTTGATGTTAAGCTAATGGGTTCTTCAGATTGATAGAAATACATGAATAGATGCCATGGTGTTCCTGAATGTTTCCAAAATCACATCTCCCAGAATGTTCCTCTATTGTAGTGCCCCATGTAGGGAAGGCCTGTGCTGTGGAAGCCAACCCTACGCAGAAGCCATTTGTGAAAACACGAGGGCCCGTTAGGAACGGTAAGTTACTCTGGCACTTGTTTCAGAGAGGAGGGAATACTGAACCTCAGCCTAAGAGGATCTGAGGTCACCAAAACCACATTTTCAAAGCCAGCAGGCCATCCCAAGTACTTAAGTGGGTTTTATTGTTTTGTTCTTAAGGCAGGTTAAGTTTACATTTGGTTGGTAATAGAATTCTTTCACAAGGTCTTGAATTTGAATTAGCAGTTTGGAGACTCCACCCTAAAAAGTCCAGGCCTTTAGCTTCCCCTCTTTTGTATTCAATTTAGAACTCACACAGAGGTCAACCCAGTCGGGCTTATGGTTGAATTACTAGTAGTGGAAATGGGTTGTGTTGACTTCTTCCCGATTTCTAGCCCATTCTCCCTTGTAACGAACTTAGCACACTTAGGTCTGTGTCAAAATCCTAGCTCCTCTGACCACAGAAGCAGAGATGGAGAGGAAGATTGTTATTAAAAGATTAAGGAAAAGAAAGGACATAGAGGAAAAGAAAGGTCATAGGGAAAAAGTAAAAAAACAAACAAACCTCTTTTTTTTAATGCTTATTTTTGAGAGAGAGAGAGAGCCAGCATGAGTGGGGGAAGGGCAGGGAGAGAGGGAGACACAGAATCCAAAGTAGGTTCCAGGTTCTGAGCTATCAGCACAGAGCCTGACGCAGGGCTTGAACTCGTGAACCGTGAGATCATGACCTGAGCTGAAGTCTGACACTCAACTGATTGACCCATCTAGGCACCCCTTGTTTTTTTATCTCAATTATCAGCATACCATGCCCAGCATACACTGAATGCTGATAAGCTATTGTAGTGAATGCTCAATAAGCAAATGCTTTTGAAACATTTGCAGGGGCACCTGGGTACCTCAGTCGGTTAAGTGTCCAACTTAGGCTCAGGTCTTGTTCCTGAGGTTCGTGAGTTCGAGCCCCCTGTTGGGCTTTGTGCTGTCAGTGAGGAGCCTGCTTGGGATTCTCTCTCTCCTTCGCTCTCTCTGCCCTTCCCTCATGCGTGCTCCCCATCAAAATAAATAAACTTTAAAAAAAAAGACAAAGAAAGAAAGAAAGAAAGAAAGAAACATTTGCACTGACCAAACTAGAAGATTACTGCACAACACAGAGGACTATTCTATGGATAAATAAACATCAGTTTTTGAGCACTCTTTCGTCTAACCTTTTTTTTTTTTTTAATTTTTTTTTTCAAAGTTTATTTATTTTTTGGGGGGGGACAGAGAGGGAAAGACCATGAACGGGGGAGGGGCAGAGAGAGAGGGAGACACAGAATCAGAAACAGGCTCCAGGCTCTGAGCCATCAGCCCAGAGCCTGATGCAGGGCTTGAACTCACGGATCGCGAGATCGTGACCTGGCTGAAGTCGGACGCTCAACCGACTGCGCCACCCAGGCGCCCCTCGTCTAACCTTTTTACATATAGGCTGTGTTTAGGGTATTGCAGAAGGAGCGATGGCCAGTTAAAATCTGAATTTGATTTTATGATGAGAAATTGTACTTTTATGAACCTGACAACTTTCTGTTATATAACCTTCCAGACACTTGTCCACTTATGACTTGGCTTCTACCTACTTAATACAGTTTGTCTCACTAACCCTCCACCACCTCCAAACATGCTCACACACTCTCTCCAAACTTTCTGCATCTCTGTAGCTGGGCTCTTGAACCAGTAACAACCTTCCTACTATATGTGCTCCTCTAAGGTTTAAAGGTCAAGTTCAACTCTTCCTCCCAAGAAGCCTCTGTCACTTTCTCACTTTGAATTAACCTGTGTCTCCTCCATGCTCCTAAAGCATATTGTGTATACGGCAATTATATCACTTATGAGTAAGTTCCCTGGACTAAAAATAAATTCTGTGTGTGTCAGCTTTCATGCACTGAGCACTTGAACCATACATAGCACGTGAATCACAGCTGCTGCTTGAAGAATACTTCCTAGGAGATGTGAAATGACACCAGAACAACAGAGTAAAGGAAAAGGTGAGGTTCTATAGGGAGAGACGTTTGTTCTCACTTAGGAAATCTTCTGAAATTGAATTTGGGAGAAGCAGGGGCATCTAGGCATCCATTTATATTGGTCTTATGTAGCGGGCTTGTATTCCATGTGCTTGCTGATGGTACAAGATTGATTTCCTGTATTTAAGCATCCTTTCTATGACAAACGGTGGTTGATATAGAAGTAGACAGCAGCCTCACAATATGAATAGCCTCAATTAGGCCTCAGTTATACGTGTCACATCTCTGTTACCGAGATCCGAGGGGAAGGAACACCGTTTATGTGACCAAAGAGAGAGAGAGAGAGACAGAGAGACAGAGAGACCACCAAAAGTCATTCAAAAAGATAAGCTTACTAGAGTACAGAAAATAAGATATATCCACTTTGCTGAGCAAGTGAGCAGATTTAGGCTTAAGAAAGCAATGCAAATAAATGAGGAGACAGTTGTACTTAGATGATGTGTATTCCCACATAGGGGGAGGGTAACTGTAGATTAGGACTTTCCATATGTCTTCATACCTGAATCAACTCATTGAGTGAAAATACACTGAGTGCTTACATGCGCTGGTGATATGACGTTTGACAAAACTTTCCATAGTCCAGGAGAAGTGCTCTAGGAAACGAACCTATGGTGGGGACTGCCACTTTTCCACTATCTCTTCTCCTACACGGTAATGGAAAATCACAGCCACTCAGCTCAAAAACACATGCATTTCTTAGCCTCCTTTACAGCTGGGGATGGCTAGTTCAGGCCAATGGAATTCAAATTCCAGGTCATCTCCATCATAAAAGCCCAGTCATATGCCCTGAAATTCCTGACTTTCTTTTTTTTCTGTGAGCTAGAACATGGACATGCCTATGACTTAGCTTCAAACATGGAGATAAAGAATACCCCCAAGGAGACAGTGGGTCACAGGACGGAAACTTCTTAGTGCATGATTTATTACATGGAATAGAGCCACCCCATCTACCTGGGCTGTCACCTCATACCTGTTACATTAAAGAAACAAATCCTCTGTCTTCATTATGCCACTGTACCTGAGAGTTTCTTTGTTATGTCAGCTTAACTTTTATCCTAACTAATATAATTCCTCATTAACTCCCTAATATAAATCGCCCTCAAACTATTGGAAGGAAGGTAGCTGCATTTAGCCTTTCTGTCTAGCCTCAGAATGGGGACAAAGCTATGATCATATTTTATGGGAAATGTGCCACATATTATTTGCTCTTCTGTAGATCTTTGTCTACCTTCACTCAAATTCATCTGGCTGATGTGTTACAAAAGAATAACTGATTTCTTTCTCCTCCCTCTGATGGGTACTAGTGACTTGCTGAATGGTCTGGAACCAGTCTCTTAAACCTTTTCATCTGTGACAGAATACATACCCATTTTCCTCAATGAAGTGCTTTGTTAATTAATGTTGGTAGAACAGAGTGTTCCAAAGCAGGACTATTATTGTAAGCCTCCTTTACTCCAACTGCATAAGAAACATTGGAACTAATGACTCAGGAAGTAAAATCAGTAGGAACTTGTCAGGAGGGTCAGCCTGTAATTAATCAATGAGGTCACTGCCAATAACAATAGTACATGTGTAACTGGATTTAATGGATGTACCGCACTAGCAAGTTACTGGAAAAAGAAAACATTTCATCTCTGTCCTGGAACAGCAGCTTATTGCAAAAAGCAAATGAAAAATCTGTGAGTCTTAATAAGGGTTAAGACACTTGTTCGAAAATGACATAAAAAATTAGGAACAGAGGCCATCCTTAGAAACATTCTTGTTCTAAAAATGGACGCAAGGTAAACAGTTTTCAACTACTGTTGAAAATATTTTTTTTCTCTAAGTCTTGGGCACAAATCTACTGGAAAAGATCAGAACACAGAGATTCTTACACCCAAATGGTCATCCTCTTGAGGATGAAGCAAAGTGGGTAGCCGACTGCCAAAGTCCTGGAAGTCTTTAGGTGACTCAGAAGTGATGAGGGATTTTACACCAGACTTTGAGTAAGTGGATGGCTGTTAGGCAACGCTCCTGGCCAGCTTTGCTACAGTTCCACTGTTGGGGAAAAATAAACATTTGTTCCTTGTTGAGATTGGGCTTTAGATAGAGCTAGGTAAAGACTTAAAATGGAAAGGGGGGGATTTGGTCTCTAATTTTAGGCCTATACCCAAAAGAGCAAATAAGTAAAGAATTGGCAAGAAGTGTCAAGTGTTTTTAAAGGAAGGAGAATCAAATCCCACATTAGCCCTCCAGGGCCCTCTTCGGGGGTCAGAGTTTGCACTCCCAACTTCTGTGAAGCCTTCCCACGAATGAGGAGTTCTAGGCTCTCAGGTACCATGATGGGGTCTGGGTCAACAGACTCACCATTCTAAAAACACAACAAAATATTCAAAATCAAGGTTTTATTTGGGTAAGTTAAGTAGGCTACACTTAAATATTTGTAATATTGAAAATAATACAAATAGCTAACCTCAATAGGGGACATTTTAGTTTGTGTGACTACAAATAAATTTTCATTACTTATCAAAAGCCTCAAAAACGTGCCTTTCTTTGACCTGCAAGTCTGTCTCTAGGAATTTATTCTAAAGGGAAAATAAAAAGAGGTTTTTTTACAGAGATGATGGTCACAGCATCTTTGTTTTTTACTTTTCTTTTTATGTTTATTTATTTTTGAGAGACAGACAGAGCACAGGGAGGAGAGGGCAGAGACAGAGAGGGAGACACAGAATCCAAAACAGGCTCTAGGCCCTGAGCTGTCAGCACAGAGCCCGATATGGGGCTCGAACTTGGGAACGGTGAGATCATGACCTGAGCTGAAGTCAGATGCTTAATCGAATGAGCCACCCAGGCACCCCACAGCATCTTTGTAATAATAGTAAAAAAATGAAAACAAAAACACAAAAAAACAGAATCACTCTGGCTGTTGGACACAACAGAAAAGGAGGTACATGGGATCTGCTGTAATAAAATTATACTAATAACCAATTTAGTGTGATTAAATATTCCACTTTCTGCAGATCAGGGTCCCTGTCTTGAGGATCCTAAATATAATTTAATGAATTCATTTGAATTTAAGAGGATTGCAAAAGTGAGCCCAATTTAACATTTTTAAAAAAGCCTTAGAAAATATCATATTGGCATTTTCCCATCTCTGGGAGAAAGTGATGAAAGGAAAATCCGCTGTAGAAATCCTCATGGCTACATCCAGATAAATATATACTAACAGAAAATCAGTTGTATAGCTTGGTACAATTTACTTCTGCCATACCTTTAATATTTGAAATTATTCTAAGACCAGGAAAACACCTTTCCCGTAATTACCTAGAGCTTCTGTTCTAAAAATCTCTCCAGTTAGTATCATTCAGAAACATGGTTTTACAAAAGCAATTCAGGGAAAGAAGTTGCTGAAATGCAGCCCATCTCTTAAAAGCATCGTATTTCACTGAATCAAAGTATGTTCCCAAAAGAAAGGATATAAAAATATTGCTATTTTCAGACTCATTATTTGTAATTAACAGAAACTCATTTTAATCCACAGTCAGTGGAATTTAATAATATCTGATTCTGGGGACTTGGTTAAGTTCCAAAATTTTAAATTTACTGACAAAAAGAACTAGCAAGTAACAACTATTATCCTGACCATTATTCTTTCTTTCCTTCTTTCAATTTTTATTTCAAAATAATTTCTAATTTACAGAAAATTTGCAAGAAGAGTACAAAGAACTCTCTTACATCCTTCACTTAGAGACCCCATTCAAATTTGACTAATTGTTCTAATGATTTCCTTTACAGTAAAAGGATCCAATCCAGGATCACATGTGGCACTTAGTGGTCACAACTCCTTCCTCTTCTTCAATCAGGAAGACATTCTTCAGTCCTTCTTGACCTTCACAACCTTATCATTTTTTAAATGTTTATTTATTTTTGAAAGAGAGAGAGAGAGAGTGAGCGGTGAAGGGGTAAAGAGAGTGGGAGACACAGAATCCAAAGTAGGCTCCAGGGTCTGAACAATCAACACAGAGCCTGATGTGGGGCTCGAACTCACGAACCGTGAGACCATGACCTGAGCTGAAGTTGGACAGTTAACAAACTGAGCCACCCAGGTGTCCCATGACTTAATCATTTTTGATGATGCAGACTGGGCTCAGGTATGCCTATTGCCAGTATATACCTTGAAAATGTACTGATACCTCTAGTTACAATCCAACATCATAGAGTCAGTGTAGCCTTCCACTTTTCTTATTTGCACTATCGTCTCGTCTCCTTTCATAGTGAAACAAAAACAAAAACAGAAACAACCCCCAAAACACAAAACAAAACAAAACAAAACAAAACAAAACAAAACAAAACAGGCTCCCATTATCCACTTACTTATTTGTTCAATAACCCTATATGCCACCAATCTCATCTACTGACCTGACCAGCCACTGATTTTCTCAGCTCCTTCCTCCCTCCATCTCTGATCCAAGTGGGGTATCTTGATCAGGAACCTTCCTTGAGTTAGTCCAGTCCCACCCAGTCACCTCACTTCAGGTAGGCCTGCTTGTTTTCCACTGAAATAGATGGCAGGAAAAGAGGAAGGAAGGAAGGAAGGAAGGAAGGAAGGAAGGAAGGAAGGAAGGAAGGAAGAAAGGAAGGAGGAAGGAAGGGAGGGAGGAAAAATTTGTAGCAGTAGATGCATTAAAATTGGTGTGCAGGTAGGAAAGGAAAAAAGAAGAAGGTGAGGAAGAGAAAAGAGACGGCAGAGAATAATGACTAAGAGTATGGGTTTTGGAATCAACTTTCCTGGGTTTGAGTCTTGATTCTGCTACTTACTAGCTACAAAAATGTGGAAACTGACTCTGCCTCTTTGAGCCTCTGTTTTCCCTTATCCTTAAAACACAAATCATGCACCTATTTTACAGGACTAATATGTTATATATGTAAAGCATTTAGAACAGCATCTGGCACTTTGTCAGAACAACTGAACACTAACTATTTTATTACTTATCTATATAAGTTCATAATTTCTCTCCTTAAGGCACAACTATAAAAGATGTCACCGTTGAGACAACCATTTTAAGACACAAATCAGTTCAACCAAGGTTTCTACCTTTAGATGTCCTGGCAAGAGTGCAGCTGCTGGAAAGTATAGAAAGATCGTGCAAAATTAAATTTACAGTCACCAGAATTTGAAACACTGGCAATGAGACTCATCATCCTATCCATCCCTAACTCCTTGTTCTCAAACCTCTCTCTCATTTCTGTAGAGTGTCCACGCCGTTAGCAAAAAGCTAGGCTTTCCTGGTTATCAAAGATTTGCAAATATTAATTATTCTTACTTATAACTTCATTGTCAATGGCTGCTATTATCATTTTCATTATTTTCTTTCCTAGAAATAAGGTATTCTTTCAGCAGTTAGCTTTCCTAAAATGAAAACCGCTATATAAATACAAAGGGGTATCATTTTAAATTACAAATCTCTAGCTTAAATAATCTAAGTAAATTCCACAGACGGTTCACAACACAGCTCAAGGCAAAATACTGTCCTCCAGCTGAGATAATGACTTAATCTTCCAATCAGTCTTTTTTCCCTCCCCAATTTACTGAAACTATTCCTCAGCGTGCCTAAAAAATAAAGTGGTCCCTAAAGACATATTATAATTTATAAATAGTTACCACACACCCCTCTGTGAGGATCAGGGACTATCAAAGAACCAAAATACGAGCATTCTTACTCCTTTGTAACATTTCCCTTTTTACCATCGTCACCACGATGCCAGCAGCCTGTTGAAGACCTGTTTGACAGCCTCTATTTCATATTCCTGGAAAAAACTTTCATTAATTGACGGCAACAGCATGGCCACAGAGTGGAATACTCACTCAGCAGACGCTCTCACCTTTGCCACACAAATGGGCACAGGAGGTACTACTGACTCAATGTTGGTGTACCCGCAAAATCTGTACGTTGAAACCTACTTCCCCCACGTGCTGATGTTTACTCTGGTTGGAGATTAGGTTCTGAGGGCAGAGTCTCACGAAGAGGATTAGTGACTTAACAGGAAGAGACATGAGAGACACCTTGCCCTTTTGCCCTGTGGGTTTACGGTGAGAAGGTGGCTAAGGGGAAGTGAGCTCTCACCAGACATTGAATCTGCAGGCACCATGATCCTGGAATTCCCATATTTCTTTTCTCCAAACTGTGAGAAATAAATACCCGTTGTTTATAAGCCACCCAGTTCATGGGGTTCTGTTACAGCAGCCCGAGCAGACTAAGACAAGCACATTCAGGTGATAAAGTGATAAGGCAAAAAAGCTGCCCCAAATGCATTGCTTAGCTTTCAGAAGCTGACTTAGTTACATGTCAAGGGGCAAAAGAAGCTTTCTGTACCATAAAAACCACATCAATAAATTCCACGAATCCCAGTTAAACCAATTTTTTAAAAAAGTTTATTTATTTATTTTGAGAGAGAGGGAGAGAGAGAGGAAGAGAGAGGGAGAGAAAATCCCACGCAAGATCTGTGCTGTCAGCTTGGAGTCTAACTCAGGGCTCAAGCTTACGAACCATGAGCCATAACCTGAGCTGAAACTTAGAGTCGGACGCTTAACCGACTGAGCCACCCAGGCGCCCGGCAGCTAAAATAATTTTTAAAAATGATTGAACATAAAGAGACTGGGTCACCCAAGGACCACCACTATGATGAACAATGTTGTGAAAGTAACGTGGCTGTGTCCTGGGAGGGAGGTGATGAAGCTATAGCCATATGGCTGCTGAGGGCAACAGTACATCTGATCCCAAGCATCACACATAATAAATACAATAATGATAGCTATTATCTATGGAGATTTAAAACTAACCAAGCCACATAATTTCCTCTAATAGTCTCAGAAATACAGAAAGGCAGCTGTATTGTATCACAATTTTTTAGACAAGGAAAGGGAGAATCAAAGAAAGAGTTCATGAAAATTGTCTGAGGCCACCCAGATAGCACCAAGCAGAGCTGGAATTCAAACCCTTTTCTATCTGAGGGTGATCCTTATAAGAAATGCATTTTTCTTTGCCTAGTATCGGTAAGAACTTTGTCTAACCTCAATGTCTCAATTAAAATATTTCATCTACTGATGGTCTGGTTTTCAGTATGCTGTTGAAACCACACTCTGTAGGCAAGTAGAGTCAGGTAACCTCAGTTCTAAAATTCCTTCCAACTAGTGAAAGAAGGAAAGAAGAAAGGAAGGAAGGAAAGAAGGAAGGACGGAAGGAAGGAAGGAAGGAAGGAAGGAAGGAGAGAAGGAAGGAAGGAAGGAAGGAAGGAAGGAAGGAAGGAAGGAAGGAAGGAAGATCTTCAGATGATGAACTGCCTGGGATTAATTACAATTTTAGACAAATTGGAGCACCTGGGTGGCTCAGTCAGTTAAACGTCCAACTTCGGCTTGGGTCATGATCTCGTGGTTCATGAGTTGGAACCCCATGTCGGGCTCTGTGCTGACAGCTTGGAGCTGGGAGCCTGCTTCAGATTCTGTGTCTCCCTCTTTCTCTCTGCCCCTCCCTGTCCTGTGCTCTGTCTCTCTCAAAAATAAGTAACATTAAAAAAAAAAATTTGGACAAATTAGGCAGAACATTGGCTTCAGATAAGGCTGATGACAGTGACAGTGGGGGCGTGGTCTGAGTTTGAACAGTACATGAGGTCCTTTGGAAGCTTTAGAGATAGGATTGGGTAAATTGAGTAACATTCCAAACCAAAGGTCATCATCAGAGCTGTGGGCAAAAAGAGGGAAAGACTCGAAGAGGCAAGAAGGCTGAAAAGATGTATCATTTACACTCTGTGGTTTTGTTAAAGATCCTAAAGGCAGGCTATGTGTCAGATGAATGTTATCTTAGCTTGGTCATATCTGAGCTAACATATTAGTACCTTAGTTTGAGAGGCTCCAGATCTCCATTTTCCTGCATTTACTCTGGTTTCCATAGACCAGCCAGGAGCAAAGCTTTCCACCCAATACCTGCCTTCACCCAGCAAGAAAGAAAGACAAAGAAAGGAGAGGCCTATCTTGTAAAGCTCCCTGGACTTTTTCCCTGTTCTTCATTAACAGAGAAGAGTTTCTCTATTCAAAGGGAATATTCCAAGTTGTCTCCATGAATGGGAAAGGTCTATGTAATGCTAATTAGATCCACTAAATGCAAAGGTATTTGCTTTTAGACAGGGAGCCAGAATTAAATTTAATTTAATGTAATTGTAGGAGATGGGTGGTTTAAAAAAAAAAAATTCTGCAAAGCGCTAATGTGATTTCACTGTAATAACAGTCCAATAAGGAAACCAGTATTTACAGGAAATATATTAAGTGAAACACAAAATTGTTAAAGAGTATTTAAAAGGTGCCTTGTCATATACAATATATTTTATCTCCACTGCTTTCTACAGCACCTATTGTGGCTAAGTTTTGGACCTGGGTTTTGCTTTTATGCTCAGAAGAGGTTCACTCCAATGTTAAAATAATATTTAGAGAAATGAATTTTCCAGCTACTGAATATGCCTTTTATCCTTGCAACAGAAGACCTGAAGATGATTCAGAGCTTATATAATTCATTCCTTTAAAACAAAGTGGAACTTAGGTTATCTTGAAGGGTGTCATGTCATTTTATGCTCCATCATATTGTTTTCCATTTATTAAGCTACGAATAACACTTAAGGAACACATGTCTTTGTAGCCAACCAATTTCACCTGAAATCTAGCTCTGGGCAAATCACTAAATGTCACTGAGCCTTGTGTTCCTCATTTACAAAATAATGGATGTGGTAAATACTGATCTTTTAGGTATGTGTGTAAAGGGTTGCTAGATCTAGCAAACTAAAACACAGGATGCTCAGTTAAATTTGAATATCAGATAAACGCCGAATAATATTTAGGATAGTCACTGAGTATATTACAGAATTTGATATTTGTATCGTATATTTTATCTGGCAACCCTAGTTGTGTAGATTAAGTTAGATAATGCATGTAGAACATCTAGTATCATGAAGGAGCTACAATGGCAAATGAGAAGTTCAGTGCATCTCCTCCTGCACTTTATAAACCAGCTGGTGAGATGAGATACCCATTCCTGGAACAAACATAGGATGGCAATTCAGTCAAGGCCCAAATCATAAATGCAATGTGTGGGTGAGAATGGGGGAAAAATCAGATGGCCTGAATTGCTGGACAAAAACAATCATAGAACAGATCTTGAATTGAGTCCTAATGGAACTGCTGAAAAAGTGAGAGTAAGGAGGAGAGTGTTCTAGATGTGTAAGCAGCCGCCCCAAGGGGGAATGAGCCTGCCATCCTCAAGGGTCATCAAGAACAGCCAGCTGAGACAAGAGGCCTATTTGACAGGACGTGGCAAAGAAGATTTCCCAGATAGGATGAGGGCAGATTATACTGGGTGTTGGATGCCAATGTAGAAGCTGACTTCCTACGTCCCAAGGGGCCATAATCCATCCCCTTTCTTATAAGAAGGACAGCCAACTTCTGGGACCTGCTAGGATCTGGGGAGTGCTAGATGGTGACCTGCATTTGGGCTGAAACAAATGCAGGCGAAGTAGAGCCAAGAGCAGTTGCTGGGCAGAACTGAAATGGAAGACAAAGCCGAGAGCTGTCCAGCAGCAGCAAAGACGTGATGGAATCAGCTGGTGAGGCCAAACCTAAGCATGTGGAAACAAGTTAGAAACTAGGAACCTCAAAGCAAATGTGGGAAGATGGAATAGAATGGAGAAGGCAATGGTTGGACAAGTTCTCTGAGAGACCAAATTGCAGCTGTGGGGTTTTGATGGGCTCCCAAAGCTTAGCAGCAGGGCAAGACTGCCAAGGAATCCAAACAGGCTCAACTGAGGTAGCTGGGGTAAGAATTGAGCTATGAATCACCAAAAGAAGCCCAGACCATCATAATGAAAGTGAGAACAGCCAGAAGACATCCAGTTTAAAGGCATAAAAAAACAGGACTGTAGGGGCGCCTGGGTGGCTCAGTCGGTTAAGCGTCCGACTTCGGCTCAGGTCATGATTTCACGGTCCGTGAGTTCGAGCCCCGAGTCGGGCTCTGTGCTGACAGCTCAGAGCCTGGAGCCTGTTTCAGATTCTGTGTCTCCCTCTCTCTCTGACCCTCCCCCATTCATGCTCTGTCTCTCCCTGTCTCAAAAATAAAAATAAAACGTTAAAAAAAAAAACAGGACTGTAGATACAGTGGTTATAGAGGAGACAGGAGAGAAGTGAGCACCTAATTATGTTCAATATAATGTTCCTGGCTTTGCAAAGAAGGCAAATATAAGTAAGACATCAAAATGCTCCTTATCAAAAGGAGGAAGACTGAGGATAAAACACAGAACAACAAGGGCACCAGGGTGGTTCAGTCGGTTAAGCAGTTGACTTTGGCTTAGGTCATGATCTCATGGTTCTTGAGCTTGAGCCCCATGTCAGGCTCTTTGCTGACAGATCAGAGCTTGGAGCCTGCTTCAGATTCTGTCTGTCTGTCTGTCTGTCTGTCTCTTGCTCTCTCTGCCCCTCCCTCACTCGTGCTCTGTCTCTCTCAAAAATAAACATTTAAAAAAATGCTTAAAAAAACCCAAAAGATGGAGAACGATAAACAGCCAGATTCTGATAAGGCCAGGAGAGGGCATGAGCTAGGCATTATGGATACACTCAAGGCAGGAAACTGTCTTAACCAAACTGGGGGTGAGGAGGAAACTGGAGATGGGTTTTTTGAATTGGATCTTAAAGAGTAGGATTTTAATAGACTTAGCTAGTGCTGGCGGAAGAGCGTTTCAAACAAAGGTGACATCAAAAAGTCAGCGTAGTGTCAGTGGATGAAACGGCACACTGTTTCCAGAATGTACCAAGGCATCTAAGTAAGGATGCTGTGGAACTTGCTGGAAAAACAAAACCAGAGGTGAGAGGAGAAGCAGAAACCTCACTAAGAGATATGAGTCACGATTCGGCCTGACCTAATCTTTTTCTTCAGACAAACAAAAAGCTTCTATGTTTTTTCCATGCCAACTTATCAAAAATGACAAAAACAAGATTAAAGGCTGCTTTACATGCCTTAAGCAATTCAAGCAGTTATTAGGCATATAATGTACCCTGAGTAACTATGCTTATGTAATACTCTAGTCCATGCCAAATTATTTGTTTACCCTAACTCTACTGGTGCATTTAAAGCCTATTAATTATATGGAAATATTCAGAGATTATATAATTACTACTTTTTAGAAACTTTTGATGATTTTCAAAGAAGGCATCCAATACTCTTTGCCATTTGACGAACAAAGCTGTTTCATAAGGTGATACCATATAAACAATCCCATAACTTCCAATATCTTTCTCTAATGGTGCTTATTATAGGCGGAATTGTCTGGAGCCTTTGCTAAAATAGTCAGAATTCTGTAGCTATGAGAAAGAGTAACTGTGTTATTTTTTTCTTGAAAATGGAACATACATCTTTCCTTAATTACTGCCAAATAGTATTTGACTGGGGTCCTGAAACACCACAGCTCTTCTAGTGACAGAGTCCACATACTGAAGAGCTCTGTCTCCAAATTTAATTATCTTAGGGCATAACTATGTATCCTCTTATCCACAGCCTCTAGCAATTTGCTGAGATGGAAAGGTGGCCTATTATTAAATATATATCCAGGGGAAAAAAAAAAGAGATTTCATGAATTCAATCAATAGTACTTTCCAGTTAGCTTACAACCTTCACATGCATCAGACTCTCCCCTGGGCACTAGCTATAATCCTCTGGTCATAATTTAAACCAATTACTTTTCATTCTGTCCTCCCATCACCATCCTCCTCTCCTATCTCTCTCTCATCCTTCAGCCTTGTCTTCTATTTTATTCTCTCTTTCCAACCTTCCCCGAAGAATCTTCTGCCTCCTTGTTCTTGAATCATTTTCACTGATCCATTCCTGACCTTTTCCAAATATTTCATTTGTTGTAGGGTCCTGACATAGCAATTTAATAAGAACAGAGCACTGATATTTATGTTACAAATCTGACTCCCAGATTAGTCTGGATTTTAGCTTGCAACGCAATTAATGGAGCTACAGATACTCATCAGGTTTTTAATAAAGAACTGTCTTAGTGAACGAAGGGCTCAGAAATGCCCTTATAAGGTAATAACCATTCCAGTCACCAAGATAACTATTTTTATTTTCATCAGTTTTTCATTCCTTTCAACTCCTCTGTCAAAGCCACATACTTAATTACATCTCCAGCATTGGTTTTTATGACATATTGGATGATTATGGTGAAAAATGTTACTTCACCATGTACTTTTCTTCTAAAGAATATCAAGCTTCTCTCATAAGTGATCTAATGTATCCTTATAACACTCATCCCTGAGAGATGGAAGGTTTTATTATTCCTTATTTTATAAACAGGGAAAGTGAGGCCTCTAAAGATAACATGATTAAGGTTTGACAGACTGCTAACACAGGGGCAAGAATTGGGGTACATATCCCAGGCTGTTTGTTACCTAATGCAGCTGGGGGATAGTGCTATGTAATAACTTTCTCAAATTTTCAGTCCATTATCAAAATAGGAACTACTGTGTAACTGTATTGCAGGCGACATTGCTTGATGGAAAGCCCATGTGGTCTGTAATCTAAAGACACTGTTCACCACTTCTTAGATGTGTGACTTTGATCGCTTATATTCTCTGGGTTTTTGTTTTGCAAAATAGTCTTAATAACAATATGTGACTCATGGGGTAAATCAACACTTCCCAACTGGGTACGGAAGGTATCACTATGAATGAGCAAACCACCATGATGCCCTTGAATTTTTAATGTACTATATAATTATTTAAAATTACTTAGCACATAGGGGCACCTGCGTGGCTCAGATGGTTAAGTATCTGACTCTTGATCTTGGCTCAGGTCATGATCTCATGGTTTGTGAGATCGAGCCCCACATTGGGCTCTGCACTAACAGCCTGGGGCATTCTCCCTCTCCCTCTCTCTCTGCCCCTCCCCTGCTCGCTGTGTCTTTCTCTCTCTCCAAATAAATAAATTAATTTAAAAAATAAAATTACTTAGCACAGATAAAATCTGTTAATAAAGAGAAGTAATCCTATGAATACTATTAGGCAGTATTGGTGAGATAATCCTGTGAACAATGGCTACTAGTCAGTGTTGGTCAAATTACCATTTTTTTTCTTTTTTTCTTATCATTGACATTTAATATTCAAATAGATATTTTCTGGCAACTATTTCAGTATCTGTTTGAGTCAACAGTTTATTAGCTTGCATATAATTTTTAAATGCAAAGCTTAGAGTTTGCAAACTACCTATGTGTCCCATCACGCTGTGCATACTATAGGTATACCATCAGTATCTGTTGACTTATTTTATATATATATATATATATATATATATATATATATATATGCACACATATATATTACTTGCAAGTGATTTAATTTTCAGTGTGTTCTCTAGTTCAGTATTCTTTCTTTTCTCTCTCTAAATCTCAATTCCTTTCTCTCCCAGCTTTCCCAGAAGACACAACTGAAGGAAATGAAACAATCAAAAAATTATATTGCAAGAAGAAAAAAATGTGTATCACAAATAGATCTGCATTCTCCTTTGTAAGTGGCTGGTTACTTCCCAACATTCTGATGCCCTATGAATTTCTTTGTGGAGCTCGAGCGAGCCTGCCTGCAGGAACATTAATTTTTGTGCCACAATATTAAGTTTTTTTCTAAAGCATCTTCTCTTTCTTGAGAAAGCTAAAAATTTTTATTGTAATCAGTGTCCTGTTTCTTCCTTCTTTCACTTCTTGGTGGTTATCAAAAGCAAGATCTAAGTTGTAGAAAAACGCTTTTACGTTGGTATTTTTTTAAAGCTGTTCTTTTACCAAGTGCAGGAAGGGGGTAGTTCTTCCTATTTTGCTCCCTCCTCCATGTGACAAGGGCTCAAATGATTAGAACTTATGCCTTGAAGTTGCTGCCAACTTTCAGAGAAGACGGTCTTCAGAGTATGCAAACTTAGAGTGGTGCTTTGCCCAAATCTGCGTTTGCCCAAATTTTTAGCATTTGATCACAGAGGCTAGAATTTGAATGGATTATCCCAATGGCATAGAAGTGTTTCACAAACTACTTACTGAAATAAGAACAGTGTGTACATCCTTCTAGAGAATGAACACATGATCTATGACACAGAAATATGACCTCTCCTCTCAGGCTGAATATTTATAAATTTACTTGTGATACAATCCACCTGTTTGTATGAACCATCCCCCAAAATTCACCACAAGAGGCTATTTAGTAACACAGGCAAGGTTATGTTAAGGTCGAGACCAACAAGTAACTGAATCCTAGCCAGGTAACTAAATATTCGCGAGGAATTAACTGTAAGGAGTCCCAGTCACAGACAAGTGGCTGCAACTCTGTGACAAAGCTGCCTACCAGGGAACGGTGCTACAGTCTCAGTCACTACTGGAGGACCTCAAGTCCTCCCTTTAGAAACTACTCCTGATAATTTGCATGTGCCTTAGGATCTAATGCCAGGTCTAAGCAATTACCTACATTGGCAGAGATGTACTTAGGAACAGCGCACATTTTTAAACTCCCAATTAATAATTCATTTTATGACAACCAATTATTAGACTAAGTAATTAGTACGTAAACCTCAAACTAAGTGTGGCACATTTTAGTACAACCTAAAAGGCAAGATCTCTGATTCTTACAAGTATCTTTCTTTTAGTATCTTTTCTTCCCAACTTTTAGCTTTTCATTTCTCGTCTCAAAAAACTGCTAACGGTCCTGGAGAAAAGCCTCTTCCTTCTGCTTATGAACACATTTGAATTAAAAACCAATTAATTCTTTTTAATTGTTTGTTTAGTTGCCTCATTTAATTGTTGAAGAGGAGGAGGAGGAGGAGGAGGAGGAGGGCAGGAGACCCTCCCAGGGAAGAAGAGGAGAGAGGCAAGTAAGATTTATCCACGTTGCTTATAAAACTGTACTGTTTGCAAGTGCCAAGCATGGGGCTATTAGCATATGTTCTTATCGCTGGACTGTAATGACAACCCTGTGGAGTAATTATTATCAACCCCATTTTACAGATAGGAAACAGGCCTAACGATGGAAGAGAAACATTAACATTGCCAAAGAGAAAACCCCTTCACCCATCCTCCAGAAAAAAAAAAAAAAGTCTTTGCAAGGTCTTTAGAAGGGACTTCTATATATTTTATATTTAGATAATTAAATTGTAGGAGAGACAAAATACAGAAACAGTGTTAAATGTAGATTTGATTCATTTTAGAACATCTAATTACAGACTCACACACAATGTATCATTATTATTATTGTTTCTGCCACATGATTTGCAATCAGTTTATCATGTTGCCTGAGACATGAAGAAGAAACTGAACAGGAGTGGGGGGGGGGAGGGGGTGGCACCAAATGGAAAACCAAAAGGATAGGGTTTATTCTGTGCCTTTCATGGGTCAGATGTTGGGTTAGAGTTTCTCTATATTATCCTCAAGTAATCTTTATATCACCTGTGTTAGTCTTACATGCTGTCCTTCAAAATTCATGAAGGAGCTGAAAGATATACATGGAAAAATCACAGTAGAAATAATTAATAGAGGAGAAAAATCAAGGTTAAAAGATAGCAGTGATAGGCCACTTTTAAAAAGCAAGTCGTAGGGGTGCCTGGGTGGTTCAGTCGGTTAAGCATCTGACTCTCCACTTCAGTTCAGGTCTTGGTCTTATATTTGTGAGTTCGAGCCACGCACTGGACTCTGTGATGACAGTGCAGAGCCTGCCTGGGATTCTGTCTCCCCGTCTCTCTGCCCCTCCCCTGCTTGCTCTCTCTCTCTTTCTCAAAATAAAATTCAAAAAAAAAAAAAAAGTAAGTCGTAGGCATTATAATAATAATCTGTTTTCTGTGGCTCAAGCTTGGGCTCTGGAACCACCCAGCATGTTTGAGCCCAAGGGCAGGCCAGCAACTTCATTCCTTTCATGGGGGTGGGATCTAGAGTTAATGACAGAACCTCTCAAAGCCTGTTTCCTTCCCCCCCCCCCCCCCGCCCGAGTAGAGAGGACAATGAGTGCATCACTCCCCCCTCCCCACAGGGTTGCTGCAAGATAGAAAATAAAAAATAAATATTAAATACTTAGCATAGTGCCTAAAATGAAGCCATGCTCCCCAAATGCCAGCCATCAACACTAAAAATAGTACACGACGCACAGGACATACAAAGGTATGCCAAAGACCCAGGGCATTTGCTATGAGCTCACCACAATTTGGCACAGTCTCAAACCCATTAAAAGTAAGAGGAAAAAAGATTCGCTTCAAGATTTACAGGTCGTATTAGAGAAAAACAAGTCAACCGTGGAGAAGAAAGAAATACAGCTGCTTTCCCCTCCTGTGAAGTAGGCCAGTGAGCAATATTTCCTGCGGTGGGCATTATTATCCCCATTTTATTGACAAAGCAACAAAGTCCTGCCAAGTTAAACCCCAGGTTCAGAGGTGCAAATTAGAGGCTGAGCAAGACACAGGACTCGTTTCATTTCCAACATAAGCCACTTAGTCCAGTGAGAGACTCAGGGGCCCACCCTCACAGGAGCGGAAACTTCTGTCATCTCTTGCATGCACCATGAACACACTTCAAACTCTTTTCCAAGTCTGAGGTGGGAATGGGGAGTTCGGAGTACAATTTGTATTTCCTGTTTCTCTCTGAATACAGTGTCATCTCAGATACTTGTGTATCTTTGGTCTTGAGAGACCATAACACTTGTAAACAGGAGGGTGGCACTGCTGTGTGATGACCAGCCTCACCCATTGCCACACTGTTTTCAATCGGCATGGAGACATCAATTAAATTCCTCCTTCTTCTGAAGGCCCCTGGGACGGTTCAAGGAATGTCAGCCTCACGAAAACCTTTGCTCTTTTATTAAAATTGCCTTGAGAGGAATGTGACAGTTCTATGTCATGGCTAAATGGAGAACTTCCATTGTAGATGATTTCAATTTTCTTTATTAGTTTTTCTAATTGGCCTGTGCAACATATTATCACAAACTTGGAGGCTTAAAACAACAGAAGTGTATTCTCTTGCAGATCCAGAGGCTAAATTCCCAAGTCAAGACGTCAGCAGGGGTGGTTTCCGTTGGGGGCTGTGAGGGGCAATTTGTTCTGTACCTCTGTCCTGGCTTCCTCCAGCATCCCTTGGCATTCATTGGCTGGGAGCTGCATTAACTTCAGTCTCTGGCTCTGTCTTCACATGACCTTCTTCTCTCTGGATGTTTCTATGTTTTCTCTTTCTCTCTCTCTCGTAAGAACATTCTATTGGACTTAGAGGCCACCCTACATCCACGATGATCTCACCTCAAAGTCCTTACTTCAATTATCTGCAAAGACTCTACTTCCAAATACGGCCACATTCACAGGCAGCGGGGTTAGGACTTGGACATGTACCAGTAATGACTGGCTGCCCATCTTCCCTTCCAACAAAACAGAAAGCAGAGGGATGTTTCCAGGAGTCCTGGAGAATCTTCCCACTGGGATACCATGTAATCTCGTTGGGAAACTTCTATTCACCACAAACATAGTCACTCCTAGGGGCCAGGGAGGAGAGGCAGAGGTTGCTGCTCTGCAGTGCATGCAGCACATGTGTTTAAACATCAATAACCCAAGACAGTAATGGAGCTGATGCTTCCCCACTGTCTTTTGAGTTATGAGAAACAGGGGCCTTCTTTTTCATCTTTGTAACTTTCCTACCTGCATAGGTCCTGGAACACAATAATTAACACAGCGAATCTACAGGGAAGGTGGGGAAAAGTTACAGGAACTGGAAGAGAAGATAGAAGATAAAACCAGCTCAACTTTGTACGATTCATGGTTGCCAAAACCAAGTCATGGCATTTCTCAATTTTGACATGAATCGATTTCCAACAATCTGCCTTTTCTTTTTCACTGTATTCTAGGCACTTTTACACGGCATCAGTTTCTTAATTAGGTTAGCAAGATACTGCATGCTTATCGGTTAACTCATGAGAAAATCAAATGCGTACATTATAAGTACTGAGAATTCAACGTATATCAAGGAAGATGAAGGGTTCCGTTGTCATGGTAACAGAACGGGCTGAACAAGGACAACTCACCCGTTTAGCAATTAGCTACTTCAATTACTAGTTAACTAGTTAAAAGTGCCTCAATGTACACAGTCATTTTATTTCTTTTATTCCTATGAGGTCTTTAATTTTTAGACCTCTCCTGACACGTCAGTGGTTATGATGAGGCACCGCCACATGCTGTCTTTCATTTAACTATATTATTAAGGTTGCAGTATTGACAGATTTTTAAAAACCATGGTCAGATATTAATACTCCGCTCGAGTAGCACAGAGAGCCATATTCCCGAAAATATCCCTTGACATTTAGTGCGTGGATGAGAAAATGCTGAACTCTCTGTAGTGCTTATTTCATTTTATTTTCATCGTCAGATGCTCAGGGTTATCATTTCATCCTGACTGGCTTCAGGCTGAATCTCATTTCAGAATCTATCAGCTTTTGGCCCATAAAAATTACCCATGAAACTTGTTGATGGAATGACACAGTAACTTAAGTAAATAATATCCTTAAAATTGCATACCTCTAGTATGATCATTCAATTTAAATTTTACAGTGAATGGTATCTTTTAGGGGCATTATGTTTCACCATCAGACACAGTAGGTGGTGAGCCCTGTAAGGGTAGGGGCTGTGTTTCCTTCACGCCCATATGAATCTCCAGTGCTGGGGACATAGGAGACACTCACCCAACACTGAATGAACAAGGGAATTTATGGTCAGGTACCTATTAGGGCCCTAAGAGCCAAGCAACAATTTAAGCTCTCCTTCCAATGCAAATATATGACAGACGATGCTGAAGTTCTCAGACATTTTCAGACATGCATAAATGCTCCATCCCCGTAATGCTTTCAGAGAGTCACCCAACGAAAAAGCCAGGAGAAAACACAAAGAGGGACAGGAAGAGAAAAGAACAAAATTCAATGTGGGAGCAAGTTCAATGCGGGGAAGGAACAACAAAAGAAAAGCGAGAGTCAGGGAAAGGAAACCAAGAACCAGAAAAGAGGAGCTAAATACCGAAGGAGAAGGAAAGAGAAATGGAGGTGGGAAAAGTGACAGCCGCCTGCTCGTCTTACCGGGCTTGTGCAAAAGACACAGTGAGTTGGCAACAGTATTACATATTCAAATTTCAAATGTGACATTTTACAAAATTTATCTTAAGTCATGGTGAAAATTGCAAAGAGAAACAAGATGCTACTGAACGGTAGTGACATTCACTCTATGAAAGAGCAACCCATGGGGTGCCTGGGTGGCTCAGTCGGTTAATCGGCTGACTCTTGATTTTGGCTCAGGTCATGATCTCAAGGTTGGGAGATCGAGCCCCTCTTTGGGCTCCATGCTCAGTGTAGAGTCTGCTTAAGATCCTCTCTCTCTCTCTGCCCCTCTCGCCCGCTCATGTTTGCACTCTTGCTCTCTTTCTCTCGAAGGAAGAAAGAGAGGAAGGGAGGAAGGGAGGAAGGGAGGAAGGGAGGAAGGGAGGAAGGAAGGAAGGAAGGAAGGAAGGAAGGAAGGAAGGAAGGAAGGGCAACCTTTATGTTCAGGCTCCACAGGCTGAGCTGAGCTCCACTGTAGTATAAAGGCACTTGCTGTGGGCTAGGATTGGGGTACAGGTCCTGTGGACCATGGCTGGCCCTTGTCACAGACTGTCACAGCCCCCAAAGCAGCCACTGGCCACGTGTGCTTCTTAGCCATGACTGCCTGTGTCCCAGAACTGAGCAGCACAGGCCTGGAGGAAGAGGCCTCATCCTTAAGGAACAGCAGAGGGAATCCTTCGGGAGCCTCCCTTCAACTACACCTCTCTTATTCATCCTGTTCCCTTTTCTATGCTCTACGTCTTTATCTCTTTCCCCTCCTTTCAGTTTTTCCTTCAAGGTTCTCTTGCTAGAATCTAAAAGATCTTAATGCTTCTAGCTACAGAGTTTCAAAAAGAGCTAAGAAGTTTGCTTTTTAATCTGAGCACCCAGGACAGCCCTGGGCATAGAATAATTACAAATCAACAACCTTTATCAAGCACTCTAGAGAAGACAGGGATTTCATGCTCAGAGAATGAAGGAATGAACAACTGAACAAGCTTCCAGGCTCTGACACTGAAATTACACCTTGCTGGTAGTTTAGTTCCGCTAGCTATTCAACCATGAGAATCTTGAGAAACCTTAGAAAAGACTGGTTCTGTGTGGTCAAACAGGGACCAAATAGAGAGGGACAGTGCCTCTTTGAATCAGCGGCATTAAAATGCCAATGCACAGCTTGCTCTTAGGAAATATCTCTGGAAATCTGACAATGCAAAATAAGCTGTGTATTTATTTAATTTACTAAATTATCTGCACATAAGTGTCAAAATCTTTCCTGTATGTTTTCTGCAAAATAGTCTGATGGGAGAAAGGAATGCCAGGGGTACAGACAAAACAAGATTAGCCAATGATGGCTGCTGAAGCTGGATGATGGGTATATAGGAGTTCATCACCCATTCTCTTTCCTTTTGTACATGTTTGCCAATTTGCATAATCAAACTTTATGAAAATTTCCCAAGGTAACAACACTAACTACCATCCAACACCATGCTTAGATTCTCACTCATGTCCACCATCAGACATTTATGGAGGAGTAATATACGCTGAAACTGTTTTGTGTTCAAGCATTAGGATGATCAAGGACCAGGCCTGCCTACAGGGAGCTTACAGTCTAGAGGAGAGAAACAACATGTGCATCTATTATTAGTATTACACGGCAGAAGTTGAAAAGCGCTGCCATTGAATACAGATTAATTCAACGTAAATCAATTACAGTCTTTAACTCTAGACAACTATTGCAAATTCACTTCGTCCCTTACTCAACAGTCCATATCCAATTTTACCACATGGTGACAAAACAACTGTTAAGGACGCACGAACCACAACGCCCATCTCCAACAGAAATGATGGATTTCAGATACCTTGTCGGCGACATTAAAGGATTCATATAGTCAGACAAAAGAGAGCAATAACACATCACAGGTTGCCGAAGAGGCCTGTGGTGAGATGAAATGCTCAGTCGTGGCTCCAGAAAGCATGAGCTGTTGGAAATCACTTTTCCAACCAATTATTGAGATGAGCCACTGAGATGGTAAAGGCTTACAATTCCCACAGCATATACCAGGCTCCTAATGAAGCAGCAAGCATTCTAGCTTTATTAAATACGCAAAATGATCAAACAAAAGTGGGGGGGGGCTTTAATGGAGCAGGGATGTGTCCACTACATTTCTCAGGAAGACAAGAGCAAAGTGAACCACTTCTGTAGGATAAAACAAGAATCGTGACCATAAAAGTTACATGAAAAGCAGTGTTTTAGCTAAACTTCCCACTGGTACAACAGGAAAATGGGGGCAATAGTGTTTTTGGTGTCCCAGTCTCACATTTCTTTACTCTTCTTCCTATGGTTGACACTTCTCTCCCTCCTTATTCAAAACAAGCAAGGACATAATGACATAAATGCCATATCCCTTGTACTGTGACTGAAGGCTAAGTATACTTAGGTACACTTGCATAGACTCTGCATTGTAACAATACAATAGTAGTTACATTTCTTGAATGTTCTAAGAGCTTTGCCTTTAATATATTCCTCCTACCACGTAAAAACACTGTATGATAGGTGTGTCTGTTATCTTCATTTTACAGAAAGGGAAACTGAGGCACACTGCAATTAAGTAACATAATTATGGAGTAGTGTGCGGTAGAGCTAGGATTGTTCCCAGGCTGACTGACACCACCCCTCCCTTAGCGCCTGGGTCACACTGCATCCATTAGAAGCTTCTACATTATTTGTTTTTTATCTTATTTTATTTTTTTAATTTATATACAAATTAGCATACAGTGCAACAATGATTTCAGGAGTAGGTTCCTAATGCCCCTTACCCATTTGGCCCATCCCCCCTCCCACACCCCCTCCAATGACCTTCTATTTGTTCTCCATATTTATGAGTCTCTTATGCTTTGTCCCCCTCCCTCTTTTTATATTATTTTTGTTTCCCTTCTCTATGTTCATCTGTTTTGTCTTTTAAAGTCCTCATATGAGTGAAGTCATATGATATTTGTCTTTCTCTGATTGACTGATTTCACTTAGCATAATATCCTCCAGTTCCATCCATGTAGTTGCAAATGGCAAGATTCCATTCTTTTTGATTGCCGAGTAATACTCCATTGTATATATATATACCACATCTTCTTTATCCATTGTTTGTAAACAGAGGGCTTGGATATCTGCTCAGTGAATTTCAGCCAAGTGACAGCTGTGGGGTAGACACACTGGGGTAAAAAGACCTTTTAACTCTTGAAAATCAGGATATATCCAGAGGAGTCTGGGTGGCTCAGCCTTAAGCATCCACCTCTTGGTTTCGGCTCAGGTCGTGATCTCACAGTTCATGAGTTCGAGCCCCTGCGTGGGGCTCTGTGCTGCCAGGTGAGGGGCCTGCTTGGGATTCTCTCTCTGCCCCTCCCCCACTCTCACCTGTGTGCTCTCTCCCTTTCTCAAAATAAATAAATAAAATTGAAAAGAAAGAAAGAAAGAAAGAAAGAAAGAAAGAAAGAGAAAGTCAGGCTCTATCCACAATGCCGCCCAAAGCAAAAGTACTTTTGTTTCATGTGAAGAGGGTGGTGCCACCAGCTCACAAGAGAAGAGAAAAGATCACTGAAATACACTGACTGGAAGGTTGACAGGCATCTAGGTGGAGATATCACTGAAGGTCAGAGCACAGTGTGAGTAACTGTCTGGAAATGCCCAGGATCACTTCACAGAGGAGACAATCTTTCAGCAGAGGTTTGAAGGACAAGTTGGAAACCATCAGGTAAACAGGGTGAGGAAGACATTTAAGCCATGTGCAAGTGTAAAAAAGTAGCTAAGAAACTAGAAAGCAGGCTAAGGCCAGAGGACAAAGTTTCCTTTACGCCAGGCCAGGGAGTATAGACTTTATCCTGTTAACAACAGACAGCTACTCAAGGTTTTAATGACCACGTTATAATCAGTCTGGTCACAATGATCTAACTGCGGCCTAGGATTCTGTTACAGTTTTGTGTATGGGGGCCTGATAGGGACACATTTTCTGTTCTTTGCATTGCTGGCATTAACCACAACTATGCATCATCACATACATTTTTGGCTCACTCTGAAGCATATGCACAATATAAAAATCGCTCAATAGTCCACTTCCTCAGTGTCTGATGATGCCTTCAGGACACTGTAAATACAACTCCTGGCAGATCACCTCCTAACTCATGGACTGGAGTTGGCGCCAATGTTAATCTGCATATTAAATATCAGTAAAATTTATATTCTTCTGATGTTGGGGTGTTAAATACACATATTTGGAAATTACAAAATGCATTTTGCTTGCTCCACTCTGCTGCTCCCGTACTAACTGGATGATTGGCCTAAGGACAGATACTGTATTTATTTGTTCTTTGCTGTATTCTCAGTGCTAAGAATAGTGACAAATGGCCAAGCAGACACTTCAGTAATATTTTGTATTGACTGAATAGGCTCAGTTTTAAGTTGCGCTTCAAAGTAGGTTAGGTTGAGGGAAAGTTAGTCTTAAAAATTTCTTTAGTTTCTCAGTTCAAATGAGTAATTTATCATGATGCCTATCCCTATTCATATCTCTTGGCTGAAACTTAGAGAAAACTGGGACTTCTATTACTGTTAATAATAATAAACAATGTATTTGGTTACCCCTTTAGTTTTCGAGGTTGGTTGACAGGTATTTTCAACCAATCACAAAATACTGGGGTGCCTGCTCGAAAACGTTTCACTGAGAGGAGTATGTGATCTAAAGTTAGGGGACTGTCACATTCATAAATCATGATGATTACCTCCAGTCCCTCCATCTCACAGATTTTCTGTTGCGTCTCTATAGCCAGTGTTATGTACAGAGGATTATTTTTATATTCAAAGAATGAAGTAAGCTCCCAGAAACCCCTTAGAAAACATTTCCTGAGCAATTATTCTGCAGATGCCATTGGAACTGGGGGAGAAGCATCTATGGGTGGAAGACGGCAGAGGCAGAACCTGCAATAAAAAAAGAGACAGAAGCCCCATTCTCCAGCTCTTTCCAAGTATAGTTCAGGCATCAAAGCTGTTCATAGGAATTCTCTCAATTTATACTCAGGATAGCACTGGAGTAATTGGGAGAACATTAATTAAAATAAGAAGTAAATATTTATCTTGCATAGGAGGCAGTCATATACACACATTACATAAGAATATAAATATCCAAGGACTAACTCGTATTTGTAAAAGCTTAATGTTAGCTGGTGAAAGGCTGAAAAGTGGGAATCAGAGTTAAACAGAGCCAGGTAGGGCTCCGTTGATACTGCTGGGGGGAGGTCAAAGCATGCAGATAACAGGGCAGAGGAATAGAAGGTGATGACTGCCCTGGACAGGGGATTTAATTACCCAACTTAGTGAATGAATATAGACACAATTAAATCAACATCCCCAAATACTCTTTCTTCATGGGCAAGAGACATTTAAAATTATCCAGTGGTTGATGCCAAATGGAAACAAATTTACTACCCTCTCTGAGAGAACAAAAGAACAAATTTGTGGGAACTCTGAAAGGCGATCTTTTATGGGTTTGGATAAAGTGCTACATGTGAAGATATAGGCCAACACTCTAAGGTACTTTGAACTGCATGGAGTTTGGTGTAAATTTTATGGCTATTAAACAAATAAAAGTTGACTCTTTATCCTAGTCAATGCCATACTTTGCTTCAAAGAGCTCTCGGGACATTAGTAACACATAAGGCAGATAAGGCAGATAAAAGCATCATGATGGAAACACACATGCATACACACAAAAAGTAGAAGGATCGGGAAAACTGTCAACACTGAAGGAGTATAGCTACAAAAGTGTCAGCCACACTGTACATTCTAGGGTACTGCAGTGGCAGAAACACCTGTGAAACTAGGAGATTTTTCCTTACAAATGCCTCAGATTGGCTATTAAGTAACTGAAAGAGAAATTTTCTTTCCTACTGAATTTTCTTTCTAATCAGTCTGAAATCACCTTTTAAAGATTCTGTCAAAAAAGTTGATACTATGAGAAGGTAGTACATTGATAGGTATTCTTCCTTTTCTAAAAGCCTCTTTCAGAAAGTTTTAAAACATGAAAAGTTTTTGCAGTAAATACTTCTGTATTTCTGCAAAAGTTTTTAGAAGGCCACTCTGTGAGAACAATAGAAATATCAAACACAGAAACAAATTAAAAAAAAAATAAACGTTAGATAAAACACAGAAGGTAAAATGTAGAACTCATTTAAAATTTACCCAATGAACAACAGCAAAGCCCCAAGCAGAGACACTCAGTGCACTTAATGAACAAAAGTGATGTCTGACGGGAAGTAAAGACACCTTTAAAACTCCACGGCTAAAACTGGATGACCTAAGTTTCTATGATTTATGTGTAACAGAACAGCACTGTAAAAGATAGTTCAGTATTCTAGAATCATGGGATATACCCATCAAAATATATGCTTTAGAACAAGTAAGTAAAAGAACACAGGAGTACGTTCTTATGACTTCGGATTTGGCAATTTGTCTTAGATATGACACCAATACCACGAGCAAAGGACTTAAGTAAACATTTCTCTAAAGATGATATGCAAATAGGAAAGAAGCGTATGAGAAAATACTCAATGCCACTAGGCATTAAGCAAATTTAAATCAAAACCACAATGAGACACCACATAATACCCAGTTGGATAATTGAAAACAGAAAGTCAGATAATAGTAAGTGCTGACAAGGATGTGGAGAAATTGGAACTTACATAATACACTGCTGGTGGGAATGTGAAATGGTCATTTTGGAAGAGAAGAGGGCATTTCCCATTTTGGAAAAGAAGAGGGCATTCTTCAAAGAGTTATACAGAGAGTACCCATATGATCTGGCAATTCCACTCCTAGGTATGTTCTTAAGAGAATGAAAATATATATTCATGCAAAAAGTTGACATCAATAGTAGCATTGTTCATAATGACCATATCAACAGAAACGTTCATCAGCTGATGGATATGCAACATGTGGTACACGCATATAATATGCAGCCAAAAAAACAAAGAAAGTGCTGGTACATGTAACAACATTAATGAACTTTGAAAACATTATGTTCAAGAAAGAAGTCCATCACAAAAGGCCATATATGATACGATTTAACTTATATGAAATATCCACAATACACAAATATATAGAGACAGAAAGTAGGTTAGTTGCTGCATAGAGCTGGCGGCACAAAGGGACTGCAAGGTGATAGCTATAAGTTACAGGGTTTCTTCTTGAGGTGATGTAAATGTTCTTAAATCGTGGTGATTGTTGTGTGACTGTGAATACAAACACGCTGACTATACAACTTTAAATAGGTGAATTGTAAGGTTTGTGAATTATATCTTCATAAAGTCTTTATCCAAAAACAAGTAAGCTAGAGGTTGCCAGTGGGTGAGGGTGAAAATATACATGACGTCACAGAAATGGATACAATATACATGAGGTCACAGAAATGGATACAATAAAGTACATAATAGGGTTCTGAACTTGACAAACATAGGTTTGAATTCCAATTGTAATACTTGTTTTTAAATTTTACTTTAGAGAAAGAACACAAGTGGGGAGAGGGGCAGAGGGAGTGAGAATCTTAAGCAGGCTCCACACTCAGCATGGAGCCCAACATGGAACTTGATCCCACGGCCTGGGGATCATGACCTGAGCTGAAATCAAAAGTCAAACACTCAACTGACTGAGCTACCCAGGTGCCCTCCATTATAATACTTATTGACTGAATATTTGGGGAAGTTACTTACTCCTTCTAAGCTTCAGTTTATCTCTTCTGGAAAAAAGGGAGTAACAATTATAACAAACTTACAGAATTATAATGAAGAGTATCTGATTTCCAGTTTGTATTGAAAAATCAGAACTATCTGATTTCAGTGGTCCACACTGTTCCCTTGCAACTACCAGCAAGTACAGAATACTAACAGCTTTTTTTTTTGAGTTTTATTTTATTTATTTGAGAGAGAGAAAGACAGTGGGAGTGGGGGAGGGGCAGAGAGAGAATCCCAAGCAGGCTCCACACTGTCAACACAGAACCCAACGCAGGGCTCGAACTCACAACAGCGAGATCATGACCTGAGCTGAAACCAAGAGTAAGACACTTAACCAAGTGAGCCACCAGGTACCCCCTAACGGAGAAGTAGACGCTCTCCAATCAACTACAACCCCAACTTATAGGTCCCACAGAACGTGGAGTCTGCCGCTCCTGGAATAGTGATTAAGATGTTATGATTGGGTGAAAAGACTCTTAAAATGCAAAAGCAGGTTTTATTTATTTTGAGAGAGAGAGAGAGAGGGCACAAAGGAGTGAACGGCAGGGGGGGAAGGGAGGGAGAGAGAGAGAGAGAGAGAGAGAGAGAGAGAGACAGAGACAGAGACAGAGAGAAGTGAGGCTCACCTGAAGCAGGGCTCATGTTTCCTTACCTGAAGCGGGACTCGAACTCACATGATGAATTCATGAACCGTGAAATCATGACCTGAGCCAAAGTCAGATGCTTAACAACTGAGCCACCCAGGCACCCCCAAAGCAGTTTTAAACACTATATTACAACATCCAGCTGTCCCCACCTCTGGAATGGAGAATAACAGTAGTAACTTCCCCGGTTTTGTTAGAAAGATTAAATCAGACGTATGGAAAGAATAGGGCACAATTACCTAGTGGGTAATAGCATTCTGAAGGATTTCTTCAAATCACTGGTGGAAGCCAGAAAACTGTGCTGGAAAATGAAGACTCTGGCTCAGTGTTACTATGCACCAAAGACTACTCACTGATACGTGTCTTAATACTCTCTGAAATCCTCCTTGACCCACATTGAATGGGGCTTAGAAATGTGTGAAGGTGAAGGAATAGACACTGGAAGGTTTCCAAAAGTGAGCTCTTTGTCATCGAGGACAGTAGTTTTCCAGTCAGGTGCAAAGCAGCTATTTGGAAAGCCTCCTAAAAAATTCTTCTTTGGGTAATCAAAAATATAAAAACACCATACAAACAATTTTGTCCCTGTATTATTAATTACCTTTTGGGACAGAAATAAAACAAAACAAATTACCCCTGCTGAGTAGCGTGATAACCAGAGACGGCACCAGATGAGCTAAGCCTGTTTCATGCCAGAGACAAATAGGGCTTGCTCAGTGCCAGAGATAAATTGGACAGGCTCATCTCCTACTAGAAATAACCCTCAAAATACAAAAGCAGGTTTAAACACTCAGCAGCTTAGATACACACACACACACACACACACACACACACACACACACACACGCTCTTATACATATGAACACATCACACTACATTCACAGTTTGGCTTCTGAGAGACCATTTGAAATGTAATTTAATGCTGGTTAGTCAAGAGCTTATCTCCAGGAAAATAAAATTTCCTCTTACCTAAACAAACATTTTCTGGAGTTATTCCAATAAATTCCTACCAGTGGTTAGGAATATTCTACTTCCTGGAATAAGCACGCTGGCCACCAAGTACTTTAGGAGGACAGAAAATACCCCGGTCTCTTCCAGAGATCTGAGTCTTCTGCACACCAGACAAGCCCAGGCCTGTCTTAGAGAATGATAGCACTTTATGGAATGCTCCATATCTTGAACAATTTCTCACAAGTCGGAGGCTGGCAGCAAGTGTTTGATATGATAGCATGACACATATACTCTGGCCAAATAAAAGAAGCCGTTCCAAAACAAGGCCCATAAAATATGTGGTAAGAGCCTTCAGGCCAATGAAACTTTCACATTTTGTAAAGGCAATCCTGGTGAATCTTCACCCCAAAATAAGTCACCCCTCAGGAACAGAGGATAAGCTTTTTTTTTTTATTTTCTGCATTAAATTCAGAACATTTCTAGGTTCTTAGCACATCAGAGACCAAGATTTCAAGACCTCTCAAGGCATCATCTGATTCTATTTTCTTCCCTTCCAAAACAGGACAGCTTTACCAAAGCACAAGTTTTATCACCCCCTCTGCTGCTCCAGAATTTATAAAGGCTTCCTGCAGTCTGACTGGGGCAGAGAACTGCAGACTGCCAGCACATCATAGCTGGGTTCAGGGTAGGCCTGACATTAACACCAAGTTGATCAAGAATGAACCAAACCCATCTCGGAAAGTCAAGTGTAGGGTTGTGGAAATAAGGAAGCTGAGGTTAAATAGGAGAGAAATCAGGACTGACGTCTGGCTTGAGGGTTGGTTACAGTCCAAAAGGCCCAAACCAGGCAGTGAAGATGCAGAGATTCAAAATGCAAACTTTTAGTTGCTTTAAAGGTCAGTCCTCCAGACAGCAACTCGGGAAGGAAATTAAAAAGTTAAATGCAACAAACTTCTTTGCACCTGTGCTATTTGGCAGGTCTTTGATCTAAGCACAGCAGGAAGCATCAGGAAGAAGGATAGTACTGGGAGGAAGAGGGACCCTGTGATCCCTATCAGTGCCTCTCATAATGTGTGGTAGTGGGGTGACATAAAGGTAGAACCAACTTAAACGGAGGGTGAGGGAACTCACATAAGTGATATAAACACCCTTGATAAATATGAGCCAATTCCTCCACAGAAATTGAGATGGAGAGGCGAAGAGTGCAGGGCAGTGGAAAAGCTTGAAAGTAAAACTAGAAGAAATACGATAGAGGGTAAAATAAAAATTAAAAAAATATAAAAAATGAGTCTGCTAAGCAGCAGTCAGAAACTAGTTACAAAGTTGAAAGTGGAAAATGCATTAATTGGCATGAATTCAACAAATATTAATTAAATCCCTACTTTAAGGCAAATTTGGCTCAGGGGCACAGAAACATATGAAACAGTATATGGAGCTGCGTTTAGTTGGCAGACAGATAAATAAATAGAAAGTTACAATCCAATGCAAGGTGAATGCTCTGATGGTGCCAAACACTGGACATTTATGAATAATGATCTGTAATAGAGCTTATTACCAACTCTGTGGCCTTTTCCTTCCCCTAATGGGGTTGGAAGCCTAAAAGTAGCAGACAAAGCTGATGACTTTAGTCAATCAGAGTTATGGATTGATATGTCGGAAACAGTATGTTCATAAAATGATGGTATTGTTCTTTGTTGTGTTTCAGCACCTTGGAGAGCGCCAGGCTCTGTGTAAGACCTTAATGCTTTGGGAGGGGAGGGGGGGCGGTGGGTGGGGGCCGGGGTTGGGGAGGCATGTGAATGGAAGGATTGTGAGAATTCAGCTTCAGGGGTAGGACTTGATGAAAACACACTAGCTTTGACATGTAAATGAATTAAAGAGTGGAGAAATGGTTTCATTTGAAATGATGAACTTTTGATAATCATTGATGAAAATAATGTAGGCCCTGAGAGTAATGATGAGGGCAAGTATAGAGAAAATGATGATAAGCTAGGTACAGTGAGCACACTTTGTGAGAAAACATCTGAGAGACTGATAGATAACCACTAAAAAAAAGGAGGTAATTTAGGTCAAAAGACTGAGTACAAGTTAACCTTGAATCCTCTTCCTCCATGTTATGCAGAATAGAATAACCTCTTTTTGAGACGGTTTCCAGAAAAGTGAAGTCCTCTACAGTGGGCTGAGCTGGCTATGGCTAAACTCAGAAAGACAACAATAATCACAGATAAAATTTGTTGAGTCCTTACTATATCCTGAATTAATCACTATGATGCATTGCCCCACCTAATCCTTACCATAACCCAGCATGGCCAATACTATTTTTGGTCTCAGTTTTAAATAAGCAGACTGAGGCTTTCAGCGTTTATGTTTAACTTGCCTGGTCCAAAGCCATAGTAGCACAGCCAGGTTGTCAACACAAAGTGCAAATTCTTAACCAACAGGCTACAGAAAAGGATGATAAAATGTAGGGTTTGGAGTGAGTGAGGTAATTTATGTGTATTTGTGAGCTTTTGATTAGACACATAAAATGACATAAATTTCTCAAATGAATCTGTGAATACTGCTGACTCTGCCAATGACTGAGCTGAGTCTCGCTCTGGACTAGCCTTGAGGAGGACAAGAGGCTGCCAGGATTAGTCAACACAGGCCACTGCTCTCCCTTTCTGCTCAGAACACAAGGCACAAAGGGGTAGCGATAAGGGAGCAGCTTCCTGCTCCACTGGGCTGTGGGTGTTAGCTGCGAATGAACTGACCAGCAGGTGGCCTGGACATGCCCGAATGAACAAAGCAATACAAGCCTTAAAGAAAAAAACAAATTTGTCCCAGGAGTTAAAGGTGCACAAACTGTTATCCCAGACAGCACTTGGCTTAATAAAAAAGGAAAACGTCTTCAAACAACCAGAACTTGCCATTTCCATTTAAAACGAATTTTATGGCATGCAGCTCAAGTTATTTCCGATGTAAAGTTGCACAAGAATATTACTCCTAACCATAAGCAAAGGAAACCTATTTTTTTTTCATCACACTCTCAGCTACTTAAATCTTTAATGCTGCAGCACCACCCCTATTTCATCGAGGCAGAATCTCAAAAGTATCTCACCAAACCATCTTGTTTTCCAGGTAGAGAAAATGTATCTGGATTGGTGGAATCCCTACAAATTTTCAGTCTAAAGAAACAACTGGTTCTAGGTATCATAGGAAAAATTTAAAATGATGATTTTTTTTTAGTCTCACAGCTTTTATTATGACCACAGGATTGAAAACATGCCTCTGTAATTTTAGATATTCTCTTTCTAAGATACTGGTGCATTAGCATAGACAGATGAATGAATTAAACGGTGTTCCCAGGTCTACAATTCCCAGTGGTAACACTCCCCCAAGTTATGAGCCTCTGTGCAAGAGACACGCCAGATCAGAAGGCACAGAGATGTTTCTCCAGTGATGGTCATGGAAGTGCACAAAGCCAGCAAAGAGACTGGCATCAGCACACCATGACACATGGCAGCACATGGTTCCTCTAAAGGAAGGGGGACTTCTTTGCCTTGTAGCCAGCACATGAGGGCCACAGAAAACACAAGGTCTGGGACAAAAGCAGGGCTTAGCAGGACATACTTCTGGACTTACAGGTTATGTTTAGTGGAGGTAAGATTAGAGTTAGGTTGTAGATGTTACAAGCATTGACATCATCCACTAAGCCAGTGGTGGCTTCCTTCTACTTGCATTGTACCGCTGCCTCTTCTAGTTAAGGATCTGAAACAGACAATGCTGCGAAGTCCTCCATTTTCTTTCTTCCCTGAAACAAATCATACCCAGCCTCGCACAATGATAAAGAAACAGTGGATTCTAGAATTTATGTTCTCAAGGTCTCCATCAGTGCCCCTAGGGCTTAGATCTGTTCCTAGGGTGGAAAAAGCCCAGCTTCATTCATTATATTGCACATAAACCTCTGGTTTTCCCACATTCTAAAGTTTAACAGATGCCTGGTCACCCCAACATCAGAGTATTCCTGCTCTGAATTTCTTTCTGGAAGAATCAACCTCTTCAAACTCTAAGTTCTTTGAAGTCAGTATTTGTGTCTCATCTTTGTTAATTCACAAAGCTCTTGGCACAAAGTAGGAAGTCCACAAACTACTTCGAGAAGAGAAAGTGGAAAACATCTGGTAAAAGAGCAAGATCTAGCCTCTGGCTGAAGTGTAAAGGGGTGATGCTTATAGTTGCAAAACTACAACTGGAATATTAATTTTTAGCTACAATATTATACAAAGCCATAAAGTGGTAGTATTAATTCCTTAAAGACTGGGGTGTTTTTTTGTTTTTGTTTTTGTTTTCTATTTCTTTCTCTTTCTGTCTCTTTTTTTCATGCCCCTCCAGGTTTCTAGTTCCTCTTTCCGTTCTTCACTAAATTTTTATCAGTACCTTATGAGGGTGTTAAGTACCATGTTAGATATTATTAAAAGAAAACAATAGCCAGTACGGAAAAAATACTAACAAACCCTAAGACTTTATGATTAAGGGATTTGCTTCAAGTTATTCATCTTATAAACAGAAGACCATGGACTTGAATCCAGAACCCACTAATCTAAAACCAGAACTTATTTCACCAGAGGATTCTCTCTCTCTCTTTCAACAAGAAATGAAGTACACTCCTTATATTTATTGGCAATAGTAAATCAGAGCACTAGCCTTCATTTTAAACACAGAAAACAGAATTATTTTGTTTTTCTCCCTGTAAGAATCTTCAAGTAAGCTGGTATTTACTAATGTGATTCTTAAATTTGACTTCTTTCTTTTGAGTGTGTGACTTGTTATGAAAAGAGACACTCAAATCTAAGTTATTTAAAATTACTTGTTTTAATTAGTTACAAACACATCACATTTTTATGTTAAAGAACGAGTGTCCCTTTAAGTGGTTTCGCCATGATTTTCCACTGTAATTCAATAACTGTTTAGTGCTGAGAAGGCTGAAATTTTCATTTAAATTTTTACATTTAAATTTTTACATCACTGGCTGCAACCCCAGGGTATGGGCAATTTGTAATGTTAGCAATTCTTTAGATGCTGAATATTAAAATCTACTTTTGTATTTCAAGGGTTATTTCTAATTACATGCACAATTGCTGATCCATCTGCCTACTACATAGATGTCTGTAGTTATATATGCTTGAATAATTATTGAAAATTAAATAACATCGTAAACAGTCAAATTAATTTCTTTGAGCATACCAAGGCAAGAAGGCTGCACTTAGACAAAATATGATTTGCCCAGAGACATGAAAACTGGCGTATCTTACACCTCCCTAAATTTGTCACATTCTACTCTGACTTGGTAAGAGTTCAGGAAAAATCCTAAAATTTGAAACAATACCTGAGAACTATTATTGAACAGCAACAAACCCTACCTGCATGAGTAATTTAAAATTTGAGTCTAAAGATGCTTCACTGTCAAGACAACAAGCCCATAATGCGCATCCTGTAATAACATGACCAAGTGTAGCAGTTTCACTAAGAAATGGCTTCCTTGAGTGTTCCAACATAATACAAAATTGTAAAAGAAAAATGCCCTGCCTGCCTTCTGTTTCTGCAATATCAAGCAGTCACTGTAAAATATGGAAAAATATGGGAGCCTAGACTGCAAGCGCTTTGAAAACTCTGTTTATCCAAATTATAGAAGAGAGGTTAAAGAAAAGTTTGCTGCTGAGAAAACACACACACACACACACACACACACACACACACACACACACCACTGGATAGGGACCACAATCACCTAGACCAGTTGCAGTAATAAAACAGATCGGGGTGAGGAAAGCAAAGGAACAGGTCTCCCTGTTTTAAATACTATGGCAGGGGAGAATTTGATCCCACGTTTTAAAGGGTTGGCACTGACAGAACAGTTTTCCTACAGTAGAGAGATTTGGAAAGTCTCAAAGCACACAGATTTAAACCTTGTATTTCAAAGACAGGTTCTTTCAGAGGTGACCCCCAGACGGAACCCAGACATCTGCTGAAGCTGTAGGTATTTGCTGGCCTCCAACTGGTCTGTAGAAACCACCGGGGCCGACCCCTGCCCCCAACGAATCAGACGGAGACACACATAGAAGGTAACAGGTGGACAGGTAAACACACTTTGTCTGATGTTCAGCCCCATCTGGGCCACAGAGTTTAGGAATCTGGAGTCCAGGCCATGTTCGGAGATTGAGGCTGGTGAACTCTCAGAGGGGGAGGGAGCAGAGGTCAGATCAAAGTGGTAGCTCAGGAGGAAAAGAGCAGAAAACAAGTGCCGGTTCATAGAGCAGGTGATAAGCAATAAATGAGGGTGGGTAGGGACCTTAGCACTACAGAAGTGACTTAGTTGGAATGCCCCTGAAAGAGGTCAGAGAGGGAAGCAAGATGTACCAGCACTCAAGGGCACTTCCCAGTTGGGGCCAAAAAGACTGTCTCCTGGAACATCTAAGGTCCTGGATACTCCAGTGGTCCACTGTCTTAGACACATCACATCAAGCCATGTTGAAAGCCTCATTTCATATGTTCACTAAAATCCTTTTCTGTAAGTGGTTTCTTTTATTTATTTATTTATTTATTTTGAGAGAGAGAGAGAGAGAGAGAGAGAGAGAGAGAGAGAGAAAGTGTGCTCATGGGCACAAGGTATAGGAGCATATATAGTAGGGGAGAGAGAATCCAAAGCAGGCTCTGCACTGTCAGTATGGAGCTCCATGCAGGGCTCAAACTCAGGAACCTGGAGATCATGACCTGAGCCAAAATCAAGAACTGGACGCTTAAGTGACTGAGTCATGCAGGTGCCTCTCCGTACGTGGTTTCTTAAAGGTGCACCCCTACATCATACAGACCTAACTCAGAATCTTGCTCCTCCATCTGCTGGCTATGTAACCTTGGGCAAGTCAGTTGACTTTAGTTAACAATACACACACCACTTCACACTGTTGTATGAATTAAAACAGACACCGCATAGCAAGTACTTAGCACAGTGCCCAACACATGGCTCTTCCCCAGACATTTCATGTTTTCTTCCTCTTTATGCTGGCTCCCTCCCAGAATACCTTTCATCCCACCTCCATCGGCTTATACATAACCCATCCCCAGCCTCGTGGAATCTGGGTTCATCACTCCCCAATTCTGTAGTTTCACAAAAGCCTGTCTCATCCGAGTACTCATCACTATTTCTCCCCATCTACCTGTGTGGCCCACTGGACCTTGAGCTCCATAATGGTAGCAACCACATGCACCTTTTTGCTGGGCTATCCTCATCCTCCAAATCTGGGAAGTGCCTGGTACATGGTAAACAATGAGTACATCCATGGTGAGTTAATAAATGACTGAATGAGTTCAGGTTCTATATCTTCCATGATGTCTTGGACCATGTTGAGCTCTCCTTTGCTCAACTAAATTAACTATTACCTCTACTATTTTATTTGTTAATTACACACAGAGTTATGCTATTTTTTATGTACTGAACATATATAGGTATACCATATTCAAAATATTTTTAATTTTTCGTTACCTCAGTGTCACCCCCTTCCACACATAGCTGGGGGTCAATGAACACCCAATGAATTAAAATAGGTTCATGACTTTTGGTGGGTCAGTTAAACTTTGTATATCTCAGTTTTCTTCTCTGTAACATGGGAAGGCTATGTTGCATAAGCTCTAAATACCTTTGACTCGATGCTTGCACTAAAAGGAAAAATCAAGTATGATTTACCGCTTAACATGTTGATATACAGCACAGACCCACATATACAATCTATCTTCTTATAATTTTCAATTAAGGCACCAATAAAATATCAAAACGCAAGGACTTGCAAATCAAATCCCATACCCAAGTAAAGAATTGCATTTCTGAATAGAAGGGCACTCATTTTTCTAAGCAACCATAAAGACCCAAATATACTTGTGCCAAGGACAGTTTGAGAATGAAAGATATAAAGTAACATACTTGCACACACAAAGCCTATTTTTTTTTAAAGAGAGAAATGTGGCAACCAGGTGAAAGGAACAAGGTAATTTCAAAAGTCCTAGCTTTCTCTTGGCAGGGGATTTGGGTAATAGCTTGCCAATTGCTGGTTACTGCTGCCAAGGACCAGGACTGCTGTGTTCAAAATTGCTGGCAATGGCCACCTATTGTTTGTGAATTTCTGTCTTAGCAGGGACTCTGCAGAGAGGCTACTCAGGTCAGCAGGGAAGCAGATTTGGCCAACACTCCCAGTGGCCATCACTGCTTAATGCAGAGAAGTCACAAGAGAGAAACCTGAGAAAGAGAACACCTATGAAAATTTCCCTGAAAAAGTTCCTGAATTTTCAGACAGTATATGTGTGTTTAGATAGATAGATAGATAGATAGATCCTCTGAAAAATCAATCACAAAATAATATTAATAATTATCCACTCTCATCACTGAACATTTAGAAAAGCACAGCTTGCGATCTGATGGTTCTTCTCGTTTGGCGGGAAGTCTATACATGTAAGCTTGGTGGTAATACACCGCACCACAGCTCACACAACCAGATAAAAGGACCCACTGGGAAATTTTGGTTTGGTGAGCTCAAATACAGACACTTTGGCATCTCTTTTATGGCTTAATTCTCTAGTGTTATCTGCTAAATAGCCTAGAAAGTGATTTAAAACAAAAATTGGCTTTTAATTCTTGAAGGTTTTTCTACTTTCTGGTCAAAAGGCAAAGCAATCTAGAGGCTCTGGAGTATGTCCCAGCTCTTGAATTTACAAGCTGTATGACTTGGGCACATTTGTAAAACTCTCTGAGCTTCAGTGTCCTAATCTATAAAATGCAGCTAATCATAAAACCCTTCTCTGGCTTGTTGGAATGAAATGAAATGAGAGCATATGTGTAAAGCAGTTCCTATTCCTAAAATATGTTGGCTGTCACTTATCTTTCTGTCCGTGGTATGCTGGACAAGAACACAGGCTCTGGAGTCCGTGAATCTGACCTTGAGTCCTGACCCTGATATTTACTAACTCAGTGACTCTGGCAAGTTAGATTCCTGAACATCATTTTCTTTGGTGATAGACTGGGCACAATAATACTAACATCAAAAACTTTGCTGTGTTATTCAGAGTATAAAATAGCTGTTGTTAAGAATACTTGGCAAAGATATACTAGAATAAAAATTACCATACCATCATAGGGCGCCTTGGTGGCTCAGTCGGTTAGGCGTCCGACTTCAGCTCAGGTCATGATCTCGCAGTCCGTGAGTTCGAGCCACTCATCAGGCCCTGTGCTGACAGCTCAGAGCCTGGAGCCTGCTCCAGATTCTGTGTCACCCTCTCTCTCTGACCCTCCCCCGTTCAAGCTCTGTCTCTCTCTCAAAAATGAATGAATGCTAAAAAAAATTTTTTAAAAACTCATTTAAAAAATTACCATATCATCATCATCACCATCATCATCATCATCAACCTATACCTTCATGAAATGCCCAAATCATAACATTCTCATATATCTTCTCCTACCATTATCTGAGATCCACTACATAATCCATCTTCCAACCCACTGGAGCCATGCAACTTACGAAGAGAGAAAAGTACTTCAATGACAGACTGATAGTGAATGAAAATAAAATCTTAATCTCTAATATAATAAAACTAAATGGTTCCTCTACAATTAAAGCAATAAAAAAACATTTTTAACAGGCTTTTTGTTTTGAAATATCTTTGCATACAACTATATCTTTTGCTTGTACCAAAATACGGGTTATTGCTTGTCTTAAAATCAAGATGTCCCAGAGGGGAACAATGCCTAAGATAAGAAAAACGTAAATTAGTCTATGAGGAAGTGGGTATCCAATAATATCTATTACCTTTCCAAGATGAAAAGGCAATTAAGACATTTTTAGGCATTTACAACTATTCTGCACATAAAAGAAGTATTCTATAATGGGGTTTTCAGGAGTGTACAGCCTTAGAACCAGACAGCTAGCATTACGATCTTGGCAGGCTAATTAGCCAGACTTTCCTTTTTAAGGAATTGACTTAATATACTACATAAAATGAATATATGCTTGATGCCAACATTCAATGGCCATTGCTGATGGCCAATGGAAGCTGTGAAGGCCAACTTCTCTTACTTCAGAATTACATTCTAAACCACACACTGAAATAGCCAGTCTTATAATTTATGAAGACCTTTGGTTTAAATTGTGTTTAAAATATTTTCCTTTTAGTAAAGAAATCCTTTCTCCGTCTCTTCTCTCCTTCCTTTCTAAAACAAAAACAAGGGGCGCCTGGGTGGCGCAGTCGGTTAAGCGTCCGACTTCAGCCAGGTCACGATCTCACGGTGCGTGAGTTCGAGCCCCGCGTTGGGCTCTGGGCTGATGGCTCGGAGCCTGGAGCCTGTTTCCCATTCTGTGTCTCCCTGTCTCTCTGCCCCTCCCCCGTTCATGCTCTGTCTCTCTCTGTCCCCAAAATAAATAAAAAACGTTGAAAAAAAATTTTTTAAAACAAAAACAAGGGGCGCCTGGGTGGCGCAGTCGGTTAAGCGTCCGACTTCAGCCAGGTCACGATCTCGCGGCCCGTGAGTTCGAGCCCCGCGTCGGGCTCTGGGCTGATGGCTCGGAGCCTGGAGCCTGTTTCCCATTCTGTGTCTCCCTCTCTCTCTGCCCCTCCCCCGTTCATGCTCTGTCTCTCTCTGTCCCAAAAATAAATAAAAACGTTGGAAAAAAAAAATTAAAAAAAAAAAAACAAAAAAAACAAAAACAAGAAGCTATCTTTGAAAAAAATCTCTTATTGAAGTGATTCAAAAAAGTTACATGCATGCAAGTTTCCAGGGAAACTTAGGCAAGAATCTATGTGCCAGGTCTTATGAGCAAATTAATTTTAGAAATTACACATAGCTCTGAAAATAAAGATTCTAGAAGTTGAAGTTATCACCATCAGATTCAGAGAAAAGCCACGAAATTTTCCATGTTTAACAACATTGTCCTGGTAATTTCCTTTCTCTGTCATTCTTTTTCTCATGGAAAAGCGAACGATAAGTAGAAAGTACAAGAAAGATAAGTACAAGAAGTAGAAAGGCAAGCTAAGCTTGTCCTTGAATTTAACCAGAAGAGCGTAAGCAAACAACTGTAGCTGAGAGAGAGTTACATGAAATATATGTTCCCCAGGGTATATGTTCCATTAGGATGAACCATTACGCAAAAGTAGTAACCAACATTGATCAGAAAAGCCCTTGATATGCCAGAATAAAATGTACTTCATCTCCATTTTTCTAAGGAACAAACCAAGGCTAAGTTACATGTCACTGACCTGCAACTGTTTGGAAATGGGTTTAGATTCAGATATATCTAATATGTCTGACTAAAAAGCCTGGGATTCCAGAGGAATTTGTACTGCCTCTCATAGCTCGGGACTCATAAGGTGATGTCTAAGATCTCATCAGGAGCAAATATTCTATAAATCAAGGGCTCAGACACTGCCCATTGATCCCAGCCACCAAAGCCTCTGCCTCCACAATGCAGAAGACATCTCCGGTCCTCTGGCTATGCCTCTCTCCACAAAACCAGGAGACCGAGGAGCCAAGGAGATGTGCCCACCTGGTGTCTGTGCATGGCCATCCACTCATATTCTAAAGTCTAGATCCTAGACTGAGCACTAACTCTAAGTATTCTGGAATTCTCTGCCCAGATGACTACCTGGCCTGTTTCTAGGGCCTGAGTGACTCTCTTTGCTGAATTCACTCTCGTTGGGCAGGCCATACTTGCTCAGTGCCCAGGACTGGTTAAGAGGAAGCCATTTAAGGACACCCGAGTGGCTGAATTGGTTAAGCAACTGACTCTTGATTTCGGCTCAGGTCATTATCTCATAGTTTGTGGAACCAAGCCCTGCATTGGGCTCTGTGCTAACAGTGAGGAGCCTGCTTGGGATTCTCTTTCTCTCCCTGCCTCTCTGCCCAACCCCCCCCCCCCCCCCGACTCATGCTTGCTCTCTGTCTCTCTCTCAAAATAAATACACTTAAAAAAAAAGAGAGAGAGAAAGAAAGCCATTCATATGGGGTTAGAAAGTTAGACGGTAGGAGACCAGAGCTTGGACATGTGGCCTGGGTTGTCCACACACATGCACTGGGAGACAGAAGAGAAGAGAAAGTAGGCAGGGTCTGCTTTCTCCATGCTGCCTCATCTGGTGATTACAGGACTTAGAGAACTCTAGTTTCAAATCTTGCCTTTCAGGTTTGAATATTTGTCAAAGTGGAGGATGGAACATACTTTACTAACAGTTTTATTTATTTTTAAATATTTATACTTGTACGTGGCTTCTGTTTGTTCTCCATCTCAGACCTGTGAATGTTAATGCCATAGGCATTATTCATCAGGTTGGTGCAAAGGACTACTTCTTTTTAGGTTTGAAGTAACACTGTATATCAATCAAGGGATTTTGCATGAAAACAGTAATTTGTAGCATCTCTTAAAGGAAGACATCTGGCCATTCCAGGACAGCATTCTAGACTCAGTCACCCTTTGGGATTAAACAGCAGTAGCCTCCTTTCAAACAGGGAGAGAATGTCCACTTGGCCACCTTCCGTGGTTGAACGTAAAGCTTCCACTAGAACTGCAGAGCCCATACCCTGTTTTCCACACCGCTCTTTGACCAGGATCCATATCACTCCTTTACGTCAGTTCTCTGCCCATGGAGGAGGCATCTGAGCACCAGCCCCCTGATCTGAGGAAACCTTTAGGTATTAGTGGATCATCCAGGGAAATTAATCTAATTGAGCTGGTTTTGTGAACAAATAAGTGTCATTCGGTGTGACTGAAGATATAACCCATGTCCTCGGGACTCTCTCACTTAAGACAAGAACATGCAGTAACAACTGAACTGGGAGATAAGTCTCGTTAATTGTCTGTCTTCCTTCAGTTCAGGGCATGCCAGACAAGCAGTTAGTGAGGGGGGTTCCTTCCTGATTATGCTCAAAGAAAATTACCCCCTGAAAATCCTTGTTGAAAAATAATGAATCCAAACAATGAGAATATCACTTACACCCTCATTTTGAAAATTTAATCTCTGAAAGAAGGGCAATGTTACACGGCACCCGGGTGGCTCAGGTGGGTGAGCGTCTGACTCTTGACTTTGGCTCAGGTCGTGACCTCACTGTTTGTGGGATTGAGCCCCGAGTCAGGCTTTGCGCTGGCACCGTGGAGCTTGCTCGGGATTCTTGCTCTCCTTCTCTCTTTGCCCCTCCCCCACTTGCGCCCAAGTCTGAGCATGCCCTCCCCCAAACTAAATAAATAAACATTAAAAAAAGGTCAATGTTATTTGTGCTTCACTGTGTATGATCCTTTTTTCCTTGATATCGAAAACTCTGCAGTGACTCTAATTTCGGTTTAGATCAGGAAGCACAAGCATATGGTGTATGAAAGCAAAATTAATTATGGCCTCACCATCCCTTCTTAGTTCCTTCTCTTCATCATGTATTAATCATCTGGGTACTGTTCTACATGGTAAAATACGGAGAATGAATCGCTGTTAATATGCTGTTGCCAGGTTAAAGTACTAGGGAATGTGGAGATGTCAGAAAACAAATCCCAGAGAGGAATGAAACACTGTTTTCCTTTGCTTATGATTATCATACAAATAGACTCCTTCTGAATTTAAATTAAAATGACAAAAAAAAAACCCTTTACATTCACTTATACACACTGACAAGGATGGAAAGGGCAGACCTGCCTCACACTGCAGTCCCAGGGAATTTTCACCACTGCTGGAGTTTCACATGCAAAAACACAATCCGACAACACACTCTCGCTTTGAAACTTGGAAAGTATCTTGTTGCAAAACATTACAGCAGATGACATTTCTTGAATTAAAAGCAAAAATCTGTTATCTTCAACCACAGGGAAAAGTTATTATAAACAACGTATGGAAAAATCTAACAGGCACGTGGAAAGAGGAGAGAAAAAAAAAGTAACAATTTCTCTAAGTAGAGTTGTGAATGTTTCCAGGATCAAACGCTTAATTTTAGAAATGCCTGGTCACATTCAACTATCAGTTATAATCTCAAGATGGAAAGGTTATTTTCTAAGCAACAACACGTCCAGAGCTGGCTCTGAAATGACTTGGGTATATAGCAATGGAACACCCATGACTGAGCAGGGAAAATGCTGTCTTTAAGTAGATGCTTGGCAAAGCAAATTCCCAAACCAATCGAAGACAGTGGAGAAAGGAATGCACCTGGCGGCCTCTTCTTCCACACCTTCATATGTACCTTGTATTTTCTCTCCCTGATCAACTTGCCAACATCTACACGTTTTTAATTTTTCTCAATGTTTATTTATTTTTGAGAGAGACAGAGTGCAAGTAGGGAAGGGGCAGAGAGACAGGGAGACACAGAATCCAAAGCAGGCTCCAGGGTCTGAGCTGTCAGCACAGAGTCTGACACAGGGCTCGAACTCACGAGCTGTGAGATCATGACCTGAGCCGAAGTCGGATGTTTAACTGACTGAGCTACCCAGGTGCCCCATACACATTTTTAAAGACTGAGTTTCAAGAGTGCCTGGGTGGCTCAGTGGGTTAAGCATCCGACTCTTGATTTCGGCTCATGTCATAATCTCATGGTTCATGAGTTTTTAGTCCCGCATCGGGGTCTGCACTGATAGTGCAGAGCCTGCTTGGGATTCTCTCCCTCCCTCTCTCTCTGCCCCTCACCTGCTTGCACACTCTCTGTCAAAATAAATTTTTAAAAATAACAGAAAAAAAAAAGATTGAGTTCCAGTTTAAAATCTTATCTACTCCTTGGCCTCTTGGTTTGGAAGGTTAATGCATAGCTTCTAGACAGAGTGAGTCAAATTTGACCTCATTACTTGTAATCTCTGAGTGAGAATTCTGGCAAATTTACTCTTTGACTAGTTCATCCATCCATTCATGCATCCATTCAACAAATATTTACTAAATTCCTACTAGTTGCCAGTCCCTGTTCAAGGCAGAATATACAACAGTCAAAAAAAGACAAACGCCCTGTCTTCGTGGAGATTCCATTCTGGCGGGAGAAATAAAGAACAAGCAAACTAAAGAGATTACATACAGACTTTGTTAGCTAGTGGTAAGCGCTGAAGACAGAAATAAAGCAAGGGAGGGGCGCTGAAGAACGAGAATTGCAATAGCATGTGGGGTGACCAAGAAAGGCTGTGTTAGAGGGTAACATACAAGGAAGGCCCTGAAGGCAGCTAGAGATCCAGTCATGTGGGGATCAAGGAGAAAAGCATTCCAAGCAGCAGAGCCAGCAGGAGCCACGGCCAAGAATGTGCCTCAGTGCTCAGGTGACCTAAGGAGGGCAGTGAAGAGTGAGATGTGAAGGGGGCCAAGAGAGGGCAGATCAGACCCGCCCACAGCAGTTGAGAGAAGAACCTGGGCTTTGCCAGAGCGAGACTGAACTTCTTGGAGCATCTGCAGAACACCGAACATGAATTACAGTGCATGCCTCTGACACCATGAAGATTTGTTACGACCTTGGCACAGCGTCTGGCACGTATCTGTCTGAAGACCAGTTAGGAGAGCCTAACCACGTGAATGGCCACCCACACTCTAGCAGGAGCTCCCTGAGGGCTGACACAGCTGGGGAGTCCCTCTTGCACTCAGAGGAGGGCTCTGTGTTCTGGAAATGCCAGGAGTCTTTGCCAATCCTGAGAGCTTTCCTGGCTGGGCACAGGGCGCTGAGCACCTCTACTAAGGGCAAGCCTGTTCAAAGTCCAGCTCTCACAATGCAATTTCCTTCTTAAGTTGGGAAGGGGCAGGTCAGATGATTATAGCACAGTTCGTCCCTGTCATGTAAGACTGGCAGTTATAACAGACTGATGGCTCGGCATTTTTTAAAAAGAAGCCAGGGTCTCCCTACCAACAGCCTTTCAGAGACGAGGACATTTTAAATTTTAATTGTGCACCGAAACAGACCCATCTGAGATTCCTCTCTCTGCAAAAGGGCTAGTGGGGCTCACACATAGAGAAGCTCCCCGAGTGCATCACGGTGTGGACTTACAATCACGCTTGTCTTAACAAAGAACCTAGGATGCAGGGGAAATTAAAGCCATAAAGGGTAAGGAGCCATTTGTTCAGTATGAATCAATAAAAATGAAATGAAGCACCTCAAAAATTGAACCAAAAGGCCACAGGAAGTGAGCTGTGACAGACAGACCCTGCCTACCTTGAGATATGACATACTACTCCTCCTGTATTCCCAGGACCTAGCACAGTACCTGATGTAGAGTTTTTCATATGTGTTTGTTGAATTAATTCATAATTAATACAAAAGACGAGGCACACTCTCATCAACTCATTAAAGGCCAGAACATGTTGAATTTATTTATGAGTTCATCATACTGAATTCTTAAGCACACCATCCACTGCATTTTTTTTATGTTTATGCATTTATTTTGAGAGAGAGAAAGAGAGGGAGAGAGAGAAAGCGTGTGCGTGCACAACTGGGGGAGGGGCATAGGAAGAGGGAGAGAGAGAGAGAGAGAGAGAGAGAGAGAGAGAGAGAGAGAGGGAATCTTTGAGCTGACAGTGCAGAGCTCGATGCAGGGCTCAAACGCATGAACGATGACATCATGACGTGAGTCTAAGTCAGACGCTTAACTAACTGAGCCACCTAGGCGCCCCAATCCACTACTTTAAAATTTGGTTCTTCAAAAGCTTTATAGAAATCTGGTCCCACTTAAACCACCACTCCTTTCTTTATTTTAACTATCAATACAGTGGCTGGCCTTCCTCGAAAATAAAGGATCTAAGTAGGGTAGTTTAGTAACCTAGATTTGTCTGTTGCTTTTCATTCTGAGATATAAAATTCTCATTCTACAGAACTTTTCTGTAGGTTCCCTAGGCAGACTTTCATCTTGTAGAAGATGTTATTCTAAACTTATCACAGATACAGTATGTGAGAGTTTTAATATTGTGAAGTATCATGTAAATTACAATTAGGATAGCAATTATTATTCTGACATCTATTAGCAAAGACCAACTCCCATATTTTTCCTGTTTATGAAAGTAGCAGACACTTCCCAAATGATTGCCTGCTTTCTCCCCCACATATCAAATCACATTAATATCAAACATAATAGAAGGACAGTGGCAAGGCAGTAGAAGCTTCACGGTGACATTGTTGTGGTCCTGCCGACACCTTTAACCATTGCGGTTAATGTTAAGACTTGGCCCAGAATTGATGCTATAATACACAAAGTGCTTTCATAACCTAGGATAAACTGATTGAAAAAGTGACTAATGACCCCTTAATTTTCCAATCTGAACACTTAGGAAATTTCCAGTACTGTGTTCATTCTGACAACTTGCAGACTATGTCAATGTAAAATCTGTTTTAATTCCTCAGAGGCAAGTAAATCCAGAATGACATTTTGAAAACAGTTCAAATGTCAAATGGGAGTTTAAACCAAAGCAACTAGTCAAGGAAATTTCAGCCTTGTTTGGATTTCAGAAAGCTGCACATGCTGTTTTGTTACAAAAGGAATTCAGAAATCCCTGCGCGATATTAATAAGTGACACATATTTTCCAAAGCATGCATTCATTCACTCATTCATTCATTCATTATTTCCTTAAAGCATCCCTGTGTGTAAAGCGCTGTTTTTGGAATGAGTATCAATTGCCTTACTCCCCTGCCATAGGGCCTGGTACACAGTAAGTGCTCAATAAACAACACTGAATGTTTAATAAATATATGAGTAAATGGATGATGAGTTAGTGACAACCTTTTCCCCACTCTGAAGAATCTTATTTTCTTGTAATACAAATGCCAGCACATTTCCTATACCATGAATGGACTGAAAATGAAAACATTTATTTGGTTTTCCTTCCTTTTGCTGCAGGTAGCTTAAATGTTGGAAGGCAGAAAAGTTATAGCAGGGAAAACATCCATGCATTTAGCCAATAGGAGTCTAAATAGACAGTGAAAAGTGAAATTGTGTAATTGTAGAGAAAACCTAACAATTGTGACCTGTGTCAAAAAGGTATGCCATGGTTCATTTCAGGACAAGGGGACGCCAAGCAAGAGCCCTACTTTCAAGATACATGGACAATTTGAAGGGACACAAACCACTGGAATCCAATGGTCGACAATAAAGCCTTCATAGTTTATATGAGTTATATAACAGGAATCTCATCAAAAGAAACTTCATTTACCTTTTTACTGTCTGTGAGTAATTTAAGAAAAGTGGGCTTTTAACATAGTTTCTTTACAACTATTATAACAACATTTCCTTTAATGGAAATGCACCAGAACTGTATGGTCCCACCCGGTTTTTATACAGACACAGCCTCTTCACCAATGCAGTCAATGCAGGAGAGGAGAAAAATAGCATGTGACCCCTGAAATAAATGCCACAGAGCCTGGGTACTGATGGTGTGGTACTTTCTCTTTGTGGGAGGAGCCTTCAAGGTCACCTTCCAGAGCCTAGTGGTTCTCAGCCTACTCACTATTCTAATACCTTATTTATATGATGTCTCGGCAGATGAGAAGCAGCAAATTAGAAGGCAGAGCCCTGGAAGAGAGAAGCATACTGATAACAGAAGTGAGTGCTTGGGAAGCTGAGAGCTCAAGTGAGGGACCCAAACACTCCTGCATTTGATGGCCCCCCACAGTAATTAACAGTCCAAATGGAAACTCGGTATCCATGATAAGCTACATAATTTGCGGAGCCCAGTGCAAAATGAAAATGCCAGCCTCCTTGTTCAAAAAATTATTAAAAAGTTCCAGACAATGACAGCAGAGCATTAAACCAAGCACGTGGCCCTTCTGGGCACGGGTCCTATTATGTTTGCAAAGGTATCAGGCCTATGAAGCCAGACTTGCTTTTACCATCATGCTCAGTATGCTACTCTGGAAAAGTGGAAGACACATTTACTACACTTTGGAAAGTGGTACAGAAATATAGCTGCTTTCTTAAATTGTTCTTTTGGCACTTAAAATGTTGACTTTCAGTTATCTGAGAAAACCATTTATGTATATTTCCTCCATCTCAGGAGCTACCAGATATCATTAAAATTCCAGCACTCAACTTCAGTGACAAGCCCAGGATGCACCCTCCACCCAGGTTTTGACTTGTTGACGTGTTTTTGTCTTGTAAATAGCCTGTTTGCTCTTTTAGGTCCCAGAAGTTTTCTATTTCCTTACGTCCCTCCCATGCCTATGCACAGAATCCAAAATCCATAAAAGCTTATTAGATCAGAGAGATGAAGCACAAGATAATTTAAGTCACCCACTAGTCATTACAACCCAGCAATGCATTAATGGAGATCCACTGAAAACATCTCTAATATTTCTAAACACATGCATGCAAATATAAATCTACCAACTACATTTCATTAAAGTCTGAGAGCGAGACTTTGGAGACTCTGATTATCAAAGCCCATGGTACACCGAAAGTCATTTCATTGGGCACTAAAACTATTTAAATACTAAAATTACAGAAATATGTCTAAATCTAGTTTTGTAATAAACCATTTTAATAAATACCCCTATTTCCCGGGCATGAACATCATTTCTTCAAGAGGAAAGCATTTCTCACTATGACAGAAAACAATTTAACTAAGTAAAAAATGAACAATTTAGTATGTACATAGCCAAGATGAAGTATGTCTTTATAAAATGGGAAATTTTACTGAGAAGAGAAATTAACTTAAGTGGTAGGAGGTAAAATTGGATTTGTCTTGCTTAACTGAAGAACCGGCAATGGCACCATATTTAAAAATGGTGCATTGGCAAAGGCTCAGCACTGTCGGCATGTAACAGTCTGTTTCTAACGTGATGGATTTATTTTACATCTCCTCGCTCGTGTTCTCAGATGTTTTCCTTCCTGAAACAACCAATAAATATTATCACCATTTATTATTGCCAGAAAAAAGTCCCATAAAGAACCTTGATATTATTTACTTAATCTCTTCATTTTAAAGCTGTGTGACAATAGCAATAAATAACCGTTCATGGTGAAACGACTCTGGACTATGAGATCTTACAGGATAGGGTCCTTGTGTTACCATCCTCGGACCCTCCCTGCTTAGCATGGTACCTGGTATCCAGAAGGCACTCATGAAACATAAACATGTAATATATATCTGAGACCCTTCACACATTTCTTCAGACATATTCTTCATCAAAATTCAAGAAAGGATTCTTTACGAGCAAATTCTGTTGAGAGGCAAGAATTTTGAATGCATTTAATATTAACTATAATAGTATCTGTTGAACACTTCATATGTACAAGGCTGAGCTAAATGCTTTATAAAATACATGAGCCCATTGAATCCTCACAACTCAGTTAGTATCTCATTTTACTGACGGGGAACCTGAGCCATAAGAAGTTAAAAACTTGTCCACTGTCAGATGGCTGGTAGGTGAGTGAGATAGGGGCTCCAAATGAGAAGTAAATCTATGCTTCTCATGGCTGTACTGGGAGAATTTCACAGGGTGAATTCCTAGACAGGTTAAGGATAAGTAAAGTTGTCTAAAATAGCATAATTCACTTTTAACAGAATCGTTGGTTACTTTTCCTATGGAATCCTATAGATACAATTTAAAACAGTACATATCTAAGAATTATTAATATAGACAGGGCTTAATTCAAACACATGCTGGAGATCACACATATTTTAGGTCCTGACTCACAGAATTTCATAAACGAAAGATAAAAAGTGCTGGTCAACATTCAAACTAATGTACATGAAAAATCCCAGAAATAACGTGACTTATAAAGACAAATACCTTTCACTGATCTCACCCCTAATTACCAAAACTACAGGGCTCTTATAGTTTTTAACCTTTGTGCAGCAACCAACATGAGAGAACATTCCTTTTTTCTGAGCCTCTCTCCTGACTTGGTTTCTACAGCAACAGTCTCTCATGGCCCTTTCCTTTGCATAAAGAGAAACCCATTTCAAGCTTTGATAGCAAAGTTTGTGCTATTACTACAAGGTACGTTAGAGACCCTAACGGCAAAGAGCACAGCTGAGTTTCACCAACACTAGAACCAGTCATCAAAAAGTCTTCAGGGTCAAGCCTATCAGAGCCTGTCTGTCTGCCTGTCTGTGCCTCAGCTGTTTGCTGCACACAGCCACTGTATCAGTCTATTCAGGCTGTTTTAACAAAATATCATAGGCTGGCTGGCTCATAAACAACAGAAATTTATTCCTCATAGCTCTGGAGCCTAGAAGTCCAGGTCAAGATGCCAGCAGTTCGGTATCTAGTAAAGGCCCACTTCCTTGAAGACTGCATCTTCTAGCTGTGTCCTTACAGGGCAGAAAGGGAGAGGAATCTCTCTGGAGTCCCTTTGACAAGGGCGTTAAGCCTATTCCTGAGGGCTCCACCCTCAGGACTTAATTATTTCCCAAAGGCCCCACCTTCATGCACCAGGTTTCAACGTATGAATTTTGGAGGGACACAGACATGCACCTGTAATTCTCAGGTTTACAGCTCCTCAAGAGATTATCTCTGAATGCCCATAACAGATTCTCAGAAGAGAGAATCTTGATCCAGTGTCAGGGAAGGAAGGATTGAGGGAATTGAGAAAAGGGGTGATGATATGGGCTGGTCAAATATCTCCAAAGTTATTTACAACAAGGTATCCTCTCTGTGAAGGCTGTCTGCACCTCTCACGTTTACCTCTTTTCAGAGCCACCAAGTCCTGAGTAATTACTTCTACTCCGTCCCTGGCATCAGCACCCCTTCCCTTCTCTTCAGTGCCACGGTCCTTTATAGACACCAGGACTATCAGAGGTAGAGAGGGTCTCAGAGCCCTCAACAGCAAATAAATACCCTTCCTCATACCGGCTTCCCATCGGTGTTAGGTTGAAATGGATGCCAAGTGCGAGCATTATATGAAAGGCTGTTATAATCAATTAATGATGTCTGTGGACAGGAAAAAACAGAGTATCAGCACGTGAGTCAGGTACTGATACTTTCGACTCTTGTTCTAATTCTTTGATTTACAGGTGAGGATTCCGAGGCCTATAGGAATGAGGTAAACTTGTCCACTGTTATAAAAGGAGTTAGTGGCAGAGGCTGGGCCCAAGGGGGGTGCCTGGGTGGCTCAGTCAGTTAAGCGTCCCACTCTTGGTTTCGGCTCAGGTCATGATCTCATAGTTCCTGGGTTTAAGCCCCACATCCGGCTCTGCAACTGGCAGCGCAGAGCCTGCTCGGGATTCTCTCTCTCTCTCTCTCTCTCTCTCTCTCTCTCTCTCTCTCTCTGCCCCTGCCCCACTTGTGCTGTCTCTGTCTCTCTCAAAATAAATAAATACATTTTTTAAAATGTATTTATTTATTTTTAAATCTGGATAACCCAGGGGCACTTGGGTGGGTCAGTCAGTTAAGCATCCGACTTTGGCTCAGGTCGTGATCTCACAGTTCATGGGTTTGAGCCCTGTGTCAGGCTCTGTGCTGACAGCTCAGAGCCTGGAGCCTGCTTTGGATTCTGTCTCCCTCTCTCTCTGCCCCTTCCTTCCCCACTCGAACTCTGTCTCTCTCTCTCAAAAATGAATAATCATTAAAAAAAAAATAAATCTGGATAACCCAACTACTGCTACTTGGGCTCTTTCCAAGGCATTTGCTAGTTTATTCTTGGTAAGTAGACATATCTAAAATAGGGAGAGAGGCTTCTAGAAACCTAAGAGAGTGCTCTCTATTTAGCCCCATCACAGTTCCCTTTTCAGCTACATCTTAGACAGTCACATACACAGAAGTTAACAGGGCAGAAGGACACAATCTAACAAGATGAAATTTAATGAATCCATAGGTAAAGTGTTACATTTATTTGTTCTTTGAAAACATCAACTTTCTAAGGCCTTAATCATACAATGTGGACGTCGACTTCAGTAAAACAAACTCTATACGTGAAAATGACGTCATTTAACATTTATTGAGAGCTTACTACATGCTGCGTACTTTTTAAACTACTTTATATATATTAACTCATTTAATTTTGCTTGCAAGCCAATTGGTTAGTTACTAGAATTATTCCATTTTCACAGAGGAGGAAACTGAAGCTCAGAGAGGTTATGTAATGTGCCCAACATCGCACAGCTAAGAAATGGTAGAGCTCGCATTCAGATGCAAAGACATCTGATTCTAGTGTCCAGGCTCTTGAGCACGACTCCGTTTGGCTTGTCTCCTCCCCTGCATTCTTGTGAACCCTAACTACGACTATGCATAGCAAAGCGCGAAACAAACATTTGTCAGTTCGCCACAACAGAATCAGACTGCGATCAATAATTCACTACATGCTGGGTTTATAATTTTGTTTGAGGTCCATGTGCTTTCCTAGAACGATCTACCTCTATGTGAATAAAATGTATAGATTTCTGAAACACTTCAACATTTTTGTAAGGATGTCCAGAAGCTAGGAACAAAGTCATTCAAAGATGACAAGGAAATGACAAGACTAGAATACAAAGTGGTAACAATACTAGAACTGGACTTTAGGCTCTCAAGGTTAATGGTGAAACTATGTTTTGTCCTGTATTAGCTTTTCGGGTAGAAACTTCCAGCGCTTTGAAAGAACAGTGCGTCCAGAGAATTTGCTTTAAAAGACTGATAAATGCGGGGCGCTGGGTGGCTGTTTCAGCTAAGCGTCCGACCCTTGGTTTCAGCTCAGGTCATGCTCTCACGGCCGTGAGATCGAGCCCCGCGTGGGACTCTTTGCTAACAGTGTGGAGCCTGCTTGGGATTCTCTCTTTCTCCCCTTCTGCCCCTCCCCTGCTCCTATGTGCATGCACTCTCTCTCTCTCTCAAAATGAATAAATAAGCATTTTTTTTTTTTGAAAAGACTGAGAAATGACAAAATGAGCGAGACTGATGAGCTCCTGACTCACCACTGGGACACCAGGTGCCAGTCAACAGTAGCTTCCAGGTGGCCTCACAGGCCCTGAGGAGCATGAAAGCGCCACCGGAGGATGATTTCCCAGAAGACCTGGAAGTTTTTAGAGTGATATGATGTCACACCAGTCCCTCATCAAAACCCTCATCCCAGGGCACCTGGGTGGCTCAGTCGGTTAAGCGTCTGACTTCGGCTTAGGTCACGATCTCGCATTTCACGAGTCCGAGCCCCGCATCGGGCTCTGTGCTGCCAGCTCAGAGACTGGAGCCTGCTTTGGATTCTGTGTCTCCCTCTCTCTCTCTCTCTCCTTTCCCCGCTCAAGCTCTGTCTCTCTCTGTCTGAAAAATAAATAAACATTTAAAAAATTAAAAAAAAATCCTCATCCCATTTAGAATCACCAAATAAATTAACTAGATCACAACTGCAAAACAAACCAAAAACGGACTGTCTGACTAAAGTCAGGCTTGACTAGTGTAAAAATTGCTAATAGTGTTAACATCTGGTCTAGTAAGCAGGGCGCTGCAGGGCGCTGCGTTGGGGATCAGGGATCCTTGGCTCTGCCCGCCACCCTCACCCCCTGAGGAGAGCTCAGTCTTCCCATGTTCCCCAAGACTGCACCTTGCAGCAGTTTGTAGCAGTTTGCTATGGCTGCTGTAACAAAGAACCACAAGCTACAGTGGTAGAAGCTAGAAGTCCAAACTTAGGGCCCAGGCAGGATCATGCTCCCTCTGAAGTCTCTGGGGGCAGGGGATCCTTCCTTGCCTTTTGCTAGGTTCCAGCGGTTGCTGGCAATCCTTGGCATTACCTGGTTTGTGGCAGTATGATGCCAACGTCTCCATCTTCACAATGTCTCCCTGTGTTTGTGTCTCTGTGTCCGGATTTTCCTCTCCCAATAAGGATCCTGGGTACTGAATTAGGATCCACCCTAATTCAGTGTGACCAAATTTTAAGCTAATTATATCTGCCCAGACCATCTTTCCAAATAAAATCATATTCATAAACACAGGGGAATTAGGATTTCAACATCTTGTGTGTGTAGGGGGTGGGGGTGGGGACACAATTCAACCCGTAATACACCTGTTTTTACAGTGTGCGTACAATCATCTGAAAGACTTCCCTAGCCCCCAAGGTTCTAGGGTCATTAAAGTGTTTCTTGAATTTGCTCCCATTTTTTCAAATTACATAGCCTTTGTCTTTAGCATTATGGATCATTAATCAGACAAACACTTGTGCGCTGACCAGCTGGGTGACCCTGGCAAGTTGCCCAGGAGTCCGGAGCCCCAGTTTCTTTCCAGGATTGTGGTGGAAGCTACAAACACCAGCATGGCTGGGGGCACAGAGCAGACCTATGCTCTGGGTGAAGGTTCCTCTTCCCACACCATCCCATCATACCTGGGAGAGAGAGGCACATGCCCAAGGAGTAGTATCCAAGAGTCTCCCAAACAGTGGCGGGGAAGAATGCAGAGAAGCAAACAGTGGTTTCAATTAAAATTCACTGTTTCTCTCAGAACAGAAGAAAGTAATAAACCAATGCTGTAAATTAGTGCTGTGGAATTAATGCCCAGATAGAAGAAATAAAAGAGAAATTTATGACCTTAATCAATCTCTTTTTTTAATACATATATATACAACTCTATCATCTGCTTTATTTACTCCCTCCCAAATAATCCCCTGTAATTTTCAGTGCAGCTATGCCAACAGCTGAGCCCCAGGGGCAGGCTGGATATCGAGGAGCCCCACCTCTCCTCCCTGCCCCTTGCCCCACTCCTCCTCCCCGCCCCTCCTCCGTGGGTTAGCAGGACAGGGGAGCAGCCTGGAAGACTGAGCAACACTACCAGCCACACTGAATGACCAGCACCCTGCCCCCTGGGGATGGGGGGCACCTCTGAGCCACCTACACAGCTGGTGGGTCCCTAACCAGGCAGCGGCATCATCCTCTTCCCTCCAGGTCTGCCTGCTCAAGCCTCTCTCCTTTTTACCAAATTTCCCCATCCCTCACTGTCATTAGGTTTTATGAAGTCCTTTTCCCAAGTTACAGTTGCATTAACTCAAAGATGTGAATGTCCTAAATGGGAAAAAATGTATACTGTTGCCTAAGTAGCAATCCTGTCCATTGAAACTCGACTTAATTTGGGGGGAGGTGGAGGTCAAAGATTTCCTTCTTTATTACTGATGGGGGCACCAGTTCCTATTTAGCTAAGTCTTTCCAATTCTATGATGTATCCAAAGACGGTGATCTGGGATACTGGTCTGAGTCCCCACAAATGTACCAGTTTTGGGGGGGCTTGTGAATGAACACTGCATACTTATGAGGGATGCCAGACACCTCTGAAAGCCCTAATGTACACACGACTACAGAATCCTCAACGGACATCTAAAGGTTTTTTTTTTTTCTTTTCTTTTTCATCCACCTTTATTCCAGGGAAGGAACTATCCCCATATTTATCCATCTGAAGGTTGACATTAAGCAGAAACAGGATTTGGAGCTGTGTAAGCATTTCAAGGGAATAAACCCTGGAACCCTCAAAATAATCTCTTCATGCTGTCTTCTGAAGAATGCTGTTCAAAACTGACTCTGATGACAATTTTGTTTCAGTCAAATGCTCTCCAAAGACTTAGAGGAGAGAAAAGGATAACTTTATCCACATTCATTCTGTTTGAAGTTTTGTTATTGTTTTGTTCTTCTTTTTCTAATGGAGTTGATTTCAAATATTCGGAGCCTTTAAGACACAAAGAACCTGGAGTCAGAGGGAAGTAAGAGGCAGCTTTCGATTTTTCCCATATTTACATTACTTCATTTTACTATTAATGAGATATATGTATGTATATATATATGTCTATATATAGGTATAGGTATAGATGTACACACTATTTTTTTTAACCAGTCATTCATTTTGTACAGGATGCTTTGGTAAGGGTCACATGGAGAAGAGTCCTGCAAAATATTCTGCATTCATTCAGTGGTTCTCAAAGAGGGCAATTTTACTCCAAGGAGACATTCAACAATGCCAGGAGGTATTTTGACTGTCACAGCTATTGTCCTGCTCAGTCATGCATAGGGCAGCCCAGACCACAAGAGACTAGTCCAGTCCAAAATGTTGACAGTATTGAGGTTGAGAAACTCTGAAATTAGCACTTACACTCACAGCCAAGCATGCAAACAAAATCAAGCCAGAGGAAGGAGAGGCAGAGTCCACAACAGGAAAGAACATATTCTCCGGTGCGATGGCCAGCCCTGACCAAGCCCTCTGCACCCTCAGAACCCCCACCCCGACCCTTCAGCCCACAGTGGTGAGTTGATCAAAATGGGAAACCCACAGCCTCCCAGGGAACATAATGACAGTGCAGAAAAGTTCCCTTTGTCCTTGTTCATTTGGAGCACATTCACAGGGATGCAAAGGTCACCGCTGAATTTAAATAACCCCCTGTGATAAATCTGCATGAGCCCGATTTGTTCTACTGGACTTGTTGGATTAAATGAACACAATTTAATGTTCTATAGGACAAGGCCTCCTTTCATGGCTGAAAGAAGGAGCGAGGGTGATTTACAGTTTCATACATACTCATTCGCTACATTATCTGCTTTGTGCCTGTACTTGTGAATATCAACTCCTCATCTAGAGGCCATTTCTACCCATTCAGAAGAATTTAGTTTTCCATTAGGAAGGAATAAGGAATAAGAGATGGCAACAAGAGATTTTTACAGTGTTCACTCTGAAGAAAAGGCACTAATATTTGTACCCTTGTCCCTCACCTTCTGTGATTTTTCTTTTTAGTCCCTGGTTTTATACATAAAGCAAGGGTCCTGCTTTCCAGGAAAAGGTAGCTTTGTAAGCAGATTACCACCAACCAGGGCTGTGTATAAACGTAAGGATTAGGTTACTTAAGACAATAAATTATTTCTGAGTACCACTATTTTAGGAACTAACAACATACTAACATCAAATGTTTGTTTATTCATTAAAGTAGGTCTGACTTGCACTTAGTAACAACTGCTGCTTGCATTCTGTGTATTTGGAAATAATACAAGTGTATCCAGACATTACACAACCCAGATTTTCATTAACCGTAAGTCTTAGGAATCAGTGATGTTTTCCCCATGGATGATTAAAAACACTGGATTTTCATTTATCTCCACTTCATAAAACACAAGGGATAAGCAAGGTTATGAGAGTTGATTTTGGGGGTGGGTAAAGAGAGCACTTTGGATTCATAGTCACACCTCAAAACTCCAGCACTATGAGGCAAGAGTGTATGGATAAATTACAAGATGGGCTCCCTTGTCCTCAGTTCTATGTCTCAGCACTGTGTTACCGCCCTCTTTTGTTTCTTTTGGGATACTAACGTCTAGAGCCCTGCTAACCAGGCTCTCCAGGGAATGAACATCAGCCTCACCGGGAACTTGTTGGAAATGCAAGTTATCAGGCTCCACCTCAGGAATCTGCAGCCTAACAAGACTGCCAGATGATTATTATCAAGCCGAAGTGTGGTCTAGACTTTTCCCTCTATTATCCTTCCTGCTTACTTACCCACCATGTCTTAATACCATATGCCAAAAGGCAGGCTGATAAATTTGAGGTTGACGAAAAAACGGAGGACACCCAGTATTTTAATAAGCTACTCCTCCCATTCTAATAGGGGAAAAATGTCTAGATCCAAAGATACCGATGGATGAAAGTAGAATTTGAGGTATTCCTATAACAGACACACTTTTGAAGAGGAGCTCTTCCTCTCCACCCACCTGGTGGGTGCCCTGGTACTTATACGTAGGTATGTGTACCTACACATAAAGTGCATTTCGGTCAGGATTATCCCAAGATGCTCAAAAGGAAATCAGAGTTCCGCTCCATCACCACTGAAACACAGGTGGCGATGCCAGTGATCAAAGCACAGGTCAAAGGGAGACAGACATCACAAGCACAAGAGGGAATTCAGAAAGCCAATGCCTTGGATAATCAACCAGCAGAAGATCTGGAGGAAGCAAGGATCATTTTCAGACACAGGCTCACAGCAGCATATCCTAATCCTGGATGCACGTTTAACAGAGGCAAAGGAAGACAATAAAGGGGTCTTATGTATGCTTTTTCCCCTCTAAAAGTATTATTTTAAGTCGGTCTCTCAAAGGAAAGATACACAACCCAAGGTTTTTAAAAATCCAAGTATCACCAAACTAAAAACCAGAAGAAAGAGATACACGTTTGTGACTTCTAATATCTTAGAACACTCCAGACATTTATGAGTTTTTAAAAAATCTTTTTCTAATGGTTTAATGCCTCTCAAGCCAGCTCAAGAAGCAGCAGATGGGCTCTCAAGGTCAGCTTAACTTGTTTATATTCCCTTGGTAGTTTTCTGGCTTCTCTCTCTGCAGGTGGACCAATTCTTCCGGGCTCACTTCAGGTCTGCGAAGTCCTTGCTCCAGGCCCCCTCTGACATGCTACCCTATTCACACCTTATATTCCACGGAGTCTGACCCTTTATTTATTACAAACTGCCTTATATTCTTGCTAAAGTACATAGTAGGTGTGACGGTCCTGTTTTTCCCATAAGAATAAAATCTCTGAGAAACTATCTTATGCTTCTGTTATATCTCCCATCCTGCAACACCTAGGGTCAGTAGAGGGGCGCCTGGGTGGCTCCGTCGGTTAAGTGACTTCAGCTCAGGTCATGATCTCACAGTTCATGAGTTCAAGCCCTGGATCAGGCTCTGTGCTGACAGCTCAGCCTGGAGCCTGCTTTAGATTCTGTGTCTCCCTCTCTCTCTGCCCCTCCCCCGCTTGCGTGCTCTTTCTCTCGCTGTCTCTCTCAAAAGTGAATAAACATTAAAAAAACTGTGGGGGTGCCTGGGTGGCTCAGTCGGTTAAGCGGCCGACTTCGGCTCAGGTCACGATCTCGCGGTCCGTGAGTTCAAGCCCTGCATCGGGCTCTGTGCTGACAGCTCAGAGCCTGGAGCCTGTTTCGGATTCTGTGTCTCCCTCTCTCTGACCCTCCCCTGTTCATGCTCTGTCTCTCTCTGTCTCAAAAATAAATAAACCTTTAAAAAAAATTTAAAAAAAACTGTGAAAAATGGGGTGCCTGGGTGGTTCAGTGGTTAAGCATTTGACTTCAACTCAGGTCGTGATCTCGTGGTCCGTGAGTTCGAGCCCCGCGTCCGGCTCTGTGCTGACAGCTCTGAGCCTGGAGCCTGTTTTGGATTCTGTGTCTCCCTCTCTCTCTGCTCCTCCCCCACTCATGTTCTATCTCTCTCTGTCTCTCAAAAATAAATAAATTAAAATTTTTTTAAAAAGTGACTTTGTATTAGGAAGTAAATACATTAAAAAAAAACTGAACTAAAACAGCAGCAGCAGTAGACAATAATACACTTTATAAACATGAATGGAAGGTTCCAGTGCTACATACCACATAGTAAGGAAAAACACTGCTGCCTTTCTAGTATGCCTTCCTCAAAATCCAGTGGAGCTATAAAGCAGTATGTGTGCAACTTACACAAACTTTATTCTAGTGGGGAATACAGGATGATTATTAACAGTAACAATAACAACTAACATCTACTGAGTGCTCTACTAAATGCTGGCACGAATGGTTTCCATACTATAGATACAACTAAAGTAAACATTCTAAAACCATAGAGGAACTTCTCACACCTGTTTCCCAATTGAGCCTGGAAGATTAGTCAATGGCCAGCCTGGATTTTTTTTTTTTTTTACAAGGGCTGGAAGGAAGCATTTGAGTTCCTACTTGCCCAAAGAGGCAAGGGAACAACAGCCTGATGGGTGTCTCCTGCTCAGAACATGTTGGTAGGGCTCCAGCTACTAGCTAAGGCATACATATACAAGGAAGCAGCATTAGATTGAACTCAGTTGCTCAGCCTCGAGTTAATCAAGGGTTTTCTGTACAGCTCAGAAAGGACCTCAGAGTATTACTGCTTTTGTTTCTCCTTTTAAGCCACAGAAATTACTGAAGAAGGTCCACAGACCACTGATTTTACATGGTTTTAGTATGATGGGGGAAAAAAAGGCATTTTGGGTTAGAGAACAGTGTTCAACAGAGAAATCTCTCTCCCTTCCGGGGTGGACATCTGTTATCTACTGCAAGCTATGGACCGAAAGTATTGACATTATCTGGGTGTGCATTAATCATTTAAATCTTATTTATTATGTAGCACATTGACAAAATAAAACGAAACTCTATATAAATTTCAGCTCTACCACAAAGGAAGGAATAAAAGGTCAGTCTACATCCAGTTGCAAAAATCTAAAGCAAAGATCCTTACTAAATATACTGGAGAAATAACTATCTCTGACAAATGGCTTTAGAAAGACAGGAAGAAATGCTAAAGAATAAAATGTCTCTGTAGAGAGTTTGTTGAGTTGGTTAAAGATTGCTCAGTAGACATAGAAGCTTCACCAGGCTTGCAGTTCTGCGAATCTTAATAGAAATAAGGATAGTAACAACATGACTCTCACAGAGCTCGGTAGTTTACCAGCAACCTTCACACATACCACGACTTTCAGACTTCACGAGCAAGCTCTATGAAGTAAGCAATGCCAGGGCACCTGGGTGGCTCAGTCGGTTAAGCAGCCGACTTCAGCTCAGGTCATGATCTCGCAGTCCGTGAGTTCAAGCCCCGCATCGGGCTCTGTGCTGACAGCTCAGAGCCTGGAGCCTGTTTCAGATTCTGTGTCTCCCTCTCTCTCTGACCCTCCCCTGTTCATGCTCTGTCTCTCTCTGTCTCAAAAATAAAATAAAAAATGTTTAAAAAAAAGGGGAAAAAATGAAGTAAGCAATGCCATTTTCCTTTTACAGATAAGACCCAGAGATCCAGGGAGAGTAAACGGTGTGTCTGTAATCAGAGTTAAGGAGGATTGGATGGGGTACCACCTTTTTTGCAGAGTTTCAATGTTCCAGACACTGTGATAAGCACTTCACAGAGGATTCCTGGTAACAATCCTTTCTTACTGAAAACTGAAGTTCAGAGAGGTTCCATAATTTTCCCAAGTTCGCAAAAGCTGGTGAGGTCAGGAGTGTCTGATTTGGTTTGTTTCCCCTGCTGTGGTTGATAGTGTTTCCCAGCTAGCGAATGCAGCACCACAATTTAAAAACCAGGACTTCGGGGCGCCTGGGTGGCGCAGTCGGTTAAGCGTCCGACTTCAGCCAGGTCACGATCTCGCAGTCCGTGAGTTCGAGCCCCGCGTCAGGTTCTGGGCTGATGGCTCGGAGCCTGGAGCCTGTTTCCGATTCTGTGTCTCCCTCTCTTTCTGCCCCTCCCCCGTTCATGCCCTGTCTCTCTCTGTCCCAAAAATAAATAAAAACGTTGAAAAAAAATTAAAAAAAAAAAAAAAAACAAGTTTAAAAACCAGGACTTCTACTCCCGAATGTTACCTCCTCCATGAAGCACTCCCTGACCATCACTCTTGCCAACATCGTGTTGAGTGAAATTCCTCCAACATAATCAATTATTGTACTCCTTCACTATATAATAAATATTTTTTATTTTTTTAATTTTTTGTATCTTTGGGTCCTGGAAAGGCTTGGACCATATCCTAAGTTTATATCTCTAGTTATTAGACTATATTTGGAGACTAGAAGACACCATAAATTTTTGGTGAATGAAGAAGTAACAAAATCCAGTATTTTCTTATCATGTGTTTGAGAATTACAAAGTAATGCCACAGATTTAAACAATTAGACATTAGTCTAAAATGTCATTCCTGGCACAAATTTTTTTTTAAATCTATGGCAGGGACAGATAAATTATAAATATGATTAAGGGCCTTCTTACACATTATAGGCTAAACTGTGATAATACAGGGGTTTCTGACAATTCATGTAAACTTCTAAAAGCTGCACAGAAGACAACTTTAGTTACATAAGTCTATATGCTCTTCTCCATATATAATGTGGCCTATGTTCTTCACATCCAACCCACATTCTTCCCTGTGACTTTATTCTAGAATATTTTTAGCAGTAAGTGGAGGAGAACAGTTGAATCCTCCCTTCTACCGTGTCTTTTAACCTATCAAAAAGAGGGTGGTCACTCACCATGAGGGACTCAAATAGCAACGGAATCAGAGGGAAGACAGAATGTGACTGGGGGTGTTTCAGATTCCACGGGGGTTGTGAATTGTGAAGATGTCTGTGTCCTCAACATGTTTACTGTCACACCTTGTCAATGTGCTCACTCTCTCTTGACCTTCTAAAGTATCTGCATTCACTTCTCTGTCACCACACTCCACACAGCCCTTAGCTACAGTGAGAAAGTGAATCAGGAGAAGCTTCCCAGCACAGCTCAGGGGTCCCTCAGATGCCCAGGCAGTTTACCCTACTTAACATGGCTCATAAAGGCTGGACTAGCCTCTGAGTCTTCTCTTTCAAGTTCCAGTGGACTTCAATCAACACAGATAGCTGATGACCACTCTTGGTCTAATAATGAAATGCAGGTCAAACAGTGACTCAACACCATTAGAATGCGAGGCTCTGCCTAATGAGAGGACCGACCCACTCATAATTAGAGAAAATCAATTATTTCCAAGAAACTTGGCATTCTCTCCAAATTATGTTCATGGGAAGCTGACATTTATAAAATGCAAGGGGTCAGCTGTATGTTCCTACTTGAACGAACAGAAGCAGGAGAAATAACCATCAGCTCCATCAGTGGTTTGTTAGGAACGCTGAGTATGTCCATCCACACCAGCAAACATCAATTAGCCTAACTTATGACCACTGTCAATGCACTTGCCCAGCATGAGGCAGTAATAGCACCTGCTTTACAACCTTCTAAGTTTCAATTAACTCAAACTCTACCCATCACAACTCTCACCGAGTGTTTGACTCTCCGGCTCAGATCTCAACAAGGCAAATCACAAGAGAAACAAGGAACGTCTGAGACCTTTCCGGTATATGTACTTGTCTCAGAATGCACACACCTGCCCCTTCTGAGCCTTAGCCAACAAACTAAGTTGTCAGTACAATTTTTTAATCAAAAGACCTGAAAATTTAAAGGTGGTACATTTTATGTAAAGATTGAGACGCTGGAAGTTTTTCTAAACTTTGATACTTCACTCTTGGGTAGTCTAGGAATTACAAAAAATCTGGGGCTTAAATTTACAGCAAGCTAGGTCCAACAAAAAAGAAGTTCTTAGAAGTAGAGGTGTCACAAGGCCAGCTTACCCACAGAACCCAGCATGGGCCACGTAATTTCCCAAGAAGGACAAAGGGGGCAATTGGTCTACTGAGTGGCCTGGGAACTCCTTTTTATTGTTATGAGTAAAGCAAATCTAAAGCTTTATGTGAAAGCCTCTAATTTCCATTAGATCACTTCTCCTTGGTATCAGCTAAAGTTAACACATACCAGCCAGAACATACCAAGTAGAATGCACACCTTTTCAGAAACTACCTCCAGAAAAAAAAAGAGAATGTTGTTCTCCACACAATAAAATAAGTTAAGGGGAAAAATAAAATAATATAAATAAGCAAGTGTCAGGCTGATGGATTTAAAAGTTGGACAACCAATGAAAAAAAAAGTCAGATGAGCATTTCCTTACCTGTTTTGGTATTGATGGCAAAAAAATTCTGGGGATTCCCACTTGTAATCCTGTATGTCAGTTTCTCGTTGGAACTGGAGTCTGGATCCTCAGCTTGGATCTGAATGACAGATACATCCTTCGGAGAATTTTCCATGACAACAGGATAATAGATAGGTTCTGAGGTCAGTGGGGCATTGTCATTCACATCTTCAATTTCAATGTAGACCTCAATGGTGGAATAAAGTGGAACCACGCCCCGATCTGTGGCATACACGGTCAGCCAGTATGACCCTGTTGTCTCTCGATCAAGAATGTCTGCTGTAGAGATGACTCCTAAAAGAAAGTAGAGAGAACATGACTGCTACAGTAAACTGGAAGAGATGAAGTAAACTGTCCCAAATTTGGGGGCGGGGGAGGAGGTAGTAAGTAATCTTGGCATACAAAGAAAAAAGTCCTTAACACAAGATTCAATTAAGATGTTTTTCTTTACAGAAGAAAATTAGTTTCCACAAAACCTTATTAAGTAAATAGCTCCTCTTCCATTTGAAAAGTCTAATTACATTCACAAATACTTTATTTGAATTTGGGGGAATAGACATATCTCAATGCACATGCAAAGACACACACAGAGAAGACAATAGGGGGCAATGGGAAGGGAGGAGGCCAGAGGTCAGAACACTTTCCGTGATGCATGGGAAATCAGGGCAATATCAGGTCAGTATCTCCATTTGACCTGATACTGAGTTTATTTCCCATGCAAGGGAAAGCTCTCCCAGGGTAAATTATTTTATCTGTTTGTTCACAAAAATGAAAAAGACTTTTCAAATGTTCTTTTGCCAGTAAGGATGGAAAATATTTTGCATGCAAAGATATAAGCCTCCTTCACACGGTTTCCCTGAAAACCAAATGTCACAGTTATTCCAAAAGAATGAGAGAAGAAGCCATATGAGCACACTTTCTAAATGATCTTTACCCCCTCAAGAACTCTACAGAGGGTGCTAAATAAATTCTGACCTACTCTGAGAGATACTCATGGACAATCATTTTAAATTAGAAGCAGAAAAATGCCCGATCTGCTCCCTTCACCTTTCCCATTTCATGGTGGAAACAAGTGCCAACCAGGAAATCAGATGTCTGCCAGAAAAGCTGGAGAGAAAACACAGTGCTCTTGAATATCTTCACAGCCCTCACTCAAATCACCAGGCTACAGAAACTTAATAGAGGAGTGCCTAAGCATTTTCACTGTGGTGGGAAAACTTGGGCTTGGCTTATAAAATCTCTAACAGCAGTCAGGATACTTGTGGAAGGCATGCAATTCATGTAAATCCTTATACCCCAAAAGAAAGCCATGGAAAAAGTCAAGAAATCGTTCTCTAATCTCTAATAGATCTGGATCCTCTGTCCTCTGTATTCCCATCAAAGTTCAGACTGTATTAGGCACATAGTTTGACCTACAGACCCTATGTAAGCAAAATGCCAAGTACGGCAATTGGAAGAGAGGAGGGAATCTGTCCAGAAACAGTGGGGCTGGAATTCTCAAAGTTGCCCAAAACTCAGAATAACTAAACTATTCAAAAGGAGAGAATCTAACTGATGGTGAAGATTCAGCTCCAAAGTTATCCAGCTAAGAACCCTGCATACTGTTATGCAACAGGACAAAAGATAATCTTTTTTTTTTTAAGATTTTATTGTTAAGTAATCTCTACATCCACCATGGGATTCAAATTTACAACTCCAAGATCAAGAGTTACACGCTCTCTCAACTGAGCCAGCCAGGCACCCCAGTACTAGATAATCTTAAATATTCCCAATGGAAATATATAAGACAATATGGGTTCCTATAGATTCATGGGTGTTATCTCAATGTCAAAATAGAAATGCCAATATGGCATTAGAAGGACAGATAGCAGATAACAGGGTAGGGAGAAAAGCAGGAAGAGTAAAACACAATGAGTATAAACATAATGCTATGTGTCCATTGACTAAATGAGTGACAGGCAGCCTTATAAAAGGGGCGGAGACAGTGTAGAACGTCAACATGACATTAAGGTCCAGAGAGGCTAGAGAGCCGGAGACTGGGTCAGACATAAGCACCTCTATAAGTCTCAGGCCTACCACAGACACCGTGGCCAGCTTTCTGGAACACTCACAGCAGTCACAGCCATGAGACACTGTGCAGACATGGGTTTCACTGGCACCCAAGGGGATTAGAGCTTTTCAAGTCAGAGGGTGACATGAAAGCAAGCAGTCTCTGGAATGGAGACATAGAGTAGGCTGGCAGGACCTGGGATGCAGGACATGGGTTGCAAAGAATGCTCTAAAGATGCATGGGAAGCATGGGAAGCACTGAGAAGCTGGGCATGAGATCTGTCAATTCAATTCATAAGCATCTACTGGACCCTGTGCTGGACACTGGAAGAACAGTGATGACTGAGAGAAGATCTCTGTCTTCAGAGCACTCATAATTTTGCTGAGAAGACAGATGTCTGATGAGGATATATGCTCTAAGGAGAAAACTGCACAGTCAACAGCCAGGAGGACTCTGTCTTCTTTGGTTTTGTACTGGTTTGGACTGATATACTAGGAAGGGCAAAAAACCTAGCACCAGAAGAGGGTAGGAGGCAAGTGAAATAGCATTTACTGAGCATTTATAAAGTGCTGTGAAGCTTGCAACACAGCTTCTCTGTAATATGAACTTTATAATTGTCTTCTATGGATGGGTCAGGAAGTCTCAAGTGTGAGTAGGTAACTTGTCCAAGGTTGAAGGGCTAATTGTTGAACTCAGGTCTGTTTGCTTCAAATGCTCTAATTTCAAATCTAGACTCCTGGATTTACTGTTTTGTAAATCTACCTGTTTGGTAGAGTACTACCTGTTTGGCCATGGACAAGGTGTTTAAACCAAGGAAGTCTAGCTTAATCATGTAATCATGATTACATGTAACCAGTGATCTTGTAATTAAATGTATGTCAAAAAACCGGCAAAATACTTGTAACACAGTAGATGCTGAGAATATGTTATGTAAATGTGAATCAAAAGCAGTACTGGAAGCCTTATAAACAGTAACCACATTCAAAAGCAAGGGACAATTTTGAGAGGAGAGACTTCTGGCATGGACTATTGCCTTAGATATTTCTCTCTTCTCTGTTCATGTGGCATTCTTTCATAGTCTTTGTGACTTGCCCATGACATACCTTTTTGTGAAAATAACTGGCCTATTTGGGAAATAGTAAAATAAACCACTAAAAAGAGAACACAACACAACAAAATCAAAGAAGTTGGGTCAGTTTTGTTTGTATCTTGGCTGACTACCTACCACGCATGCACTCAAACACTCACATGCATGTATAAGCACATGCACACATGCGCGGGTGCACACACACACACACACACACACAGACCTGCTTTGTGATCTCTGGAAGTCACTTAATTCCCTTTTCTCGCACCTGTCAAACTGGAAGATAGTATATCACAGGCTTTGGACATTAAATGGTTTTGAGGGGCGCCTGGGTGGCTCAATTGGTTAAGCATGCGACTCTTGATTTTGGCTCAGGTCATGATCTCACAGTTCATGTGACTGAGCCCCACGGGAGGCTGTGCACTGACAGCCAGAGCCTGCTTGGGATTCTTTCTCCCTGTCTCTCTGTCCCTTCCTTGCTCACACACGCTATCTCTCTCAAAAATAAATAACCATTAAAAAATATTTTACAAAATGATTTTGATAAGTCCTTGGATGAAAGACATCCACTAATGCCAATTAAAATATGAGTGGAATTTTACTTCATTTTTTAATAAAGGATCAGATATATCCTCTAGAAATCAGAATTCTTTCCGATTAAAATACAATATTTACAGCTATATTTAGTCACTAACTAGAAGTGGGGATGAGTATCTTGGAACTTAAATGTTCAGAGATCAGGCCAATGCTCTAAAATTTTGAGGAAAAAATGACAAGAATGATCCTGAAATGTGTTAATCATTATTCTCAGATTCATCCAAGGCTCCACATTAATCTGACTAATACAACAAATGCCCAGTGACAGCATTTTCTTGCTTTCTATTATTTTCTCATAGCTAATTATGACATGGTCAGAACTAAAAATGTAAGCCCACATGACCTTTCCTATTAAGCAAAAACTCACTTTTGAGATTGCCCAAAGATCACCAAAACCATGTAATGAGCCCTTAGTTTTGTGATAACCACCATGCATTAATTTCTTAAAACTGAGGTATAACTCATCATATAACTCATTAATATACTGAGGTATAACAAATCATAAAGTATTCCATTGTATGAGTATACCAAGATTCGTTTCAATCATTGACTTATTGATGGGCATTTCGGTTGCTTTCAGTTTTTAGATACTACAAATAAAACTGCCAAGAACATTCCTATGCAAGCTTTATGTGCAAGTACTTCACTAGCAGTAAATATGGAACATACCAGTTGTTACACATTCTCACTTTTGGCATACTTTGCGTGGTAAGTTTCCTTAAGTTCTGACATTCCAGTGCTATGCAGTGGTGGCTTGTAATTTTAATTTGCATCCTCCTGCTGATATTGAGCATCTTTAAAAGTGCTTATTTTCTTTTTTTTTTTCTTAACATTTATTTTACTTTTGAGAGACAGAGAAAGACAGAGCATGGGTGGGGGAGGGGCAGTGAGAGAGGGGGGACACAGAATCTGAGGCAGGTTTCCAGCTCTGAGCTGTCAGCACAGAGCCTGACGCTGGGCTCAAACCCACGGACCGCAAGATCATGACCTGAGCAGAAGTTGGACTCTTAACCGACTGAGCCACCCAGGCACCCCTCCCTAAAAGTGATTATTTTCAATGTGTATGTCTTGTTTGGATAAATGTTCAGATTGTTTATCCATTTTTCAGATTAGGGTGTTTGTTTTCTTATTACTGAGATTTAAGAGTCCTTTATATGTGGCTAAAAGTGTTTTATCAGATATGTGGTATTCAAATATTTTCCTCCAGGCTGCTGCTTATCTTTTCATTCTCTTAATAATAGCTTTTGAAGCACAGAAAATTTTAATTTTAATGATATCCAATCAAAATTTTTTTTTTTCTTTTATAGATCATGCTTTTGGTGCATCTAAGAAATCATCTAAGAGGTCATAAAGATTTTCTCCTACATTTTCTTCTATAATTTAATAATCCTAGGTTTTATATCTATGATCAATTTTGAGTTAATGTTTATATATGGTGCAATATATGGGTCTAAGTTCTTTTTTTTCTTTTAATGTATGTAGATATTCATGGTTCCAGCCATATTTATTGAAAAGATGATCTTTCCTCCACTGAATTGCCTTTGTATCTTTGTCAAAAATCAATTGATCATGTATATATGAGTCTATTTCTGGACTCTCCATTCTGTTCCATTGATCTTTTTTGCTATGTTTGCATCAGTATCACATTGTCTTAATTAATGTAGCTTCATAGTAAGTCTTGAAATTAGGAAGTGTTAACTCTTTCAATTTTGCCCATCTCTTACAAAGTTGTTTGGGCTATTCCAGATCCTTAGTATTTCCATATGAAGTGTAGAATCAGCTTTAGAGTCCATATAAAATTTAAGAAAACCTATTAGCATTTTAACTGGGATTGTGTTAACTCTATAGATCATTTTGGAAAGAACTGACATCTTAACAACTTTGAGTCCATTGATCCATGAAAATGGTGTATCTCTCCATTTATTTATGTCTTCTTTTATTTCTCTAAACAATGCTTTAGAGCTCTAGTACACAGACCTTGTACATCTTTTGCCAAATTTATCCCCTGGAATTTCATATTTTTATTGCTATTGTAATGATGTTATTATTTTAATTTTAATTGTTTGTTGTTTGTATATTAAATATGATTGGTTTTTGTTATGTTAATCTTATATTCTGCAGCCTTGTTAAACTCACTTATTAGTTGTAAGGAGTTGTTACAAATTCCATGTCATTTTCTATATAGATGATCACATTACCCCCAAATAGGAACAATTTTACAACCCCTGTCATCACTACCAACACCTCTATACCTATCACTGTTTGATCATTGTGTGACTGGAACTATAAAAGGTACAATAAATGCATTCTTCATTAAAATGTCTTAGCTGTTCATTCATTCAGCGAGTACTTATTAGTGCCAAACACTCATAAAGTAGTTACTATTTCTATTTCCTTATTACAGATGAGAAAACAGATTTAGGTTAAGAAACTTGCCAGTGATCACTCAGCCAGTAAATAGAAAATCTAGTTCTCAAACTTTGGTCTGTCAAATTCGAGACCAGTTGTCAACCAAAACATTATATTGTCTTCTTAAATCCATAAACATATCAAATACACATAGTATTTCATGTCCAAAGATATTTTTCCCACTAACAGAGTTATTAATTGAGCAAACCATATTAAGTTAATATTATACCTTCCTGTTTGAGGTCTCCCTCCATATTGACTATGAAAAAAATATTTAAAAAGGTCCTTCTTGGTCTATCCTTATAGAATATTAAAAAAGTATCAATTCTCTGCAAAGAGAGTCTGTTTGTTTTGATGTATAAAAAAATGCATATTCTTAGTCCATTAGCTAACACAGTATTGTTAGCTAATTGATCTCAATACAGACAGCAGTATTGATCTCCACAAAGGAGCCTCCTTTCATCTGCCCATTACAGAAAATGGGCTCAATAAGGAAAGTTTCTATCTGGTGCCTGGCATAGAGCAGGCATGCAATAAATTTGTTTTTTTTTCTCTTTTATTTATTTTTAAATTTGTTTATCTATTGTGAGAGATAGGGGGACAGGGGCAGAAGCAGAGAATCTTACGTAGGCTCCACACTGTCAGTACTGTCAATGCAGAGCCAGATGCAGGGCTCGAACTTACAAACCAGGAGATCATGTCCTGAGCCCAAATCAAGAGTGGAAGCTTAACCAGCTGAGACACCCAGGCACCCCAATAAATTTGTTTTCATGAAGGCATTTAGTTCCTGACATCCAATCAAAAGTAGGTTAGTTTAATTCACTGATGAGATAAATCAGTCTCACTTGATCAGATCTGAAAGGGACTTCAAAGACCGGTAGGTATTACTGACCGCTAGTGAAAGCATCCTTCCCACATCTCTGATGGGACACCCAGCCTCTGTTCTGAATCTGGTGACAGGGCCCTAATTATTTACTAGGGACTTTCAGCTAGCAGGAAGTTCTTCAAACTGAGGCCACTCTCTCTCTAGTTCTGAATGCTATTTCTACCTGTACCCCTGCTCAGATCTCAAATAAACCAAAACAGGTCTGCAAACCACCATTCACCTGTGATAGGTCTTCAAATATCAGAAGATGATCCTCTCTTTCCAGGGTTTTTCTTCTCCAATCTATGAGCTCTGTCCTCATGTGCCATGTAGGCTTCTAGTCCTTTCTGCCTCCCCATCTCTGCCTCTGAAATCAATAGGACATGAATATCTGTCCATTCACAAGTGTGTCCAAAGGGGGGGTAGAAATGGGCAGTTAATAAATCTTACTTAAAAGATAAACCAGGACCACCCAGGTGGCTCAGTTGGCTAAGCATCCAACCCTTGATTTCTGCTTGGGTCATGATCATGACAGCTCCTGAGTTCCAGCCCCACATCAGGTTCTGTGCTGGTGGTGTAGAACCTGTTTGGGATTTTCTCTCTCTCCCTCTCTCTCTGCACCTCTGCCACTTTTATCTCTGTCTCCCTCTCTCTCTCTCTCTCTCTCTCTCTCTCTCTCAAAACAAATAAATAAACTTTAAATAAAAAAAGATAAACCATCCACAGTGAGCTTTTAGCATGTTCCAGATAGTGCAGTTCAGTGGCAAGAGCTCAGGTGGAATATTCCAGATGGGGATACATCCTACCCTCCCATTTGCATCTACCACGGAAATGCTAAAAGCAGATTCAATGGAGATGCTTGAATTTATGCTGATACGTATGAAAATGTCATTTAAAAAATACAATCGGGGTTTTTAAATACATTTTTTTTAATTTTTGAGATATGTTCATGTTTATACATTTTTTTTCTCTTCTTATTTCATCTTTCTTTGATGTATAATAAGGGCAATGGAGGACTGGAATTCTTTGGGCATCTTAATATTTAGTTTGTTTAGTTGTAGAAGCAGATACACAAACAGTAATTAATTGCTATAGAACCGTGCACAGCTTAAACTGGAACTAGTTGACCCCAGCGTGAATCACATGCTAGTTATAATTGTTCCTTTTCATTCAAAAATATTCGAAAATATACACACACACACACACACACACACACACATATATATATACACATACACATACATATATATATATATATACATACATATATATGTGTATATATATATATATATATATACACACACACACACATGCGCACACACACACACACACACATACACATACACACATTGTTCTCATTGAATAAGCTCTAAATATTTAATATGAAAGAACAATTGTATGGAGCTGTTCATAATCAGGTGACCATTACATGCTAGGTTACTCACCTTATCTACTTTCCAGCCATATCCCCATAGGCCACATCCTAGGTCTCACATGACATCTTGCTCCAAACAAATGACACCCCCAAGCCCCCAACAGCTCTGTCAAAAATGGTTCAGGGGATGCTTTGGGTGTGGGGAGCTTATCACATGATGAAAAACCTCTTACCAAGGTAAGTAATGTAGATTCTGAGACAGTTAAAAAACAAAGAACAAACCAAAAAAAAACCCCAAAACAAGGACAAAGCAACTTAAAAAAAAAGAAAAACCTGATGGCATATTCATTGTAGATGTCCTTCACAGAGTCTGTTTATTTGTGCCTATACATTTAATTATCATTTCTGATTAGTCAAAACACTACTTTCCAATTCTCAGTGCATTTAAAAATTTTGTTAACTTTTTGTTTTATTTTGCAATAATGATTGATTATCACAGGATGGTGCAAGGGAATGTACAGGGAGTTCCTGCACACCCTTTACCCAGCTACCCCCATGGTTCGCATCTAAGGGCATTTTTAAACTGATTATTCCTTCCAGAATCAAACTCTTGCTAGACTCATTTCTGAGAACACATGGGATTTCTTCATGGAATCCATAACCATTTTTATCCAACCCTTGCTTGCCCGCAGCAGGATCATACGGACAGTATTGTTCTTTCTGTTCTGATTCACCCCTGGACTGGCATAAGGCTCTTAATGCCTTAACAGGCATCATTGTTCTGAGCAGAGGGTGGTAACAATTAAGGAAGAATGGGGATTTTATCCTCATAGGCCCAACCAGGGTCACTCAATGCACTCCTGTGGTTGTATCTATAATTGCCACCAGTCTGAAATATACGGCACAACTGAAATGAGTTGAAATGGGATGAGGCAAGATGAACAGAGAAATTGTGAGTGGAGAGAATCTCAGATATTTAAAATGTTTCAAATACACTTAGTGTGGACATGTAATACATGCATATATCTTATATATATTATGTACCTTCTACATCACATACTTGGCATATAACTTATGTAAACATACACTTGCCCTTTTTAAATTGGGGCTTTTCAGTGAATGGTCCAGCTAATCAAGTGGCAAAGTCAGCCCTGGAATCTAGAGCACTGAAAAGGAGTCACACACTCTTTTCATTACAGGAGTTGCCTGCTGATCTATCCACATGTGTCCATTATCATGAAAGAAGAAGGCAATTCCATGCCCATGTGCTCCTCACAGTGGGACGGTATCAGCTCTTTGATGATAAGAACTTCAATAGTTTCATTGCTTTCCTCAATTTCTAAAAGTTGCTGTGATGCGTTATTCAGAATTCATTTTCAGATCTTCTCAGAAGATTCTCAGATGTTGGATTGGTTTGAGATAGAATGCACTGGAGGACCGAGTCTTCCTTGAATGTCCACTCCTCCTTTGCTTCTGTGTACACCTGCACGTGCTGCTCTTTCTGTCCGTGCCTCCACAAATGACCTCTCTCCTCCTCATGCTTCAAGGAGGTTTCAGGTTCCGAGAAACCCCCGCCACTCAGACAGCCAGGGCTGGGACTTACCTCTTCTGCCTCTTCCTTAGCACTTTCTTTTTGTCCCTTTATCCTAGGGAACGCTATAAACATTGAGTAAGTAAATGAAGGATAGCATCGTAACGTCTGGCAAATGGCGGGTAAGTTGGGATATCGGAGTCTTTCTAGACAAGCAGGCTGAAAAATACCTACATTACAAAAACAACAACAACAAAAAAAACCTAAGTCAACTAGATTTTTGCTACCTTGTGATCCATAGGCAAAACAAAATGGCAATAGGTTGTGTTTGTCATTGGTTTTAGACTTCTTGAATGTATACGCAGAATTGATAGTTAACTTGCTCTGAAATTCAATGCTCCATCTGTGAATTATCCCATTTAAAAGACAAATTTTTCTTAAAAACTATGTCTAGTTTGGGGTCGTCCCTTTGCTACCTAGAATGCAGATGGTGTCATGGTAATATCCCCAAGACTTGAAGCAAAAACAAAGCTTGATGAAGACATCAGTTGATTTTATCATGCACATAAATGCTGCACTGCTCCCAGGTACACACTGTAGGCAGTCAGAATCAAAGCCTCAGGCTCCCAGATAAAACATCAGCAAGGCGCTCCCTCTCCGCGGGCTCTCATCCACGGATTGGCATCCACCCTGGACACTTTTGTTCTACTCTGCTCCCTCCTCTTCACGCCGACTCTTATTGATTAGACATCTTTCATCTTTGCAGGAGGAGAAGAAAGACCCACAACCCAGTTGTTGGGAACAATTATGTACTGAAATGCAAGCCGCCTTCATTCCATGTTATTTCCCAAGACTGGAAGCTGGAGGGCTGCTCCTATGATTAAGGCAAAGGGCTGTGGGCTGAATTCAAGCTTTTCTTTGGAGTTAATGAAAATGGACAGCTCTCCTTGTCTGTTTGGAACTCAGGAATTCTAAATCTTAGCTGCATGCCTGATAGCCTCCCTGGCCAGGAAGTTCTAGGGGCTTGGTAAACATATATTTGGTACTTGATTTTTTTAAAAAAATGAACTTTTCGGGACCAGTTTTTAACAGACTCAAAATGCATACCTATTCTCTCTGTACAGTAATTCTAGTCTGTGTAGTGGGCCACCAAGCACCAACAGCCTGGAAACAGGAAGCAGACAGCATACCAGACTGTGAGCAATACATCAGCTTGCATTCAGTGTTGTTGTTGTTTTTTTTTCCTTTCCTGTAACCCAGATTATTCCCAGCCTCAAACCCTGTCTGTGGTCTGTGCTAATTAGCATAAGTACCATACACAGCGCAAGGATAGAGAGCCTCACAGCTGACTAGAATAGAAGGGTGAAATCTAAAGCAGTGGAAAATGCTCTCAAACAATATAAAAAAATAAAGTCAAGAAAAGTGGTTTTGTTAAGGGCCTGAAAAGATGGAGGTTTATTACATTTACATGAAGGGCAGCAATTAGCTAGATTCTATTTCTTTAGAAGAAGAAATAAGCACAACCTTCACTACAAAGGATTTGGGTTAGATATCTAGAAATATTTTCTTTTTAAAAAAACATTTATATATTTATATTCAGAAAGAGAGAGAGAGAGAGAGAGAGAGAGAGAGACCATGCAAGTGGGATAGGGGCAGAGAGAGAGAGAGGGAAAAAGAATCCCAAGCAGGGTCTGCACTATCAGCACAGAGCCCAACGCAGGGCTTGATCCCACAAACCATGACCTGAGCTGAAATCATGAGTCAGTCGGTTAAGACTGGGCCATCCAGGTGCTCCTAGAAATATTTTCTTTTAGCAATGGTAGACAAACAAAGGAATAGCTATCTGAGGGAAACTGAACTTATTTTCTGTTTCCATGTTTCAGTTATCGACGAGAGAGAGGGAGAGAGAGAGAGACAGAGAGAGAGAGAGAGAGAGAGAGAGAAGGCAGAAAGGTGGAAGGAAAGAAGGGAGGAAGAAGGAAGGAAAACAGAGATAGTCACAAAGAAAGGAAAGAAGGAACAAAGAACAAAGGAACGATCTTTGGCCTCGCAGGAAGTTTTGTAGCATTCACATTGGTAATTAGGTAAATCTTTGTGTTTAAAAAATGTTTAACACTCCATTAAAGAAGAAATTATACACTATAAATAATTTTTTTTTTAAAAAAAGCACTCATTCACTTGTGGCCTAGAGATAATAACTGTTAATATCCTTAGTGCATTGCCTTAGTTCTATATTATTGTCACCTTAAAGCAGCATTATTTCTCTGTAATTGTAGATCCTCGTTCACCATTGCTTACTGAACATCTTTCCACATCAATAGCTATAGTTCCATGAGATTGCCTTTTAATGACTGTTTAGTAGTGATGCCCACTTGCCACTAACCCACAAACACAAGGAAATGTAAGCTCTCTGTGTGCAAGGATTTTCCCCGTTACAGCACTGTGGCATACCTAGTACAGACTAGGTGCTCAAACAATATTGCTTGAGCTGAAATGCATGATGCTAATCATTTACTCAAGGAAGCCCCTGTTGTTAAGTCATTTGTTAGGTCATATTTTATTTTTCACTATTATAATTCATGTACAGATGAATAACCTTGTAACTACATCTTTTTTTAAATTATCTTTTAGGATAAATTCCTAAAAGTATGCTAATGCTGAAATGCATGATGCTAATCATTTACTCAAGGAAGCCCCTGTTGTTAGGTCATTTGCTAGGTCGTATTTTATTTTTCACTATTATAATTCATGTACAGATGAATAACCTTGTAACTACATCTTTTTTTAAATTATCTTTTAGGATAAATTCCTAAAAGTAGAGTTGGTGGGTCAAAGCGAATAAACGTTTTGAAAGCGTTTGAATCAACTGCCATCCACAAAGTTTCTACCAATTATATACCCACCGGTGGTTTCTGATCCCTATCTTTGACTAAATTTTTACAGGATTTGTATTATTGTTGAGGAAAATGAAAAAGTAAAAAACAATACACAACTTTATCATCTATGGAGATGGCAGCAGACCTTGTAAATAAAAATCTTTAAACCATTCCTCATCGTATTTTAATGATTTGACTCAACAACAAAAGGCCATGTTTTTGTGGTAAGACAAAACACTGCTGACAGAGAGATGGTGCTGAAAATGTTGTTGACAAGACAGATTGTACATAAGGCACAACCTTAATTAAATTAAAATTTGTCCACAAAATCAAAGTCTTCAGCCTTGAAAAGTGCTGTGGGATTTTTCAATGAAGTGTCAGAACATAACCTTTAGCTCCTCAAGTAAGAATATTTTCAGGTGGATGTGCTGTCAGATATTAGTCATACTTTAATCCAATATTTAGACTTATTTAGTCTATTTACTCTTATTTACTCTAACTCAGCACAAAGAACATTTAGGGTCTCTAGAAGACTAGCTACCACGAGTCTTCATTTGGACTGGGAATTTGAGTTTTGCTTGGAAAAGGCTTTTCACCTTCAAGAAAGTAAGACTCCAAGAAAGATTCCCTACATCAAGGTGACCAAGGTAAAAACTTTGGAGTCTGTGTGCACACCCACGTGTCCACGAAAGATCATGCGTAAGCAACGTAGGCTGGTCCAAAGTCCACTTTTTAAAATGGGTCTGATCCACTGGAATTTCTCTCCTTTCATGCTGAAGCATTGCGGAAATTTTCCTTTTGGGGGATCTCTGTCTCCAAGTCAGAGAGAACGCTTTCATATTATTTTTTTTATGTCTCCTATATCCGAATATAAAAAGTAAGTAAGGGGCATCCATCCATCCAGACGGAAATCTCATTCCTACTACCCCAGAAGAAGCACAGCCTTCAGTAACCTCCTAATAAAATAATGAAAGCATACAGCTCACTTATTCTTTTCTCAAGTGAATGCACTCTTGACTTTCACAGCTGATTTGATGTTTACCAAGAAAATATTTTTACTGAGGTTGCACAGATAACTGCACATCTGATACCAAAATAGCTGAATTTATTCCCTTGGCAAAAACACATTGTAGGTAATGGAAGGGAAACACACACCAAACAAAGAAGATGGATCCAGGTCTAAGTTTAGCATTGTTGTTGTTCTTCCTATTTGTGGGCTAAAAACCCACAATCGCATTTTATTATGACAAGTTTATAAAAGCTTATCATGGGAAAAGCACCCCACAGAACTTCTGTTCTCTTTCACCCTTTCAAGGTTAAATCTCACAAAATTGCTTTTTCCTTTGGCCAGTGTTGTCAAAATCGCACAGACAATGCCATACGTAGGTAATTAAGTCAGGCTGATTAGGTTATAGAGACTATACATAAGCATTAGAGCACATGAATGAAATCCTTGAAACCACCTTACCTTTCTGCACAATGGAAACAATAAACTCTTTGCTTTCCTATTTAAAACCAAATAAGCAACTACAATAGTGCAAAGAAACCCAAGCCCAGAAGGAGGAAAGTGTATGGTTTTCTCTAATTGAGTTTCTCCCTTTCTCATCTTCTATAGATATGTTGGATTGTTTTCCAATTTTCATTCGCATTTCATCCTATTAAATGGTTCTAACCTCTGACACACACACACCACCCTGCATTCATCTTCTATTTGTAATTGAGACGAAATGTGCCCACTGGCTCTGCGGACAGTACCAGAGGCACTGACAAGACACAGGCAAATACTAACTCACTCTGTTAGACCGGCTTTGCCAAGAAAACAAAAGACAACTCTTCAAGTAGTTATAGCCCTTCAGCTAAGGTTGCTTATGCACAAGGCCTGCATTTTGGGTAAATATGTTGACTTGCACTAGGAAAGTCAAAGAGGAGGGGAAAACTGTGTGATGAGTCTGTTGCTACTTATATGCTGCAGATAGGATAGCTCTTTCTGAATGTCTAGGTTTAAACGTGCTTAGCAATTCCAAGCTGTGTAAATAGCAATACAGGTAAATGTTAGTTTTAGAACAAATTATTGAGATTTGTGAACAAATTGCTATGCAGTTTCCTCAAGACAGAGATGAAAAATCATGTTGATTTTTCTCCTGTTGGTAAGAACATTAATTGAGACACGGCCCACAATGTGAGGCAAGTAATATGAACAGAATCAGAAACCACTCTTTTAGGAACTCCAAAGTAAAAGGAGTAACAATGTGGTATCTGTATTACTGTTGAAATTCAAGATAATATAAAAATTATAGTATGATACTATATTAGCATGCTGTTTAAAAATGTGTGCAAACATGGGGCGCCTGGGTGGCACAGTTGGTTAAGCGTCTGACTTCAGCTCAGGTCACGATCTCACGGTCCGTGAGTTCGAGCCCCGCGTTGGGCTCTGGGCTGATGGCTCAGAGCCTGGAGCCTGCTTCCGGTTCTGTGTCTCCCTCTCTCTCTGCCCCTCCCCCGTTCATGCTCTGTCTCTCTCTGTCTCAAAAATAAATAAACGTTAAAAAAAAATAAAAAATAAAAATAAAAAAAAATAAAAATGTGTGCAAACAGGGGCACCTGGGTGGCTCAGTCGGTTGGGCGTCCCACTTCGGCTCAGGTCATGATCTTACAGTCCGTAAGTTCGAGCCCCGTGTCAGGCTCTGTGCTGACAGCTCAGAGCCTGAAGCCTGCTTCGGATTCTGTGTCTCCCTCTCTCTCTCTGCCCCTTCCCTGCTCACACTCTGTCTCTCTTTCAAAATAAAATAAAAACATAAAAATTTTTAAAAATGTGTGCAAATAGTCGAATGAAGGGTTCTGAGGCTAGGTACAGACAGTGTATGTACATTATTGATAAATATCCAATATCTAAAGGAAAGTTGCTTCACTAAAATAAAGATGTATGAGACTGGTATCCAGAGGGTCTCATTCAACCCAAGCAGTTCTAGGTTAAACTTAGGATAGCTTCTTGGTCAGATAATACGGATAAACTAAGATCAAAGAGAAAAGACGGAAGGTGTCCAAAAAACGATGGCTCCTGGATTCTCACGGGACATTGCTATAGCCACCCTTCCTTCTTTCGTGCATCTAACTCTTCAGAGTCCAACAGAGATGAAATTCCAGGTCCCTATGGAACGTTGCAACAGAAAGGAACAACACAGGAAAGGTGGTATTAAAAGAGATTGCAGATGTAGCCTGGAGTTTTGGGAGATCACTCCGGATTGTAGGTTGCATGAAGGAATTCTTGAATTAAGGGCCACTTCTGACCAGCTGCCTGCTCAAAACTTAGGCATGTTCTCTAGTCATAGAAGTATTCCTTGAGGAGTGGGTTTCATCACATGTGATCTTTCTTGATTATGGGATTAATGTCTATCTCCCCACTGGACTGTAATCCCCCCCCCCACCGCCCCCCGCCAGCGCAGAGAGGATTCTGCCTGCCTTACTCAACACAGACTCCAGCACCTACAGGGCACCTGGCAGCTTGTGCACACAGTACATGAACAATAAATATTTGTTGAATGAGTGCATGGTGTTTCTATCACCAATGGAGTTTGGATGATTGTGCGTGAAGAGCCCAGCCAAGAATTATTATAATTTGTTACATCCATCAACAGTGTGCAACATGTGGCAACGAGTTGAAAACCAAAAAGAAAAAAAAAAATACACCTAGTTCTCAGGAGAGTGGAAACAGGAAGAGCTGCTAAAAGCAAAGTTTAATTAAATTAGCATGAGGCCCAGCTGAGAGAATCTAAGCTTGTCACCAACTGGCACCGTATTCACATAAGCCATACAAAGCTGCAGCAGTCGTGGGTCTGTAACCTGGCCTCGCGGCAGAGGCAGCACAGAGAAGGCAATGCGGCACAGCAGCAGCGCACTGGCACTTTCAGCTTCAGCTCCTCAAAAATGCATCTGCTGCACAAACAGGAGCTGGGACCAGAGATGTAAACGGACACCCAAAGTCACGAATCAGTGTACCATCTGCTCAGTCTCCAACAGCAAGTCTCAGCAAGTCCAAGGACAACTATAAGAGGGAGCGCCAGCCAGAGTCAGTCTCTGCAGAAAAACCTGGCCTGGAAGTGATCAGACGGGTGCTCCAGCGTCCAGAGCCAATTCAAACAAGGTAGCAAGTGAACGTGGACAACCTCCACTGGACGGCCACGGCCATTTCCACGAGGCTTTCACTCTTCTCTCCACCCTTGTCCCCTTCCTCTCCCTGCCTCACAGAGCATGCAATTGCTCTATGTTGTTCCCTCTGCCTGGAAGAACCACCCTCCCCCACCTCTAAGACAGAAATTGAGCACTTCCTGCTTCCTGAAGCCATCAACCTCCCAAATACACATGGCCATTATTTCACACCGGTATATTTATATCTACCATTATTACGGCATTTAATACACTACTTTGCAATTTTCTTTATAAGTTGGATACCTCTGTGAGTCTTTTTTTTTTTTTTTAATAATCTATACCCAACGTGAGGCTTGAACTCACAACCCCAAGATCAAGAGCTGCATGGTCCACCGACTGAGCCAGGCAGGTGCCCCTCCACGAGTGTCTTAAAGGGGGGCAATGTCTTATGCATCTTCTGTGCTTTCTGCCTCTGACACATGTAATCACTCAGCAAATGTGTACTGGATGAAAGGGAAATAAATGTTCCTGAACTGCAGCCATTCACAGAAATGTCCTGCCAGGGAACATGCTAACAAGTAAATCTTGTCAGGAAGACTTTCGAGCCCACCAGGATAACTGTCCTTGTACAAAAAGAAATTAGAGCAAGGAAGAAGAGGCAAAAGTGTAATATATGTATTCCTAGCCAGTGAAGGAAATGCTTCAAAGACATGGCCAACATACGATTTTAACATCAGCTATAAAAAAGCTTTATTTTATTGGGCAGAGCTCATCAGCCATTTTCCTGATTTCCCATAGAGAATGAATACTAAACTCCAAAGTAACAGTTGTTCACACCCAACGGACCTTTGGAATACCTTCCTTCTGTTTCTGCTCTCAGAGCTGAGCCCCGAGCAGAGACCAGAAAGGTTTCAAATGCCCCTTAAACAAATAGGCGTAGTCGCTGGGAAGCATCCAAAAGAGATGAATGGAAAAAAATCACAAAAGTAAGTTAAACTTGTTCCCTCCATGCCTGCGTCTGAGCACTGACCTCACAAGATGTCTGGCTCGTTGGCGGAATCGGTATGCTCTCCGGGCCTCACACGGTATTTTTCATGGCACAACTTGGCTTTTGTGTGTGATCTGAACCTGACAGCTATGGGTGTTTTAAAATGAAAAACTACAACTATTTAGCTTCCATTACATAATAATTCACCATCTCCAATGGAAATGTTCAAGTCACTTAGGACTCTGATTTGGAACAACGTATCTGTTTTAATTCAGATGACAGCAGTAATTCATTTGGACAACATGATTCATATAATGTGCTTCTCCTTCACCATAACCTCTGCCGTTAAGAAATGACACCGTTTCATTGGACCATCTAAAAGAGTAAGAAGTAAATCCTTTTACATATATGAGTACTATAATTTACCCAATGCAGAGAATTTTTATTCCTACAGGAAGACAAAGAGCACATGTGCATTATTTTGAAAATTACAGTTAGTAAAGATCATTTAGTAAGATGCAAAATCAATTTAATAGGTCTGACTTGTGTATTTTTTAAAATGAAATGCACCAGAATAGGAAACATTGGAATGTGTCGTGTGTAAAAAGGATGAACGGTGCTTTGTAAGTGTGACAGAATGTGAGGGAGCAAGCATAGTGTGTTGTGACACAAAACGTATTTAAATATATTTCTTACTGAGGGTCATGGCCAAAGCAGGTGGAAAACAGCTGATGAATTGACTAGAAAGACCTGATTCTGGAGTCAGGAAGTACAGTGAAAATACAGGTGAAAATTCTAATTTTATCTCTGACATTTATTAGTGATGTCCCCTTGTGCAAGTAATAACTTCTCCACCTGTTTCCTTATCTATGAAGTGGGGATGACACCTCCTGAAGGTACATGAGTCTTAAAGAATATATATAATATGTTTAACCCACCTACTACAATGCAAGTAGTAGGGAACACTAATTGTTTAGTATTTAAACGGTTTAGCACAGTGCCTGGTACACAATAAGCACTCATTAGATGTTAGCAATTATGGCTGTTAACATTATTGTTTTAAAATCGTTACTATTGTTTTATAAGGCAATGTGAGTATTATAATCAGGAATTTTCATGAAGTTGCAAGATGCCAATATCACTTTCCACGTCCTGTGGGTAGAATGAATGAAGGCAAATTGGAACTTTGTTGTTGTTGCCACAGTTTCTGATTCAAACTTCTTGACATTCAGCTGACAAATTGAATCCTGGCTAACACTACCAAGGGAATGTGAACTGAGCACTACATCAGGATTTCACCAGCTGATCTTCAGCTGACTTCTCAGGTTAAAGTAAAGAAGGACGAGTTGGTACAAAAGGTTAGAGCGATAATAGCTACCTCTTATTGAGTGCTTATTACACTGTACTTAAGGCAATCTATTTTATTTTATTTTATTTTATTTTATTTTATTTTATTTTATTTTATTTATTGTTAATATGAAATTTATTGTCAAACTGGTTTCCATACAACACCCAGTGCTCATCCCAACAGGTGCCCTCCTCAATGCCCCTCACCCATCCTCCCCTCCCTCCCACCTCCAATCAACCCTCAGTTTGTTCTCAGTTTTTAAGAGTCTCTTATGGTTTGGCTCCCTCCCTCTCTAACTTTTGTTTTTTCTTTCCCCTCCCCCATGGTCTTCTGTTAAGTTTCTCAGGATCCACATACGAGTGGAAACATATTGTATCTGTCTTTCTCTGTGTGACTTATTTCACTTAGCATAACACTCTCCAGTTCGTCCACATTGCTACAAAAGGCCATATTTCATTCTTTCTCATTGCCAAGTAGTATTCTATTGTGTATATAAACCACAATTTCTTTATCCATCCATCAGCTGATAGACATTTAGGCTCTTTCCATAATTTGGCTATTGTTGAAAATGCTGCTATAAACATCGGGGTACAAGGCAAAGGAATTAAAAGCAAAAATGAGCTACTGGGACCTCATGAACATGAAAAGCTTCTGCACTGCAAAGGAAACAATCAACAAAACTAAAAGGCAATCGACAGAATGGGAAAAAGATATTTGTAAATGACATATCAGAGAAAGGGCTAGTATCCAAAGTCTATAAAGAACACACCAAACTCCACTCCTGAGAAACAAATAATCCAATAAAGAAATAGGCAGAAAACATTAATAGACACTTCTCTAAAGAAGACATCCAGATGGTCAACAGGCACATGAAAAGATGCTCAACGTCACTCCTCATCAGGAAAATACAAATCAAAACCACACTGAGATATCACCTCATGCCAGTCAGAGTGGCTAAAATGAACAAATCAGGGGACTATAGATGCTGGAGAGGATATTTTATTTTTTTTTTAATGTCATTTATTTTTGAGAGAGAGGGACAGAGTGCAAGCAAGGGAGGGGCAGAGAGAGAGAGAGAGGGAGACACAGAATCGGAAGCAGGCTCTAGGAACTGAGTTGTCAGCACAGAGCCCGACACAAGGCTTGAACCCACAGACCACGAGATCATGACATGACCTGAAGTCGGATGCTTAACCGGCTGAGCCACCCAGGCGCCCCAAGGCAATTATTTTAAAGATGAGGAAACAGGTGTGAAGTTGAAGTAGCTTTTTCATGATCACGTTATTAGTAAGCAATAGAATCAGGCTTTGCTCTCATGTCCATTTGGCATGTCTTTTTTTAATTTTAAGTTTATTTTTTGAGAGCGAGAGAGTGGGGGAGGGTTTTCTTTTTTTAAGTTTATTTCTTTTTTGAGTGTGGCATGTCTTGAGAACCTTAACACGGTTAAGTGTATCACGATCATCAAATGCAAGCATCCACCGATGGCAGGCCTCGACTTTTAGTATCCTTTCGGTCTCATCTGAAGGCTCACTACCCATGAGCTCCCTACTTCCCAAGCCTTTGCGTGCTACCAATAGGCAGTTGTGATTACTGGGTTCATATATTTGCCTGTCTTCACTCTCACTCCTTGAAATAACACAGCTTATGCACAAAGCCTCTTCTACTCCACAAGTCCTAAAACAATAAATGAATTTATTTCCTTTCTACCTTTTCCCTTTTGGAGTCAACATTCTGAGTTGTCTTTGAACTTCACTCTCGTGAGATAGCTGTTATCCATCTCTTCCTATACTATCGATCTTCTCCTAGATGGTACTGAGTCTGAAAATCTCCCTTAATGCAATACCCCTGACACATGTGGCCTGTTTGGACAGAGCCGTGGAAAACCGGTTCATTTAAAACCCACACTTGTCTATCTCTGTCCTCAGAGGCTGCATTAGGCTTCTTGGAAAGAAACCATCTCACACTCTGCTTCATCTCCAGGCTCTGGTCACTAAAATATCCAAGTGTTTTTCATATGAACCGCTGGGCCATCTTTCCATCCTGCATTTGTATAATCACATTTTTGAGCCTCAATTAAAGTTTTATTTTTATCCCTGTAATATTTTCTTGCCTTGCTCTCGGCTCAGCTTTCCAGCCTAGAGAGGTCACTTCAATTCTTAATTCTGTCTTCCGTAAAATTAACTACTATTCTCAGGAGTATATCACATGCGAATGTAAAAAGCATGTGGTTACATTAGACTATAATAAGTTGACAGACTATTAGAGACGGATGGAAAAATATATAGATACACACAAAAGCATCCATTTTTGCTTCTCTCATTAAATTGTAAACTCCTCGAGTTCATGAGCACCACATCCTTCTCCTTTTAGTACACTGTGTGGGCACAAAGGTCACCATATTCATTTTGACTGAATGATTATTAATTTGCACATGTCAAAATCCACTGCTAGAATTGATGATAAGCCAAGAGGCAGGAGAGGAAATAAAACGCCACACATCTGAAGTGCAGGTTCAAAGGCAACAACTGGCACGTGTTGCTTCCCTGAACCCAATCAATCATGGAGTTGACAGAAAATGGAAATTCATAGTAGAAAAGAGCCCCACAGACAGACAAAGAAGAGAGAAAGAGACACGAAGAAAACACGCATGTGCACATGGATACATACATACACACACACACACACACACACACTCACACTCACACACACAATTGACTGGTGAAATTCCTTAAAGTAGTTGCTAGAAGGCTTTCACACATGAATACCACCATTTAATGGCATTAGGTCCTTGACTTTGTATTACTATTAATAGACAGCCTATTAGGGTATTGCTATTTATGAGCTTCCACAAAGCAACATGATTTCCCAGTAGTATATTACCATTAATTGGTAAAAGGCACTCTAGGAATACCAGTCTAAGACAATAGCTCAGCCACAATTAAAACAGAATTGCATTTGCTGACCTAGACGACAAAGCAGAGTGTGCCTGGGAAATTCTCTGCAATATTTTATATCCTGAACTAATTAAAGATCACATTCCCCATACAGCCAGAAAGCAAACATGAGAAATACCCCCAGCTGAAGACTTTCTACTTTGATGGTTACTATAATGAGTTCAGTCCCAAAGGTACAAGACAATAGAAAGCAGCTTCTGTCTGAAGGTTGTGGAATGAAACCCTGGCTTCCCTTCCTTTTGGAGAAATTCCTTCCTGTGCAGTATCAGCCCAATCCAAAGACCACAGTCCAGTTTTTAAAGGGAATGTGGTGGGGGAAACCGATCTCATTCTAGCCTGCTAAATTTCTTTAACAGATTTAATGTTGACAAAGATTAAGAATAGCATATCATCATTGCCAGACTGTATGCTGAATGAATTTCATTTATTAACTTAGGAGAGTCTTCCCTCATCTAAAGCAGGCAGCAGACTAAAAATGTTTTTACTGCATGATTAAAGTATCTTTACACAGGCAGCCTTAGGCACCCCAAGTTATTGCTCTATTGCCTAGAGGTAAATTAAGGTGATACTTTTCCTTTTCCCCATCTCTAATAGGATTGTACATTCTGCTGCTGGCAAAACCGATTACACTATTACCTAGTGCAAAAACCTCATTCCTGAATGCTGATGTGTGTTCTGTCACATTTGGCTTGAAAAAATTACCTCTTACTACTTTGTTCTGATAAGGGGGAAACTTGAGGGAAGGATATTTTCAGGAAAAGAGAGACAGAGAGAAACATAAAGGAAAAATGTACATTAGGCACTGAATGTGAGTTAACAGATGTCACTATTTTGAAACATTTCATTGTATTTTTTTCCTCCAAATTTCTTTCACAATCTGCCTAATCATGGTGGCCAGCATTTTAGACCGTCAATGCTGTCCTAATAGATACAGATATTTTTAATCTCCAACACAAATATGTTCCTAGAAGAAAACAGATACCTTCTAAATAATAAGATATCTCAAACTAAACTAAATTATATGACCATTTAATCTAAAGACATGCTATCTAGCCCCCAAAAATCTTTGGGAATTGATCCTTTAATGAAAAATAAATATGTAATGTGTGTGATGAGCATTAGCATTTTAATGTCCATAAGACTTTTTAATTCCAGACAACAAATGTATATTGAGCATTTATTACATTATAGGCACTGTATCAGTCTGTGGATGTAATGTGGAATATGAAAGCCCAAGGAAGCTTAAAGGCATTTTGAATTTCACAACATTATTTACTCTATTACAGCAAATTCCTTATGCTTCAGTACAGTCCCAATCTAACACCAAAAATTTCTACGTCCATCGGCCCCCTGACACAATGTAAAAAGAATGGATACTCTACGTTAACACCCCAAGTTTCAGATGATTTTACAGGCTCTTTTAGTTCTATGCTAACACTCTTCTGAGGAAAGACATCCCTTGTGCATTCTCTTCGAACACAAGTTAACTACCTTTCTAAATTTTTCAGCATTTAATATTTCAAATGATGGTCATTTTCAACAAAGCAATCGCAGCTCTGCCCATGCACAAGACGACTCAGGATGACATGGGGAACAACAGAGACAAGTTCAGATGTGACAGCTGCACAGTCAGCTGGACACACTCACTCCCCAAGTCCTTTGCCTCCATGAAGCATTCCAAAGCCAGGTAATTATGCATGGATTCCCAGCAAGATTAGGAAGTGTTCCTATCAGGAACCCATAAAATAGTTCTTGATTAATCAAAATCATTGATGTTAAATCCACAGATACTGAAGGTATACTCTGCTGGGTACTATTTAGCAAAACTTTATTCAGTGTCATGTAAAATTAACATCTGAATAGTTAAGTGACATTTGCACTTTATATTACGTGATAAAATATATGGTCTTGAGCTACCACTCCAAAAATGACTAGGTTGGCTCACACCATTTTGGGAGTTTCCCAATCCTTATCTTCCTTCCCTGCCCCCCGCCCCCGCCCCAGCAGATTTAGTAATTCCATCCACTAGACCTCCAAAGTAAATTCTGCAAACCACTCATACAGCACTCACAGACTATACAGCCACTTTCCCTTTGTACATATCTATTCGAGGCCACAGGTCACGTAGTCATCAATTCTGTGTGTCAAGAAGACAGTGGATCTTCAACAAATGTTTCCTAATTAAATGATACCGAAATAGCACAAAAAGAAAAAGACAAAGTGAATATAAAAAGAATAGCACCGATGACTACTACTCTAGAAACATGGGAAGTTTAATGTTATTTTTTAACAGTAGGTTTTCCAGCTATAGTAAGTAAAATGCTAGAGGGCAAGTTCTTTGGGGGCAGAAGCAGGTCTGTCTGCCCCTTCCTGTTGCACAGCTGTGCTCCCAAGGGCATTGCAGACTGCTCCCCGCACAACAAAGGCCCTTCCTAAACAGCTGTGCAATGAATTTAAAAGTATTAAAAGGGATGACAGAACCAGATTCTCTACTGCTCATGTGTGTTTTACCTGTAGAAGATTCTCCATTGTAGGCACACTAGCTGTATTCAAGATTGCAAGTCATACAAAGCTGCATCGAATTGCAGAGCAGGAGAGAGAGAAGAAACTTAAAAAAGTCCTTTAGTCCACCTTTTGCTTTTAAGTAAGACCTTTCAAAAATGACCACAACCTGGATTCCTTTACAGAGCATCCTTGTCCTATTGATCCATGGTGTCTGACCAATTGAAGCCGTGTCACCTCAATAATTACCAGATGATGTCAGATCATAAAATCCGGAGACAGACTTGGGTCAAGGTCTGCACTGTCATTGACCAGCTGTGTGACCTCCAGCCAACAACAAAATTTCTCAAGAGCCTCCTCGGTTTCCTCCTTCATAACACTGAGGTGAGAATGACACCCACCTCACAGGGGAGTTAAGACAGAAATGTATGTGCAAAAGCTGCATCCACTTTAGTTTTTATTTGGGTAAAATTTTCCATGCTAAAATATTTTTTTTCCAGCCAAAGCCCTGCTCTAGGCACCCCCTGGTAGTATTTAAAATGCATGGACATTAGCATTGATTTGCATTGCCTCTATAAAAATAACCCTCCCAATACAGATTCATTTATCTAACAAAAATGCTCTCAGGCTTAGGGGCCAGGCAGCACAGAGCCTGCCATGGTCCCTTCTCTGATGCTGTGAGAAGGCTGGGGAGAGGGATGCAGAAACTTAGCATGCTGCTGTGGCAAAGTGCAATGAAGTGTGACCCTAGAAACACACTTATTTCATTATGGAAGAAGCAGCCCAGGGTCCTATGGAAACAAGCACCAGAGAGACCCAAACTAGGCTATAGAATTCCAGATCAAGTCTAGGAAAATGCTACTGAATTCTATCAGCAAAGTCAGGTTCAGTGTAAAACATGCTCAAACCAAGCAAGGAGCTGAACATGGGCCAGGCTGTGGCATTCTAAGTGTTAACATAATCACTGTGAAGGGTATGGAATATGGAATAGATGTGAATCATTTTTATGATTATCACCGCGAATGTCAGGCTGAATCTTGACCGTCTCCCAGCTCTGGAGTGTTGCCTTCAGTGCTCTCTTAAGACTCTCCCCAACTGCCCAGGAGGGTCTCTTCAAATTCAACTCTCAGAATTTAAAAGACTAAATCCCTTCCTCCATTCATAAAGTTGTTTGCAAGTCTAATACGTTCCTTCCTTCCTTCAACCCAATCAGGAATTAGCAAGTGTCTACTGTGTGCCCACCACTACCTGAATTAGAACTCCAGTGTGAGTAGAACAGAGGTCCTGCACTCGTGGGGAAAGCCTAGCAGAACTTACAGTCACTGTTAGAGTAGACAGTTAGCTGGGTTCTAATCAGAGACCTGAAGGCCAGCAACAGGAAGTCATGGCCAACGATGAGGAAGTCAGAGGCCTGTCCTGGAGGCACTCCACAAGAAACCAGATCAAATCAGACAGGACCAAGATGGCTGACAAAGTATGTGCAAGTTCATATTATTCCTACATCATATTATATGAACATAGTAAAATCTCCTCCCCAAGTGTGCCCTGACAGGAAACCCTTGACCAAATAAGGAAAAGAAAGCTTGTAACCTTACTTCCAAAAAACCCCTGCCTCAGTTAATGAATATTCCAACCCCTTGTTAACAACTGTCCATTAAAGATAGAAACCGAAACCCTAGGGGCACATCTCTCCCTTGAACTCAGCTGCCGTCATATCTCAAGAGTATACCTTCACTTTAATAAACTTTCCTGCTTGTGCTACTTACCCACTGTGTTGTGTCTGTCCTTGAATTCTTTCTCATGACTAGACCAGGAGCCTCTGGCAACATCTTTTGGATGAGCTGGATTGAGGCTACCGGGTGCAAGGTCTCCCCAGTCCACCCAGTAACACTGCCACAGATATACGACAATGAGGTGAGTCAGTCATAGCCATGGCCATGGAAGTGTGCGTCTAGCAAAGAGAGGCACGTTACAAACTGACTTGAGTAGGTGTCACAGAAGGTATCACAGAGGAAGAACATGTGATCTGGGTTCATAGGGTAAATAAGATCACCAAGTAGGAGATGGGCGGCAGGAGAAGAGATTTTCTAAGAAGCAATAGAAAGGATGATATGTTTGTAATGGAGAAAACCAGGGTTAAAAACTGGGCACGGGGCAGCACCAGTGAGGTGGAGAAGCAGGGGGAGCAGAAGGCAAAGGTCGACAACACAATGCTACATTCATGCAACAAAAATTTATTGAATGTGTGCCGGGCACTGGGGATAGAATCATGAGCAAAATCTTCATTTAGCCTCAATATTCTTTAAGCAAAAGGCTACACATGTATAATCCATTGGCTTTTATTAAATATCCATTTGTCAGATGGGACAGCTGGACAGCATGGTTATATGTTGGCAGAGTGCCCCTAATCCAAACCTTCACCAATACTCTGCACAATTGATCTACAATTCCCAAATTTTTGCATTGAAAATTGTCAGTGTTCATCTTGTGTATGGGTCAACACCAGAGAAAATAGATGTCTAATGAAGATTTTATATTACCAAAATAGAAATAAAAAAAAAAACTTGGAAATGTCTCTTGAACTCTGATTTAAACCAGCTAATTTGGTTCAGATAGCTAAGCACTAATGAGTGAATCATCCCTAGTTCATGTGGCTCGTACCACAAAGAACTCTGTTAAATTACTCTATCAAAGAGTCTGAAAAAAATAGTGTACTGGATGTCTAGTTTTACTACTCTCTCAGAACCTTCTAGTGGACATTATGTCTCAGAAGTCCCTGGGGTCGAATGGACATACTCTCCAATATGAGCCTGGACTCCACTGTACTAGCTACAGGGAGATTATCTCCAGTGATGACTGAAGAGACGAGAGCCTGTGATATAAATGGCATGAGGAAAGTGCCATTGAACAGAAACCACAAACTTCCCTGCTCTGAAAACTTTTCAGATGTCTGAAGAAACAACTTTCAAGACTGATCAGTGGTTTGCTTTCTGCTTCTTTTCTGCACACGGGCAAACTACAGATAATGCATTCCTAAGCTACTTTAGAAAAACAATGGAAATCATGGTGAAAAATCTCTTCAATTGTTTTGAGCCAAATCAGCCAGTCAACATTTGTTGAAGATTTCATTGTGTACAAATTGTTGCAGCTGTCTGATCTTACTGAAATAGGCATTTGGGAGAAGATGCACACTGAGCCAAGAGACCTGGATTCTATCCCCAGCTCTGTCACCAATTACTCCTGTGACCTTGGATAGCTCCCCTCACTAAGAGCCTCGGCCACTTCACCTATTCATGAAGAATATCCTCTGCCCTGCCTACCTTGCTGGGTTGCTAGGAGAAGCAAATGAGATGAGTTTACAAAAGCACTTTGGAAAGTATAATTTGCTAGACAAATACAACGATTTATTATTAAATGGAAGAAAGGACCTATCCTTGAGGAGGTTATGGATCAGTAGGAAAAAAAAAACATACTAGATTGTTGATTTTTTTTACATTGCAAAATGGCATAGATTTCTTTTAACCTGAGAACTTCAAAGAACAACATCAAAAATCCATCTCCTAAACCAGTTTTCATGCTGCCCTGAAATTATGCTCAATGATGTCTCATCATTTAAGCATATAATTTATGTATTAGGATTATTAATGTATTAGAATTACCGAACCCTGTGGTCCATTCCTGACTAGATTTGGGGACCTGAAATACAGAGTTTTTTAAAGACAGAAATTGTATTTTCCACATGTTCTGTGAAGGCTTGCAGAGTCCGGACAGCTTCACAAAAACACACAGGTATTTCCTGACAACTCTGGAATAGAAGATACAGGATAATGGCAAGAAACGCAGGTGCTACACTAGGACTAGTTGCTTTTTTTTTTTTTCAGTGTATTTATTTATTTTGAGAGAGAGAAAGAGAGACAGAGAGCATGAGCAGGGGAGGGGCTGAGAGGGAGAGGGAGAGAGAGAATCCCAAGCAGGCTCCACACTGTAAGTCCTGACGCAGGGCTCCAACTCATGAACCTCAAAATGATGACCTGGGCGGAAACCAAGAGTCGGATGCTTAACCGACTGAGCCACCCAGGTGCCCCAGGACTAGTTGGTTTTAAATCTTCATTACTTATGGGAAATTCTGGGCAAGTCATGTACTTCCTCCAATCCCCAAGTTTCTTCCTCAGTATAATATGTATGACGACAGAAGCTCTCATCTTACAAGACTATTGAGGGCAAACTGAAATGAGCAAATGCATGGAAAGTGCTCACCACAGTGCTTGACACGAATGGCAACAACAGGGTAGATGCAGTATACGGGGACAACGCAACAGATACAGGCACGGGACACCGGAAGTCACTCCCACATCGGATATTCATGAAAGTTCATGGAGTGTCTACTATGAGCCAAATGCACGATCTCTAAGTAGAAGATACGAACCACACCGCTACCCAAACTGAAATTTAGCATCAGAGAATGAAAACAATCTGTATGAGGTCACAGAGCTATTAAGTGATGGGATGAAGGTTGTCCCCAGGCCTGTGTGGCTCCTATTCATTCCCCTAGACCACTCTCCCAGCCCACCATGGGCTCTGGCTCCGCCTCTGAAAACCCTGGCATCCCTGGCATCTTCACTTCCTATGTGGTCAGTTCCCACTGGCACTGAGAGGAGCATGAAGTCTAAGGGATCTTCTCCAATCCCATTCCTGCCATTAACCTTCAGCATGTTTCTGTGGCTTTTTTGCTTCACTCCCAGTCTCCTTAATTTGATGCATCAGGACACACCCACTCCACACTTACATTGTACCAGTTGCTGTGGATTCAAGGAAGATTCATTTTTCATGGCCCCTATGCCCTAAGACCTCAAAATCTTGCTGGGGACATGCATGAAACTAACCATGCAATATAAGTATTACAATAAAAACGATCACACACGCTATAATTAGAGGAGGGAGCAAAGTTCTCTGGGTTGAGGCTTGGAAATGACATTCTTGTGGGTGGACGGGTAATCCACTCAGAACGAATGGAGCATTCACATATTCAAGGGACAGTAAGCAGTACAAGGTGCTCAGGAATAAGGCCAGGAGCCAAATGGCAGGAACTCTGGGCATAAACAGGAAAATTCTGTCCATCTCTGGGGGTCTAGTGCAAGCAGACACCCACAGGCCACGGCAGAAGCGACTGAGCCAGAGAAGAAATTCTCGGTGCTCAAGCTGGGATTGGAGGGGACATAATCAGGATTGGTGCAGATGGGGCTGAGACATCTCCATCCACGGTCAAAACCATCTCTGAGAAATGTCTGGAGATGTCTAGAGGTCAAAGCAGAAAAATAAATTTCACCTTGGAGAATGACAAGTCACCTGAAATCACTGAAGCTTAAGGGACGGAAGGATCTCTGAATATTTTGCAAAACTTAAAGAAAACAAAGCCAAACAAAACAAAAACTGTGTAATTCCCCTTACTTTCACCCCTGACTTTTACTTAACCTCCTTTGTTTTTGCCAGCAGTAAAATCCACAGAACATCTTGGTGATGACTGCCTGAGGGAGAGGGGAACCAGCATTTGTTCAGTGTCTACCGTGTGCCAAGAATTCTACATGTTTTATTTCATTTAGTTCTTGAAAATCCTTAGGTGATGCTCAGAGAAGTTAAGTAACTTACCCAAGGTCACAAAGCTCAGTCTTAGCCACTGCTGCTGCAGGGTTGTTACGAGACTGAGATGGCAGGATTATGCATTAACAACTGTCTTGGCGGGCTGGTGAGGGGGTGTCTTCACCATGAGCACCAAAGGGTAGGAATGCATCTTGTCAACCTTCATATCCTCCACAGCAGAGATTCCAATGCTGTGAGACTGTCACCACCACAACAGCAGTAATAATAAAGCTGATATTTATTGAGCATATCTACTCTCACTGTTTTAGATTCTTTGCATCCCATCTAATCGTGAATACAACCTTGCTGAGTGTTATGATCTCCATTTTAGAGATGTGGAAATTGGAGCCCAGAGAGATGAAGGCATTGGCCAGAAGTCACACAGCAAGGAAAAGCTAAAGCCAGGATTCGAACCAAGGTCTGCCAGCGCGGGTGTGTGCACGCGCGCACGCGCACACACACACACACACACACACACACGCACACACACACACAGAGTTAATCAATACATTGAAAGTAATTTATTTTACCCGAATTGAAGCTGTGGTATAATACAAAGGAGGGAAATCACCTGTGATATGTGTATATACATAAATATATATGTATATTGTTCAAAGGCACATAGGCTAGCAAAGTGCACTGGCTAGAGACCCACAGCCCTGGATTACTACATAAGAACACGCTGAGTACCACTTCTGCACACTGCTCCATCAAATTTCTCTGGCACTTAGACCACGCAGGAGACACTAATGGGGGCAAGGAAAGAGTGTTCAGCTCAGGTATTCGAGTGTTCACCCACATGTGATTCAATTCGTACTGACACCCACCGAGGGGAAACAAGCACAGGTCCTCAAAGACCTGACATTGGGCTTGATTATCTGTCTGTATCATTACTGTAGAGTAATCTCCACATGATCCTCTTAAGAACTGGTGATGATATTCACAGGCTGTCTGGCAGAGAGAATTATTCCGGGGAACAAGATAAGTTTACAATCCAACTCCCAATGTGAATTACTGTCGGAAAAAAAAAAAAAAAAAGATCTTAGCACATTGCTCTTCGTGTCATCCTGCTACTTCTCCTCCCAGAAATGCTACAAAAATGCCAAAGAGATAAAAAATTCCTACTTGGGAGGTAAACTTCAGGCCTCCCTCCTTATGCAAATGCCACGCCCTTTATCTGGAATGTCGTTTCCTTCCCTTGTCTGCCTGGAGAATTTTTCATTGTCTTTTAACCCCCAGTTCTGGGGGCACCTGCATGGTTCAGTCGGTTAAGTGTCTGACTCTTATTCAGTGTCTGACTCTGATTTCAGCTCAGGTCATGATCTCGTGATTCATGAGATGGAGCTTTCACCATGGAGCCTGCTTGGAGTCATCTCTCTCCCTTTCTCTCTCTCTGCCCCTCTCCCGCTCATGCTTTCTCTCTCTCTCTCTCTCTCTCTCTCTCTCTCTCTCTCTCTCTCTCTCTCCTCTTTCTCAAAATAAACAAACATTTTTTTTTAAAACAATTAAAAAATAAACCCCAGTTCTTCCAGGAAGTCTTCCCCGACTCCACCAGCTACAGTAAGGTTTCTCAACCTCGGCACTATCGACATTTGGGCCATATAATTCTTTGTTGTGAAAGGTAGGACAGTCTATATATATTGTAGTGTTTGGTGACATCCCTACTCTCCAGCCACTTAGCTGTCAATAGCACCTGGCCAGTCGCAACAATAAAAGCTGTCTCCAGATAGAGTCCAATGTTGAAGCAGGGGCAGGGACAGTCATCACCAGTTAAGAACCACTGAGCTAGACTATCCTTGGGCTAGTTCTGTATCTTGGTTACAGTGGCCCAGCCTTAAATCTTAAGTAGAGCAATAAATTGTTATTTGTTTGTTTTTTCGAAGATTTTTATTTTTATTTTTAAGTAATCTCTATATCCAACATGGGGCTCAAACTTACAACCCCAAGATCATAAGTCACACACTCTACCAATTGAGCCATCCAGGCACCCCTAGAGCAATAAATTCTTGAAGGTACTTTCTAGTTCCATGTTTCTCTGCTAATATAAATGAAGGTTAAGATCTAAAAAAGTAAAATTTGTACAGTGAGTGCTCCACTCTGGCAAACTCAAGGCCTCGTACTTTATTATTTACAATCTTCTTCACAGAAGAGAACTATGCCTAAGGACAAGAGAACGATTAATTATAAAGACCCGAGTTCAAGCTGTATAACCTGATCTTAAGTTTTCTTATCTACAATGTTCCTACTCTCATGGAGCTAATTTTGACTTTCTTATAAGGTTTAAGTGAGATATACACATCAAGCTGCCTAGCAAGAACCGCTTTCCCCTTCCACCCAAAGGTTAGGAATGGATTAATGTGTGAGAATATGCTTTGTAAATTGTAAGAGCTAAACCGTTGCAATGCGTTACCATCGGAATTTTAAAAATCAGGAATAAAAATTGAGCTTTCTCTTCTGAATGTAGCATTCAAGCAAATTCAGAAAATCCCTGTGAGGACAATATGAATTAGAATAATAATCACAGGTAAAGAACACTTCACAGTTTATAAAGTCCTCTCACACACATGATATATTTCAGTGGCCCCCACTGCTCAGGGCAGTGTTACCAAAAAGGCGAAGACACAGCCTAAGAGACCTAAAGACTCTCCCCATGTTCCCAGAGCTGGAAAGTAGAGACTCAAATCCAGTTTGCAATAACAGACCTCTTTCCAATGAACACTGAAGTAATGCTTTAAACACAGAACAAAGAGCCATTCAGCCCAGGCCTTCTGAAATTTGAATTACATTCCTATATGCAAAACTAGGTAGACAGTAGAGACCATTAGAACTGATTATGTCGATGGCTATCATCATTAGTTGCATATAAGCCAGCATTAAGGATCTGTAGACATAAAAAAGAGCTATTTCTTTTGTCAAAAGCAATTATAATTAATTCTCAAAAAATGTGTACATTCAACCCAAATCAGATGAAGGAATAAACCAAGGGGAGAGATGGGCTCTTTCCAGTTCTGCATGCAAAAACTCTTAATTAAACCCAGACATGCAAAAGTAGTTTCAGAAGAAAGGTTAATGAAATGAAGTAGGGAGGGAGAAAGTCTCCAGAGAACCTTGTAGACTTTGGTTTTCTGGGCCAGCTCTTTTGTTGCTCTCAGGATAAAGTAAAAAAAAAAAAATCTACAAAATGCATTTCTCTGTCTGGAATGAAGAACAGAATGGAGCTATGCTCCAACACACTGCAAAGTGAGCTGTGGTATAATGTATGTTCCTGCACTTCGACCTGCCCTGATGAACAGAAGCCGAGCTTGGGACACACAGTACTTGACCTCAGAGAGATGCTAATATAGTTTGGTTTAGAGCAATGATGTCCTATTAGCATCCAGTACATGTTACTACTTTGGAAGGCACTGAAGTGAGAAGGAAAATCTCAAGAAGGGAAGATGCTCACGTATTTGACCTAAGTAAAATTACTCAAGACTACCTCTTCTCTAAGCTCCGTGATAAAAGCAAATTATATCTGATGGCACAGAGTCCACTGGAACCCAAGTTCAAGGACAAGCCTAATACACTCTCTGTATGATCTTACCACAACCTAGTGGGCAAAGGGTGAGGCTCAAGGACTGGCACAATTCGGGACTGAAATACATTGCAAACTACATTCCACCCAAGTGGAAAAAATACACATTTATCCAGGAATAGGCCTCCTGGAATGGGGTCCTGACTCCATTACCATTCATTCATTCATTCATTCATTCATTTATTCATTCACTCATCAAATATACACTATATCTTCTGACTGTCCATGCTGTGCAGATATTGCAGAAAGCACCAGGGTTGAAATGAGAAGCAAGAGTGGTTCCTACTCTCATGGAGTTTATAATCTACAAGGGGAGATGGACATTCATACTAACAAATGCAACATTTCAAGTAAAGGAATATGGTTCTATAAGAATCACGACAGTAATAACAACACAAAAAGCAGCTACTATCACCATCTACCGAGAGTATCCTAGGTGTCTGACAGGTTCTATGCATTTAAATTATCTGATTCTTGGGGTGCCTGGTGACTCCGTCAGTTGAGCGTCTGACTCTTGATTTTGGCTCGGGTCATGATCTCACAGTTTGTGGGATCGAACCCTGCGTTGGGCTCTGACAGTACAGTGCCTGCTTGGGATCCTCTCTCTCTCTCTCCCTCTCTGCCCCTCCCCCACCCATGTGCAGGCATGGGGCACTCTCTCTCTCTCTCTCTTTCTCAAAATAAATAAACTTTAGGGACACCTGGGTGGCTCAGTCGGTTAAGTGTCTGACTTTTGCTTTTGGCTCAGGTCATAATTCTGCAGTTCGTGAGTTTGAGCCCCGAGCTGGGCTCTGTGCTGGTGGTGTGGAGACTGCTTGGGGTTCTGTTTCATATTTCTCTCTTCTCTCTCAAAATAAATAAATTAAAAATTAAAAAAAATTAAAAACATTTAAAAAACCATTTTATTTTTCTAACTTAATGAGGTAATCTACTACCACAACTTCATTTTAATGTAGAAGGTATTAATTTTCCTCCTTTGATGAAGTAACTACACTCAGTGTTATGCTTTAGTGTTGAGAAAATGGAGGCAGAAAGAGGTTGGTTTGTCCCAAGTTCCAGAGATGATAAATGGTAGAGCTGAGATCCAAACCCAGACAGATGGAGTGCAGAGGCCACACTTTTAACCCCCAAGTCAACGTATTACCAAAACTCCTCACCCAGACTGATGCCAGAGAAGGATTTGCTAAGGAGGTAACACTAGAGCTGGAAGTGAGTATGAGTCCATCAAAGGAGCACAGAGTTCATCTGTAGGGAAGGAGGGGTTGTAGGCAGAGAAGGGAAAGTGAACAAAGGAAAGGAGGCCCCTGTGTGTGCTTAGGGAGAGAATAAGGGAATGAAGGGAGATGGGCTTGAGTGGCTGCAGGATCAGAGCATTTGGGTCTTCATCTTACAGCAGTGGGAAGTTACGGAAAGGCTCTTAGGTAGCAGTAATATGATTTGTGTTTAAGAACTCCTCTGGCTGCAGTGTGGAAAATGAAGCAGAGAGGTTCAGAGGGTATATGAGAAAACAAGTAGGATATGGTGCAATTGTCAAGGGTCTAGGCCAATGGCTCTCAAAGTGTGGTCTCTGAACCAGCAGCATTACTGACCCCACAGAGGTTCTTATAAATTCAAATTCTTGGGACCTACCCCAAACCTACTGAATCAGAAACTCTGGGGATGTATTAGTCATCTACTGCTGTGTAAAAAATTACTATAAACTTAGCAGCTTAACACAGCCTATATTTATTATTTTGTCATTCCTGTGGGTCAGGAGTCCCAGGCACTGCCAGGTGGGTCCTCTGCTCAGGGTCTCATAAGGTGTCAGTCAAGGTGTTGGACAGTCTGTGTTCTCATCTGGAGGCTCAAGTGGGGAAAATCTGCCTCCAAGCTCATTGAGTTGGTTAGCAGAATTAATATTCTTGTTATTGTAGAACTGAGGGCCCCAACTTCTTGCTAGTTGTTATCTGGAGGCTACTCTCAGGTCCTGGGGGCCACCTGCTGCTCCTAGAGGCTGCCCACAGTTCCTTGTCACATGAGCTTGCTCCACATGGATGCATACCTCATCAGGCCTGCAGTGTCTCCAGAGCAAATCTGTTAGTAAAACAGTCTTATATAATGTACCATAATCATGGGAGGGGCACCCTATCATGTTTGCTATATTCTACTGGTTAGAAGCAAGTCACAGATCCCTTACACAAAAGGAGGGGATTATATCAAGATATGAACACCAGGAAGCAAGGACTGTGGGGGATCACCTTAGAGTCAGTCCACATAGACCCTGTACTCTGTGTTTTAACAAGTCGTCCTGATAACTGTGCAGCATACTCAAGCTTAAGAACCACTAGTCCAGGGGTACCTGGGTGGCTCAGTTAAGTGTCTGACTTCAGCTCAGGTCATGATCTCACAGTTCGTGAGTTCGAGCCCTTCCTGGGGCTCTGTACTAACAACTCAGAGCCTGGAGCCTGCTTCAGATTCTGTGCCCCCCTGTCTCTCTGCCCCTCCCCTGCTCATGCTCGGTCTCTCTCTCTTAAAAATAAATAAAGATTAAAAAAACAAAAGAAAAGAACCACTAGTCCAGATTATGGATTTGAGAGACATTTAGAAGGCAAGACCAAAAGAACCAGGAGCTGTAGTAGCTGTCTTACATGTGCAGTTTAACAGTATGGTCAAGAGCGTAGGCTTTGGAGCCAGTAAGATCCAGGTTCAAGTCTCAGCCACTTTCTAGATTGTGTAGCCTCGGGCAAGTTATTGAACCTCACACAGCTTCAGCTTTTTTTGTTTTTAAATTTTTATTTATTTATTTTGAGAGAGAGAGAGAGAGAGAGAGAGAGAGAGAGACAGAGAGAGACAGAGAGAGAGAGAGAGAGAGACAGAGAGACAGAGAGACAGAGAGAGAGAGGGGAGGGGCAGAGAGACAGGGAGAGAGAGAAACCCAAGCAGGCTCTGTGCTGACAGCATGAGATCATGATCTGAACTGAAATCAAGAGTTGGACATTTAACCTACTGAGCCACCCAGGTGCCCCAGCTTCAGCTTTCTTCCGTATATCACGGCATTCCCATAGAAACCACTTCTTAGAATTTAGGGTTTTATAAGAGTTAAATGATCATCAGTGTAAACTATGTCTGGATGTCTGACACAAAGGATGTGCTCAGTAAATGTAGGCTACTGTTACGAACATCTGTGGGATTCAGTTTCTTCTGTAAAATGAGATTAGACCATATAATATAAATGACTCCTGATTCAAGAATTCAAATATTATAGATTAAAAAAATCCTGCTCTTGAGAAGGGTGTATTTTTTTCTCCATTACCTAGAATAGCAATGGCAACACTAAATTATGAGTTGCTTTTTTTGCTGTTTAATTGTTGTTGTGTTTTTAAACTCCTTTGGTACTGGAAATGAGCCACCACCAGGCTCCTTTCGTTTGCAAGAAAAACATCTTCCATATGGAACTTCCTGAATGGTTGGTATACCCTCCAGGGCTCAGTAACTATACTCGCTCGCTTTTATATCTATATATCTATATCTATAGATATAGATATAGATATAGATATAGATATATACAGATATATACAGATATATATCTATATATATCTATATATATACAGATATATATCTATATATCTATATCTATATCTAGATAGATAGATAGATAGATAGATAGATAGATATAAAGCAGGTTAAACTGAGCCATACAAACACCCTGAGGGAAGTTTCTAAACAATTATTAAGTGGGGATCCTAATCTGTGGAAACTTAGGTTTTTGGCACTTATCACACAATATTGTAATTGTCAACTTAATTTTCTATCTTCCTTACTGGACTAAAAACTCCTTGGGGACAGAGGCCATATATCACTGCACTGGGGAAGGGGAGGAGAAACTTCTTCTGGAAAGAGGCAATGAATGACTCTTTTATTCCCTGCCCTTCTCTCTCCTCTGTTCTGTCCTGTCCCCTTCCTCTTCTCCAATCAAGGTTACACTCCCCCAACATTTGGAAAGAGCTCTGCACTTAAGAGAACACCTGCCGGGAGGAATCAGAAGGGAGCTGGACACTAGGGCAAGATCTTGGTAGAATATATAGGAAAACTAATTTTAACTTCCCCTCCAGGTCTCTGTGCTCCTAAAGGTAAAGGTCAGGGTTCATCTTTGTGTAAAGAAAACTGTTTTGTCTAGGGAAATCCCTTGAATGAGTTTTGCAAAGGCAAAACAAAGACTCAGGGAACAGGGATGAAGACATGATGAAACTTCTAGAGGACAGCAAGCTTACAGTTATCGGTTATAGAGTCCTGGGTCATGTTATTTGGGGAGGGCAAAGATGAAAGACACAACATCTGGGCTTCTTTATTGCACTTGATTATAGAATCTGGCACAAAGAAAGCGCTTACCAAATGCTTAGAGAATAAACTAAAGAATGAATGAAACCAAATTCTGTATTATTTCTCTTCTACTTGGTACTTTGATCTCTCATTACTGACTATTGACACAGGAGAAGGACATGGCCCCCAAAACTGGCAGACCCGTGTGTAAAACAAAAGCACAGCAAAATGTCCTTCCGAATCAGGCACCGCCATCTGCCTAGGTTGGAAAGTATAATTTAGTAAAGAAACAGGCAGAACACGTAGTTCAGAGAATGTTAATACACAGTCAATAAAGTAACTAACCAATCCGTTGTAACAGCCCCCCAAAGGACAATTCTGGAGTGTTTTATTCCGAGAGCAAATTAAAGCAAAACAAAGATGAGTCTACCAAAAAAACAGCAGACTCTCCTCTATTTCACATACGAGTCCTTAGAGGAATTCATGGAAATTATCCATATCTTTCCCATATCTCCTACCTACTACAGTGTATAGTGCCAACCTAAAAATCCCTTTGTTCAACAGCTACAGTGTTAAGAGCCTTACCTTCTATTCCCTGCATGCAGAATATGTTCAGAATTAATTATTCATGAGCTACCGGTATGAATCTACGAAAAGATCCACAGTTTTGATAAGGTTGCAATTAGCCAGTTATGCAATCAGAAGCCCTTTCATCAACTCATTAATGATTATTTTAAAACAGTACACTTCTTAGGGTACATGAAAGCTGCGATTTTATTCTTCATAACCGAGAACTGTTTCCATGCCTTTCTGATTTGCTCCAGCAGCGGACAAGAATTCCCACGGGACCTGTGGTTGTTTAGCACGTATGAATTTGTGTGCTTATGTGTGGGGGGTGGCAGGATGGGGACAAATGTTTTCATCCCCATAATATATACATGACCATAGAATTAGCTGTTCAGATGCTAATTTGGTGTTTGGGCCCTTTCATTTTTGTGCAGTTTATTGGATTTGGTATCCCCATTAAGATGATGAACATAAGCCAGTCTGTCAATATGTGGTCCAATTATTTCAAATGTCTAACTACAACTGCAGTGTGGTCCTTTTCTGTCTCTAGAGCAGCATTACTTCAGAGATGACTTCTCTGGGCTTTTCTCAGGACACTGGGGATGCTCCAACCTCCCTTATGTCTTCCAAAGTGAAATCTGCCAATAAGCAGCTGGGGTGTAGGGGAGACAAGTCAACTTCTTCAGTCCTCAACATTTATTTAAAAAATTACTACATGCCACAGTTTCCAGAGAGTAAGTAGTGAGCCCACATATAACCCAACACTAGGATTCCAAGGAGTTAAAATACCCTATTTGCATTACACTATTGACTACACATGACACCTACAAGGTTCTTTTTAATTTGAAGAATTGCTTTAGTTGGAGTCAAGGGATATTTTAAATGATCCGTTTTGGGTTTTTTTTTTCCCTTACAGGAGCTCATGTATAAGCTTACATCCACATTCTTTGACCTGTATATCTTATTTTCCAAAAATTGCATACAGGATAAACTGTTAGGTTGTATAAATATATATGTGAAAACTTGCTCATTCCCTTTCAATGCACACATACTTCCAAAGACATTTCTCAAAAATTAGTTGTCCAATTAACTTCTTTATGAACAAATAAATTCTGTTCACCTATAGACAAACTACAGTCTAGCAACCTGGGTGTCTGATTTCAGAATATTATTAACGGTGGTTATTAGCCGGGAAAGCAATGTAGAAGCAAACATATAGGGTGAAATTTACAGTTATTGCTCTGCAAAGAGATAGCAAGAATGACTCAGTCTTCTAATAGAATTTACATCCAATAAGCTGTAGGGTTTAGATTAAATGATTTGATTTTTTTTTCTGTAGCTCAGTAATTTACATAAGATAAAATGAATGCATTTTTATTATCAGCTTTCATCATCCAACATTTTAAATCTTTGTTTTTCCTTCTCTGAGGATGCCTAATGAAGGCTATATTCCATTGTTCCCCAGTAATTTTCCTTTTCTTTCAGGTCTATTCCCTTTTGACTTGCACGCAATCCCTGTATTTATGCACCCGGTGCTAACAGGAGCTCTCATCAACATCTTTTAAGCGGTATCTTCCAGAGGTTGGTTTCTTTCTTTCTTTCTTTCTTTCTTTCTTTCTTTCTTTCTTTCTTTCTTTCTTCAAGTTTTTTAAATTTATTTTGAGAGAGAGAGAGAGAGCACGCGTGCATGTGAGTGCACGAGTGGGGGAGGGGCAGGGAGAAAGAGAGGAAGCAAAGCCCAAGCAGGCTCTGTGCTGTCAATGCAGAATCTGACATGGCGCTCAAACCCACCAACAGTGAGATCATGATCTGAGCCAAAATCGAGAGTCTGACGCTTAACCTTAATTGAGCCACCCAGACACCCCTCTCTCTTTCTTATACTGGTCAAATACTAGTGAAACTTCTAGACATGGGTAAATGTTGCCCAATCTGAGAATTCTAGCCTAAGAGTTCTAGCCTAAGAAAGGAAATAAAATAGAAAACCAAAGAAAAAATAAAACTGCTTAGGGAGAAAATATCACAATGGAGCCTGGTAAGTAACAAGAATTCTTTGTATAATTCATGTAGCCTAGACATAAGGCCAGCTTGGGGGCTCTATGCCAAGAAGACATGCCTTGGGACAAAAGATAATCTTGTAGAAAATTGATGCAGTTGTTCACGTTGAAGAAGTGACCGAACTCTGTATGCCCCTGACTACCTATCTGTCTCTCTAGCTAATGACTAGGATCACTAACATGGATGATGACATGTGGCATACCCCCCTCATCTCAGTATATGGGAATAGTAGTACCTGCCTCCACTCGGCAAAGGAGTTGGGAATTGCATCATGGCAACAGACGATCGCAACTTGAGTTCTACGACTGAGCGGACAAGTCAGTTATTGAACTACTGTGAGCATCCGTTACCTCATCTGTAAACATTTGACAAATAAATAAACATTATCCGTGTGTCGGATTATATGCAAGAGTCTAGGTATTTCTGGAAGAAAAATTTCTATCAGAGTATGAGTTGGTGAGAGAAGCAGATGTATCTTCCACACACATCACTGTACCTCTACGGGTATAAATGGAAGAAAGGAAGCAAAAATTGTGGAGGAAAATATAGGTGAGGCTAAAACATGGATGAGACAGGATTCATACCCGCACAGACCTCACAGTCTAACCAACAGTGAGCCAAAAAAATAAATGTTAGAAAACAAGTTTGTTTAGAAGTAATACAAGAAAATAAAAGGTAGAAGTAGTATTTGCTGTGGAAAGCGGGGAAGATCAAGAAGGAGCTGGATCATGATGCAAACACAGAAAATTTCCAGACAAATGCACTCCTCCCACAGGATGCCCAGAAGTCATTCAAATACTGTATTTTCTGCATACTGTAGTTCACGTAGCTCATCCAAACGTCGGCACATCATGGTGGTTATTTCTGCCATATAAATTTTACCAAATGACGTGCTAGCGTCTCCCAATTCATTTACGTGACTGCCCCCACCACCAAGTTATACCAGTATAATTCTAATCATCAAAGAGTATCTATGACTCTTTCCATATTGTACATGAAGCAATTTTTCTTTACTCCTCCTCCCCTCCCGTTTTATGATGACAGCTGCTCTTTGCGACTGCTTCAGAGATTGCTGGTCAGCTGGAATCTGTTGGCTCACAGCAAAGGCATTATAAATCCAAGAAACCTGCAGGGAACTCTCCCTCTCCCTCTCCCTCTCTCAGACCTAGGTAGGCTCTGCCTTCTACCAGGAATGCAGCCTCAGCAACAGAGCCCGATATCGAGTTGAAGAAGGGGCAAACGAGAACACTGACTGCTCTGGCTTGTCTCCAGATCTGAGGGCTAAAGAAGAGGTTATGGCGACTTCTATACCAGGCTGCCAGCATGGCAGAGCAGAGAGGAATGTGAAACAGAAGCCCCAGCTGAGAAAAGAGGATGCATTTGTACAAAACAAGTTAAATACTGATACAGACGTGGTGATGGGAGCCAGAAGGGCAGCGATGGCTATAAAATCAGAAAGACCTTGGTTTCAGTCTCGATTCTGTTTCTTACTTGTTACATAACTTTGGGGAGTTACTGAATTTCCCTAAGACTTGGTTTCCTCAGCTGTCAAATGGGGAAACTCAAAGAACCTGCTTAAGGGGCATCTGGGTGGCTCAGTCAGTTAAACGTCCAACCCTTGATTTCAGCTCAGATCATGATCTCATGGTTTGTGGGGTCGAGCCCGCCTTGTACTCTGTGCTGGGATTCTCTCTCTCCCTCTCTCTCTCTGCCCCTCCCCCCCACCCCCAAACTAAATAAATAAAATTAAAAAAAAAAAAAAGAACTTGCTTAATAATATTGTCATAAGGATCAGAAGGGAATACTATATATACGTTCCCAGCAGGATCCTTGTTGCATTGGTAAGGACCCAAAAGTTGCCAACAGCTACTGCTGTTATTATTAAATTTATAATATCCACTCTAAGAATTGTTTTTAATTTTTTTAAATGTTTATTTATTTATTTTTGAGAGAGAGAGACAGAGACACCGAACGTGAGCAGGGGAGGGGCAGAGAGAGAGGGGGACACAGAAACCGAAGCAGGGTCCAGGCTCTGAGTTGTCAGCACAGAGGCCAATGCAGGACTTGAACTCACAAACCGTGAGATCATGACCTGAGCTGAAATCCCACGCTTAACTGACTGAGCCACCCAGATGCCCCTCCACTATAAGAATTTTAATGCACAGAGATACACGCATAAGTGGAAAGACTACCTACTGTAATAATGTGGAAAATGATGAAAAATGGAAAACAATCCAAATGTTCACTAACAAAAGCAGGGCTTATGGTATCCTTACTGTTTTTAAATGAATGAGATCTATCTTTGTGCACAGCCATGGCAGATGTCCAAATGTATAATTAAGTAAAAAGACCAAATTCAACAACACTCACAGTAGTATCATTCCATTTCTCTAAGTAAAATTCATTTTTTAAAAATCTGAACAATGTAAGTGTCAAAGTAATTAAAAGTTGTTATCTCTGTGGAATGAAATAAAGTGAAAATTATGCTTTGCATATTTGTGTGTTTTAACAAATTATTTGTAATGATTTTTTTTTACTATTATTTTAAGTCGCAGATTTTGAGATGCTGAGGTTTTCTTAACAGTCTTATTCCCAAGAGTCCGATTCATACATGTCCCACTGGGTGCTAGAATCAAATATCTGGTGGTTTTCTACTTCCTGGCCAGCAACTTAAGGCCTCCCGTGCTCTGCAATCTCACGAAGGAGAGAAATCAAAAAGGTACAGTAATCTGCACAAGAGCTGCAAATATGAGACACATATTTTAGACGTTGGCTCAATTCATTCATAAGTCAATTTGCCTCTTAAAAATCCTGAGAAATTTTCAGAACCAAGATAACATTACTCTTCAGTGTTCCTAGAATAATACCAAATGAATAAACCAAAATCCACCTTCAACTATAAACGCTCTTCAAAACATTTTTTAAATAAAATAAACTGGACTCGTGCACAAATGTACTAAAATAAGTAATACACCCTTCCCTTGAATTTATAACTTCCTATAACCTCATAGCTTATGCTCTGCTTGTTTTTTGTTTTTTTTTTTTTTTTAAGGCTTGGGATTTGATTTCTAAAGCAATAATGAAAAGCTAAAAACATCACGGGATCCCAATATATAATATAAAGAGGCAAACAGTCTACACAAACATAATTTTCCTGACTATACATAATTTAAATATCATGAGTGCCCAGATACTTTATTTAGATGAGCAAGGGATGAAAACAGCAGGACTCCAGTTTAACTGATTGGAATAATTTAGTGTTTTCTTTGCAGTGCATACTCAAAATTGATGGGACATCAATTTAACAAATGCTACAATGAAGCCAGGATTACATTGACAATCCCGGTCTTCCTTCCTGATCATCAGTTGAGTTTCTTATCCACGATGCACTCTCAGTCATCCATTTCGAGGAAGAAACTCCTAGGTGTACAATAGCATCTTGTCACTGGTCCGGATGAACAAAAGGGACTGAGTATAATAGTTTAGCAGCTTGCCTAAACTTCACTCCACAGCAAATGTTTTCAGCAACTCCTTAAACATATTCTCTTAGCACCTCATCTATGAAGTAATGATTTCACTCCACATGGTTTATTTATTTGTATGTTTTGGTTACACAGCATTCAATGAAAGTATTTATTAAAGTCAAAATCAACAACTGGTTGCCTCCCCTTGTGCCTATAACTAAGCATTTACATTCACTTAGAGTCATAATAAAATGTGCTTTACTTCCATTTACATGACCCTAGAGCCCTTCTGATCTCCTAAGAAAATCCAACCTACATCATACAATGCTACTGAAAGAGAATGCACGGCAGATTAGCTACCTTTTGCTGGTAATGTTGGAAGAAACGAGAAAATTTGTTTCATGTGAACTAAGCACAGACACAGAACATAAAGTCAGTTGTGCCTCTTGCCTTTCACCTTGTGGGCTGCATTCAAATAACACCAACAACACAACTCGCCAGTGTAGTTTTGGTAGTGGGAGTCCTCTGAGGCAAACGCTTCCCTTAATTCTAGACAAAACTTCTACTATTACTTCACTTCATAATTCAAGGTATACAGAGGCAGCTGACACCAACATGTATCAACTCCTTAAACTTACTCGCTTTAAAGTCTGTTTCTGGCACTGTTTGAATGGTCTCCTATTCACCGTGTTGGTAAGGGAAGAATTCCTATCTTCGGGTCATGGACGTGGCTGGTACATGACACTCAACAGTGGACAGACAAGATAGACAACATTTCATTAGTCACATAAACTCAGAGTCGGGGGAGGAGGATACTGGATGCCATGCAGAGCCTCCTGGGGGCTGTACTTGTGAACACAGGGAACAACCAGCAGCCATGGAAGGCAAGCTTCGTAGTACCAAGGGGAGTGGAATGCCTGGTTTCTCACAGTACAATGTGACTGGCTTATCTGAGCAATTCTGTAGGCTCGCGGGGATTAGCAGGAACTGTGCCGGGTCCCTCTGATAAGGGGGGTGAGGGGGAGTGTTTGACTAGGGGACCTTATCTGCATGAACAGAGTAGGAGAGGAACTTCCAGTTAGGCCATTCGAGGCCTTCCCATGTTTACTGGATTCTGTGAATGCAGCATACAATACTCAGCCTTCATCACAGGCCTTCCGCCAGAGGTCTTAGCACTCATAAATATTTACTAAAGGAGAGTGAATGAATGAACGAGTTGAGAGGGAGAGCATTCTAAAACTTTGGGGTATACCATGACCTTGAGCAAGACACTGAACATGTTAGCTGTACGACAGTCATTTATAAAACCTCTAAAATGGGAGTTGTAATATCTTTTCTTCTAATTTTTTTAATGCTTATTTATTTTTAAGGCAGAGAGAGACAGAGCATGAGCAGGGAAGGGGCAGAGAGAGAGGGAGACACAGGATCTGCAGTAGGCTCCAGGCTCTGAGCTGTCAGCACAGAGAGCGACGCGGGGCTCGAATTCGTCAACTGCGAGATCATGACCTGAGCCGAAGTCTGATGCTCAACCAACTGAGCCACCCAGGCACCCCTGGAGTTGTAATATCTTTTCTGTTTATCTCAGGAGGTTGCCTGAGGGAAGAAAATCACTAACATACGTGGGTAACATCCCAGTTCCATCAAAAGACGTAAAAGACCCTCTACTGAGTACCGGCCACACCCTGTAGCCATCTCCCTCGTATTCCAGGCACACTGGCCTTCTTTCAATAGGCAGCTTTGCAGCCTTTGTACAGGAACAACATAAGCTAAGATATACTGTTGTATTTTTTGAGAGAGAGAGAGCGAGAGAAAGAGAGTGCACATGCACGTGTGGAGGAGGGTAAAAGAGAGAGAGGGAGAGAGAATCCCAAGCAGGTTCCACACTGTCAGCATGGAGCCTGACATGGGGCTTGATCTCAAAACCATGAGATCATGACCTAAGCCAAAATCAGGATGCTCAAGTGACTGAGTCACCCAGGCATCCCAAGATCCAGTCTTTACATGCTTCCAGAGCACCCCAAACTTCTTCTACAACTCATCTGAAATTGTTAGTTTATTGTATATTTCCCAAATTCCTGGCACATAGTAAGTGCTCAACAAATGTCTGGGAGCGGAGTAAGTGAATAGAATGTGATAACAACTAAAAGCATACTCAGAAGTTAAAAGCACTACACACAATTGAAAAATCAGATGACTTTTGCCTCCACCTTTAAAATTTTTTTTTGGTGTTTATTTATATTTGGGAGACAGAGACACACACACACAGAGCATGAGCAGGGGACAGGTCAGAGAGAGAGACACACACAGAATCCGAAGCAGGCTCCAGCCTCCAAACTATCAGCACAAATCCCGAGGCGGGGCTCGAACTCACAAACCACAAGATCATGACCTGAGCCAAAGTCGGCCGCTTAACCGACTGAGCCACCCAGGCACCCCCTGCTGCTGCCTTTAATTATGGGAAGAGCCCACTACCCCTTCTTTCAGTCTGTCTCCCCTGGCCAAGCCTCACAACTGTGGGGGTGTCAGCCTTCCAGGTGGAGGAGAACCTGATCTGTGGGTGGCAGAACTCATGCCTTTTTACCTTTCTCTGTCCAAGAGCTGGCTTCTGCCACAGCAGCCGTATGAACCACCCATATAGCAAGAGGGAAACTTTCAGTATTAACAGATGACTATTCTTCTCCAATGAAAGAGAAATTTAACACAGCCACAAAACTCCGTAAGAAACCAGTTCTTCCAAATGTTATAGATACAGATTACCATGAAAATTTCTCAGTATTTTTAAGAGTCCTACACAAATTGAGGAATCTCATTGGTGGAGATGCTGTGAAAGTCATCTGGTCTAAACATTCTGTTTATAAGATGAATAAATAGATGCCTAGAAATGACTTGACCAAAGTTATATCATTAGTCAGCTGGAGTCAAATTCAAGTCTCTAGATGTATAGGTCCTTTCATGCATTTCCTTCAGTGTTCTTTTCTGTGTGTGTGTCTGTGTGTGAATACTAAAGTGGGCAGGTTCCCATACTGACCAGAAGCAAAGTTAACATAATTTTTTCAAACTGGACTGATAGGAGTTAAACAATGTATACATTCTTACAAATGTTTGCAGGTATTTTTGCCTCCAAATAAGGTAAAACCTTTGTAACAGGGGAAGTCCCAGGGCACCTGGGTGGCTCAGTTTGTTGAACAAATGATTTTTTATTTTGGCTCAGGTCATGATCCAAGGGTCATGGAATCGAGCCCCATGTTGGTGGGTTCCAAAGGTAAGTGTGGAGCCTGCTTAAGATTCTCTCTCTCTTTCTCTCTGTCTTTCCCTTTGCCCCTCTCCTTCTCTCTCTCTCTCTCTCTCTCTCTCTCTCTCTCTCTCTCAAATTAAAAATAAAAGGGGTGCCTGGGTAGCTCAGTTGATTAAGCATCTGGCTCTTGATTTTGGCTCAGGTCATGATCTCAATGTTTGTGAGCTGAGCCCTGTTTGGGGTTCTGTGCTGACAGTGCAGAGCCTGCTTGAGATTCTCTCTCTCCCTCTCTCTCCCTCTCCTTCTCTTCCCCTCCCCCACTAGGTGCACACTCTCTCAAAAATAAGTAAGTAAACATTTAAAAAAATCATACAATAAGAGAAAAAGAAGTGCAAATCTCAGGCTGCCCCTCAGACCCATCACCAGATTCATAGATCTATAAAAAAGAAAACTAGCAATCCAGGGCAGTAAAAGGGGTAGGTTGAGCCAAAGTGTATAGCATTATTACAGATGTAATGTCATACACTTAAAGGTCAGTGAAGTATATAAATAAAAATGATACGTTTTTTTGAATAACTATTTTTTAATGTTTCTATTTATTTTTGAGACAGAGAGAGACAGAGCATGAGCAGGGAAGGGGCAGAGAGAGAGAGAGAGGGAAACACAGAATCCGAAGCAGGCTCCAGGCTCTGAACTGTCAGCACAGAGCCTGACGTGGGGCTCAAGCTCACAGACTGTGAGGTTATGACCCGAGCTGAAGTCGGACGCTTAACCTACTGAGCCACCCAGGCACCCCATGAATAACTATTTTTGACTATGTCCTAACAAATCACCATCTCTTGAGTCTTAATGACATGGCTGAGTCGATTCCAATCACTTCCAATTACTAAACTTGAGCCAGTCCTGTTACCATTGCTTTTCCAACATTATCTCATTGAATACCCCCAACATTTCCAAAAGTTAGATATTACTATTGATCTTATTTTTTGTTGGAAAAAATCTGGGTTTCAAAGATGTTCACAGACACCCCCATGAACCCTCAGCTGGTATGTGGTAACACTCCAGGCATACAGGCTACAACCTAAGCAAGGGGATTAGGATTCATGGTGTAGGCAATAACAGTCAACTAGGACCAGCTGAGCCAAAGGACAACAATGGTGGAATTGGAAGAAAGAGCTAAATACCAAGCAACATGCTGAACTCAAACCTACAGAATATGGTACCTGACTAAATAAAGAATTTTAGTAAGGTTTGTTTTTTCTTTTTTTTTTTTTTTCAACGTTTATTTATTTTTGGGACAGAGAGAGACAGAGCATGGAACAGGGGAACAGGGGAACAGGGGAACAGGGGAGGGGCAGAGAGAGAGGGAGACACAGAATCAGAAACAGGCTCCAGGCTCTGAGCTGTCAGCATAGAGCCAGACGCGGGGCTCGAACTCACGGACCGCGAGATCGTGACCTGGCTCAAGTCGGACGCTTAACCTACTGCGCCACCCAGGCGCCCCTGTTTTTTCTTTTTTAAAGAGAAAACAAGGACTCCAGTATGTCAAGTCTGGGTAATGGGGAAAATGATGCTATCATCTATAGAAACTTTAGAGTCAAGAGTAAAGGTGGTTCAAGAGAGAGCCCAAGTGATGAATTCAGTCACCAGCTCAAAATGTTCTCTTCGAAGTAAGTATCTTGAATATGTAAATATCTTGAATAGTATTTTCCAGGCCTAAGAAAGCATTTTAGTTTTAAAATGTTTGCCTGGCTTCACATAGCCAGTGCTTAACCTATAGCTAGTTGCCTTAAACAACTTTTCTATAAGGTAATTTTTCCCCCAAGGACACTTCAGGAAAGAAATGTGCCTGGCTAGATTATTCATAGGTATATGAGGCCTTCTAGCTTCTGTACTAAAGGCTATTACCAGGGACAGTACCACTGACTTCTAATGAGCCACACGGTTTCGTAAGCCCATGCCACGCTGCTATTAGGACAGACCTCCCCGAGCATTCTCTTGTAAGTTACCGAAGGTCGACGCTGATCGTGACCTGCATACCCTGAGCCGTCTAACTGACCTCATGTTCTAATACAGACAGAGAAGAACTCAGTGAACCTTGAACAAATTCAACCTATACATTCACTGGGCATCTGCTCTGGGGTCTGGCACCAGCTGTGTTAAGTATAAGAGCTAGAAAGCTGAATAACACATTTTCTCCCTTCAGGAAACTCCCATCCAAGCCTGCACACAGACAAGAAAAGAAGTAAGTGCGCTAACACACATTAAGTGCTACAGGGAATGTAGATTTAAGGACTGAGGAAGCAGTTGATTCCAGCAAGATAATAAATAAGCTTAGGGAAAGAACATTTAAACCGAAGTAGAACATTTAAAGTAAAGACGTATCTATAAGAGCAAGTGCTTACAAAAGGATAGATACAAGAATTATCCAGGAAAGAGAGGGGAGCCACAGTCTGTTGGGGATTAGGTCGCCTATCTCATCTTGTACCTTTTTATTCAATGCCCTAAAGTCTGACGGTTTGTATTTTTAGAATGTCGTGTTTGCCACTTACATCGAGCATGAACAAAAACACACTTCACACCAGAAACCCCCAAACGGTGAAATCTACGTTGTCATCTGCTATACAGAACCAACAGTCTCAAGTTACCACAGAAATCCCGGCGCTCTTCTGTGGGAAAGTATTTTAAATAAAGCTGTCAGACAGTCTCAATTAAAAATAATAAACGAAAGACCAATTATGGTCCCTTTGGATTCACTAATAAAGTTCATCAATGAACTTTCCATCAGGTATTTGGAAACAAAAAAGGTAGCATATGGAGGAATTTTCAGTGCAATTAAAGTATGCCATTTACATTTTACATTAGTACTTTCGGCTGCTGGCAGTCTGAAAAATATGAAGTAACTGGTTACACAAAAGGCCTCAAGTGGTGGTCCAGGCGGCAGAAGAAATAAACAAGTAGAGGAGAATGTCACAGCAAATATACTTGAAGTGGGCAAATTCCTATGGGTTTCCAGAGCAAACATAATTAGTTGTTAGCACTGCTGTACTTTCTTCAACTTGATCTTCCAGTGCGGGGTACCCGTAACACCTGGCACATTTTAGCAAATGTGACTTCCTTCTCCAGACCCCATGCTCTTCCGGTGTCCTAGTTTATGAAGTCTGTGGACTTCATGAGGGCAGGGCTTAGGTTTTCCTTCTCACAGAGCTGTGTACCTACCACACAGCCGACTCAATGTGTTTTGACGGAGTCTGTGTATTTAAATGTCTTCCATTTAAATACACTCTGAGGGAATCATCCGTCCCCGCTTTCTACAGCATCTCCTGTACCGCCTCATTCTGTGCAGAACGTTCTGCAGGCTTACAGGGATGCAGTGTGTGGTTTCTGTGCTGCTCTGCTGTTAAGTCCCGTAAAATTCCAAACCCTCATTCTGCCTGTGTAGGAAGAGATAGCCCGTGGAGCACACAGGCAGATTTGACTTTTATGTAATTCTTCTCACGACCCAAATGTATTCAGATGGTTTTGATGAACGCGTTTGAAACAGGGTTGACACCATAAGAGACTCTTGGATACTGAGAACAAACTGAGGGTTGATGGCGGGTTGGGGAGAGAGGAAAGTGGGTGATGGGCATTGAGGAGGGCACCTGTTGGTATGAGCACTGGGTGTTGTATGGAAACCAATTGGTCAACAAATTATATTTTAAAAACATGAAATGGGGTTTACATAAATGAGAGATATCATCAGTCTGAAGTTTCCATCTGATCAACTCCTTTCAGCGGAACTGGTCTGGTGACTTCAAGAAAACAATGGTGATGGAGCCTACACAAAAGAGGGAAAAGACTTTTTTCCCTCTTTTTTACCTGTCTTCCAAGTCATATGCTCAGTACTCCACCGATACCTCTTTATTGCCCAGTCCAGTCACTGTTCCAATCTTGGAACCCCCTCCCCTCCCCCAGAGTGCACGCATACACATTTGTATACACACACTCACTAATCGCTCCTAGTGGCCTGGTGTCTCCATTGGACATGTGAACCTTGAAAGGGAGTTGATTTCTCACTTGAGTTGTCTCATAAATCACTTAACCTTCCTTCTTTGCTTCACATTAACCTTTGGTCTTTCATTTTTTCCTTTTCACTTGATTTTATGACCTGCTCTCTCAATAAAGGCCTTTTTTATAAGGATTTTATGGAGACGCCTCCCTAAAAATAAATTTCATTTTGTATTTAACAATGATGATTCTAGCTCATATCTTTAGATTTTACATAACACACTTCAAAGGCATTGACAGAAATAAGTGAACTCACAATAATCAAAACTTTTAAGAATTGGGATATTGTCATGTATTCTTTGTTATGCTAAAGCTTTTTGTTTTCTTGTTTTATCTTCCTCTGGTCAACAAATGACTGCTGAAAAAGTAACAAAGAATGTCAGTATTTTGTAAAGTTAGGAACTAAAAACTGTAAGGCTTTGTCTCTGTATGGGGCATATAGCCAGCTTTTCACTCATATAAATGTAGGTTTTCTCTGAGCTCTTTCACCATTGCCCTGACCTTGGGCTTCCCACAAAGAAGAAGAGTCCAGAGAGGCATCCTAGGCTGTGTCCATGTCCATTGTTCATCAGTGACCCAAAGACAAAAAATAGACAGCCCACACAAAATAGCCAGCAGCGTGCTGATGGGATATGGAGTTCTCTGCCAGGAGATGAACAAAGTGACTTGGGAGGGGTCACTAGAAACATCACAAGGATAAGAAAAGATGCAGAGAATCCCAGAATCTCCATAGAGACAGGCATAAGCATCCCAGAGACTAGAGAGACACAATCCCCACATTCAAAGACCGCACCATGAAAATGGGGAGACGTACACATACAAAAATAGCCTTTGATCAAGCAAGACTCACAAAGATGGGACCCAAAACGGCCATCCATTCCAAGTGGGGCTGGAAAAGGAAGACTTATTTAAGACCAGTGGGCACACAGAAAGGGCAGTGCTCCTGGTGCAGGTCATAGGAATGACATGACTAGTTGTACTTCTCTAAATAGAACCAACAATGAATGGAACTAGTGAGGAATAACACCTTATAAAGACAGCAAAGCACATTTTCAGGTACGTCCGGTATTTCGCCCACCTTTCAGCTTCTTAACCATCTTTTGTCACCAGCCTAGGAGTCATCTGATAGCCGAACCCTTGGCACTACCTATAACTCAAAAGGAACACTCTTCTCTTTACCTTTTCCATTGACAACTCCCAGGCAGAGCTGGAGTTTTAACTCTGATTTCTGATTTCTGCCTTAGAAAGCCTTCTGAAGGCCCCTGGCTTATAGCAGCCATGCTGTGCTAGACATCCAGAGTCTCCTGTTGCCAGTGAGATGGACGCTCATCATATCTTGATCCCGTGTCTGAGGCCTCTGGCCTCGGCCACACTCTGAGCACCTGCAGGGCAGGGGCGACGATGCCCATCCCGCCGGCTCCGTGTTCCCAGCACAGAGAACACATTCACTCATGAGTTGTGCCAAGTTCAGGTAGTATCTGTGCCATTGCACGACTCTCAGACCCAGAGTCAGCCGTAGTGACTCCAGGATTTCACAGGAGTTAATCTATCCTTCATCATTCTTTATATTTTATACATACCCTTTTTAGGGATCATGTTTGTGAATCTCCTCTACTGTGTCTCCTCCTGTTAATAAATTTCCAATAAAGAAATATGTCCCTGGCACAGCCACTCCTCCTTAGCTGAGGGCTATTTCCTGGGCTAGGAGCCTATTTCCTGGGCTAGGAGCCTCCCCGATGCAAAATGACACTGTACTTGTGTGGGAACAACCACTAGTGAGCCTCAGGGCAGAGTTTTTAAGAGACCGTTGGAGTAATCCAGGAGAACCTCTTTCAGCCCAAAGGAAAAGGCTGCTCCTTTAACTTCTGACAATCAAACATTATATACTCCAGTTAGATTTAACATCACCTAACAGCATGGTATCTGTGCCATGTTCGGGATTCCCAGCTTCGTGAGCATGCTGGCATCAGAAGCGTCCTTAAGTGACAGCAGGTACAGAAAATCCTACGGGTGCCTGAGGGGCTCTTTCTTTCTATACATGAAGCCCATGAAGAACTCACAGCATTCAGGACTAGGACAGCAGAAATGGCATACATTCTCTATCTTATGTGAATTTCTTGACAAAAATGTTCACATGGTGTTTCCTCTGTGCCAGGACTTGCTGACCAAAGCCCTCTCGATCTCCTTCATGGGACAGAAAATACATGATGACTAGGATCCTGGCTACAGGAGTTAGTATTTCACCTCAATCAAAACCAATGAAAGCAAGTGTCTCCCAGGCACTTGGAGATGCGGGAAGAAGTCCTAAAATGCAATCTGCTTCTGCCTATATTGATGCCTAAGACAAAGGAATCAAAGATGTATTTATTAAATGTGTAGGCGACATTCCAATAGGACAAATGAGTGGAAAGAACTTGAAAATAATTGTCATCAACTAAGAAAGATCTTTTTCCCAGAGGAAAAAGATGAAATGCTGACTCATTTCATCTCTTCCTCATTTTCTTTTCTCTGTCTCTCCCATACCCACCCGCCTCCTCTGCACATCCTCCTTCTCTCTCTCTCTCTCTCTCTCTCACACACACACATACACACACACACACACACAACTGAGATTATTGCTAATTCCAATTAAGTTAACAAACATTTACTGAGCACCTGCTCCATGGTAAGTACTGCACCAATTAAGTGTACAAACATGAAGAACATAGTCTGTGACTCTAAGAAGCTCATAATCCTAATTAGCGAGATAGATACACACACAAAGAGTCACAAGTGAGGGGCAAAGTGTGCAGATGTTGATATGCACAGGGACTCAGGAACACCAGGGAGAAAAACTGAGCAACAGGGAAGACTTTCCCCAGGAATTTACACTGAAGCTAAATCTTGAAGGATAAGTGGGGTTTGCCAAATAGATAAAAGAAAAAAAAAATCAAACGTGCAGAAGAGCCAACTGGAAGTCATTGACAAATGGGAGAGGAAGCAGCCTTCTCAAAATTGCACAATATGGCCTATAGAGTACAGGAGCTGGGTAGGAGTGCAGGGAGGGCTTAGATCGGGACAGCCTCCAATACCAAGCTAAGTAGCAGAACATCATCGAGAATCTTTAGAAGGGTTTATCTGCGGCACTGGCATGCCTGGATAAGAGCTTTACCAAGATGCCTCTGGTCACAGGATAAAGGGGAAGCAAACGGAGGTGGCAGGCAGTCTGGAGATCATGATGGTTACATTCCGTTTACACTGAAAAGTGGATTCAGACTCTACAAAGGTGTCAGTTCAGTTTTTACGCAGAAAATTCAGTGGCACAAGGGCTTCAGGGCCCTGTACATTGCCCATGATAGACACTCAACAACATGCATTGACTTGTATTACCTTAGCCGGAAACACTTAGGGAGTCTACAAGGGCCAGGGAGTTTTTAGAGTGAAAAATATGTTCTATGGTCTGAGAAAATACCCTTGGCTGTTGCCAGTATCTTCAAAATGCTTGGTGGTTACCATAAGGCAGTCTAAACCAGGGAGTGTGGATCCATCCATCAGGTCAAACTTGTCAAGACAGGTAGAAAATATTCCAAATTAAGCTATGGAGACCAAGTTACCAAACTGCTGTCAGAAATGGGGTGGTCGGTGCTGGGAAGGGTAGGAGGAATGGAGAATCACTTGAGTGCTGGGGGAAGTAAAGCTGTTCATTTATATTTCAGAACACCAAAAAATGTAGAGGAGTAATATAACATACACTCTGTACTGCTCATTTCGCTTCAGAAAGAGCTAAAACTTCACAGACATAATTGAAAGCCGTGTGCAGACGTTCCACACCATTTCCCTCCATACATCACCACCATGAATTTCTCATTTTCATGCACACATATTGATATATTTATTCAATGTGAATATCTCCAAAAATAATACAAAATAATTTCTGTTTGTTTCAAATATTATTTAAATGATATAAATAAACCACAAAAAGCAGGCTTTTTTGAAGCCTCCTTTTTCTCTCAACAACATGTTTTTTTTTTCAGATTTATTTGTACTGAGGGGTGCCCAGGTGGCTCAGTCAATTAAGCGTCCAACTCTTGATTTTGGCTCAGGTCATGATCTCACGGTTGTGGGTTCATGGGTTTGAGCCCCGCAGCGGGTTCTGGGCCGACAGTGTGGAGCCTGCTTGGGATTCTCTCTCTCTCCCTCTCTCTGCCCCTCCCCCACTCATGCTTGCTCTGTCTCCCTCTCTCAAAATAAATCAATAGACAAACAAGTAAACAAACAAACAAAGATTTATTTGTACTGATAAATGTAGCTTTGGTTTATTCACTTCACATATATACACAGATAGTATTCGACTGCACTAATATACTGCACTATGCTTCTTCATTCGTCCAGAGGTGGACTTATAAGATGTTTCCAGCCTTTTGCTATGAGACGCAACACTGTAATACACTTGCATGAGCTTCCAGGAGAGTTTTCTCCAGCAGTGATTAGCTAAGTGCATCTTCTAATCTCCTTCAGGAGATACGTAGGTGAATTGTTTTCCAAAGCTGAAACAATTTACACCTTCCCCAGTAGTGCGTGAGTTTCTTTATAACCTCAAAACCACTTAGTGAGAGCCAAATTTCATTTCTGCCAACCTTATGGATGCGAAATTTTAATGTGTTGCTCTGATTACTACTAAAGGTGAGCACCTTTTCATGGTTACAGACCATTTTGGTTTATTGTTCTGTAAAATGCTTAGTCAAGACATTTGTCCATTTTTCCATTGGACTGTTTTTTGTAGAATTTCTTTTTGCATGTTGATCCTGATCCTTTGCTTAAAAAAATATAGAAAACATATTAGGGCTATGTATTAACGCTTTTAAACCACTCTTATACTCCTTGATCAAAAAAATCACACTTAATGCATTAAAACTAAGAAAGGAATAAAAGCTATGTTAAAAGATTTAGGCTCCAAAGATGTTCATCAAAGTATTGTTTATAAAAACAAATATTACAAGCAGTATACTTAAATAATAACCATAAAAAGAAAAACAGGAAATTCTCCAGCAGAGAAAAGGGATTGACATATCCATACACTGCTTATGCAGATATTAAAACCAGCATTTAAATGAAAATGTTTAATGTATAAAAGAATGTTAAAAATACATAAAATGAAAAAGGCAAGTTGCAAAAATTCTCAAAGAAAAATATGACAGCAAGTGAAATTATTGTTAGTTTATAGGTAAAAGTAGATTTCCTTCTTTTTATTCCTATATTTTCTTTAACATTTCTACAAATATGAAATACTTTAGAGCTATGCACATAAACATAATAGGGAGATTCTTTCAGAATTCGACTATCAGGAGGAAAATTAACCTATGAGACAATTTTGAAAAGCACCAGATTACAAGGAACAGTGGAGGCACCAGATAAGACCAGTGTGTACACGATGCATATCCCCAGGCCAGATATTTCAGCCAAACCCACAGAAAATGATCACCTTCAGATCACTGCTGTCTCACCTAATGGAAAATAATAACCCGAGAAGTTCTGTGGGTTCCACATACAGCAGGCCTCGGTGTATCCCAAAGGGTTTACCATCTAAGTAAGACAGATGAGACAATTAAGACAAACAGACAAGGAATGGGAAAGGCAATTTGTACCCCAGTCATGGAGGAGGCATATGGTTTCTACGTCTATGCTTACATTTCAGGACAGTTTAAGGAGAGTCAAGACAGAGTTGAGCAGAAAATACAGCTAGAACTGAATTCTGAGGGTTAGAAAATGAGCATATGTTATGTGGCTGATGGTAAAAAGACATCAATTCAGAATGAGAACACCAACTTTATTTTTTTTTAATTTTTTAAAAATGTTTATTTTGAGAGGGAGGTGGAAGGAAGAGGCAGAGAGAGGGAGAGACAGAGAATCCCAAGCAGGCTCCCTGCAGTCAGCACAGAGCCAGATGCAGGGCTCAAACTCATGAACTGTGAGAGCACAACCTGAGCAGAAACCAAGAGTCAGATGCTTAACCAACTGAGCCACCCAAGTGCCCTGAGAACACCAATTTTAAAATACCCGGATCCCAAAGTCTGATGGTCTGGATCATTGGTATACCTGTTTTTAGTTTATAAAATATTTGCTTATAGTTATCCAAACTTTTCAAAGAATCAAGGTCAAGTGTGGAACAGAAGAGAGAGAATATCCTTCATAGTCAGGCAGAGCTGAGGGCAGTCTTGGGCACAATCCTCAGCCCCTTTGCCCTCAATTTCCCCCTCATCGGAATGGTGATATAGGACAGTATCAACCCTGCATGGCTACTAGACCTTTAGTGATCGTGAAAATAACCCTTATGTGTGGCATGGTGGAGGCACTCAATCAATGGAAAATATTAATCCCGGGAACACAGCAGTTTCTTCTGCACTTAGAACTGGAGCATCAACAGATAATATGCCCCAGACATTTAATTGCTACAGTATGTAAACTGAGTGAAACTTCTAAAGCTTTGGTTGCTAGCTTACTAACACCACCACTTGTTTTCAAGCTTTATTTTTTCTATTTAGAATATATTTTTTCATCTTAACCAATCACAAAGTAGGACAATTTAAAAGCTACTTTATAAAAAGGAGTCACCCATAGTCAAAGGCAAAAATGCTACCTCCTCCTGTTTCTTGCTCATGTAGAATACACAATTAATACTTTAATCTAGCTCCTAAAATAGTATCCAACCATTTCTCTGGTTTTGCCAAGAAGAGACAGATGGCGAATCAGCTTATAAATCAGCCCCCAAAATTCTTGAAGGCAAATAAGTGCTTTATAAATCAGGGTTTTAAAAAGGGCTCATTTTTATAACAGTTATTACTTTGAAGCAATCTTTCCCTAATTATCTTTATAAACATTAAATGGGGCTAATTTATGAGTTCCTGAACAATTTGGGGTTTTTCAATGAAACAATCAAGATCCCACATGCCTGCTTTTTCTCTTTTAATCATCACTAACATATACAATGACCTTGATCGGTCCTCTGGTCCGTTAAGCTATGACCCTAATAGACAATGAAACCATGCTGAGAAATTACTATTCAGCTTTAAAACTCGGAATATATTTGAAAATGACTGTGGAATGATAAGACACCTTAGTAGTTTGGCTGTGGCCTCACATCCAGGAGAAAGAAATGATCAGGGGAGAAAAATGATTTATAAAGATTGGCACAAAACGTCTAAAACCCCTCACAACCTCCAACATTTTTGACTTTGTGCTGACCCTTCCTCGGTCTCTCAGAGAGAAAGGGGTAGGTATTATGCTACACCTCTCTACTTGAATCTACCAAGAGCCAGTGCATTATAGATTCTATAAGAAAGGGTATATAGACAGAACTCTCTAGGACTTCTATCAAGTTCACAAAGCACCAAATTAGGCCAACCATATTCCAATTTGGTACATTTTATTATAATAAAATATATACTGTTTTCTAATTAGAAAATGGAAGGTTGGGATGCCTGGGTGGCTCAGTCGGTTAAGCATCTGGCTTCGGTTCAAGTCATGATCTCACAGTTCCTGAGTCTAAGCCCCTTATCAGGCTCTCCACTGACAGTGTGGAGCCTGCTTGGGATTCTCTCTCTCTCCCTCTCTGCCCCTCCCCAACTTGTGCACACACTTCCTCTCTCTCTCTCTCTCTCTCTCTCTCTCTCTCTCAAAATAAATGAATACACTTAAAAAAATGAAAAAGAAAATGGAAGGTCAAATTTCTATAACAAGGCACAACGGTATGGACAATTACTATATATAGTGATTCTTCTGTTATTACAGGGCTACAATCCCTGTTCTAGCCACAGTTCTAAAATCCCAAAAGCTCTGAAAACTCATTTAACTGCAAAACCTGATCCAACCAGAAACCATTTAATGATTAAACCCAACCTGATCCAATGTGAGGCTATTATACTCAGTTCACCAGAGTGGCTCTCCATATGTTTTGCCACTGAAATATTAAAGTATTTGATTACAAACTGCTGCCCTAGACCCTGCTGAGGATGTCACGCATATGTCACAGTATATGCCCCCTCCATATTGCCTTTTAAAAATTCTGGAGTATTCTGAATTTTGACCCCAAGGATTTTGATAGAGGGCAATGAACCTATGTTAACATTTGTATATTCTTTTCTTTTAACAGGGGAAGAGAAAGAAAATGCTGCAGTCCTAAGGCTGGAGAAACAGTGAGATCCCAGGCAAATGTTAAAAATTGCGATGCCATTGCCTCCAGACTAGAGGGCACGGTGGTAAGGTTGGCCCTCACCAACACTCGTCAAGTGAATGGCTCATTCTGGGCACATGAAACAGGCGTGTTTAACTCAATTATTTACAGGTGAAGGGATAAGGGCACTGAGGATGCATGAGTGGGCTGTCATGAGTTTGTATCTTTACACAGAGTAGGGACTGAAGCTGGGATCATGACTTTTCTGTTTAACCCAAGGAAGGGAAGGATTAATGGGAGAAACAAGATAATAATTACAGGGTCCCCAGTGTGCACGGGTGTGCGTGTCTGTGTGTGTGTTCGTGAAAGAGAAGAGTTATACTATGCATTAGACTATACATGTCAAAAGATATTAAGGAAGAAGTCAAAGACATGGCAATCTGGCCAGGCCAAGTGGACAGGCACAATGGGAGGGACGCTGAGAGATGCCAGGGGCAGAAGTGATGGATTTGAATCATCAGAACCCAGAGATAAAACTCTAAAACCTCAAGATCCAGAAACATTTTCTTCTTATTTATATACACCACTCAATTTCCGCGTTTTGATTGCTTGTTTTCCACTTTTCCTTTCTTATTTTCTGGCTTAACCGAGTAATTGATGACAGTAATAATCATATAGATAGTACTCTACAGTTTAACAAATACTTTCATAACATAACTTTTTCTTTTCTTGAGAAAACAATGTTCCAAGGACAGGTATTATTATCTCTTAAAAAGAAATTTAGACTCAGAAAGTGAGTTCAAATCATTGTTTGATGATCCCTACGCTGGATATTAATTAAGCTAGTAAAGCCTCAGTTTTCTCATCTGGAAGATGAGAACAATAATATCTACTGTATAGATTTGTTAACAGAATCAAATGAGGTGATACACATTAAAGTGCTTTTCAACACTTATTAAAACTAAAGCCCCATAACAAGTGCTTGTGACCATGGCGATTACATCTGTGACCTTGCTCATGGTTTACTCTCAGGAATTATCTCCAATCTTTTCTCTACTCTTCCATCAAAGCCACGCTTGTTTTTTGAAGACAGTGCTTTATAATATGGCCAAAATCAGTACTAGGATGCTTCAACTCAATTTTCACTTTAAAAATAATTCTGATAATTGCATTGGCTTACTATGAACTTCCTGGCATAAAGCAAACCATATTCTAGCAAGACACTCAACATTTAAAATGCAATTCCATTAGCTTGCAATTAGTAGTTTTCACACGTATAGGAAAAATAAATTGATTTAGCACCTTTCTCCTGTCCACAGTAATACTGAAGATTTTTTTTCCCTGCTGTTATTGTACCCTGGCTGCAAATATTAGTTACCCTAACTGCATATCACGTAAATCAAATAAATTCTCCCCCCCCCCATCCTCTCCCTCCCCTTAATCACGTCGGCAGCTGCTCTGGTATGTTTCAATGGCCATCCACTGGAACTCATTAAGAAAGCATTATGTATAGTAAATTAAAATGCAAGGTCTATGATCTGCAGACAAAAAGACGACAAAGCTTATCAAATACATGCTTTGGCCTTCTCATTAGCTCCCAGGGTTTAAATGGCATTGTCCTCTCAAACAGGTCCCAGAGCACTCTTTATTTGTTGTGAGTAGAACAAAGTCAGATGAGCTTTATATGCCTGAGATATTTCAACATCCCAAAGAAATAACTTTAAACAGAAATCGGAGCCTTAGATTAAGTCTTGGGGATATTCTAAGGACCGTTCAGAAGCACTTATTTTTCTTGTTCATCTTTTCAATGTTCTTCCACAAGCATCAGATTCACCCACTTTAGCACTACTGGTCGATCCATGATCATCAGATGCCATGGTATTATTTCTAGTGAGAAACAGTTCCCACGTGGGCCTTTTAAGAGGCTCTACATGTACTTCTGCGGAGGCATCCATGCCACGAAAGCTGTTCCCTGACCCTCCCTCGTGGGTAAAGGGTTTCCTGCTAATGAAAGAAGGTAGGCATGGAGGAAGCCCCAGTCATCCTATATGAGAAAGAAAAATGATGTAGCTGGGGATACTGACTTGGAAAATTAAAATACAAGGGGATATGACATCTTTCTTCAGATATTTCAAGATGGCAACTTCAACCAAGATGAGACTCACTCTACAGGGACCCAGAGGAATCTATCCACAAGGAACAATAATTACAATACACAATGAGGCAGGCTATGACTTGCTTTAAGAGCGAGCACCTGTGACAGTGCTGTGTGCCTTTTAGATAACCAGCACCTGCAGGGAGTGTTAAAGGAGTCATCCTTCCACCACATAGGACTAGGTGATTTTTGTGTTTTTTTTTTTTTTAAGTAGACTTCATGCCCAGCACAGAGCCCAGTGTAGGGTCTGAACTCATGACCCTGCGATCAAGGCCTGAGCTGAGATAGAGAGTCACATGCTTAACCAGCTGAGCCACCCAGGTACACCAGGACTAGGTGATTTTTAAATGCCCCTCCAATTATTACACCTTTCCAACTATTGGGTGCCATTCTTCATTAAAGCACTAGTCATCCTTTGCTCTTGTAATGGCAAACTTGAAGATGACTATTGTCTTCATATCCCCAGCTTCTAACACAGTGGATGGCACACACTTATGAGACCAGCAGCCAAGCGTTATTGAACATTTACTATGTGCTAAGTATGTGACATTCATTGTGTCATGACATTCCTGTTGTCTCACCAAAACCTCAGTACATATTATTTCTTTTTTACAAGTTAGAAAATCAAGACCGGAGAATTTAGACCATTGTCCAAAGCCACACAAACAGGAAGGGGTTGAGAACTGCAGTTCAAGCCCCTGTTCTGCTAACTGTAAAGTCCCAGCGTTGACAAGTCCCAGTATAGATTTGGGTGCCAAGTGCCTGTGTAAGAGGAACCTGGGGTGCTTGTTGGAAACAGAGATTCTAGAAATTACCTAGAGAGGCTGATGGAGTGAGTCTCTGTGGGACCCAAGAGCTGGTATATTTTAACAAAATTCCCAGGTCAGTTTTGACCCTAATAAAGATAACTACCATTTATTGAAGACATTAATTGCCAGTTACTACCCTAAGTGCTTTACATGGGCCATTTCATTTCTTTTCGCAGGAACTGTACGAGGTAGCTTCTAGCATTACCTCCATTTTAAAGAGAAGGAACCTGAATCCGGATTTCAGAAGCTTCCACAAGGTTACACATGCTGTCAGCTAACAGAGCTGGAAACTGTACATGGGCCATTTTTCCCCCAGAACTAGGGCTCCTCACCATTGTGCTACATTATTCCAGAGACTATATTAGCAAAGAGTACATAAGTTTGGCCAGTCGTACACATTTGTTAGGGATTTTTAAGTGCTGGCACAGATATTTGCTCCTCTGTGAAGCTTCCCAAAATACTCATGAAAAACAGACTTCCCACTCTACCATGCATTCAAGCACATCGAAACCCCCTCTGTCACCCCATGAACCAGCAAGGATGGGGCCTCTCCATGAACGCCATGCGATTTGTGGATCTCGGTGCTTAGCACAGTTCTCAGCCCACAGAAGACACCAACATGTGCTTGTGGAACGAAAAAATAATGGGCACAAAAGGTGCCAAATGGACAAAAGATTTGGCTGCAGGAAAGTAGTATTTCTTTCTGAGACAAAAGAGAACATGAAATGTTGGACAGGGAATAAGACAAATACTCTTTTAACCTTTTATAATCTGTCACAATTTCAATTCCTAAAGCACAATTCTTTCTTCTTGCAGCTTTGCTGAGATATAATTACAAAGTTAACATTATGGAAGTTTAAGGTGTACAACATGATGATTTGATATATGTTATATATTATGAAATGATCACCGCAAGAAGGTTGGTTAACACATCCATACTTCATATATTTACCTGTGTGTGTGTGTGTGTGTGTGTGTGTGTGTGTGTGTCTGTGTGTCTGTGTGTGTGTCTGTGTGTGTGTCTGTGGTGAGAAGTTTAAGATCTACTCCCTTTGCAACTTTCAAATATACAATACAGTATCATTAACTATAGTTACCATGCTGTACATTACATCCTCAAAACCTGTTGATTTTATAACTAGAAATTTGTACCCTTTGACCAACATCTCCCCATTTCCCCGACCCCACAGCCCCTGGCAACCACCAATCACCTCTCTGTTTCTATGAGGTTTTTTTTTTTTTAGAGTTGACATAGATGATTCTATATATAAGATTATATTTGTTTTCCTATGTTTGGCTTATTTCACTTATGCAGAATGCCCTAAGGTCCACCCACATTGTTGCAAATGGCAGCATTTCCTTTTTTTGTGGATGAATACTACTCCATTCTATATATGTATTTTCTTTAGATATCTACACATACACAATTTCTTATTCATTGGTCTTTTCCAATCCACAGACACTTAGGTTGTTTCCATGTCTTCACTATAAAACACAATTCCTAATGAAAAGCATTAACCAAGGGGAATCAGTCACTGCGTCAGAATGTTAAAACTTGAAAGCTAATGAATAATTTAGATTTTGAACTCTGCAGCATGAGCAAAGGCGTGACTGGCAAAGTGTTCCCAAAGCATCCTGGGCTTTCTCAGAGAATAAAAAGGGTGCGGGAGTTCTCTAAGTGGCCCTCCACTTTCCTCTGGGATCTGTCTTCCCCTTGGTGTTTGCTCATTTGCTTTCACCTTCCTCTGCCATTTCTAAACACAGAAGGATGATGAATCTGCCTTAACACTCCAGATAAAATCTCCCTAAAGCTGAGATGAGCTGGCATTTTCTTTATAAGCCAGGGCAAAGAAGATTAACTGAGAAAACATATACAGTATAAAAAACACGCGCTATGCAGGGTATGGGATTCTGGTCCCAACACTCCCGGCGATACAGCAAGGAGCTTTCCTGAGCCCCAAATCTCTTTTCGGACAGATTGCCTCAGTTCCAAAGGGTGAGAGTGTCACCAGGTCATCCCCTTCTTCTTCTTCTTCTTTTTTTTTTTCCAGCCAGGTTGGTTTCTGCCTACCACACGTCACTGAAGATTAGCTTATGTCACAATATTGACAGAGCCCCCATGCCAGGCACAGGAAACACAAGTGAAGAGTCAAGACCCATTCTTTGTCCTTGTGGACTCTTCAAACTAGAAGGGATTCCAGCACATAAACAAGCATTTATTCTACTGTAAATGATCAGTACCACAAGAGGAGAAGCTGAGATGGGGAGAGGGAGAGAGAGCGAGCGAAAGCTGCTCAGAGAAGATGACTCCCATACTCCATCACTCCTCTAGACAGACTTCTGATCTTAACCTTCAGAGACCTCCATAACCTGGCCCCTGGCTCTGGCTCTGATTCTGCCTCCTCTCTCCTGCACCACCTCCTTCACTATACCCCTGTCCCACTTGCCACTCATTTGCTCACTGAAATAGCCAACCTTTTGTTTTTTCTAACTTTGGCTCTTCAGCCAGACACCATACAGTGTCCTTTGCTTGGAGTTCTCTCCCTTATCCCGTATTGTGATGGCGTCTTTCCATCAGGTATCAAGGTAAATGTCAGCTTCTTCATGAGGCTGTTTCTTTTTTTATTATTTTTTAAAAAGTTTATTTATTTACTTTGAGAGAGAGAGAACAAGCAGGGGAGGGGCAGAGAGAGAGAGAACCCCAAACAGGCTGCACACTGCCAGTGCAGAGCCCGATGTGGGGTTCAAATCCACAAACTGTGAGATCATGACCTGAGCCAAAGTCAAGAATCAGATGCTCAACCAACTAAGCCACCAAGGCACCCCCATGAGGCTTTTTCTAACCCCTCTGAATTGGGTTCTCCATCCCTACACCTGCCATGCTTTTCCACTTCACCATAATGTGCTTGTTTTTTCATGGTGCTTTGCATTTTGTAAAATATATATATATATATATATAAAAGTGTTTACACTATTTCTTACAAATGTGTTTACTCTGATTTTATAAATATGTTTAATCTGATTTTGCCTATCATTACTTCCAGACCATTAACTCCATGACTGTGGGGACTATGTGATTTCGTTACATTACACGACCAGGCTTAGTGGGGAGCAAAAGAGAGTGTGCAGCAGGGACAGGTGGGTAAAGCTCCTATCTCTGTCCTCTTACCTCACAGACAAATGCAGAGGACCCTCCTAGGGGCCAGGAAGCATGAGGCAAGTAAGGTATCTGCCCCAGGTGCTAAACTGAAGAGGGTGCCCCAAAAAACAATTGCATAATCATCCATAAATGGATAATGTCCTAATGCAATATTTAAAAATTTTTGCAATGCATGATAAACAAAAGATCAAATTTTAACTAAAGATAGGGTTAGGGGGCACCTGGGTGGCTCAGTCAGTTAAGCATCCAACTCTTTCTTTTGGCTTTGGTCACGATCTCACGGTTCAAGAGATGAAGCCCTGCATCAGGCTCTACGCTGGCAGTGTGGGTCTGCTGAGGATTCTTTCTGTCTCTCCCTCTCTCTGCCCCTCCCATACTTGTGCTCACATACTCCCTCTCTCAAAATAAATAAATATTAAAAATATATATATAAAAACAAAGATAGGGTCAGTATTACTAGTTTCTCCTATAGCCATAGGCTCCTATATGGCTAAGTGAAAGATGGCCCTTCAAACAATTCTCTGGTTCATACAGCTCAGAACCAAAAGGTTTCTGGATGACTTCACAACACATCTGCAGGGCAGTGAGGATGGTTTATCAAGAGAGGAGTGACCTTTGCTACTCACAGAAAAACGTCTTATATCATAAAGCTTCCCATTATATGTCTACACCGTAACTGTACTTTAGCTAGATGACACCCGTAACATACATCTAATGAGCGTAGAGGTACTGGGTGTATGTGCTGTTGAGTATGTGTTGGTGTATGTGTTGAAACAAGTACGTTTCTGCCGGGTATTAAGGTCACTGCCCTTCAGCATGATTCTAAATGTCATCCATTTGTCTTACAAGCAATGGTGGTTTTAGGCTGGTCGCAAGCTCTGTATCATGGGGCCACAAGCAGGTACAAATATACGGCCTAATGGGGTTTTCAGAAGATCTTCAACAGCATGTGAATGCTCTCTTGCCTGTTAAAATACCACAGTTAAAAAAAGTGAATCCAAATCAACAAACACTGTCACAGATAAGGAAGCAGTACTCCGGGTCCATTCATTTGTGGGATTCTGACAGCTGTGTAATTAGTCCGGCCTCGCCTGTGGGTTAGAGCCGGACCTGTACGGAAACATGACAATGCAGGGATCACTGCTATGCTTCAGCAAAGATCTGATTTCCCAAATGGCACCTCCCTTTGAAAAACATCACTCATTCACTAGAAAATAAAAACACATCAACAAGCTGCCAGGGACCAGGCAGGAGCTTAATTATCTGCCCTCTCTTTAATATGTGGATTCAATATTTATGCTTCCATTTCTCTAACCTCTGATAGAGATACAAAATCTATTTCCCAGAACTCATTTTACAGGGCATTGCTAAAATTAAGCTGTGCCCAACTATCCAAAGCAGGCATCATTGGAGGAAAAAAGAAGAACCGAGAACAGCTGCTTTTTAAAGCTGGCTAATAAATAGGTCTCTGGCAGCAATAAAGCCTGGGCTAAAGACAAAACAAAGGAAAACATATTTTTTCTCTGCCTTGCACTAGCCATAGCCCCTGTTTGCTCAATATCACACTTTGAAGGCGCTCCAGGCATGCAGACGAGGCACGCAAAGTTAAAGATCAACCAGCATTTGAAGCGATGGCAGAAACACGTCATGTCCTGCAACAGCTAGAGTCCCATTTTGATCCCCAGGGAAATGTGGGTTTGATGTTTGGCCAGATAGAGGCACGGTGACATCAAAACACTGTTGGCTGTTCCCCCAATTAAGCAAGCGAAGCGACAGCTCTACTCTCAAAGGGGCAGGAAGTGAATGAGACTACATCTGCTCCGATTCGAAGAGGTTTGACCAAAATTACCCGTGTAGGAGTTTACATTCATTCAATTGTCAACTGCTTTCGAGCACCTCCTCTGCTCCAGGCATAGACGGTGAAGTCAGAGAAAGTTTTGGAGAACGTGAGGAGCTTGCTTAACGGAACCTGACGATAGCCCGGGAACACGGGCAAGCAGAGAGCGTTACCACCGTAATAAGAGACTACCAGAATACTCTAAGGCTCCGAGACATGGTCAGATGTAACCAAGCTGCAAAGCTAGCAAGGAGCTGAGCCAGGCATGGAAAGCCACTCCTCACTTTTTATCATTCCATGCTCTTTTGCCCCATGGGCACTGTAAGAGCAGCTCTCTGGCCCCCTGCAATGCTTCAGGGTGAGGGGATGCACCAAGCCCCCCAGGTGTCTGAAATGGCTCCAACAGGCTCTCTGAAGAGCCAACATCCTACCCGCTCACAAGCCCAGGGCTGCCTCATTCCGGCACCTGTGCTCAAACACAATCCTTGTATGGCCAAAGGGCCGTATGCCAGCAGACCAGGCTGCAGAAAGGGTCAAAGGATTGCAACACAGGACTGGCTGCATTTCGAAGTTGTCTGTGCATGCCTTTTTGATATGGGGAAATAGAATCCATAGTCTTCGCATATTGTCAAAAATAGATGTAGATTTTGTCCACATTCAAACTTAGCAAACCATAGTCAAGTGCCTGCGTTTGACCTCTGGAAGGCGAATACACTGTAACCTGATGAATCTTGTTGAATGAAGGCTACACGCTAAACACTGATGGTATCGTAGCCAGGACTCCTGTGTTCTCTATGGGCCTGGGTGCAGCTCAGCCTCACAGGCTCAAGACCATGCAAAAACGGTGTTGCCTCTTGTCATTCCTCTCACTAGTATATCACACACTACAAAAGCCTACCACATAAAACATCTTTAGAGAAGCCAATGCAAAGCCATCCATCCTTAAAATGACAGTCACGATGGCTGACACCACTTTGGAAACCTAGCAGGTAAGGGACATAAATGAAGACAAAGGTCACTCTGCTGTGGCTGGGAAGGAGGATGGCAGAAATAAGGGGTGCAGATAACTGCACTGGGTTTCTCAAAGTTTCATGACAAATTACAGAAAACAAGCAGGACCTCATTCTTGAGCGAGCATTCTTCCCTACTGAGTAAATGGCAGAGAAAAATACATGTTATGAGTCTGGAAATTTAAAGAAAATGTTTCCATGGAAAATGCTGTTGAATAAACCAATGTACACAGAGGCGAAGAGTACAAGTAAATGTCAGAACCTGGAAAGAGCAAGGGAAACACTGCTTCTAAATATAACTTAATGGGCATTATGGCATTTATTATTTATCAGTTAGTCCTGCATGGTTCTACATAGTGCTTCAAGTCCCCAGGGCAAAAATACAGTAAAATTCCATTAGTTAAAATATTTAAAAACAACTGAGCTGGAATACTACAGGCTCATCATAGCACTGCTTATGATAGAAGAAAAAAAATGGAAGCCACCTAGGAATGGGTCCCGTGTTGGGAAAAACAAGAGATGTTCTTCTAGTCATCAGTGGGAGGTTTTGAAGAAGAAAGTGAGACTTTTTTCTTAGCCACTAGCCAGGTGAGAGAGAGGTAGACTATTGGCTTAATTCTGGCCCAATGGCCTAAGATGTTTCAGCTGCTCATTTTAATGTATAATTACATTAAATTGAGTCTTATTCTAGGAGATTAGACTGATTTGGATAAGACAATTTTAGATGAACTTTTTTTTAAGGCAAGGATATCCACTGATGTTTGCTGATCAGCTTTTCTGCCCCATTTCTCCGGGCAACCTTGGTGGGCAAGGGTCCTCTTTGAAAAACAACTCACAGGCAGCCACCAGAAGCTCTTCAGAGTGATCGCAACCTTGAAGATGCACTATCAGCTTCTCAGAACTCATGGGTCCAAGCCATGGCAGATCATACATGCTATTCTCCTGTCCAGGACTCTCCCATTTCCTCTTGACATATCTGTATTTATCACTCACAATACTTGCTCTCTAGATAGCCCAGCTCACAGAGGGTGTTCATAGACCCAAAGGGAAAGGGCCCAGGGAACTGGCACTGGAGAATAGGTCTGACTGCTAATGGAGGTTCTTTCTAGTCTGCATCTACAGGAACTACAGGCTCTGTTTTGCTTGTCCTGCCTGCTCTCTCCTATAATATACTTTATATTCCACCTGCCCTCCACTCTTACATTTGCTGCTTGGGATTGCCTTGCTCCTGAGTTCTCCCTCCCCTGCCCAAGAAGTGGATGACAACTCCATCTTGGCCCTTATCTCCCAACGACAGACCCATGGCCATCGTCTTTACTCAGAAGTGTAGGTCAAGCAAAGCACTATAACAAGTCGCATCCATTTAGGTATAAGATAGTCTCATCATATGGCTGCTTGCCATGACAAATACACACACACACACACACACACACACACACACACACACAAAACCACCTACACATCCAGCAGTGGGAACTGGTGAGTGAACATCCATACAATAGAGTAGTATATAGTCATTAAAAAAACTGTTGTTCAGAGACATGTATTCACATAAAACATTCACAAATTGAACTAGAATAATAGTTACAAACAATATGGATAGTATAATTCCATTTTTAGAAAATCCATATATGCATACACAAAGACAAAGATATGAAAAGCTATATACATCAAGATATTAACCACAGTTATCTCTGAGTGGTATCACTATGGGCCTCATTTTTCCCCACTTTGCTTATCCATATTTCATAATTTATCTACAATGTTCTTTCATTGTTTTTTAATGTGTGTTTATTTTTAGAGAGAGCACGCATGTGAGTGGGGGATGGGCAGAGAGAGAGGGAGAGAGAATCCCAAGTGGACTCCGTGTTACCAACACAGAGCCCAATGAGGGGCTCGTGAGATCATGACCTGAGCTGAAATCAAGAGTCAGACGCTTAACCAACTTCAGCCACCCAGGCGCCCCTTACTGCTTTAATAATAAGAAAAAAATTAAAGCATTTGTGTTTTTGTTTTTTAACTGCTATTAGGGGAAAAAAAATGATGAGAAGATATCTGAAGGTGAAAAGGTTGGAAATTACTGGTTTGGGCTAGTTACACCACACATGTGGCAATAAGTCACAGTTTACTTATTATTTCATGTGCAAAGTATGCTTCCCCAGTGAAACTATAAATTCCCGAAGTAATAACCTGATTATTATAGACAGTAGCTAATGAGTGCTGAGTATTTACCATGAGCCAGGTACCATTTTAGGTACTTGATATGCTATATTTATTTATTCCTCACAGTGACTGATGAAACAGATACTACTGTTATCTGCACTTTCATAGGTGAAGAAGCCAGGTGGTCAAGTATTTGCCCAAAGTTGCTCAGTTAAGAAGTACTAGAGCCAAGATTCTAGTCTAATTCCTTCAGAAATCACAGTATCACATAGAACTGAAAAGTGGAGCACCTCTGTAGCTCAGTCGATTAAGTGTCTGAATCTTGATTTCGGCTCAGGTCATGATCTCACGGTTCATGAGATGAAGCCCTGTGTTGGGCTCTGCACTGAAAGTGAGAAGCCTCCTTGGGATTCTCTCCCTCTCCATCTCCCAGCCCCTCCAATCTCTCTCTCTCTCTCTCTCTCTCTCTCTCTCTCTCTCTCTCTCTCTCTCTCTTAAAATAAATAATTAAAAAAAAAAAAAGAACTCAAAACCAAAAATCTTCATTTGCAGATTCTCAGAGCTCTAGGGTTCAAACCGCACCACTGCACACACGGAGCATTCTCCCCCATCTGGAGCACCCTTCTATATTATTTGTATTTATTTCATTATTCCTGTCACACAAAGCTGAACTAGAACACCATTTTCTTCAAGAAGCTTTTCCATATTTTTAAGTAAAAAGCAGGCATTGACACATGTTTACTAAATAACAGAGCAGTGAATACATTTACTGAGTACTGGGTTAAGAGTTTACATCTTATGACACTGCTCTATAATTATTCCATCACACAGGGAAGGACTCTGAGAGGTTAAGTAACATCAAGATCCCTAAGTAAGGAGTGGGGCTAGATTTAAGTCATGTTAAATCTCACTCAAGAGTTCACATTTTAGGGATGCCTAGGTGGCTCAGTCAGTTAAGTGTCTGACTTCGGCCCAGGTCATGATCTCACGATTTCTGGGTTCGAGCCCTGCGTCAGGCTCTGTGCTGACAGCTCGGAGCCTGCTTCAGATTTTGTGTCTCCCTCTCCCTCTGCCCCTGCTCACTCTCTGTCTCTCTCAAAAAAATAAACATTAAAAATTAAAAAAAAAAGAATTCATATTTTACACTACCATTCAAGTAACAAAATTTCTGCTGAGTAGTGGCCCAGTGAAAGAGACCATATTCACCAAATGGTATTCTTTCCTCCCCAAAATCGTATCATATAAGCAAGCTAGCAGAAGCAGATAATTGTCAACGTTTTCCCTGTCTCCTTGATTTGATTTCCCAGATCACTACCTACAGGAAGACTTGCTTCAGCCTGGAAGACACCAGCCCATGAATTAACAGCATAACTACCGCATGATATCAGCTGACACAGCGCAGGAGTGAACAGGTGTCCTGCTAGAGGCAGATTAATGAAGTGACTGCAGCAGGAGCCTGTCAGAGCCACAATTTCAGGGAACAGAGAAAGTCATCATGTTGAAGCTGCAAGGCGTGGATACACTGAAACTACACTCAGAATCATTTTGACTCTCCAGGACTAGGTTCAAACTATCCCCCAATTTTAAAATAGAAATGCTATAATCTTCACATTCACAAGAAGAAGAAAGCATTTGAACACCATCCTGGTGTCAAGGATATTATTCAGAGATATTCCCCCAAAAGGGCCCATTCTCCTTTAATGGTTAGTCTACAGCCATCCCCCCTTGACTGTGGCCAGTGTCAGCTGATCCCAGAAGGTTGCAGATTCCTGGATGCAGAGGCACATAGGAATCCCATGCTCTTACAGAGCATGTATAAAACTACTTTTATAATTTGGATATATTTTATTATTAAAATTATTTTCACGTGGGTTTTTCTTTTGCCCTTTTCACTGGAAAATTTAAAATTACATATGCAGTTATATATCTATTGGGTAATGTGGATTTAGACCATGAGCTCCACAGTCATGCCCAAGAGTACAACAGTTTGTTTTCCTTAAATGGGCATTTGATGGCTTCACATGTTACTTATGGTTAATAGGTGTTACATTAAAAAGCAGGGAGAGGCAATAAAATATTGCCTTGGCCAATAAACTCCCTCAATAAATGTTAGCTATTTATATACACAGTTTTTATCATATTGAATACGGTTAGTCAAAACTTAACTTTAAATAAAGCAAATTTCTTTACCCAAGACTTCACAGAGCTACTACTCTATGTTTATGTGGATTCTGATTCTCAAAGATTAGCGGTCAGTGATTCTCAGACTCATTAGATCATACTATTTTCATTTAGTTAGTTATTTGGGTAGTTAGTTGAGCTGCTTGTAGAACTCTTTTTTTTTTCCCCAGAAAAAGTTTGGGAAATGGCTCTACTCTTAATTTGGAATCTGGAGAGGTACAAAAAGATGAGTCTTCGTTTTAGGAGCAGAGAATTTGGATTGTGACTAGCACAACAAAAAAGACCCAAAGAACAGGGAGGACATCGTACACTGTACATAATAGTACATGATCAATATTTAACTTAGAGCATTCGGTTTTATTAGTGAACATATGAAAAGCAGCACTTGAGCAACAAATGGCCAAGGACTTCTAGTAATCTCTAATCACCTGTTGGTCTTACTACTGGAGACCTGATCATTTCCTTGAAGGTGTCCGAAGTCACTGTAAAATCCATGGTTTTCCAGTCACAATGATACTTTTTTTTTTTTTTTTATCTTCATGAACAGTCAGACACTATCACTTGCATACGTTTTGGTATTAGTTCTAACATGAAATAAAGGCTAGAGTGAATCCAGAGGAAGAATTCATCATTACAGGAGCTTATCGGCAGACAGCATTTACAGATGGAATGCTAATGTTCACTGGGTGACAGTGTAGCTACTATCTAATCTTTAAACTCCCATTGGCTAAAAGCAAACACCCATATTCAGAGCAACCAATAGGTAAAAAGAACTGTATCTTAATTGGTTGTCCTGCCTCTCTCTCCTTCCCTTCCCCCCTTCCCTCTCTCTCTCTCTATGTATCCTTAAAGAAATTTTCAGAGAAAACAGTGCTGTAAAGAATCAGAGTTGTCTGAAAAAAAATCTTTAAAAAGACATAGACTCAAACACATCTGTTGCACATTTTTTAGGCGTGTACTTGTGACCAGTCCATGCTAAACACGGTCCCAGGTTAGGAACATAAAATGTAAATACACAATTACCATGGTCTAAAAATCGTTTTTGTTGCAAAAAAGTTAATGTAGCCCGCAACTGACTTTTTTCTCCCCTATAAAGGAGTTTCTCAGTTCCTGCCCCTGTTCATTAATTCAGTTGCCAATTATTCACTTTCCCTCTCTTTCATATGACATGTGCTACCAGAAAAATAATGGGAAAAATGCATTACAAAATTTCAGAGAAACATCTATGTGCATAGAAGTAACATCCAAATACTACCGTGCTGACATAACTAACGTTCACTTCCCCTCATTCAAAAAGGTTTGCTTCTTCCTTCTTTAATGTCGTTCATAAATTTGGTCTCCAGGGACTGCTGGCTGCTGTTAATTACGCATATCAAGTCCCGCTGTGCCAGAGGAAACTTAATTATTCTAATTTTCAAGGTCATAGAAATATCCAAAGGTGCTAGTTTGACAGTCCAAAGAATAACGCTAGCTCAAGGGAATCAGAGACAGGACTTGTTATGGAAGGCTGGTTACAACCTTATCCACGAAGCTCTGCTGAAGGTTCACTAGCTTCACAGCCTGAATTAAATTGCTTAGGACAAGCTCCCCCAGAGTGACCGGACAATGAACCTGGCCGTAAATAGGAAACATGTCTTCGCCACATTAGGGGAGGTCAACTCTCTTTCCCGAGTCCCTCAAAGCCACAGCTTCTGCCAGACAGGCAAGTGCTTACAGTCTCTTTCAAAACCACTTAAACCTTCCTGCTTATCCACTGTTTCACCCAAGAGGACAAGAAAGAGGAAAAAGTACGAAAGAAAGTGTTTTGTAGAATTTTAAATAAAAGCTGTTCGACAACTTCTGGGAAAACTGTTTGTAGGGCAAATTTCAAGAGACTGACCAGCAGGGATCACGATTCTATTTTAAAACTTCTTGGCTTCTTGAGGAATACATGTCTGGGAGCCCAAGTTTACAGGATTCTCAATATTGCAACTAAAGCCGGCCATCCTGAACGACTGGTTTCTAAACAATGTAAATATATTTAATAATATTTTGAGAACGGGGGTGTGCCTGGCTGGCTCAGCCAGTAGAGCATAGGACTCTTGATCGCAGGGTCATGAGTTTAAGCCCCACACCGGGTGTGGAGCCTACACAAAATTAAAAAAAAATTAAAAATTAATAAAAAATAGTATTTTGAGAATATAACCTGTAAGATTTGTATTACCAATTCAGCATAGCCATAAAGGCAAAGGGCAGTTTAGGTTCCTAAAATCATTACCTAAGACGTAGGCAGACTTTGGGATTCATGGCTTCTGGAATATAACTTTGGATTCACAGGAAGAAGACACAATTCCAAGTTCCCGTGTCTAACTCTGGGTACAAGATTTACCTCTTTCCTCCTTACTTTCCAAATCTCACAGGCGCTAATTGTTTCCAGCCGTGTATGGTTCATAAGACCTGTATGGGAACCAGAGGCTGTGAGAGTTTGTCTCCTTCAGGGCCTCTATGTAGCTCACACATAATGATGTTCCAGGAAGCCTCCTAGCAGAATCGCACCCATAAATCCCTCTGCACACACACCCTCCCAAACACACACACACACACACACACACACACACACACACAGCCACAAGGAAGCCAAACTCTTAATATGAACACAATTGAAGAGCAGGGTCCCACCCTGCAGGAAGCCCTGAGAGCCACCCTAAAAGAAAATGTCATTCAGCCATCCAATTCCAAACCTTGAAACATTCCATTAAAATTTTTAAATACTAAACATCATGATAATCACATTGTGAAGGAGAAGTTTGTTTTAAAAATAAGGTCTGATGATGGAGAGCACGCCCTCAGCTGATGTGCCGATGCCGAGCACATCGGGTCAGGGGCACCGTGCACAGACAGTTGTCCCAGCCCACTGGTATTGGGGCAGCATTTGCCTGGGGCTAAGGAGATAGTTATAACTGGGCAAGACAAGGCGTGGGGGAGGAAGCTGGTTTCCAAACAGTCAGGGGTCCGAAAACAAGTCTTTCGGGACATGGGCTTTGGTGTACCACCAGGTCGGAGTCCATTTCTGGAGGCAAAGGTCCAGTGGTCGGGATATCTTCCTGAGAAGCTAGTGACCTAGACTGTGAAAGATAAGGCCACTAGAACTTTCAACAGAGAGTTAACAAAAAGCACCGTGGTTTCAGCATACCTAAGGGAGAAAATCCCCACCTATCATTCTTGGATAGTTTATGTAAAATCTTGTTCTGGATTCTAGAGAATAAATGACGACTCACAGTTCTGTCCTCTGTCAAAATTCTAATGTTTCACTTTGGAGAACATCTCTAACTCCGCCGAAGGTGGAAGAGTACAAAAACCATATTCAAATGTCAGCTCCACAGCTGCACAGCTGTTGAAGATTTTTGCAAGTTATCAGGTCTCCGTGTGCCCCAGTTCCTGCATCTGAACTTTACTCCACACTGGTTTTCATAAAGACATATTTTCTGTAAATAAACTCCTGGCCTCTCTCCAACCCTTGACTCATTCCATTCATCTCTAGGAGGGGGGATTCACTGGCTTAGCACATTTGGGGAGAATAACTAGATGCTCTCCAACCAGACCTACCCCTCTTCCTCTTGGGGCTGAGCTGCCCACAGTGAAGCCCATTCCAACTGCCCATCCCAGAGCTCAGGTGCGGCTGGGGTCAGGGGTAGAGGCAAGAAGGCTTCCACTGATGTTGTAACTGGTGTGTACATCTATCTAATTCTGGGATTCAACCTTTGCAAGCTCGTTTGGCTCTGACACTAACTTATACCTGCCAACGTAGTGTCTCTACAATAAAGATGATGTTTTGGCCTCCGTGTTTGCTCTTTTGCTTTACTTCTCAAATTGTCCAGAACTCAGGCTGAGGAGATTGATTCTCTCTGTGGATCTCCCTCAAGCACCCCCAACAATCTGGAAAATAGGGACTGGGATGTTGCAAGGCTAAATGAAGAGGCACGTGAAGCCGCCTAGCATTAAGCCCCACCCAGCGTAAAACCGCACTAAATGTTGGCTGAATGAAATCTCATACTCCCCGCTGCACCGGTGACCGGAGCAGGCTGGCACCACAGTGCCAGCCAGGCACACACGCCTCCAGACTCAAGACAGAGGGCGGCACGCTGCCCCTGGAAACTACCTGGGTAGCAACATCTGTGCGCCTTGTAGTACATTTTCAAGTAACAGCAGGCAAAACTTAGCAGAATTCAGAGATCAGTGGCTCTAAACTGGGCTTAGTGACAAGTCAAATCCCCGAGACTCAGAATGCAAAAGAGCAGAGAGAAAGGAAGCATGAAAGCACAGTTGTGTTCCTCCAGCACACTTTCAGCAGGCAACAAGGACAATAAATTAATGAAGGTGGAGGGAGTCCAGACCTACCCAAAACCCCAGCTGTGGTTAGATGAATTTATCACAGAGAAGGAGAGACGCAATTGGAATCCTGAGCAAACACCTTTGCTAAAAACTAACTCACGTTCTAATCTCAGAAATGTGTGCCTGTTTAGAATTTTATTCTGCCTGCCAATGTGTTTGTTGCTACCCATGACAATAGGGTGCAGATTTTGCATCTTAAAGATTAGTAAGGACGATAAACAATTCTTAATATATAAAGTAACTATTCCTACAACTCTCATTTTTTTTAATGTTTATTTTTGAGAGGGGGTGAGGGGCAGAGAGAGAGGGAGACACAGAATCTGAAGCAGCTTCTGAGCTGTCAGCAGAGAGCCCGATGCAGGGCTCAAAATCACGAATAGTGAGATCATGACCTGAGCTGAAGTTGGACACTGAGCCACCCAGGTGCCCCTCCTACAACTCTCATTTAATAACAGAACAGGTCCAAGACTTATCATTCGTAATGTCATATATTTATCTTCCCCCAGGCAATTAGAAACCTCTCAAATAAAAATGCACATAAACCCAGGTGCAATCATGAAAAAAAGAGGGGACAAGAAAAACTGTTGGCCATTCAGCCCTCCAGAGGTAGATTATGATAGCTAACATTTACTGAATGTATTTTTTTTTTTGCCATATATTGTCCTAAACAGTTTCAAATTAATTTACTTCATCTTCACAACAACCCGAGAAGGCAAGTGCTATTCTTATCCCCATTTTACAATTCAAGGAATCAGCCACAGAAAAGCAAAAACTTGCCCAAGGTCATCTAACTAAGTGGCTAAACCAGAAGTCGAACCCAGGCCACGTGGTCCCAGAATGACTTTGTTTGACCACCTTCCACAAGCCCTCCCTCAGCTCTAGAATGAACTCATACAGATTCAAGTTGACATGAACCTATTTCCGAATCCTGCCTTCTGGTCACTGTGTTTGCAAGGTTTTGTAAGGCAAAGCTAAAACTGCTCTGGGTAGGCCTGAAGACCCTTCCCTCCTACTGCTCATGGGATTAGCCTTGGGTGAAAGAAACCATTCTGGTGTTTTTCTTTCGACTTTTCCTCCAGAAACATTTCCACAGCCCTGAGTAGTGGTCCTGGCTCACGGCAGTAGGTGGACACACATACATGAAGACCCTTGTTCTGGTGACATTACACAGGGAAACCTCACCCAGACTCACCGGAAGTGTGTCTCTGTCACTTTCCAGGTAGGACCGGAGAAACTTTTCTCTGTGTCACACTCTCGCTGGGAGACGCCCATAAAAACATGCATTCTCGCTTCATACAGTTTCAGATTGGGGTAAATCAAATTTTCCGTGTAACACTGTTCAGCTGTTCCTGGGCGTTCCAGTGGGCTAGCCTGCCACTACCTTTATTCTGCATCTAATCTCTACCAGCAGGTAGATATTCTTGTCCCCACTTCAGAGAAAAGAAACCTGAGGCTCAACAAAATTAAGTCGCTTCCCCCGGTGACTCAGGGAGTGAACACTGGACCAAGGTTATTCCTCCAAATGAGCATAATTCTGAAATGTGTGCTGGAAACCACTGCCTGTATACATCTATACATATACATATATCAAGCATGTGTGTGTATATGTGTAGCATTTCCAGTTGGTTGAAGGATATTTTAGTGACAATTATTGGGTTACATTCAATGTTTACTGGCTACCAAATTTGTTTTGCAGTATGCCACGTTCTGCAGATTTACAGAACAATTTTAGAAAGGGCAGTCAGCTTCAGAGAGCTTGCACTCTAGGTGATTTTAGGCAACAGAAAGCATTACCAATGCTAAGACATAAGATCATAAATCCAGATATATCAAGGGACCATGTGCAGATATTTACTTTGATGGCTACCTACAACTACTTGGAACTATGTAAAAAACTGATTATGGAAAACATATATGCCAATTTGCAATGAGATAAAAACACCAGGCAGTCAAAGACTAGAAGACAGTAAGCAAAAGAAAAATAGCTTTTGTGTCGGGATGCGATTATGGATATAGTCTATGGACATATGGATATCTTTATAATTTAATACACGAGAAGTTTATGAAAAAAATCTACTATATACCAGGAAATCATAATTATTAACTTTTTTGTAGGTGAAGACAAGAGAACTGTATAAAGGGACCAATTACCCTAAAAGTATTTACTTCATACTTGTTGGCCTTTAGTATGTTGATCAGGAAGTTCGTTCTAACCTGAGATTGGTTAGGAAACCTAAAAATCAAGCTTGCTAGAATTAGGTCTAAAAGAGTATAAAAAAGATTTAGATAAGGGCCCAGGGAGGAGTTGCTGGGTAAGGTTTGGGTCAGTAGAGAAGAATAACTGTTAAGAGCATGGGCTCTGGAATCAAACTGACGGCCACTTCCCAGCCCAGGCACTCGGACCTGGCCTCAATTTCTTCATCTGTGAAGTGGGGAGAGTAGCATATCACACAGAGTTGTTTTGAGATTATGAATAATAGCATTCAGTATCATTCCTGCCACAGGTCAGTTATTATTTTAACATTTATTTTAACCTTCCATATTTTTTTTTCTTCCAATCTGATCTTAACTTCTTTGGCTGGGGATCAGTGATTTCAGGTCAATGAATTGTTGCACGTACATACGACTGCACAGGTGTATTCCCCAAAGAGGCTGATTACTATATTCATAATGAGGAATGGTTAGCAAACAAATGAATTAGTAGTTCAATTTACACTTCAGTTGTGAACCACATAATTTGTTAGCATCAGACCTTTTGCCCTAACAGCAGGTTTTGAAAAGAGAAAATACTGATTAACCTGAGGTCATTACTACAAAACACCAAACCATGAAATTCCACATCTACTTGTGAAAATCACTCCCAGTGTCCTTAACACTCTCATCACTGAAATGTCTAATGAAAAACAAAACAAAACAAAACAAAGACCAAAGGAAACAATCACAGACCAGAAGTGTGAACCAGCTCCTTGCTGGTGGCATTATAGGTAATTTTTCCTTGTTGAAGACAGTATGTGCATACATGCACACATTTAGGTGTGTATCATGTGTGCATGCATAAAAACAAATATTAGGCCATTCTCAATTTGAAAAATCACATATAAATCACATATAAATCATCTCAAACATACAAACTCCTGTCCCCTGTTCCAGAGCTCCAAAGACTTATGAACCAGAATTTCTATGAATCTGTATTTTTTTAATACGGAATTTATTGTCAAATTGGTTTCCATACAACACCCAGTGCTCATCCCAACAGGTGCCCTCCTCAATGCCCATCACCCCCCTCCCCTCCCTCTCACCCCCCATCAACCCTAGATCCTCAGATGATGCTAAAGATCAGCCAGGTTGGACCATTACTGACCTGTGTGAGGGGTCTTCCTTTGCTCTGTGAATAAGGAGCCAACGAAAGATTCGTTTTCCTTTCCTGAAAGGAACCGGTTGGAAACTCTTCTGGAAGGATAATGTACACCAGTGATTCTCAACTTAAACTTTATTAGAATCTCCTGCAGAGTTTTGAAAAACACAGCCATCCAGGTCCCGTCCCTAATAATGCTGACCCTACTTCTCTGAAATGGTGTCCTGAGCATCAGTCTTGTTGAAAGGAGGAAAGTAATTCTAAAATGCACCCATATTTGAGAGCTACTGACTTAAAACAGTGTGTTAGCTTCATAGAGCTGCTACAACAAAGTATCACAGGCTGGCTTCCACAGCACATTTTATTTTCTCACAGTTCTGGAAGCTGGGAAGTCCAAGACCATTGCTGGTTTCTTTTGAAGCCTTTCTCCTTGACTTGCAGATGGCCATCTCCTCCCTGTGTCTTCACACCGTCTTCCGTTTATGTGGGTCTGAGGCAAAATTTCCCCTTTTTATAAAGACACCAGTCAGTTTGCATGAGGGACCATCCCAAGGGCTCATTTTAATTTAATTTGCTCCAAAGACCCTACGTCCAAATACAGTTATATTCTGAGATACCAGAGATCAGGACTTCAACATACAAATGGGGCAGGGGTGGGGGGCAGAATTCAACCCATACCAGTCTGTGACTTTAGAATTTTTATTGTGTACGTTAAACCGATAGAACACTTTCCTCCTTAGACAGAAACCATCGAAAGGGTGCGGTCATTATATTTCAATTACACACATTCTGCTAATTTCCTGAAGATGTATCTTTGAGAAAGGAAAGGGCTTGTTTGCTGATGACTGCCACAGATACACTGAGCACTCTTCTCTGACCTCTGTAAACTGCATCATACATTCTTAAAAATCAGTGTGGTTCTAATAACTAACACAAACTATATTTTGCATTATCTTTTTCTTTTTTAAAGTTCATTTATTTATTTTTGAGAGAAAGAGAGAGAGAGAGAGAGAGAGAGAGAGAGAGCACTGGGGAGAGGCAGAGAGAGAGGGAGCACAGAATCTGAAGCAAGCTCCAGGCTCTGAGCTGTGAGCACAGAGCCTAACACAAGTCTCAAACTCACAAGCTTTGAGATCATGACCTGAGCCGAAGTCAGACGCCTAAGCGACTGAGACACCCAGGTGCCTCAGAAACTGTGTGTTTAAAGAAAGCTAAGTTTCCTCATGTGTGAAATCAATGATCGCACTGAGATGTTTTAAGTGTTAAATTAGCTACTAACACATAAAATCACTTCGTAAAATATAATAAAATAAGCAACTCCTAACTCCTCCTTTTTTTCCTTCTGCTCTTTCTTCTTTTTCTTCTTCTTATTGTTACACGACCAGTAACAGTATGACACTTCGGAACAAGTGATTAAAAATAAGGAGCTCATTGAGAAATAGCATCTTCCCACATACGATGGATTGATTTCTTGCAAAAGCCCTTCAGGAAATATCTCAAAATGTAATGTTTTAGAATGAAAATAAAATACGTGCTTCCTGCTAGACTGGCCTTGGTGATTTGAAATATTAACTGGACAATTCTCATGTGTAAGAGACCACATGGCTATTCATCTTTGGTTTTCAACTTCTGTTCTCAGGGCCAAGTCAAGGGCTTAAATCATATACTGGCAACAGTTCAAAAGACTCCAGGAGAACCTGAACATTTCTATAAAAACAAAATAAAAAAAAAAGCATGCTGTGTTAAGTTGTTAGCACAAAACACATATGCCAGGAATTTTCTCAGTAGCTCTGCAAACATTTGACAATACAGTGCACATAGCAGGCACTTGGGGACTTTCGGCTACCGACATCCCATCTCTGCTCCCCAACAGCTGTACCAAATTAGGAAAGCTTATTTTTAGAAACAAGAAACTAGGAAGAACCTCTCCTCTGTCAAAAGACTGGTTGGCTAACTTGATTTGCCTCTCACTGATGAAGGAGGTCTCAGAATTACATCTGTAGGCTTGGAACACAAACTCGTGCAAATGTACAAGACATGAAAATATTTCTTGACTAAACCTTCTATTTTATTTTATTCTTTGAGAGAAAGTTAGGGGCAGAGGAAGGGGGAGAGAGAGAGAGACAGAGAAAGACAGAGAGAGAGAGAGAGAGAGAGAGAGAGAGAGAGAGAATCTCAAGCAGGCTCCACACTCAGCAAAGCCTGATGAATCAAGACTCAGACACCCAACCAACTGAGCCACGCAGGCACCCTTTGCCTAAACCTTTTAAGTAGTAATGTTTACAATTACAATAAGACCAAAACAGACATAGAAGAGGAATCAACTTCTGGCAGGTCAATCAAAAGACAGACCCTTATTTGTGTTTGCCTATCACTATACAGTTTTCAAAAGGCATTTATATATATCACACTGTTTCATTTATTAGAAATAATTTTTGAAAACAGAAAAGAAAGGAAGTTTTATCTCCATATTAAAGGCTGCTGAGGCTCAGATCAAACACCTCAGTTCAAGTATCCCAACTAATAGGTAGCATTCAGAAACAACTGAACCTGACGCAACTTGGGTTTCTTTTTACTACACGAGACACGGACCATTGCCTGACAAGCTTCCTCAGACAAGGAGGATGCATCCTGCTTTTTGGTTCAGTAGTGAAGAAGCTTGGCCACGGTCATGTCTCGTTTTCCTCTGCCATCAGCTTTGCAGGAAACTCTAGGTGTCTCTGCCTCATGGCTGCTCTGTGAAGTACATTATCCTTATTTGTCAAGTAAATTTTAAGTTTCTTCAAGACAGAGAGAGTATAGATGCATTTGTTTTATTTATTTATTATTTAGGGTAGCATTACACATAGCAATCTGAATATATGCATTGCACATAGCAATGTGAAAATATGTTTCCTAGGTTTTGCATAAAAAAAAAAAAAAAAAAAGCCAGGACTTCGATACCTCACAGAATGCCTAATTAAAGAGGTATGCTAACTTGTAAAACATCTCATTTGTAAAATAACCCCGAGTCATGAATGTGCAGGCAGAAGATGGGAAAGTTATAAGTAAAGTAAGCTTCTGAGGGATCTTTCTAGAGTTTGGTCAAGTTTTGAACCCATACCCCAGAAATTGATGAGGTTTTTCCCACTACACGCAGAGGAGTTTACCTGCCTGTAGTGTCTGGATCTACAATTAATTTGCTTGTTACTATCTATATTTCAAATCCTAACCCAGGTCCACTTCTGTCAAGGGACAGAAAAAGACAAAGACTGTTTCATTCATGGCAGTTTAAACACAGACGGCCCTAATTGGCATGAGATGCCACTTTCAGTTTTAAATCAGTGGGACAGACAGCAGATTCCCCGGCTCCTCATGGGGAGCAATGAAATGAATCAAGCAGCTGAAGACCGATATTAAAGGCTGGCACCCACTGTGGAGTCCCAATTGGTCATACTCACCCCTCCCGAACTGGGGGTCAGCAATAATTCACAGTCACTGCTCAAATGCTTGAAGAAGTATTTATTATCTTCCAGACACAATTTACTGCTTTTGATTATTCATTTTTCATTACTATGGAAAGCAAGATTAAATTGTTTCAGAAGCAACTGCTTATATTAATCTTTCAAACACATGTTCCACGTAAAACTCTGTCAGGAAAATGGATATAATTCCCGCTGCCAAAACAGCCATAGATAAAGGTAAAGCAACACTAAATAAAAATAGTCCTAGAGTCCAAAATGAGGTAGAAAAACAGGAGCAGACCGAGAGAGAAGATACAAAGTGGAGGATGGCAGGGTGGGTGGGGGTGGGGAGGAAACGCTTCAGAGTTCATTTATTAGACCCAGCAAATTTATTCTATGAACATTTTCATTTCAAAAGTAATTTAAATTAGCTCTTATTTAACTGTGAAATTAGATTACTTCTCTGTTTAACATGCAATAAACTTAGGAACTTAATAAACGACAAGTAGTGAGGTAGGAGTCACGCCACATCTTTGAACCCATACAAATTGCATCTTAGCGCCAGGAGAGATTGGAAACAACCACCTCACTGTACACAACAGGAGCCTGAGACCCGGAAAGGTGAAGGGACCTCTCTGGGATGCAGAAGGGGTTAGATCACATGGCTTGGTAAGAGCAGAGCCAGAACTGGAACCAACCTACAGAGCAAGCCTGTTCCATTACACCACTCAGGTTAACAAGTATTTAGATAGTTTGGGGTCTGAGAGCACAATTATTACTATCCTTTGGTAAAGTATTACTGTCCTTTTGACTTTCTCTCCTTATTGAAATTCTCCCCATTATTGACTCCCAAGTCACTAATGGAGTTCTACTTGGTCTCTGCCCCCCGTTTCTTCGGTTGACACCTCCACCATCGACTACTAAGGTAATGGTGGCACTTCAATATTCTATTCTCTTTCTAATTTACACGCTAAAGGTTATAATTACAAGCACCACACACCACCTGAGAATTTTTATTCTAGTCACAGAAGCACCCTCCACCTATGCAGGGCAAACTGCAAGAGCCAGCCCCTGAAAGTCATTCTCAACCACTGAGAGCTGTCGACACAGGTTCCTTGACCCTCAGGTGAGATAAATCTGAGGCTGTTGCAAGCTATTTCCCAGAGCTTCTGGGGGAACCCAAGATACAACGTTATCTAAACGCCACATTGTACATCTTCAGTTCTGCACTTTGGGGCCATTCTCTCCATCCAGAAAACCTTTTACGCACATCCACCTTATCAAAGTTACCTACCCTTCAGGGCTCAAGACCAGGCTCACCTCTACCAATATTCCTTAGGCAATCAACCAGGAAGAGTTGCACCAACCATAGAAATGTGTACCTCTCAACAGTACAGTCCAGCACATCTCATATATAAAGTTTACATGTATATTTACTTTGACTATAATCCGAGGTCTACATTATGAGCTCTGGGAGGGCAGACACCCTGTCATCTCTGTTCTCACCTCCAACAGAGCAAATGTACTTCTATGTGGTAAGCATTCATTAACTGTCTGTGAACACAGGTGAACTTTAGAAATATCCCTATTGCTGGAGGGGTTGTGGGAGGGGGGATGGGCTAAATGGGTAAGGGGCATTAAGGAATCTACTGAAATCATTGCTTTACTATATACTAACTAATTTGGATGTAAATTTTAAAAAATAAGAAATAAATAAAAAAAATAAATAAATAAAATAAAATTCCCCCCAAAAAAGAAATATCCCTAAATAAAACCATGTGTTTCTTACTGAAAGATTCTTCCTTACAGAGTTATTTTCTTATCTTACAGAGAGCCCTGGCTTTCACAATGTGGAATGATAATGAATACACCTAATAAGGAAGAGTAGATGAAAGAAAAATGCTGAAATGCTCTCCATTCTCTTAGTTTTAGATCAGAGGCACTAGAGCCTGCCTGTTACAAAGAATTTAAAAACATATATACTCACATCAATGGATAGATCATCCAGACAGAAAACCAATAAGGAAACATTGGCCTTAAATGACATGTTAGACCAAATGGAGTTAAAAGATATTTACAAAACATCCTATCCTAAAACAAGAGAATACACACTCTTCAAGTGCACATGGAAAATTTTCCAAGACAGATCATATATTTAAGAGGACTGAAATCATATTGAGCATTTTTTTTCTGACCACGATGATATGAAACTAGAAACTAGTTACATGAAGAAATTTGGTAAATTCACAAATACATAGAGATTAAACAACATGCTACTGAACAGCCAATGGGTCAAAGAACATATCAAAAGAGAAATTTAAGAAATACCTTGAGAAAAATAAAAATGGAAATGTAACATACCAAAATGTATGGGATGCAGCAAAAGTAGTTCTAAGAGGGAAGTTCATAGTGATCCATACCTAGAAACAAGGAAAGCCTCAAATAAACAACCCAACTTCACACTTGAAGGAGCTAGGAAAGGAAGAACAAACAAAGCCCAAAGTTAACAGAAGGAAGGAAGTATCGAAACATTAGAGCATAAATAAATGAAATAGAGACTAAAAATAACAGAAAAGATGAATGAAACTAACAGCTGGTTCTTTGGAAAGATAAAATTGAAAAACCTCTAGCTAGACTCAATCAAGAAAAAAGGAGAGAGGACTCAAATAAATAAAATTAAAATTAAAAGAGATGTTGTAATTGATAGCACGAGAGCACAAAGGATCATACAAGACTACTATGAAGAATTCTATGCCAACAAATTGGACAACCCAGAAGATATTAATAAATTCCTAGAAACATACAACCTACCAAGACTGAATCATGATGCAATAGAAAAATCTGAACAAGCTGATTACTGGTAATGGAATTGAATCAGTAATAAAAAATTTCCCAACAAACAGAACAGACAGTTTCACTAGTGAATTCTATCAAACACTAAAAAATATTAAACAATTATTAATACCAACACTTCTCAAACTCTTCCAAAAAATAGAAGAGATGGAAGACTTCCAAACTCATTTTACAATGCCAGCATTACTCTGATAACAAAACCAGACAAGAATGCTACCAGAAAAGAAAATTACAGGCTACCATCTGTGATAAACATAGATTTAGAAAAATCCTTAAATGGATGCAAACTGCATTTAACAATACATTAAAAGGCTCATTCACCAAGGTCAACTGGGATTCAGTCCAACAATGCAAATATGATTCAACATCTGAAAATCAGTAAATGTGATACACCACATTAACAAAATGAAGGATATAAATCATATAATCTTTTAGGCATCTCAATAGATGCATAAAAAGCATTTGTCAAAATTCAACACCATTTATAATAAAAACTCTCAACAAAGTAGGTATAGAGGGAACATATCTTGACATAATAAAGGCCATATATGATAAGCTTATAACTGATGACAAACTCAATGGTAAAATGTTGAAAACTGTTCCCCCAAGATCAGGGACAAGACAAGGATACTCACTCTTGCCACTTGAATTAAACATAGTATTAGAAATGCTAGCCAGAGCAATTAGTCAAGAAAGAGAAATAAATAGCATCCAAATTGGGATGGAAGGAATAAAATGATCATTATTGGCAGATGACCTGATATTATATATATAAACCCTAAAGACACCACCACAAAGCTGTTAGAACTAATAAATAAATTTAGTAAAGTTTCAGGATACAAAATCAATACATACAAAATTCTGTTGCACTTCTATATACCAATAATGAACTATCAGAAAAAGAAATGAAGAAAACAATCTTGTTTACAATTTCATAAAAAAATAATAAAATTACTAGGAATAAATTTAACCGAGGAGATAAAAAAACTATATTGAAACTATAAGATAGTAAAGAAATAAACTGAAAAAGACACAAATAAATTCCATATTCATGAAGTATAAGAATTAATATTGTTAAAATGTCCATACCACCCAAGGTAGCCAAAGATTCAATGCAACCCTTCTCAACATTCCCTTCTTTTCAAAGACATAGAACAAATAATCTTAAAATTTGTATGGAACCATAAAAGACTCTGAAAAGCCAAAATAATCTTGAGAAAGAACAAAGCTGGAAGCATCATGCTTCCTGATTTCAAACTATATCATAAAGCTGTAGTAATTCAAAGAGCATGATATTGGCTTATAGAATACAACACACAGATCATTGGAACAGAATCGACAGCCCAGAAATAAACCCACACACATTATGGTCAATTAAAAAGAGAAAAGAGCCAAGAGTATACAATAATGAAAGGATAGTCTCTTCAATAAATAGTATTAGGAAAATTAAACAGCCAAATGCAAAAGAATGAAACTGAACTATTATCTTATACCACACACAAAAATGAACTGAAAATAGGTTAAAAATTTGAATGTAAGACCTGAAAGTGTAAAACTCCTACACAAAACTATAGGCAGTAATAAGCTGCTTGACAGAGGTCTTGGTGGTAATTTTTTAAAAATCTGACACCAGAACCAGAAGCAATAAACTCAAAAATAAACAAATGGGACTACATCAACCTCAAAAGCTTCTGCACAGCAAAAGAAGCCATCAACAAAATTAAAAGGCAACTTAATGGGTGGGAGAAAATGTTGCAAATCATATTTCTGATAAGGAGCTAATATCCAACATATATAAATAGTTCAAATAACTCAATAGCAAAAAAAGAGAACCCAATTTAAAAGTGGGCAGAAGACCTGAATATACATTTTTTCCAAAGAAGACATACAGATGACAAGTACGTGAAAAGACGCACTACATTACTAATCATCAGGGAAATGCACATCGAAACCACATTGAGATACCACTTCACACCAGTTAGAATGGCTATTATTGAAAAGACAACAAAAAAGGTTAGTGAAGATGTAGAGAAAAGGGAACCCTAGTACAATGTTGGCAGTAATGTAAATTAGTGCAGCTATAATGCAAAACAGTATGGAGGTTCGTCAAGAAATTAAAAATAGAACTACTACATGATCTAGCAGTTCCACTTATAGGTATTTATTTGAAAAACAAAAATGAAAACACTAACTCAAAAAGATATATGTACCGTCATGTTCACTGTAGCCTTATTTCCAATAGCCACAGTACAAAAACAACGTAAGTGCCCAATGACGGATGAATGAGTTAATGAATTGTGGCATAGTTATATAATGGAATATTACTCAGTCATAAAAACGAATGAACTCTTGCCAGTTGCAACAACATAGATGGCCTGGAGGGCATTATGATAAATGAAATAAGTCAGACAGAGGAAGACAAATACTGTATGATCTTTCTTAATGTGGAACCAAAATATAACTAATTAACTAACTAACTAACTAACTAACTAAACAAATAAATAAATAACCAAGCTAACAGATATGGAGAACAGAGCGGTGGTTGCTAGCAGCAGGAGGCAGGGGGTGGGAGAAATAAGTGAAATGTTTTTTGGCACTTTTTCTTAGTTGAATACATTGGCTTATTCTTTTTTAAAAATAATCACATCATGTATACAATATCTACCTGGCACGCTATAGGAATCTCATGAGAGTTAGCTGCATTCCGAGATGCCAACTGAGACTCACATGAGACCCTTGTCTATGCTCCTCCATAACATGACTTTTACAACTCTCCAGTGGTCCAGCCAATTCCCAACTGTTCTCTGTCTGAGATAATGTGCTAGGGATGTGTGAGAAGAAAAGGGGATAAGAAAGGCATGCAGGAGGATTTATTCCTGGTGCATCTGGACAGAGATCATATCTCCTCCTACCTCCTCCTACATGCACATCATGCAGACTCCATTTAGATACAAAGGAGTAGGACTGGGTTTCTGGGGAGAAATGGAGCCTAAAAATAAAATAGTTTTATGTTTTGTTACTTTGAGACTTTTTGTATATGTTTGTGCAACAAAGGCTCCTTCGGTGAAGGAATTTAGACATCAGAGAATCTAATTATACAGCATGAAATCCACAGTGAGATTCTTGATGTTAACACCAAGAAAGGCTCTCCCACAGTCAGCCATACGCCAACACAGGGACTTCTCCCTCTATCTATGTCTCTATCATAGACATAACCTTACCCAGGTCTGGGTCCCTCAGGTTCCTGAAGTTGGTACAACTGTGCACCCAACCAGCTTGGTTATGGATCTGGCAGGTTAGCCACATTTTTCACCGTGCTACAATCTCCTGGCTCACCCCAGTAGCTCCTCGGTCTCACCCTACCCCCATAAACTCGGCAGCCCAAACTTATCTCAGGGAAAAGCACCATCTAATCTAGGCTGATAAAATACCATAAATGAAAACATTAGGACAACTTGGCCTTCTCAGTTCCTGCACTTCCTTTACATTCCAACTGTGTAATCTTGAGTCAGGATATGATTTCTGCATCAAGGCAATAGTATCCTAGCTAGTCTCAAGTCCTCACTTCGTATTTTTAAGCTAAAATTGTGTTTCGGCTACAAAATTTAAAAATTCAAACAACACATAAAAGTATTAAGAACACACACAAAAAACAGCCTATGTTCGAGAGATGGAGAATGGAGACAATGGCACAGAAACATGAATGCACTTAGTGCCACAATGGTGCACACTGAAAAATGGTTAAATGGTAGGGGCGCCTGGGTGGCTCAGTCGGTTGAGCATCCGACTTTGGCTCAGGTCACGATCTCACAGTTCGTGGGTTCGAGCCCCTGAGTCGGGCTCTGTGCTGACAGCTCAGAGCCTGGAGCCTGCTTCGGATTCTGTCTCCCTCTCTCTCTGCCCCTCCCTTGCTCGTGCTCTGTCTCTCTCTGTCTCAAAAATAAATAAAAACATTAAAAAATTTTTTTTTCATTAAAAAGAAAGAAAGACCTGGAAAAAAATGGTTAAATGGTAAACTTCCTGTAACGTACATTTTACTATAATAAAAAAAAAATCAACTATGACACAACCACGCAGAGATAACCACTGTTTCCATTTGGGTTTAGACCCTTTCTGGATGCCTGAATGAAAGTATAGGTCTTTACACACATACATATATTTTTAAAATGAGATCACAATAACATAATATTTTATACCTTCCAAATTATTTTAGCACTTTCTTAGTGACTGATGCTGATAAATAATACCATTTTAATGGCTAGATAATATTAAATTATACAAATGTATCATTATTTAACCAAATCACCATTATCGGATATTAGGTTATTAATTTTAAACCATTGTTTCTGTATACTTTACTAAAACTAGAATTTCCAGGACAGAGGAAGGCAATTAAAAAACTTTTAAGTTTTCAACATACACTGCCAGATTAATCATAATTCCACTTTTTAAAAAGAACCTGCCCCCCGGCCCCCGCATATATCATCACCCTATTACTCTCCCTTAGCCTCAGTCTAATTGCCTTTCTATCTGTCTGTCTCACACACAGCCATTAAAGCCAGCTAGCAACCCCTCCTCTTTCCCCCAGACTAATAATTGAAGTTTAAATTCCACGTCCTGGCATTCAGGACCGTCCATGATCAGGTTTCCACTATTTTCTCAGAGTTTACCTCTCCTTTCTTGCATTCAGACCCCACACAGCCAAGCCAAGCTGGATTACTCCCAATGTTCCCATTAAGACCCTCAATTCCCTGCCTCTGTGTATGTCCTTCCTTCCTGGAATATCATCACCCACCACTAACACCTGTTGAAAACGTGTTCCTTTTTCGCCCTGCGGCTCAGAGTGGATTTGTGCCTGCCCTTCTCCATACTCCATCACAATAATAGCTAACGATTACCAAAGTGCACTAACCAGGGGCAAGCATATCTCACTTAACTTTAAAGCAGCTCTGTAAGCTACACTGAGATAATTTCCCCTTTCATACAGATGAGGAATATGAAGCTTGGAGAGGTTAAAAAACTTGCTCAAGGTCACATAGTTAATAAGAGGGGGAGCTGGATTCAAACCCAGTCCTTCTGCCCCCAGTCACTATGTACTTCACAGGTAGGCAAAACTTCAGCTTAGCTTTAAGTGTTCTCACTGGTAAAATGAGTGAAAGTAGGTTAAGTAACCGTGAACGTATTTTCAACTCTAATACGCGATGAGATTTTAAGAGTTTTTTAAATATTTCATGCATCTGAGTTCAAGCCTTTTGCATCCCTCAAAATAAGGATGAGGGTTTATTTGCTGCCTACTCAGAACATTACTTAAGTAAATAAGATTTTGTTCTCGAAGTTCACTGGAGACAGGATGAAAAATCACAAACACCACACTGGATAAGTGTGGTTGCTCTTACTACTTCTCAATGATCAATCCAATGACAACAATGGCAGCGTAAATATTTACCCAAAATGCAAAGACAGCACTGAAAACAGCATCGGGGAATTAGTGTCATAAAACTACTTTTCATGCAAGACTGAAGTTTTCAGAGGCTTCCATAGCAATTGCAAAAATATGCCTCCTCGTGATTTTTTCATTTGAGGGCTGCTGTGCTCAGGAAGCAAAGCAACACAGAACAGGAACCTGAATATCAAAGTGGGACTGTCAGAAATTGGGAACTCAGAGGCCAAAATGGAACAGATGGACCTCAAAGCTGGCTCGGGGCATCAAGCCAGAAGCTTCTCTTGATGGGACGTTGCTCAAGGATCTGAGAAGCAGATGGTCCTCTTTGCCCATTAGAAGAGTGGGTGCCTAACGCCAGTCCAATCACTCAGGTGACAAGGAACCGGGCTCTGAAGAGCCAAGTCCTTGAAGTTATGCGAAGCTGACAGTCAGAGTCTGAACACTGAAAGGTGGGAACCCACTCCTTCAAGAAGGGATGCTTGTCAAAGCTGAGATAACTTGGAGTATTAAACAGAGGACAAAGAGCCTTTCAGAACCGTGAATAGCTAGGGTGTGTCACAAGTGAAGGAGAGCATCATCAGATTGCTTTAATTTACACATTTATATGTTAGTAATCTGGGAACCACTGAACTGAAAAAATGACAGGAGGTCAGAAATGGTATTTTATTCAACTTTAAATCCCCAGCACTTACCACAGTACTAGACACAGAGTAGATCATGGAAATACAAATAAAATATGAAGGGAGAGAAAATTTTAAAGAATAAAGTCCTCAAGAACTGTGTTTTCACCTTTGGCTGTTTGTTATGATTCTAATGTCAGTTAGTACCAGTCACAGTACAGACACTGGGGAAGAGCACTCACTGTGGCACTGATTTAGAAATCATTTGGGCCAGGGGCGCCTGGGTAGCTCGGTCGATTAACCGTCCAACTCTCGGTTTCAACTCAGGTCGTGATCTCCCAGTTCATGGGATCGAGACCCACATAGGGCTCTGTGCTGACAGCAGGGCACCTGCTTGGGATTCTCTGTCTCCCTCTCTCTCTGCCCCTTCCCTGCTTGCATTCTTCCCCACCTCTCTCTCTCTCTCTCTCTCTCTCTCTCTCTCTCTCTCTCTCAGAAATAAACTTAAAAAAAAAGAAAGAAATCATTTGAGTCATCCATTAATAAGAATACAAATAGCTTCACTTAACAAATACTCAGCATATTCCAAGCAATGTGTGAACTGCTCGAAGTACACTATGTTTATACAATCCCTGAAACAACTTTGAGAAGTAGATGTTACGTATCTGTGCGACAAAGGAGGAGTCCCAGGGCATCAGGCAGCTTGTGTTACACAGCTAGGCAGTAGTGGAGACTGATCTTAAGTCGAAATCTATCTGGTTCTAGAACCAGTGCTATGAACCAGCATCAAAGTCTCCAGAATGGGACAAAGCCTCTAGATTGGCAGAAGCAGGAGGGATTCACATCAACTAAACCTATTGTGGTAATTCGTTCACAATATATATAAACATAGAATCATTGTGTTGCACACCCAAAACTAATAGAATGTTATATGTCAGTTATACCTCAAGAAAAAGCAGCAGCAGCAGCAGCAGCAGCAGCAGCAGCAGCAGGAAGAGGTGGGCGGGATTCCATGTCCTTGAATCCTACTCAAGGTCTTTCCAAATTGCATCATGATCAAGGGCTTCTAGAGTGGTAATACAAGCTTGCCTGACCACATGATATAGAAATAGGGCAAACTGAGGGTCCTTCAGACTAGCTGCTGCTGAAGATTACATTCACCACTCATTCATAAAGAGTAGAAAGAACCACATAGGACATGAGCCCTTACTGTACTTTGGCTGTCAACAGAGATGATATAAACATACATGTACACGAGATTCTAAGGGAGCTACAGATCCCCTTCGTCCTCCTGGTTAAACATCACATTTGTGACACACTGCCAGTGGGGACCATGAGAAGCCCCAGTAAGGCAATTCCACTGCACTCTACCTTACTTTCCTGGACTATGAGTTCTCTGAGTTCCCGACTCAGCAGCCTCCATTACTCCATTGTGAGGGGAGCCACCCCAAGACTGATAGTGCCTCTCCTCTGACCAGCATCCTCTGAAGTTTAACCTTCTCAACCCAAGTTAACGGCTTCCCCTATGAAGTAGCTTTTCGTTGCCACTTACAAGTAGCTCAGCCTTCCTTGAAGGTCTCCAAGGATGCTGAAGATTGGGCCTTCTCTGGCCAGTGTCAGGACCCAAAGCAAGCAGGGCCCAGTAGTAATGCCATATTCCTAATATTTGAAAGCAACCAGAAAGAGATCTTTTAAACCCCCCACGCACCCCCCCAAAAAAACAAAACAAAACAGAAAAGCTTCATTCACAAACTGTTTGCTGCAGCATTATTTACAACCATGGGAAATACTTAGAAAACAATGTGAAGAGGGCACCTGGGGGCTCAGTGGGCTGAGCATCTGACTCTTGATTTTGGCTCAGGTCATGATATTCAGGTCTGTGGGATCAAGTCCTATGTCAGGCTCTGCACTGAACATAGAGCCCACTTAAGATCCTCTCTCTCTGCCCTTCTCCCCTGCTCACGCACTCTCTCAAAAAAAGAAAAAAGAAAAAAGAAAAAAGGAAAGAAAACAATGTGAAGGTCCAACAGGGAAGAACTCTACACAACTTAAGTGTGACATGCCCATATGTCATAGTATTGTACAGACCATAAACCTAATGTTTATAAAGCACTTATTGTCATTGGAAAGTGTTACCTTACGAAGTCACCTGACAAACACAAGGCATAGAAGTATACCATTACATACCAATGCGATCATAAATAAATTCTCAGAAAAAAGATGGAAGGCAAAAAACAAAAGGGCATGATCACACTGCAATAGGATCAGAATTATCACTTTCAACTTCTTCTCTGTCTTCATACTTCTTCAATAGCTCCCAAATTTTCTATACTTGGCAAGCAATCCTTCTAACACTAGAAAAAAATGCAAAATTTATGGCATTCAGCCCTAGGTTGACTGTCAGGTCAGCAACGAGGAAAGGACAAGAGTTTTGCTTTGACATTTTTGCTATGGAACTTCGAGGAACTCTTTCTCCTTCTTCAAAGATCTTACCAAGGCCAAATTTCGGCTGAGCGTTTACCAGCTACTCTGTTGGCAGTCAAATGTAAGGAAAAGATGCCTAATTGTTAGTTCCTGCCACTATATAAGAATCAAAGCTTTCACAACTCTCTGGACCCTTCACAGACCCTTCACAGTTTAACGTGGAACAAGAGAAATGGCAAGTTGCTGAATACTTACTTATAAAGTATTCTTTTTTTTTAATTTTTTTTTTAACATTTATTTATTTTTGAGACAGAGAGAGACAGAGCATGAATGGGGGAGGGGCAGAGAGAGAGAGGGAGACACAGAATCGGAAGCAGGCTCCAGGCTCTGAGCCATCAGCCCAGAGCCTGATGCAGGGCTCGAACTCACAGACCGCGAGATCGTGACCTGGCTGAAGTCAGACGCTTAACCGACTGCGCCACCCAGGCGCCCCACTTATAAAGTATTCTTGTGGCAATTTCTGTAGGATAAACTGTGTCCCCAGAAGGCAAGCTATTCAGGAACATTTTTCTCCAAATATTTCATGAAATTTTCATAAAAAACATTTTATGAAATACTCAAATAACTTTAAATACATTTACATAGGGGCACCAGGGTGGCTCAGTCAGTTGAGCGTCCGACTTCGGCTAAGATCATGATCTCACGGTTCATGGGTTCAAGCCCCACTTTGGGCCCTGTTCTGACAGCTCAGAGCCTGGAGCCTGCTTCAGATTCTGTGTCTCCTTCTCTCACTGCCCTTCCCCCCTCCCCCCCCATTCATGCTCTGCCTCTCTCTCGCTCTCAAAAGTAAACATTAAAAAAATTAAATGCATTTACATATAGTTCACATCTAGTTAAAAAGCTATCTAAATTAACCAAGTGAGATATGAAACCTTTTTTTAATCATTTTAACAAGCCACAAGGTCACAACGAACGGCAATATCCAACAGGTTCATTGCTAATAACTAGGAATGAAAGTAAATAGCACAACAAAAGTCCTGGAAAGGTGCCCAGCCTCAGCACAGCCTCTGGACACTAAAGAAAGCTGTGTATGTGTGTTCATCCATTGCCCGTCCTGCTTGAGTGGTATGATGGTTCATTTCATATGACAATCTGGCCAAGCTATGGTGGGCAGCTCTTTGGCCAAACACCAGTCGAAATGTTGCTGGGAAGGCATTTTTTATATGTGATAAAGAGTTAAATTAATAACCTTTGAGTGAAGCAGATTATCTTCCATATATGTGTGGCCCTCATTCAATCAGTTGAAAGCTTTTTAAGCAAAGACCGAGGTTTCCTCAAGAAGGAATTTTCTTCAAGTCTGCAAAATAGAAACCTTGCCTGAGTTTCCAGCCTGCTGCCCTGCAGCGGAATGTGGATTCCAGAGAGGAGCGCCAACTCTTAACCTAAATCTCTAGCCTGCTGCTGGCCTGAAGTATGGATTTCAGACTTGCCAGCCACTACATTCATGTGAGTCAATTCCTTAAAATTATTATCTTTCTCTCTACCTCAGTGGGAGATATCTCTCTATCTCTCTATCTCTCTACGTATATACATCATTGGTTCCATTTCTCTAGGGAACCCTAGCTAACACAGGAAGAGTAACCATATTTCTTAGTAGTTTAAGGCAGTCCTGGTTTACACCTGTTGTTTCATGTAATTAAGAGCCACCTCTTTCCCTCTGAAATGTGTCCTGGCTGGGATGAAAAATTACACGATCACTTTACAAGCGGAGTTAAAGACAGATTTATGGTATTCCAAAGTAATGAGCTCCTTCCACTTACAATGTTGTTTTTCAAACTTCTTAGAGACACACAATAAGAAATATACTTCATATCATGAAACAAAACTGACCTTCATGGGCGGTTTTGTATTGTATAATGTGCCATTTCAAATGCTCTCTGCAACCCAGTAATTTCACTGCATGATCCATGGATGAGAGCATGACTCAGTTTGGAAGGCACTGACTTAGAGGAATGCAGGGCTGACCGGCTTGTAGTGTTTATTCCTGTCTCAGGACACACTGGTGAGAGGGAGGGGAAAGAGGGAAATATGCGCATCAGAGATTTTACTCTGTCTGTACTCCACACAGTCTTTGGTTTTGTTTCCCCTAAACGTAAATGAAGGAAACATGAGGCATCATGTAGGAATACAATTCTAGAGTGTTTTCCGGGAGTGCATCTCCAGCTTCCTGAGTCCTACATACAGAGAGAGAGGAGGGAGAATGGGCGATACCAGCATCCCATTGGGTTGCACTGCCTCTAACTTCACTCTCCTCCTGCCCCATTTAATTCCCTGGCAGGAGGACCCATAAAGTCCAGTTCTGATCACTAGCCACTAAGTAAATATCTCCTGTCTGCCTGTGCCAGGCACAGGCAAGACATGACTTCCCCTGCCGCCAAGTCCCTGCAGCTCTCAGCTGCAAACAGAATAAACTCCAAGTCCCATGTTTGTATTGCAAACAGGTCCCAAAAGCTTCAGGATAGATTTGGCTCAAGCCAGAGGGGCCCAAGTTTGATATGGCACTTTCCCATCAAGCGTTGTTCTTATTGAAAAAGTGAAGGAAAGTCAAGGTGGCACAGGCAAGAAGCAGGGAGCAGGAGTTCAGGAGCACGGTTGAGTTCAGGAATGAATGGGCTGGTACTCACACAAGGAGGAAATAGCAGTGTGAAAAGAGGCTCCCATGGAGGAGAACTAGGTGGCCTTCCTGATGGCACAATCCAATTTGACCAGCGAGCCCAAAGAAAACGTGACATAAAGATTTGCTACAGGTGGGCAAAGAGCATAGGAACAGCTCTCGAGTTGCAAGGTCTGTTAGATCCGCTTTCAAAACGCTGACCTGTCGCACTTGCTGGGTGACTCAGACAAAGGTTGATTCACCCTCTTAACTCAGTATCTTCATTTGTCCAACAGGGAGGAGAAAACAGCAGCTATGGGAAAAGAGAAGCTCTAATGATGATTGCACAGGCTTGGCTTGCCGTGGGCCCTCCGCCTGGGGACTGGGTAAACACTTTCCCTCTCATCTGTATTTCACCCACCACCCCCTTATAAATGGCGAGTTGCCTCAGCTTCAAGAGAACAAAAACACAAGATATGGCCAAGAGAAAAGAGAAATGCATCTCCAATGTTTTGAGGTAGACTGTCACTCAATAAAATGCAAGCTATATTTTTAACCAAAAGACAGTGTTTCCCGAAAGCTTTCCCTTCAAGTCTGTTTAGAGACAAAAATCTAAGATCTCCAAAAGTTGCTGATGCAAATTCCATAAACCCATGTAAGCACACAATTGCTCAATTACCATACACACGGTCACTTGCCAATAAAACAGGAGGAAGCAAAAAAAAAAAAATAATTCAGATGTCTTATGCAGGCTTACACTACTTCAGCAACAGACTGGAAGGGGCTCAACAGAGAATTATACATCAAATTGAAACTAATTAATATAGGACCAGACATTTTTTTCTAGTTAATTTTGTTGACAACAAGAGCCAAGTGAATGAAAACTGAACCATATCTTCTGTTCTAAAGTATAGAAAATGTTTTTAAATGTCTAGGCTCTCAGCAGTTAGAAACCATTAAATAGCAAATCACAGGAATTGATACAATTAAATTCAAAATGATATTCAAGTTACAGCATAAGTGAACTCTGACAAACAAAAACCTGAAAAAATTATTCTTCAAGATATACTGAGATAAAATTAGTTATCCAAACCTGAAAGAAGATTTTGTTTGTTCTTTTGAAAGACACATTTCTGTTGAGTTATGCAATATCAACAGGCATGAAAATGATCTGAGACAGGAAAACATCAGTTCATAGAAAATGAGAAAGTTAATAAACGAAGTCAAACTGGGTATTTTATGAGCTCTGCTGAAAATACGATTCATAGAAGTAAAATACCATCGTTATGACTGAGCATAATAAAACCGATTACTTGTCTTAAAGGCTATGTGTGATAGAAATCATTTAAATCAATTGAGTTACTGTTTCTTAGCAATTTGATCAAAAAGAAAAAATAGTGTAATTGGAAATCAAGTGCTCCTCTGGGAGCATAGAAACAAGGCAGCTGGGTTTCTAAGTGTACTTTAATCTGTTTGTGTATTTTCCTCTTGTTTAAAAAAAGAAAAGACAGGAAAGATTTACTGAATCAGGCTGCCAAAGTCTGGAATTGGTAGAATTTAAATTATTAGTAAGGGTTTAGTTAAGACGAACAGTTCGCTCTGCCCCCACGCCCCATCCAAGGGTGGAAAGGCCCACCAGAGCCTATTCCGGCCAAGTCTTCTGGAACTGCTGAGTCCTCCAGAGCCAGAACTTGGATGTGAAATCCCACTAGGTAATAAAACTGGGTGGGAGACGAGAGCAGGGGCTCTACAATGGATTTGTCAACCTTTTTGTTAAAGGTCAAATAAGAAGTATTTTGTTATTTTTAATTTTTAAAAATTATGTATTTATTTTAAGTTTATGTCTTTATCTGGGAGTGGGGGGTGGGGGAGGGACAGAGAGAAGGAGAGAGAGAATCCCAAGAAGGCTCCATGCTGTCAGTGCAGAGCCCGACCTGGGGCTCAAACCCACGAACCGTGAGACTACAACCTGAGCTGAAATCAAGAGTCAGATGCTCAACTGACTGAGCCACCCAGGCATCCCAAACAGTAAGTATTTGAGGTTTTATGATTCACATAGTTTCTGTGGAAACTACTCATCTCTGCGCTTGTATGGCAAAAGCTGTGTCCCATTACAACTTTATTTACAAAATCAGGTGGCCAGCCTACACACTAGACTCTGCTCAACCCTGTGCTTACAATCAACTACAGAAATCAGAATGGGCTCAAAATCTAAATGAACTTTGCGTGTTTCTCCTGCTTCATCCACCATAAACAGAATGATCTTTCATGTAAACCAAACTTCTTTCCCCCTTCCTTAAAGACTCGAAGAGGTGAGTACTCCTGGGGTCTACATGTGATGTTGTCATTTAGCCAGAGGGATGGCAGGAAGTCTTTCAAATAAATTAAAGAGAGTACAACTAAAATTGACTCACTAGCTCCAGATTGTCACTTACTTCATTTACGGCAAATCAGGGACCCTGGCTGTAGTGACAGGTACACAGCTGGAGATAAACAAATATACACCAGTAACACCAATCATAAACATAGAGTTATTTGAAAGGCAGAAAATAGAAATTCAAAATTCCTCCATTGGTTGGCTAATCCAAATATGAAGATAAGCACTATCCCAACACTCCTGGGGATTAAAGAAATTCAAAGTCCAGAAGAAATATAATATACTCTCCTATCTCTGCTTTATATCTTATAATGATTCTTCATAGGGATCTTCAGTGTTTTTAAGCCCCACACTCTCTCCTTCAGGCACCCTTACAAATGGGGTTTAAAAAGCTGGGGTCTTATGAATTTCCTGGTTCTTTGTAGGTCAATATAAATGCCCATCACCTGCAACCGATTACAAGGTTTTCCTGGGAGCCAGGTCTTTTGTGAAAGTCCCTTAACCTTTTAAGAGTGCTACACGGAGGGGCACGTGGGTGGCTCAGTCAATTAAGCATCCGACTCTTGATTTTAGGTCAGGCCATGATCTCACGGTTTGTGAGTTTGAGTCCCACATCAAGCTCTGCACTGACAGCATGAAACTTGTTTGGGATTCCCTATTCCCCTTTCTCTCTGTCTCTCCTCTGCTCACGTTCTCAGTCTTTTTCTCAAAAGTAAAGAAATAAGCATTAAAAACACAAAAACAAAAACAAGATGATCTCCCTCCTCAAACAAACAAACAAACAAAAATGCTACATAGAGATAAAAGTAACACCTGGGCACACCACCATGAAACATAAGAAAATTTAACAGGATTAAAAAGATGACATTATCAGGAAAGCTGTTTTTTAATTAGAATGCGTACATAAGGAAAATAAAATCCAGTGGTCACAATAATGGTTCTGATTTCCAAGGGAGTTCCCATAGAAAGCACTAAGAATTTAAGACAGAATATGGGGCGCCTGGGTGGCTCAGTCGGTTGAGTGTCCAACTTCGGCTCAGGTTATGATCTCACCGTCCATGAGTTTGAGCCCCGCGTCGGGTTCTGTGCTGACAGCTCAGAGCCTGGAGCCTGCTTCGGATTCTGTGTCTCCCTCTCTCCCCGCTCCTCCCTGTTTGTTTGTACTCTCTCTCTCTCTCTCTCTCTCTCTCAAAAATAAATAAACATTAATAAAATTAAGATCGAATATTAATTGGAGATAGGGGAACAAGAAGCCTGCATTCAAGGGCTTTCTTTCATTCAGTGAATACATGAGGAGTCTGGTGAGTAAGGCCAAAGTCTTTTCTAAAACCTCCTTTGTTTTGTTCATAATTTTTAAAAACTAGATGTATGTTTGGCCAATTAGGTCCAGATATTATAAAAACATTCTTCTCTCCGGGCCCAACGGTATGCTAAAACTATAGCAGGCATGTCTGTGTTCTTCAGACCAAAAGTATTGTGAGGGCAGAGGCTCTATCTTTGTTAGTCACCCACACCAGTAGGGCATTTCTCAGCAAAGTTAGGTCAATTAAAATAAAAAAAAAAAAACCAAACAGTTTATTTGAAAAAGAACTTGGATTCAAAACAAAATCCAAACAAATTCCCTCCGCAAACCCATATTATGCACCTGTCAGGACAGGCAGGGATGAGCACTCTTGGCTGGTGAGCTCCCCGGGGCAGTGGGGTCAATGAGCACTTCAGACGGGTCCTGGGGCACCTTCTTCAGGCACAGGGAGGCTGACTTGGTCTAAGTTGTGTTTTTGCGAAAGATGCTCATCACCTTCTGATGACTTGGCGTGCAGAATCATGCTTGGAAAGGGAGTGAGGACTGGAGCAAGGCACAGAGGCTACGAGATGCCTGGTGCTATTAGGAAGGAAAGGTTTGCTTTCTCCTTTGGAGGGAGAGGAAGTTGTTGAACTCATTCACGGAAGTTTGTTGCTGCCGTTGTTGTTGCAATTATTTCTATTATTTTTTAAGTCAATGTCTCTGCTTAGGGAAAGCTGGCTTTTTGGGGGTAGGAGTTTACCATTATGTGCAACACATTGACTAAGTGATGAGTTTACTAAGTGGTATGGAATAATACCTCAGTTATCCAGTATGAGGGAATTTTCTAGACACATGAATTATTCTCTCTGAAGTGTCAACATTTATTAGGAGGTGTTTTGATAGGTGAAGAAATCAGATTTGGAAGAGAATTTGATACTTATACATACAAACAGCTCATTTTGATCAAGAGAAAGGCAAGACTCCACTAAGTGACACGCTTAAGGCTACGACCCCAGTCAGTGACTGACTGACAGAAAGCCACAATTCCCACTTCAGAATTCCCCAGGCACTCACGCAATAGGTATTCACTGCACACCTGCTAAACCTATTGTTTCGTCTCCTAAATTAAAAAAAAAAAATGGTTCTCACCTAAGTTTAAGGACAACTATCTCTTAAAGATTCATAGGGAGCAGTAAATAATCCACCATTATCACTAAAGTCATTCTATCACTTCAGTTTGTTTTTTTTTTTAATAATTTTATTTCTAAATATTCTTCCCCATCAAGAGTGATTTAAGAATGGGGTACATGAAGAGCCCATCTATGCAACTTTGCTCACGCTGTGGGTCTGACCAGCATGTTTTCCCTTGTGTATCTCCTCTTCCCCTTCCGGTGAGCTCCTGTCCACCTGTCAAATCCCTTCAGATATCAGTTCCTCTCTGAAGATGTCTCTGGTTCACACACTCCCTCAGGAAAGTCAACCATGACCTCTTGCATGCTAATTGTTTACCTTGTGCATTTCTGAGGCTACCCTCGCTCACCACGCTTTTGTATTTTATTGCACTGTATTATTTTACTGTAGGAGTGTACTTGTTGGTTTACCTATCTGTCTTCCTACTTCCTGGTACTTCTGGGAGAACAGAGTCCATTTCTTCCCATTTTGGTATTTCCAGAATCAGTGTGATACCTAAGAGGTACACGATGTTTAAATATTTTTTATGATGTATTTGAGTGTGTACAATTCAAAATTGAATCCCTACAATGGGTTTAATTATCTAATGAGAAACACAACCCTGTCATTAGCTGACAGTGAACTGTTCCCCACAGCTGTGACTTAGAAATAGCTTTCATAATATATTAGCATTTTTAAATTTTTTAAAAACATTTTTGTTTATTTTTGAGAGAGACAGAGACAAAGTGTGAGCAGGGGTGGGGCAGAGAGAGAGGGATACACAGAATCCAAAGCAGGCTCCAGGTTCTGAGCTGTCAGCACAGAGCCCAATGCGGAGCTCGAACTCAGGAACCGTGAGATCATGACCTGAGCTGAAGTTGGACGCCCAACCGACGGAGCCATCCAGGTGCCCCAATATGTTAGCATTTTTAAAGCAGGAACTGAACAACAACAAAAAAATCATGACAGATTCTTAAGAACTATCAAAACAGTAGGTCAGACAAAAGCAATAATGACTAGAAAGTCATTTCTAAACCTACAGAACCCAACAATTGCCTCAATATCTTTTTACCCTCCATTCCTTTGCTTAGCCCCGAGATTGCTCTGCATGGCTGGTATTTTCCAAGGCACACATCCAAGCGGCCTTGGCCAAGTTCCCCAGGACACTGCCTAACCTCCGGCATCTGTCCTGGTCCCATCCTCTGCTCCAACCGAAGCTCAGACACATCAATCTTTCTCAGCAGGACGTAGACAGATCTGCACCTGCGAAGGGTGCTGGAGGAGTGGGCAAGAGAGAGTCTTATCTTCTGGGTGTTTGCCCTCTGAACTGGGACCTAATAAGAAGCGCATCTCACAGGCGACCTCATGCCTCACTAAAATCTCATCCATTAGGCAAAATTTCTGGGTGGGTTGCTAAAATGTTAACTGCCTTCAAGGGACCGGTGACAACTGTTTATGTGAACTGTTTGCATCTCCAGCAGACAGTCTTGTGCAGTGGATAAAGCACTAACAAAATTGAGAAATAATCGGATCCAGGTGGCCTTGCTCTTCTTACATAACCTGGAGTAAACACAGCTTATCCATTTTCCTAATTAGAGAAAAATGTATAAGAAACACGAATTGAATTATTTATTTGCATAAATTATCATTAACATTAACATAGAAAGTTTTAAAAATAAAGCTTCAAGGGATCCTGTCTGCGTAGAGATGGTTTGCTCTGAATTTTAAGGATCAGGATTCAGAACAAAGCAAAAACTCTATACTAGAAGATAAGTACATTTACCCGTACAGTTATTCACATCCTTTCTCACCTTCAAGGTGGTAGAGGCTAAAACAAAGCACAGTTCAGGGGCCAATTTCGACCTTGCAAAGCCAATGGTACCAGGGAGACCCCCAAAGTCACTACTAGACTCCAGATGCTTCGAACCACCTGCCGGTACATGGACTTAATTCCCAGTGATACTTTTGTTCCTTTCTGACATTACAGATGTCTTTTTTTCAACTATAATAGCATCTTCCTAAACCACAGCCATTGATATTTGAAGCATGGAGGCAGAATATGGTGTAGTGAGACTTCACTCTCCCAAAACTGTGGCCAACAGGAGATAAATAAAATGAAATTCTGCTGCCCTGGTGATGATGCAAGAGGACAGATTAGCTAACGGCATGGGGCATCTGTTCCCACTCTAAAGATTCTGATTCTATACCCACTCTGATTTGGACATGCCAAGAACACACAACCATCTAGGAATGCAGGACTCAAGGCATATAACCAGCCAAACGGCTGACCAGTCCGTGGAATGCCATCAGCACTCTTTGCTCAATAAATTAAGTCCGATGAGAATGCATTTTAAAATGTGAAATGGCAGAATCATTCTAGGCTTGTAACTCACAAAGAGAACAAGTTAAATAGACACCACAGTTATTCACACTGAAACTGGCAGAAGAATCTATTTTTGCCCCAGAGCGTCAGGAAAAGAAAGTTTTGTATTTTTCAATTGGGAATGTTCTGAAGCAAAGATGTCACCACAAAAATATTAAAACACAAGCCAAATTTATCTAAGTAAGTGTATTCTTTAGATATTTTTAAAGCCCAGATGCGAGAGGGTAGTGTATTTTGTTCTCTTGCGGAGAAAATTGTGCTTTTATTACACGCAGCTCTGTCAAGCGTGTTTCCAAGAAAACCATCTAAGCCCATGTGTTGTATTTCTCACGGGCCAAGAGGTAGCAGAGAAATACAAAACTGATGTAATGCTTTAAAAAGGAGAAATTAGAAAAGACAGGCTAAAGTCAGAATAAGATTCTATGAAAGTAACTACATTTTATTTTGCAATGGAAAACCACCAGTGCTGGGGCTGGACAAAAGCAAAATCACCTAGAAGGTCTAATTTTCTAATCAACTTGAAGTATCCTGTATTAGCTGGATCACCAAACCAAGGAGCATCTCTCCGAGTCTCTCCTCAAACACCAGACTGTCACTTGTTCACTAGTTTTCTGGGGTGGTATTGGTTCCCTAAGAGGTTTTCGTTCCCTGCTCATAAATCGAGGGCATGGGGAATGACCGTGCTCTCACCCAGCTTGTGTTTAGACAGGTGAATTCTGTTGTAAGCAAAATGACTTAACTCAAAGCCTAAGGATAGAAGGCAAAGATAAATGGCAAAGATCAACAATGGTATGCCGACATGCAGAACGGGGGCGGGGGGGAATCATAAGAGCTAAGCCTCACTAACTGAGCAGTCACTCATCAAAGAAGCATACATGCCAGGGCATTCTCAGACCTCCTCACACAGAATGCAAGGCAAACCAAGAAGACAGGTGTGGCGTCATCTGCGTCTACAGCAACAGCTGAAAAGACAACCAATGCCAATGTTACCAGCATGTACTCACAGATCCCACGGTGACAGGGATATTGGGCCAAGAAAACGGCATCTCCTTCACAGGAGGCCCTACTGAGACGAACCACACCTTCACCTCAGTCTACTAAGAACATTTATTTATCTAGTCTTCAACACACTGAAGACTCCTGGGTCAGAAATTTTCCTCTACTGCCTGTCAACATGTATGGAAATAATGTTCTTGGCAACAATTCCAATGATTATATAGAAAACTCTTAAATTTTCAACTTTGTGCTGTTCAGCAAACCCATCTCATACTATCTATTTCTCTTTTATTGCTTTTAGTTCAAGCAGGAAAAGCAGAAATTCTAGGCATCCAGTAGAGTATGAAGGGGCCTCTGGTGGCAAGATACAGTATGAGGAAGGCCAACTCAGACTGAGAAAACTCTCAGAAAGGAACCCTTCTTCCATCCCCTACCCACAGAAACCTAAACACAAGAAGGTGATGAGAACACAGACACGTAGTTAGAGAAAAATGTGGCCCCATTTGACAGTTACTATCTACATACTCTAGCCAAACAATTACTCATGGTGGATTAAAAGTCACATTTGAGACCAGTCAATACACATACTTAATAAACTACCATTTGCTGAACACCTACTGTGTTCTTTTACATACAGTAACCACTTTACCATCACAATCAGTATCATGAAAGGCAGATACTTTTCTCCCTATTGTACAGATGAGGACAGGCCACCATGCTCAATGTCTGACCTACCGCCCCAATAAATGCATTCTCAAACACAAAGGCTCCTCTGTTGACATTAAAAACTGCATAGATTCTGGGGCACCTGGGTGGCCCAGTCGGTTAAGTGTCCAACTCCTGACTTCAGCTCAGGCTATGATCTCACAGCTTATGAGTTCAAGCCCCATGTTGGCCTCTATGATGATGGTGTGGAGCCTACTTGGAATCCTCTCTCTCCCTCTCTCTCTGTCCCACCCCTGTGCACTCTCTCTCTCTTTCTCTCAAAATAAATAAATAAACATTTTTTTTAATTGCATAGGTTCCCATCAGAATAGTTGGACTCTTACTCTTTTAAGAAAATCCAGGGGTGCCTGGGTAGCTCAGTCAGTTAAGCATTCGACTTCAGCTCAGGTCATGATCTCACGGTTCATGGGTTTGAGCCCGTGTAGGGCTCTGTGCTGGCAGCTCAGAGCCTGGAGCCTGCTTCAGATTCTGTGTCTCCTTCTTTCTTTGTCCCTCCCGCACTCATGCTCTATCTCTCTCTCTCTCTCTCAAAAATAAACATTAAAAAAAAATTAAAATCCAACAAGATGAAACAACACATTTTGAGTTTTACTAGTCTCCATTACAGCAAAGTACATTAAGATACAAAAAGGAATGTATTTATGTGGGAACCATTATAGTTACTGAGTCTCCAAACAATGGCTGGTACTGATATGGATCTAAGTATCCCATGTGAACAATCTCCAGTCCCCCATGAACCCAAGGACGATACGTTAAAAATGGTACCCTATACTCTGCTACTTCTCTAGGTAAATTCTCATGAAGGAAAATGACATGTGGGGACTAAAATATCCATTCACTCTCCTGCAGAAGCAAAGACATCAACACAGCACCACTTTGGTTTGGGTCTTTGTAACTCTGGAGAAAGATGGAAAATTTGGGGAAAGCCCAGACAAGAGCAGTGAAAATGATAAAAGGGTTCAAAGGTAAGAAAATAGGCTGAAGAATGAGGATTAATTAGCCTGAGGAAGAAAAGACAGTGAGGAACTTAATATTCTCCTTGATATATAGGAAAGACTATTACACAAAATATGATCACCATGATTCACTATTCCACTGAGAATGAAAACAGAGGAAACAGCATGATGGGAAAGCATGATGAATTTAGATTACATATAAGATAGATCTTTCATTCTAAGAGTTGGAGACAATAAACTCGGAGGCAGTTTAAGGACTGTGCAAACTTCGCCTTCTGGCAAAGCCGATTCATATTCTTTTGGCTTCCCTTGCCCAATGAAAATGCCACCGCCCCCAACAACCTCTTTATTCTTTCTACATGGAATAGAACCAATATTTCTCAAATCTGAGGGAGCATCGATATGTCCTGAAGGGCTTATCAAAATACAGATTCCTGGGCCCCAGCCCAGAAGAGGTTCATGTGGGGCCTGTGAAATCGCATTTCCAGCAAGGAGCAGGCCCACAGACACATTTGCAGAAGAAACAACCTCGACACAATCGCTCCTTACTCTTCCTTCTCATAAAAATGCATCTGTACTTCCCAAGCCATTGGTCATTGTTCCTATAACTCAGAATTTCATGTACTTTCCTACTAGACTTTGGTCTGATTCAACTTTGATGTCTCTACGGTCCTAGCACGATGCCAGTAATACGGCGGGCTTATGAAAGACCATCTTTAACATGTTCATTTAAAAATGGGTCATTCTAACTCGACTACACATCTTCACTGCCTTTATCATTTCTCATGTATTTCTTTATCCTGTTTCCTTGCCTAAGTGACTCCACAGCTTTAAGACCCGCCGGTTTATGCATATGAAATTGTCACATATACCAACTGTACCTCACGTTCAAAATAAAGAAAAAAAAATCTAGTGTGATGTATGAAAACTTCCTTCCCACAAGGTTTATTTTTCCTCATTAGAATAGACTTTTGGCTTATGTCCCCAAGACTATATTCCAAGAAAATGGCAGGAAAAGAGCCATATTTTTTATTTATTGTTTATTTTGCCTGGTTCTGGCAGGGAGGCCAGGGAGGTCAATGAGCAAATAAGGACCTGGCATGTCTGGAATCACGCTGGGTGCAGCTGAAGTCTGGGCCAGAAACTGATCTGGAAAATTATTCAGCAAAGTCACCCCTCCCTCCCATCAGCTACTAAGCTTACTTATTGGCTAAGAACTAAAAGCAAAATATGACACAAGAATTTACACAATAGCAAAAACAAGAAACCTCTAATGAAAAAGAAAAACAGGGGAAGCCTCTTGGGCTTCAGGTTAACTCAAGGAGACCCAGCAAAGTAAGTGTCAGATCGTATGCCCGGCTCTGGGACATCATAATCCCTCAGGTGCCTCAAAAGCACGGTGAGTGCTCCACTCCCCCCCTCCCCCAACAGACAAGTCCCAGAGTGATTATTCGCACACACACCATAAAAAAAAATTCAAGTACAGTGAACTTTTAAACAGCCACATAACGCAATCTGCATGCAGGTGAGAAAGCCAGGGCAGTAAAACGTACAAAGGATTTCTGGATTTGTGGAATCCCACACCTGCGGTACATCTGATGATTAAAAAAAAAGAAATCACTGACCACTCTCCACAAAGCAGATATGGTCATAATCTTTAAAAGATCCTTAAGTAAGAGAAATCTAAGGAGTGGACTTTTAAAATTATTACTCCTTACTTCTTCACCCTTGTTTATTCTGTGCCATTTTACTTTTCCTTTTCCTAGAATCAAATAATGCATGCTCTTTGTTACGTCTTCTCACAAATGAATAGATGAACCAATGCTCCAGCATGATTTAGCAGTCAGAAAGATTATGTCCATTCCACTACACTCTATTCAGGAAAATTAAAAGATCTGTTATCCCAACCACCAGTAAAAAAAAAAAATGCTGTCTGAGGCTGGCAAAACACAGAAGAAAATAAAAAATATGACTCTATGCCGTAAGCACTACCCAGCAATCACACTGGCTCATAACTGTGAAATATGGTCATTATCTTATGGAACTGATCTAATTTTGTACTCAGTGCCCTAAATAAAGGGTTTCTTTTGAATACCAAATACGAGAACCAGGACCAAAAAAAAAAAAATGATAATAATTTGATAGCACTTTAAAGCACAGCTTACTTTCCACCCTCCTACACACTAAATAGCAAGTGACAACCTACTCCAGAGGTTGAATGAAGGAAAGAAGATGCATTTGCTGAGCTGAGGAAATGTCCCAGATAAACTGTTGTGGAGGACTGATATTAGCTCATTAGAGGGCTTAATACATGGGACGCAAACAGCATAGTTAACGGAAATCTACATAGGTATTTATTAGAAGGCAGCTGGAATAACACATGATGAAATTCTTTTCTTCAACACAAAGAAATGGAGGGAAAAAATGCTTTATCTCTTTAAAAGTGTCAATGTTCAGACTGTAGTGATGTATATATATTATATATACAAAAACTTCATTAGTTCCAGTTAATAAAGAAAGGAAATATACTGTAGTGACATTTATGAACATCCACCCTCAAATCCTGAATAAGGAGAATTATATACTTGGTCAGAGGAATTTAATTTGAAATGCCACAAGAAGAAAGCCCAGAGAAGATGCAGAATCATTTCTCATGAGACTTATCTGCAGTGAAGGAAATAAAAACAACACTTCTACACATAATGTTTAATTCATTAACAGTTGACAGGATTATTAAAGAAAAATATTTAAAGAGCAGAATTTTAAAATGGAATTCTGCTGAAAATTATTCCATTTTATTTTCTCATCAAAGAGAGCCCTTAACCTAATCCCATAGTTTGAAAGAATGGAATTAAGGTCACTCTCTCATTTACTCAAATCATTAAAAATGCCTTCCGTAATGCCACTCCTTCCATAATTTCCGTTGGAGTTAATGTGCTTGCTAATCCTCCCATGTTCTCAACACCACAACTTACACAGAGAGTCCGTCACACATTCTGTATTTAAACCATGCTTCTGAAGATTTGTCTGCCCTCCCAGAATATGATCCACCAATCACCGAGAGGGACCTCAACACCACAATGTGCATGTGAACCTGGAACCCAGCCTCACCAGACAAAGAAGGACAATATGTGAGTGGGCATCATGGGGCGAAAGAATGTGGAGGGCTGGCATGTGGCAAGTGGACATTATGGGTCCTGCCCTGGGCGAGATCTTCCACACACTTATTTAATTCACTGTATTCTCCCAACTCAAGCTGTGATTATTACTCCAATGGCATTTGTAGAGGAACCGAGATTCCTAGAGCCTTTGCAACTGGCCAGAGTCCAAACAGCTAAGCAGAAAAGAACTGGAGTTCAAAACCTGAAGCTATCCCACTGCGGTGGACTGAACTGTGTCCCCAAAATTCCTATGCTGAAGCCCTAATAGCCAGTGTGACTGTATTTGGAGATGGGGCCTCTAATGCAATAATTCAGATTAAATGAGGTCAGTAACTGTGGGACCCTTATCTAATAGTACTGGTATCCTTCTAAAATGAGATGAGATGTCTCTCTCTCTCTCTCTCTCTCTCTCTCTCTCTCTCCCTCTCTCCATGCTTAGAAGAAAGGCCATGTGAGGGCTAAGCAACAATGTACAAACCAGGAAGACAGCTCTCCCCAGAAACTGAATCCTGCTGAAACCTTGATCTTGACTTTCTGGCCTCCAGAACTGTGAGAAATAAATGTCTGATGCTTAAGCCCTGCAATCTGTGACATTTCATTCTGGCAGCCCAAGCCGACTAAGACAACCATCCTAAAGCCCCTTGCCGCCACCTTGCCTCATGGGTTACAAAGGTTCGTTCCCCCTCGATTTCTGCAGCAAGGATCCTTCTGATCCTCCTGGTCTTTCGTTGTCTCCTTATTAGCTGCATCCATATGAATAAAATGTATGATTCCGCAGGAGGCTCATCATAATTTAACAGGAATTAATGTCCTCTTATTATAAAGGACCCTACAAGTCGCTGCTTAACAGTCAGCAACAACTGGAATTAATTCGTGTCAGATGAACATCAAGAAAAATCCATTTATGACCCCGAAGTCATGAAATTTAGCATAATTACACATGCTCTTGTTTGGGTAATTTTTTCTCTCCTCATTAAATTAGGTGCCTACATTAGATTTCAATCTGATCAGTCCTGACTTATTATAGGCCTCTAATCAAGGGCATTTCCTCTCAAATCAACCAAGGATTATGCAGGCAAACGACACTAAACAGAGGAATAAAAGCTAAGGTACAAATCCCTAAAAAACTGAAAAAAAAAAAATAACACACTGTCGACATCAGAGAAGTATATTCTCAATATTTATTCACGCTTTCCCTCAATAAATATTTATTAAATACCTACTATGTGCTAGGCAGAGTTCTAGATGTTTTGGAGACCTACGAAGTAATAACATGTGAGCATTATTTCTTCTCTCCACTATACCCCCATCTCCCAGCACGACAGCTGCAAGTGGTTGGTATCTGATCCCTCACCAAAGGGGGACAGATGAACGCATTTTCTCACAAAGTACCCCTTAAGTGTTACTAGTCAACCTCTATCGCCCTATCTTTCTCTTAAACACACAATCTGCCTCTCTCGCTCTCTTGCAACATCTCCCAAGTAATTTTTCTATCAAATAAAATCACCCGGTGTAAGACTGAGCAGAGATAGCACCCATGAGACTGGTCTCTGGCAGCTAGAAGAATTTTCAACTTCAGAAAGTTTAGCCTTCCGTAGCCCTTTTCTCTGCCTCTCTCCAGGAGTCGAGCCTTCTAAGATATGAAAAGAAACTTTTAAAAGTCACGTGATAGCGTGAGGAAGCCACAGGGCCTCTTCAGTCTCTGAAGGGTGGATTCCTTGGCCACTCAGGTAAAAGGCACATACCTGGAGAAGTCTGTCGTCGCCTATATGGATGCATCTACGTAAACCACATTTGATATCGCAGTCGCTTAGACTCTAGAGGCACCTGGAACCTGCACGCTGGGGATGTACTATGATGTGCTGTTCCTGGTTCTTGGAAAAGGGGCTGAAATCAAAGTGCTCCTCCAGGCTAGGCTCACACAGAGGAGCGTATGCTTGGAAGGACGCCACGTAAGTTATCTTTCCCGTTGGAAATAATTCTGGAAGTCCACTGCAGCCTGTACAGCTTTCAGGCCAGCAAACTAATGGGGTTCACGAAGCAAGGAAATCAGACTGTTTAGGGAAATGAGATGCTATTTTCTTGCTTACTCTAATGTTGGAGGCACTAGGGTACTTATTTGAGAAAGGGAACAATTAGTTACGAAGGAATTTTTAAGGATCCCTTAGGTGCTCAAAGTACAATTAGAAAGGAAGTGTATAACGTGCTACTCAAATATACTTTTCTCAGGGACTGGGGTAACAAAAGGAACCAGAAATAAAATAGTTCCTGCTTTCTACACTACTAACTCCTAAAGCAGTTTATTTCTCAAGGAACGAGACAATCTCTGTAGAAACATTAAGACAAAGTCATAGAATGCATGGCTCAAACGGTTAAGAGTCCTTTTATAATTCTACTGCTGCCAGATTAAAAACCAAAAATGGAATTCTTAGCAGAGACTAAGAAGAATATATAAGCAGAATTATATAAATCAAGCAACAGGTACTCACGAACCTTTCTTTTTTTAGCTTTTGCAATAACAAGGCATATTTCAAATTTCAAGAATATTTCTTGAAATATTCAAAGTTTCCAAAATGTCAATATGTTTAACTAGGAAACTAGGGAATGTCCAAAACAAAAAAGAGCAAACTGTCACTGGTCAGAGAAAAATTTTAAATCTCTGCAAATTACCTAAGGACAAAACATTCCTAGCCACTTCCTTTCCCTACTTTCACTACCCCTCAAACATGTTTTTCTAAGAGTTCTCCAATTGGTTGGTGGATCTTTTTTTTTAAGTTTATTTATTTGGGGGGGGGGGTGAATGAGTGGGGGAGGGAGAGAGAGAGAGGGAAAGGGAGAATCCTAAGCAGGTTCTGTGCTGATAGAGTCCCAGCATGGGGCTCAAACTCACCAACCATGAGATCATGACCTGAGCTGAAATCAAGGGTCAGAGGCTTAACCAACTGAGCCACCCAGACCCCCCTGATTAGTGGATCTTAATGTATAAATGGGAGCATCATTCTCATGTCATCCTCAGATACCACTCAAAAGAGTATCAGATGAGACCACATTATAGAGCAAGTTCTTGCCAACGAATAAACCTCTTTGGTTGCATAAAGTCTTGCGAGAGGCCATGCCTCAGTGTACTTCACAGCACAGCAGTTACTGTTCAACAATGTTCGACCTTTTGCTTCTCTAGAGCATCATGGGAAGGCAACAGGAAGGCTCCCACCATAAGAGTGATACAAACATACACATGAGGAACCTTTACACCTGTCTGTCAAACAGGAAAGTTCTGCCTGGAGAGAAATGGCCATGAAGCAAAACAGAAAGAGGCAGTAAATGGAGCAACTGCCAGTCAGCCAGCTTCATGCACCTGCCATACTGGCTTCTGAGGCCATGACCCACACACAGTGGGGTCAGGCTTTGACCAAACACAGATGGAAGACCTCCTACGCCCCCTGAGCTCTCAGTGAGAAACAGTGCTGGGGATTTAACAAAGATGGATCATCTACTCCGTTATCCAGGGTAGTTTATGTGGGATTACATTCTCTCAGTTCTTTGTTATTCTTCCTCTTGCCTGACAGAATTAATCACTCCTTCTTCTGGGTCTCCTATACATAGTCATACATTCCACCATATAGCACCTGTCACAGTGTGTATTATTACAGACGCATCTGTCTTTCTAGTTGCAAAGCTCCCTAAAACAAGCAACATGTCCTTTTAAGACTTGTATTCTGGCTGGTAGCACAGGGACTGGCATAGAAGAGATGATCGATATTTGTTGAATAAAGGAATGAATGAATAAATTCATAGATAAAAGTTCTAATACTGTTACTTGTTTTTCTTTAGAGTATAAAATCCATAACAAACTTATTTTACACAGCTCCTCAATACAAATTTTTCCCTCCATCAGGAGCAAACTGACCAGGACCTACAAATTCCCACCTCTACGTTTTTAACAATGCTGTGGTCCTGACCTAAAGCACCCTCAGAAATCAGTTCTACCTCTGCAAATGGAAACCCTAAATTTTAAGGTCCAGTTCAAATCTAACTCCTTTATTTTATTTCCTAGACCTTATCCCCTGGCTTTCATCTCTGTATTTATGGTCTATAATATCCACATGACAATCACATGTTGCAATGCTTTGTATTTAACTTGCTTTTTCTGGAAGCCTTCTCTGTGTTCCAAAGAGCAATCTTCCTTTTTATGGAATAAGAGGGAGTTAAGACTGGCTCAGGGAAACCCAGCTAATCAGTGAGGAATCTAGGAATGGAATACATTAAGAAAACACTGAGGATGGAAATTTAGAGACTGGGTAAAATAAAACAAAGAAACAAAAACCCAAATAGAAGATCAATGTAATAAGACATCTTGCTCTGGGGTGCCTGGGTGGTCAGTCAATTAAGCGTCTATCTTCGACTCAGGTCATGATCTCACGGTTTGTGAGTTTGAGCCCCACATCAGGCTCTGCACTGACAATGTGGAGCCTGCTTGTGATATTGTCCCTCTCTCTCTCTCTCTCTCTGGCCCCCTCTCAAAATAAATAAATAAACTTAAAATACGTGTACGTGTGTGTGTGTGTGTGTGTGTGTGTGTGTGTGTGTGTATGGATTATGTACATCTTGAAAGTTAGGTAAATTTGCATGTAAAACATGGGTATGGCAACCTGTTAATGAAGGAGGCAAGGTTGTAGGTGGGAAGAGAGTGTAAGAGTTTTGACTTTTCAATCATTATTATTTCAAATAGTTCTGTCTTGTTCTCTCATTTTCTCTTAAAAGATATGTTACATCTTTTACACTGTCCCACAGTTTTTGGACATTATTCTTTTTTCTCTTTATGTTTAAGTTTTATTGACTTTTCAGTTTCACTGATTCCTTTTTTTTTGGCTATGTTACATCTACCTGAGACTATCAAAGGCATCCTTTATTTCTGTTACTGCTTTTATTTCTATCATTTCTTTTTTATTCTTCCTTAGAGTTTATACCTCTCTGCTTATATTCCACACATGAGCTTACATGTTGCCTACTTTTTCATCAGAACCTTTAACATATTAACCATAATTATTTCAAATTCTCTGTTCATTGCAGAATCTGTATCACATCTGGGTATGGCTCTGATGACTGCTTTGTCTCTTCAGACTGTGTGTGTGTGTGTGTGTGTGTGCGCGCGCGCGTGAGAGAGAGAGAGAGAGAGAGAGAGAGAGAGAGAGAGAGAAAGAGAGAGGGAGAAATTCTTTTACCTGCCTTTTGGAATGCCTTATAATTTCTTACTGAAAGCCAGACATGTTGTATAAGGATAATAAGAACTGAAGTAAACAGGCATCTTTAGTGTGAGAATTTATATTAATCTGGCTGGGAGATGGCCTGTGTTAATGCCTGTTGTGGCTACTGGTTCCTGAGTCTTCAAATTCTAATAGTGGGCTTCTTTGTTCCTCCCTTCTTGGCTTTGGGGATTCCTTTTTTTCTGCTTCTGAGAGACAGGCTGTGTTGTGCAGTTTTTTTTAGCTGCACTGCACTGTTATTATTGGAGGTTTGTTAGTGTCGTGGACTGGTGTGGGGGAGGGGGTATTCTCAAATTCTAAGTCTCCATCTTAGTGGACTATGACTATGTCTCAGGATGTGACTTTCAGTATTTTCTTCCTCTCCAGAGCAGAACTTTACTTCTATCCTGCCCCCCTCCCCAGGCCCTTTCCTGGCTAAAACATTCCCAATATACTTCCTTGAAACTCTCTCCTCTATTGACCATGGCTTCCATTATTGATTTTTCCCTTAGGTAAAACAGGAAGGCTGGAGGTAGCTGAAGTGGGGCCTATTTTCTGTTCATTTGGCTGGAATAAGGTTTCAGAATTGCCCTCTGGAGAAGTAACTTCCCCTGGAGATGAGAACTTTGTTAGGGAGAAGAGTCTGAGAAGGTTTCATGACCAGCGACATGTGGGAAGTTTACTTGGATCCTTTCCCTGAGCACCTGGTGGGGTTCCAGACATACTTGTCAAAGTATAGTAACCCACTTAGACCATGTTCCCTAGGAGCTTTTCAGTCTCCCACTTGTCTGCATTCAGCTTCCAGCAATTTGTCAAAATTACCATTAAAAATTTCCTCCAAGTTATGTCATCTGGTGGTTTCTGTGCCAGATAACCAAATCTCAAGAATATCAATTTCCAGTCTGTCCAGGGTTTTGTTTGTTGTTATAATGTTGGGAGTAACAGCTTCCAGCCTCTTCCCCCATGTCACAGCTCGAGCTAGAAATCTTTTTCTGGTTTTTATCTTATCACGTTTTCTATTTCTTCTTGGGTCAATTTTAGTCACCTATATATTTTCAAGAATTCTGTCCATTTCATTTAGATATGATAAATTCTATGTGGCTTCACTGAACAGATGGAAAGGTACTGCTTGCAATTTCCTATTCATTTTTACTTTGTTTTTACTATCTTTCACTTATCCAGTACCTTTTCATATATTCTTTTTAATTCTCACCACAAGCCTGGAAAGTAAGGATTTAAACCTCCAGTTTTTAAAGAGAAAACGGAAAATCAGAGAAGAAATGGTTGAAATTCAGAAGTACTCTGGTATCTTCAAACTGACATGAAATCAATTTAGTGAGAAGCAGCCAACATTTTTTAAAAATTTTCTTTAACATTCATTCATTTTTTGATAGAGACAGAACATGAGTGGGAAAGGGGCAGAGGCAGAAGGAGACACAGAATCCATAGCAGGCTCCAGGCTCTGAACTGACAGCACAGAGCCCGACGCAGGGCTCGAACTCACGGACCGTGAGTTCATGACCTGAGCCGAAGTCGGATGCTTAACTGACTGAGCCACCCAGGCACCCCAGCAGCCAACATTTTTTAATGAGAGAATGGAATATACATTGAGGCATTATTTAAAGGTTGGCTGTTGTTAGGAGTTAGATTGTGACCCCCCCCAAAGTGGTATGGGGGCACCCTAATTGGGGGTATCCCCCACTGAGAACGTCAGAATGTGACCATATTTGGATTTAATGTCACTACAGAGGTAGTCAAGTAACAATGAAGTTATTAAGATGAGTCTTAATCTAATATGACTGGTGTCATTCTAAAAAAAAGGGGGGGGCGGAATCTGACACAGAGACAGATAAGCACAGAGGGAACACGATGAGAAGACACAGAGGGAAAAGACCACCATGCAACCCGCCTGATGCATCTACAAGCCACAGATCACCAGAAGCTGGGTGGGGGCAAAGCCAAGAATCTCCTGGAGTCATCAGACAGAACACAGCCCAGGCCAACCTTGATCTCCAGAACCGCGACACAATAGATTTCTATTACTTTAAGCCACGCGGTTTTTGGTACACTGTGGCAATGGCCCTAGGAAACTAATACAATACTGTTTCGTGAAAGCCTCTGTGGAGCGTGTGTGGGTGTGGATGTGGGTGTGTATTCTGGGCCACAGCGTAAATTTAATTCCTACCGTGGATTGCGGTCAAAAGAAGTCTGTAAAACAGCATTCCATAACACAGGCAAATCTACCGCCATTGAAATCTAGCCCGGCGATCCCCTTAAAACAGGAAGCAGGCAAAAGGAAATATTCTGGGAAAAGGGAAGAGAGGTGGTGTGTTTGCAGGGTGGGGGATGGAGGGTGGTTCCTGAACAAAATGAGCTTTTCTGGAAAGGTGGGTGAAAAGAGCGGCACAATTAAATAGACTAAGCTGACGATCTGGTAATTTACTGTGTGAGACCAGCCATGTGTCTCTTGCAAGAGAAACAAAAAAAAAGCTGGTTTTGGCAGGTATTTGGGAAAAGGTTTTAGCCAATCCACTTTGCATAAGTAAGATGATTTAACCCAGCCCAAGCTTCAAAAGAAACTATGTGAGGCGTGTTAATGATACTGGGAACTCCATCCAGACAGGGAGAAAATCAGAGTAATGGAAAAGCAGACCTTAAGGGACCCATGCGCTGTTGACAGCAGACGGCAGAAGATTGCTTAATATTCTTACACAATTAAACTAATTCCCTTTAAGCTTCCTTCACATACCGTAAACAAGATCTCCCCATCCCTTAGAAATTAACTTTTAACATCTGGGCAAATGTATTGTTTAATGCCCAAATCCCAAAAATCCCAGTTGATTTTTTTTTTCTTTTTACAGGGGCCAAATCAAAGAGCACTTTGTAAACAGTTTTAGCCTTGTTATTGTAATGCATATTGTGACACAAGTTAAGTGGCACAAAATTCCTATAATACAGGGTTATATTACATCATTAACTAAGGAAACTTGTATTATTACCCAATCTCAGGTATTTGTAAATGTAGGTAGCCAAGAAATGTGTCAAAGGGGCAACAAAATGAAACCTGGGGCACCTGGGTGGCTCGGTCAGTTAAGCATCAGACTCTTGATTTCAGCTCAGGTCATGATCTCGCAGTGTGTGAGATAGAGCCCCACCTTGGGCTCTGACAGTGTGAGGCCTGCTTGGGATTCTCTCTCTCTGCCCCTCCCCCACTGCTCGTGTGTGTGTGTGTGTGTGTGTGTGTGTGTGTGTGTGTGTGTGCGCGCGCGTGAGCATGCTCTCTCTCTCAAAATAAATAAACTTAAAAAAAAAGAGGGGTGTCTGGGTGGCTCAGTTGGATAGACTCAGGTCATGATCTCACGGTACATGAGTTCAAGCCCCACACAGGGCTCTCTGCTGTTAGCGCAGAGCCTGCTTCTTATCTCTGTCCCCCTCTACCCCTCCCCCCTTTCTCTTTCTCAAAAATAAAAACTTAAAAAAAAAAGAGAGAAACCTAATGACTTATTCTGTTATAAGAACAGGATGTTGAGATGAGATATGCCAGCATGATTTCTTCATGCTGCAGCTTTCCATCTAAGCACAGGACTTCCACAGGGTCCCTGGCTGTTCATTCTGGGCTAGGAGAGGGGGCCAACTCCTACCACACCCCAATACCCAATACTCACTGGCAACAAACCACTCCAGGCTCTATCCCTACATGTGAACTGGATCTCCCCTTGCCAGGATGAATGAGAATATGCAGACGGGCTCTTAAATTCTGCCTTCTCACCCATATAAAACACCTGTGGGGTGACAAGGGTTTAGGTAAGTAAACAAAGCATTCCCACTCCAACACTATACTCAGTAGTCCAACATCTCTAATTCCTCAGAAATAAAGTGGATTCATGACACAGAGTTTTTGAGAATTAAATGAGATGCTAACTGTAAAATGCCTGGCTCATGGATGTGCTCCGTTCCCCTCGGATTTATTACATGCAACTCAGATTTAAACTTACCCTTGTATCTGAGGGAAGCTGTCACCCCCTCCTTCTATAAACATTTACAGTGTCTCAAATGTGCCGGGGGACTGACTACGTGTCAGTGTGCAACTGTTGTCAGGGAAGGGAGAAAGGAATGGATACAAAGGTGAAAAAGCTAGTTTCCTTGGGCTGCCCAGGCTCCACAACTAAAGGGAGAGACACCCAGGTGAGTATACACGACAGTGTGGTTGGTTAAATATTCCCACTGAAGGAGAAACAAAGAATCACAGATGCCCAGGACCAGAGAAGGTGACATTGAATCTGGGCCATAAGGATGCAAAGTAGGGAGGAAAGAGAAGGCATGAAAAAAAAGCATCTTTGTAGAACAGTGAGAAATAAGGTAAAGCTAGAATCCAGGACTCTTAGCGAGCATTGGTAAGATGTAAAGCTAGTGTCAAAGGCCTGGGCCTACACGTGGAGTCTTATTTTCTAAATACTAATAAACAGAAAGCTGTCCATGTATACAAGAGAAGTGACCATCAATCAGACAGGCTGCGATATTTTAACAAATATTTACTGAGTACCCACAGGGTGATAGGTGGGACTCTAAGTGCTGGCTAATGCCAATATATCAATATATATGGTTCAAATGCCTCCTTAAACTCTTAGTCTTAGTTTTACAGAGAGACAAAACAGGAAGTTGGTAAAGAATTTAAAGGGTATATACGTAGGGAAACTATTATAGAGAAAAAATATTTAGTACTTTTGAAAATATTGTTATTAATAGCATTAAACTAAGTACCAAAACTGTTATTTATACCACTCTCAACTAATTTTAGAAAGGATTCGGGGTTCAGTCACTCATCCAGCAAATACTCAATACCTACTATGCGTCAGGCAGCACCCTTCTAGCCAATGAGGGTGCCAGAAAAACAAAACACAACATCCGTGCCCTGATGAGAGGTGAATTCTAGAGATGTGTTTATTGTGTTTTAATTTAAAAAATTGGGGAAAAGTACTAAAAACTTTTTACCCCTTTTAAAGATTCCAGTAGCCTTCATCAGTATAGGTAGGTACAAATACTCTATGGCATATATATTAAAGAACTTTAATTAAAAAAAACAAAAACAAAAAACAAAATACTTACTTTCCTACTAATTGCAGATCATCCAAGAAACTCCGGAAGGATTGTTAACTGAATCTGAATAAAAGAGTTTTCTGCTGGGGCGCCTGGGTGGCGCAGTCGGTTGAGCGTCCGACTTCAGCCAGGTCACGATCTCGCGGTCCGTGGGTTCGAGCCCCGCGTCGGGCTCTGGGCTGATGGCTCAGAGCCTGGAGCCTGTTTCCGATTCTGTGTCTCCCTCTCTCTCTGCCCCTCCCCCGTTCATGCTCTGTCTCTCTCTGTCCCAAAAATAAATAAACGTTGAAAAAAAATTAAAAAAAAAAGTTTTCTGCTTTAATTCCTTTTACATGTAGTTCAATAAAAGCTTAAATGTTTATAATCTGTTGGTGACCTGACCCCACTGTATCACCTCCTAAATGCATTTTATTTGTCAATGTTATTCTTCCATTGAGTGAGTAACTTACTGGGTACCTCCTCAGCCCAACTCTCTAAGAGTTCCTAGGAGTGGAAAGGAAGAAAATATGTAGTCCTTACCTTAACAGGCTTATCACTTTTTTAGGAGGAAGATGGGGTGGAAAATAAAACATACACATCTTAAACAACTAGAAAGCAACCAAGAGCAATTCCTGAAATACTGCAAGATAACAAATCAGTAGCATATAAAACTCACGTGTAGGTGCCCATGGAAAGTAGAATCCTCCCCGACCAGAAGTTAAGAAATTCTCTTCTGCCCTATAGGAAAAACAACTACTTCTAAGTGAAGTCCTTCAATGTTATTCTGCTTTAGGGATGCTTCTCACCACAACAAGCCAGTAGATCGGGTCTTGGAAAAATACTGTAGTCTTTGGCGTTAATTAATCCATAAATTACACTATCAATTATTGTGGAGCCGAAGTAAATTCAACATTATTTTTTACTACCTATTATTTCTGAAGCCAAAATTGCAAGGCATCCCATCCCCTCCCCTCAGTTATCAAAGCCAAGCAAAGTACAAGCTGTGCTTATCCCGACCGAGATGTCGGCCATTGATCTATGATGCCTCACCCTTAAAAGACTTGGTGACGGGGGTGTTACTGCTGATGAGAACATATGGTTTGGGTGGTTTGGCAGGCGAAACCCTGGCGGAAGAGTCTCAAAGCATCAGCAGATGCTGCCATAGCACAGACATCCAAATGGTGGCATAATTGCCGCTGCTGCTTTGATGCCACATGTTTCACTGTGATGACAGCAATGCCTTTCCCTGAGAGGCTGGTGGCAAAACAGAACCCCTTGCCGATCCCCACAGACAAACATATGAACATGAACGTACACACACGCGTGTGCCAGTGTGCCTACACATGCATACGTGCACACACCAGATCAGATGTCTACCTTGGTATAAACTCAGCTAATGGTATAAACTCAGCTAGAAAGGGAGTAGCGAATGCAGAACTATTTTGTTCTTTGCTGGCATAATTCTGATATTTAGGTCCCATTCAGATAACAGGAAGTCACCACCAGCCCCCCACCGAACTCACAGCTAAAGAAAAGATGGCCTGTTAGCAACTGAGAGATGGAATCAGAGCCCCCTGCATCTCCCCGGCAGCCTCTAGCACTGCCAGGTCCCAAAAGCTCCTGTCACAGATTGCTCAGATTCATCTTCATCAGACTCATTCAGCTGGTCAACAAATATTTATTGATCACCCTCTATGGGCTAGGAGGGGAGGAAACTTCAAGAGTCACAACCTCAAAATAGCTGTGGCGCATTCTCCCTCCATACGTGCTGAATCACTTTCAGTCATTCACTCCACCTTTACTGAGCAGTGATGACCTGGCACTATGCTGAACCTGGAAGCATAATACCAAACAAGAGAGATGCGGACCCTGACTCTAGTAAAGCAGTTAGCGAGATAAGCCGGCCAACACGACACAGTGTGCATCACGCTACAATAAGGTATAGGCTGGTGTAAAGACTGGGTGTGTGTGTGGCAAGACTGTGTGTGAAAGGCAGCACACTGAGTCCCAAAGATAAACTGTGATCACCCAGGTGACTAGGGAGAAATACAGCGGACGCAGGGAGAACAGCTTTAGAGTCTGCCAGAAATTTTGTTCTTAAATGGGAAAATAATAACACTCAGTGGGAAAATGTGAGTAAAGAACTTAGGACTCAATATGTGATAGTCATTATTGTCATTACTATAGTTATTATTAATAACAACAAGAATAGCAACATGTGCAGATGTGTAGAGGTAAAAACAAAAATACACAGAACATTCTGGAAAATTAACATGGTTCAATTTGACTGGAATATAGTGTGTGGGAGGTGGGAGGAAGGAAGAGATAAGAGAGAGGAGAAGGGAGGAGGGAGAAGAGTAGAATTATCTGAAGGTAGAAGTCTGAGTTACTTCCAACTTGAGCATGATGCCGAATGCCAATGGAATGGACACAGTTGGGCGTTCCAAGCAAGCACCCCCATTCCACTAGACAGCAATGTACCTACCGTGTGCTGTGTTTTTCTTCATCGATGAAGAAGAGTACTAGCACACTTGTCCTGTGGATCGCAAAGCCTGTTGATGTTAATGGATCCCATTCCTAACTCTGAGGTGCCAAGGAAAATTCCAGAAAGGACAGGTACAAGTGAAAGAAAATGCAGTCACTGTCATGCTAATTTAGATAAATCTCCAAGATGGAGTGAATAAATGATCCAAAAGCACAAAACTGCCGAGCTGTCTGTTTTGAATGTCAAACATTTGCATAGTCCACATTTGTCATTAAATGAACGGGAAGTAGACAAATTAATGAGCTGACAGAATACAGATCTAAACCACATATAAATAATAAGAACTTACAGTTAAGCACACAAATTGTCTTCCACTGGAACTAAGTTACTCTGAAGAAGTGAGAAGAGAAAATAACACATTCAATTCTGTTTTAAAGCACAGATCCAGAAACTAAGATATCGAGATAAAGAACTATATGCCCACAGCCTCGGGGCCAAAACTTATGGATGACCGACACAGATTTCACTTTTCGGTCAAAACTGAAATGAGGAGAATAAGGGTCCACACCACCTGAGAATAACCAGGCTAAAACAACTTCACGGTGGTGCTGGGAATTACATTCATTGGCAAGGCTGCAGGAACACACTGGGATCTTCAGCAATCTGTCCCCTTGGAGGACAGTCTGGAGTCTGACTACTTGTGGGTCAAGCATTACCAAGGGTGGTGGAGTGGTTGAGGGAAGCTTGGTAGAACTGGAAAGGCACAAGATTTTGTCTCATGTAGACAAACCCAGAATTCGAATCTGGGTTCTACCTCTTCCTAGAAATGCAGCCTTAGGCCAGTTACTTAGACTCTGGAGTTGTTTTTGGATATTAACTGAATATAGGTCTGTGTAAAATGCTTCGTAAAGGATTTCACCAGTCCATTATCAACAAATAAGCAAAATCTAGCCTCAATGGCTCCCCAGTGTCCAGAAGCTAAAATCTAAACCATAACATCACATTCAAGACCCCATGCCAGATTCTAGCCCCAACCTGTAACTACAGGACGTAAATACTTCCATAGCACTAATCCTGCTTTCCTATGCCCATGCCTTTGCTCACTCTGTTCCACCTCCTCAAAAGCCCCTCTTACCCCCTAGTCCCCCCTGGCTCTTATCCACCCTTCAAAATCCTGCTTTGATCCCATCTGCATCCAGGAGCCATCTTAGAATATCCTTCACTTCTCCTTTTGAAATATAATCAGTGCTAAACAGGTAAGAACTATGTGTCCCTTGTGAGGTGTTAAGTATCCTGGGTCTTGAAAAGGGCAATGTCCAAATGGGTGGTTCAAATCAAGGCTCAGGGGACTCTCAGGACATAGGGCAAGAAATACTGGCTCTAGTGGAGGACCCAGAAGCAACATGCATTCAAGCCATTAGTGAAGGCCAGAGAAGCAGTAGTGAGCAGCCCCCCATGGCTCCTTGACGCACATGACATATGGCGCCCATTCCAAAGGTGAAAGAGAGTAGGTTTGGGCTTGGCTCCCATAGATGGCCATGGCTGGTGCTTGCCACACTCTCTACACTTGGCTGCACTTCTTTCTTTGGGGGTCCAGCCCCATCACTGCAGGCTCCAGACCCCTCCTCCTTGCTCAAGTCCTGACCCATGCTCCTCCTCTACAAGTCTTGGGAGGACGGAGAGGGGAGAGGAAAGCCCCTAAACCTCCATCCAGCCCCTTTCCAATCTATTTTCATGGCATAATCCTAGGGCCAGCTTTTTCAGAAACCTTCATTTTTTATTCTCAGGAGTCTTTTCTTCTGCCAACAAAAGTTAGCTCCTAAGGTTAAAAATGTTTCTTTTAAAACTTTCATTGTTGATGTGGACTTCAAAAGCCTACTTTGGAAATAAAATTTAAAAAACAGGTTTTTTCCCCCTTTGCTTTCTTTGCTTTTCTATGGACATGCCTCCTGCTTCCTCTGCTCCCTGCCTAGAATGTCCCTAATTTTCCACATGGCAATGTGAAAACCATCAGCTGTTCAGAAAGACCGTACATTAGACAGAGAGAAAAAGAAAAACTCCAAATTTTTATATCTCAGGGTGTTACACTGCTGTAATTCCATAGGATTTAGGAGACTAAGTACTGGAAACAAACAGTCCTGACATTTACTCTGACGCTTACTAATATGTGATCATTGGCATTTAATGTCTCTGTGCTGATTTCATCATCAGGAAAAGGGAGAGGTAATAGTAGTCACTTCTAACCATGACTGTGCGGATTAAATTATTATAAAATGCTTCATCAAGACTATCACATGCATAACACTCACTAAATACTAGTTTTTATTACATACCACGCACTTGACAATTTAGCATGTTCTGCCTTGAAGTATATCTAATACCAGGAATCTTTATTATTTAAATCTGTATTTATTTCACTTTCCCTGCATGTAAGCCTTCTCTCCCAACCTAGACCTTAAGTTGGTCCACTCTTTTCTCATTTGTAAAACAAGAACAGGAATAACTTGCTTGGTGAAGTTGTGGGCATTCATGGGGGTAGTATAATTTCAGTCCAATTTCAGGCCAGGGAACAGTAGCCTTTACGGTTACATCCCTTATGGCAAAAACCAAGTGCCTAAAGAACACATCTACGAGCTTGGATCCATGCAAGGAAAGTGGCAGGCCTAGGAGATACTGTCAGTACCCCCACTGATAACCTAGTGACCTGGCCATCTTAGAATTCTTTGGATGACTTCCCGCTACGTCTCTGGGTCTGAGGGTTTTTTCCGGAACTAATTAAGCCACAGTGCCCACCTCACAGCAGATTCAATGTGCTAGGCAATCAATCTCCCCCATGCCCCAGCAGCCCTTAACTAATGACTCAATGAACATGGCACCTCAATACCTCAACTCCTTCACCCTTGAACAGAATAATTCTGAAATGTGTTTTATACCATTTCCCAGAGTAACCTTCAGAATGAGCTCTAGTTTTTCACTGTGGTCAATGGCTAGTAATGTCCTTTACTGGTTGCCTTCCTTTCTTGAATTTCTTCCTCTCTCCCCATACCAACACTCTTTGCTCCCCTCAAATAACCTTCCTGACTTCAGCTTCTGGGAAACGCAAGCTAAAGTATAGGGGCTCCTATGTGTATTGGCCCACTGTTCATAGAGCTTCCACAAGGATAGTCCCATACCTCTCTCCAAGTATGGTGATGCTAGTGAATGGGACAGTTTAGTGAAGAGTCTAAGAGTTAAAGGCTCATCTGGGTTTGGTCCTGGCTTTTACTTAAGTAGCTGCATGACCTTTGTGCTATGGACTGACTGTGTCCTTTCAAAATTCACATGCGGATACCCTAATCCCCAGTGGGATGGTATTTGGAGATGGGACTTTTGGAGATAATTAGGTCATGAGAGCAGAGCCCCATGGGAACAGGTGCTAGACGAGAGATGGGAGAAAACTTGCTTCCTCTCTCTCACCCTTCCTCATCCTGCCATGTGAGAACCTACAGAGAAGACAACCCAGAAATGGGGCTCACACCAGGACCTGATCATACTGACGCCCTGATCTCAGATTTCCAGCTTCCAGAATGGTGAGAAAATAAATTTCCGTTGTTTAAGACACCCAGTCTACGGTATCCTGATATGAGAGCCCAAACTAAGACACCCTGGGAAAAGTTTCCAATGCTCTGAATTTTAATTTTCTTATCTATAAAAGTGGGACTAATAAAAACATCTATGGCAATTGGAGAATAAAATGAAAACTTTCCTGGGTTAGTATGCACTTGCTGGGCATGGCAGGGAACAGAAAGTTGAAAGATAGGAATCTTGCCCTGAAGAGGTTCCAGGAGAGTGTAGGAGAAAAGACACCTAACTGAAAAATACAATACAAAGCCAAAGCAGCAAAGGCATTTGAAGAAGCACAGATAAAATACAAAGGAAGTCCAGTTCAGGGAAAAGGACATGACCTTCAACAAGTTCGCCATCTGGTTCAAACAAGGTAAAGGAGCATGTAGACTGCCCAAATTCCTGCCGAAAAGAATTTCTTAGCACTTTCCAGGCAGTTATGCTCTGAACCCCCAAACTATTCTGGATATCCTTCTATTACAATACTTTTTCATTGCTTTGCATTTTTTGTTTGGAAACCCACCTTACACAGAAAATTAATAGGCTTCTTCAGTCTATTAATCCTTCCAGTCATTCCAGGACTACTAACCCCTCCTATTTTACATATGCAGCCTCTTATCCCCCCAGCAGGAAACTTCCCACAACAGCTGGTACACAAGAATAAGTCCTAAATAAATGTTGTTTTGAAACATGAGCTCAATTCTCTATCCTGCCATATCTGAAATCTGTAACTTGGTGATAGTTAAGAAATAAGTTATAGTCCCGTCTTCATTTTTCTGAATTTTGCTTACTCACCATTTCTCTTCCAGGAAATAACTTGAATGGAGGCACTGAGCAGTCTAGAACAAATGGGCAGTAAGCATTACCTTCCACCCGCTCAGTGATGGTCAGGACATCAGGAGGCATCTCCCCTGAAGAGTGTATTAAAATGACCTGACCAAGTGTTGGGGTCTAAAGGGCAGCACCAGATCCAGCAGCTACAAGGTGAGAGCACAGTTCACTCTCAGAACTGGTATTTCCTTTACTTTCAAAAAAATAGATAAATAGTTGTGACATGATCGCAAAACCATGCTGAAATCATAAAAATTTCATTACCTTATCAGCTTGGAGCCAAAGCATCAAAAACTATAGTCAGTGCTCATCTATTTCTCTCTGCTTCTCAAAGCTGCCTCAAATAGCCTGGCAAAAAGCCCAAAAATGAAAATTAGCTGTTCAGATTAATTCCCTTCACCAGAGAAGATCTTTGTACAGTATTTAAAACAAGGACAGCGTGCCATGGTTCTTTATTGACAGGGCAATTACTCTAAGAAGACAGAACTTAATGTAAGCTGGTAACTCCCGAAGCTACTTAATGAGGAAAAATCAAGAGATAATATATTGATCCAACTAAAAGAAGATCATCTGCATGAAGAAATCCTTGCTCTGTAGCACCGCCTCCACACTAGCTGCTCCTCTATTGCCATTCGTGTTCAGAAGCTCCTTCCGGTATGTCAGAGGCTTGTCACAACCCACTGGGACATCATCTTCCCACCTTAGCCTTGACCCTTCTCCTCTAGTGTTAATCTAAATAAAGTCTCACCATTCTGTGCACATCAGGACAAGCCAAAGGTGGAGAACCATTAGTAGTTCCTTTTTAATCACCCCTCCCCCACCCACCCCCACCCAACACACACACATCCATTGGTTGTGTCACACCTAGCAAATCAGTTCCTTCACCCCACCCTTACTCCAGCCCCTTCTTTCTGGATTTCCTATTAGTCTTCCTGGCTCCACCCCATCCCCCTACTCCACACATACATGGTTTTTGGCTAGTTTTCTAAAATGCAGCCCTAATCATGTCACACTCTGCTTAATAATCATTCAATGGCTACCAACCCCAGTCAGCACTGAACTTAAAGACCCATACCCCTCCTCACTTTAAATGTCTGTTCATACTGAACTAAGGATGAGAACTCATCTTCCTAGTTTTTTCTTCTCCTCAATCTTTGCAAATGCTAATCTTGTGTCTTTGGTTTATAATGAGCCCCACCTACCATGCAAAGCTAACACCTAGTCCCTTATTGGGACTTGGCTCCAACCGGACCTTCTGGGGTGAGGGGAGGGACAAACGCTCTGATAGCCCTGCCTCCAACACACACACATGCGTGTGAGCACATGCACACATACACACATGGGCACTGTTGGCTCACAGCACATTATAAATCCCCTTCGAGTTTCGCTAACAAAAGTGTGTCCTCTTGCTAATGGCTTTGGATCTGCTCAATCTGACACAGTTCCTGCCACTCCATAAGCACTCAGGAAATGCCTGGAGAAAAAAATGAAAAGGTTAAATGAATAACACCATAGCGTATTTCCCACTCTGTGATTTAATGATCTTGTTCCAGCTCTGGTTTCTGATCTAACAGTCAGGATATACTGGGAACAGTTTAATCCAATGAACACAACAAAGAAACTTCCCAAAAGGAACAGCTCCCCAAGAGCTCTCCCCTCCAATTGGATACCAAGTGGCTCACTATTGCTTCATGAATCTTCACTTTCTTCTCTCCCAAGTTTAAACTACCCAAGGGCAGTGACTGGCATCCATTCATTCAACAAACATCTAATGAATACCAATAATGTGCCATTCAATAATAATAACTAATTCTTGTATGGTACTTACTCTGCATGCACTGGGTTCAGCAAGCCGCATTATGTTTTCAGTGTTGCTGTAGGCAATCGACTAGGGACCAGATACATAAACAACCATGTACAGCACGGGAAATATCCTGCCTAAACAATCATTCAGCGTCTTTTGCGACATGTATTCAATGCTCACTATGTTCAAAGTCTTTTAAGTGTATCAAGGCATTTTCTTGAGGAAGGCATCCCTATTTTATCAAAGAAGAAACTGGGCTACAGAGACATCAATTAATTTTCCCAAGTCCCACAGCTGAGAAGCGGCAAAAACGATTTAAATCCAGGTAGCTGGTTCCAGAGGCACCTCCCCACACACCTTTTAAAACTTTGTATTTAAACTCCAGTTAGTTAACATACAGTGTGGTATTAGTAACAGCTGTACAATACAGTAACTCAACACTTCCATGTAATACCTGGTGCAGAACCCCTTCTTTTAACCACTAAACAAAACCATCTTCTTGCTCATTGCCTCAGAATAACGAGAATGTTTATCTCTGAGTGGTAGCAGTAAGAATGCGTTTTCTTTTCTCACTTTCTAATTTTCCTTTTTTTTTTTTTTTTTTTGCTTATTCATGTTTTCTAGTTTTTCCACATTGAGCCACGTAATCTTGAACTTAATTTATAACAACAACAAAAAAATCTGGCTGATTACGCAGTGAAAACAGTTGCTACATTATAGAGAAAATGTGCAGAGAGATAATAAAATGCTAATGCAATGCGCTGTCTACAATCAGCAGGAGTCTACTTCCAGACTCTCCACTGTTGGACACTCGGGGACACAAGCCCACTCCCCATGCTGCCAGCTATCCCAGCTACAGCCACAGCCAATAAAGATGCTACCATAATTTAAATGCTCACAAGGTCCTTCGTGAATTTAGACGGAAACGTGATCAAGAATAAACAGGAAGACCTGGTGGTCGGTGCTGCTTTCTTAGGCGGAAACTACATGATTTCTCAGTGAGAACATTCAGGTTCAAGGTCTGCTGCCAACACACGAAGTAGGCACTAGGTGCACCCCCACGCTCTGCTGTGCAGCCTGGAGCTCGCGGTTCCTCTCTCTGCTCTGTCTTCTGGGTGTGTGTAGAAATCTGGGTCACTCAATCACATGGCTGACCCACATTGACAGAAACCCAGCCTTCCCATCCTATTAGAGAAACAGCAGCTCTGTGGAAGCAAGCCTTATGAATAACTAAATTTACAGATAAGTCCGTTTTAATTAGCTAGAGAAGAAGACCCCCACCCCACCCCCCGCCACTCCTTCTTCCAGACAAAGCCAATGCTGCTTTGTCTACATCAGCACATCCATAAACAGTTCCCGGTGTCTTCCAATGCGTTGATTAATTCCACTTTAAATTCCTTTTGAATATCGTTAATTTGCTTCCCCCACTCTTTAAATCTATACATCAGAAGGGCAGTGCTTTTGAACTCTCAATGTTCGAGGGATGATGGCAGTGCCTGATCTCCCCAATGCCTCAAAGTCCAGCTTCTGTGTATGCTTAAATCCAGCTTGCTTCAGATATTCACAATGAATCACCACATCAAGGGGTCAGGGCTCGGGGAGGAATAGCTTAAACCAGTCGTGAGTCAAAGTTCTTTTCTGTGATTTCACGCTCAAAATCCAGAGACACACATAGTCCCACTGCCCTCTTTCCTTTTTCTAGGAACAAACTCTTTGAGAAATATAATTTTGTCACTGAAATGTGCTACAGGATTTCCCTTTCTCATTCAGGCAGTAACTCTCTGTTTCCTCCCTGATGCACAAGGGAGACAGATAAAGTATCAGGGCCACTTAGCAATAATGGAAGGAGGAAGCATTCAGGTAAGAAAGTGAGGGATGGGACCACCTGGATGGCTCAGTCAGTTGAGCCTCCAACTCCAGCTCTGGTGATGACCTGGTGGTTTGAGAGTTCAAGCCCCACATCGGGCTCTCTGCTGCCAGCATGGAGCCCGCTTTGGATCCCCTGTCCCCCTCTCCCTTTGCCCCTTCCCTGATTATGCATGCTCTCTCTCTCTTAAAAATAAATAATACAACAAGAAAGAAAGAGAGAGAGAGAGAGGGAGAGAAAGAGAGGGATGACCAGTTTCAAGCATTCCGAGATTTTTGCTGGAAAATGCCCACATCTGTACCCTTCCCCAGAATAACTGCTACAGGGTTAAAGATGCCCACCCCCCACTTCCCGTCACACAAAGAGGGAGGCTGGTATTAATGACTTGTCACACTTATGTCTGCACATGTTCCTGTGGGGAGGGGAAACCTCTCCGTAAAGTGCATGTGCGTTTCTTTGTCAGGCTGTAGTGACCCCTGGGAAGTATCTGATAAACTGAGTGTTCCAGGGAAAATACCCAAAACTAAGTTCTGGTTCAAATTTGTATCTTTGGATCAAGAGGAAAAGGGATAGCTGGCCAAATTAATCTTATTTTTCTTCTCCTGTTTAAAAATATTATTTTCCCTTCTCTTTACTTCTTTCCTTTTTTTAAAAAAAATGTGTTTGCTAAACTGGTTGGGTGGGGGAAATTCTGTAGATCTAGCCTAGCTGGCTGTCAGCAAGGTATTTGACAAAATCTCTCATGAGATCCCAGAGGACAAGACAGAGAAAATGTGGGCTGAATGACAAGCCGGGAAAAGGGGGTTTAAAACTGATTGAATTTCAGTACACACAAGGCAATGTCAACCTGGAGAGAAGTCTCCAGTGGCTTGCCTCAGGGCTCTGAATTCAGTCTTGTATCTGTCAACATTTTTCCTAATGACTGGGATTAGGTCATGGACATCTCACCAAATTTTCACATGACTCAGAACTGGGAGGGACAAGAAATATGCCGGATGACAAAGCGAGGCCCTAAATGACTTCAATAGGCTAGGATGGTGTTTCTCAACGTGTGGTGTGCACATCACCTAGATCAGGATCATCTGACTTAAAGTGAGTCGTCTGGTTTACAGTGCAAATGCTTGCCCCCCCCCCCCCACCTGCTGACTCATGGCAGACTACTCTAAGAAACACTGAACCAGCACAGTCATTTGAAACAGTAGATCCCGACCTGTAGTCTGGTGTGTCCCCAAACATCCTTCTGGATACATACACACAAAAGGCCATCAAACTACGGCTATCTCAAGATTAGCAAAACCTGAAGGAAAAGAAACCAGAAAGCAGTTTGCTGCTTCTGCTGTTGTTATTGTTATGGTTTCGAAAAGGAAAAAAAACAAAAAAACAAGCAGTAGCTCTGGAAATGAATTCAAGCTGGAGGCTGACAGAATTGGTGGCAATTTTGGGGGTGGTGGCAGAAGGATTAAAGCCAAATGACACTTGGGTGGAAAGCAAACACTTGGCAGTTCGACTTTTCTGGGTCCCGGTTATGAGGCAGGAGCTCATACTGGTCTCCCCTCCGTAAATGAAAGATGCCCTTCTGGGAAAGAGCACCTGAAAAGGTAACTACATGAGCTTGATCACTTTAATAACAACCAGATTTACCAAATGAAAACTGAATAAAATACTGCTTCTTCCAGAAAATGACACGCCAGCTGACACCACCCCCCATGAAGAATTTCAGTCATTTTTATATTTTAAATACCAGTTCTGAAATCCCCTTGTAAGGGCCAGATAAGACTTGGGCAACTTTCAAACGTGAGGAAATTAAAAATAAGTGGGAAGCCACCTCTTTTTACTATTAAATATTGGAAACTGATATTAAAATCGGGAATCAGAGAAAACCCAGCTCCTGCCACTTTACATGCAGCATTTTGGGGAAGTCTGCTGTCTCCTAACATAATTTGCAATTGATTTGAGCCAAAGAGTTCAATTTTCTCCTTGATATTCTGGCATTTTTTGAGATCAGGCCCTCTGAATGTAACTAGTACTACAATGAAGCAACAAAAACTCATAAAGCAAAAATTCTGTTGAAAGGACACAACCTCCTATGTTTTGAGAAAAAGACAACATCTCAGGTTTCCTTCCTTCTCTTTTTGATACCTGATAACTTCATCTTCCCATAATGAATATTCAATATTTCAAAAATATTTCCCTTAAAGAAAAAAAAAATGGAACAGGGTACTTCAAATGAAAGATCAATCCATAAATTTCCCAGACTGCCACTAGGATTCACCAAAGGAAATTTACAGTTTAAAATGAAAAAATAAAATGTTCATCAATTAATTATCTTTCAGCTAGCTGCCTATCCGCTTGAACAAAAATATATGGGTTTACTTCTTTAAAAGTCAGATCAAAGGTGCTTTAGAAAATTAACATCTTTCTTTCATCACTAAAGGGAAGATAAATCAAGATGAGGATTTATTCTTCAAACTCACCTCCTCGATTTATGATAACATAAAAGAAATCCCAGTCCCTAAGATCCCACCTTCTCTGTTAACACTGGGGTAATTGTATCATGTTGCACCCTGTTCTTTAGTATGGCTACACTCCATGCTTACAAAAAACGAAAACAGAAGATAGAAAACACACCGGTGGTTGCCAGGTGCTGGAGAAAGCGGGGAATGGGGAGTTCAGAACTAGACTGAAGCAGCAGCTGTCTAACATTAATGTAATAAATGCCAATGAACTGAGAACATTAAAATGGTTGATTTTAGGGGCGCCTGGGTGGCTCATTTGGTTGGGTATCCGACTCTTGATTTCAGCTCAGGTCACGATCTCATGGTTTGTGGGTTCGAGCCCCACGCCGGGCTCTGTGCTGGCAGTGTGGCACCTGCTTGGGCTTCTCTCTCTCTCTCCTTCCTTCCCCCTCTCTGTCTCTCCCCATGCACATAGACTCTTTCCTTCTCTCTCTCAAAATAAATAAATAAATAAATAAAACTTAAAATGGCTAATTTTATGTTATGTGAATTTCACCTAAACAAAACAAAAACAAATGCAAAAGCAGGAAAATCCCAGGGTTGCCCTAAGGACAATATTTCATCAGCAGCTCACTGACAGTGAGAAGTCAGCTAGGAAAGGAGGGCATGCAGTGGGATTGTTTTACACCATCCACTCGTGAAAATGTGACTCTGTACCTTTTCCAACCTACAGAAGAATTCTAGCTACCAAACCAAAGACTGAAGCACCACCACGAGGCTCTCCATCCAAAGAGAGCCAGCCTAAGGGTGAAGGGATCTGGGTTTGGTCTCAGCTCTATGAAGAGAGCTCAACTATGCTGTGTATCCTTGTCTCTGAAGTGGGAATACTTATGCCTCAGAGGGTGGCTGTGAAGGTCACATGGGCACCACCTCACATGATGGGGCATACACAACATGATTTCCTTTGGGCTGCTCAAGAAAAGAAACAGCTGTGTAAACTACAGTTGACAGATCAAGCAGACGGCCAAGTTTCGCTGGAAGAGGATGACGGGCATACAGAACCCATTAAGGACCACAAAATGCCGAGGGCCACAGAGCAAGTGGAATGTTCATGTACCAGCTCCAAACTGTTTGCTCCAGGCATTAGTGAGATGCACCATAAATATCAAAAGTTAACCACAAATGGGGATTTTGAAGGTGAGACACTGTTATGCCACAGGTGCATTGACTTTTGTTTTTAAATTTAAAGTTTCTTACACATAATCCCTGGTATAAAATTTAACACCAATTATCTTGAGAACAGAACCTCACCTGTAGCCAGCCTCCTTAAACATACACACCTACACACACACCTACACACACACACACACACACACACACACACACACACACACAGAATCTGATTACATGATGGCATTCCAACCCAACGACATTACCAAGCAATAGCACTATTCATCTCGTCTCTCATAGTTACTTCCTCTAAATGTTCTTCCAGTTAATGACCTAACCAGCTGGCCTTCAACCTCACCTAACCTCACAGCCCCACTCTAGGACATCAATTTTCCAGAACCTAGTCTGATTCTTGTTGAGCTTCCTCCTCATGTGGATAGAACGAAGATGCCTACATGCCTCCACTCCAAAGACCCTATTCTAGTCATGTTAGCAATTCTGGAATGGTAGCAAACATGAAGTTCAAACCTAAAGGAAAAAAGCTCGATTCTTCTTCATTAGTACTTAGGATAGTTTTGGTCACATCTGTGAAGATTCTGGCCCTGACTACAGATAGATATGGACACCAAAGCCAAGAGCTGACCTGCAAATCTTTCTGTTATTGATCCATAAAAGTCTCCCAGCGATCAGAAAATGAACAGTCTTAACCCAAAGTTTCAGGCTTTTTTTTCTCATCCACAGTCCAGTGAAGTGATCTTGATAAAGGCAAAGACAGAATAATCCCCCTTGGTCTGGATTACCACCAAATAGTCTAGTATTCGAATTGCCTGATGTGTACAAAAGAGATGATTTCTTGATCATGGGGACTATGTTCCTCACCCCATTCAACAGGGTAACTCCATCAGAAGTGATGTGTGCTACGTGCCAGAAGAAAAATGAAGCCATGGCTTGGTAAATGAGGCCATGTTGGATAACTGAATACTCTTGTGTTTAAATTTATGAGTGCCTGACGGTATTGGGGCAGTTGCTGCGAGAATCAGTAATGCCCACTACATTCCTTTTGGAATGAGGAAACCTGGAATAAATATACAAGGAATAGAAACACTGTGCTCTGTGCTGTATATAAAATAACTCATTTAGTACAAATTAACCAGTTGTGCAATAAGCTAAACACTATGCTTTCTCAAGAAGAAAGAATATTTCTTAGTGAACAAGAAGACTGAATGAAAGAGAAGATTGAATATATTTTTAAAAAATTTTTAATGTTTATTTATTTTTGAGAGAGAGAGAGACACACAGAATCCGAAGCAGGCTCCAGGCTCTGAGCTGTTAGCACAGAGCCCGACGCAAGGCTCGAACTCACAAACTGCGAGATCATGACCTGAGCCAAAGACAGATTCCCCAACTGACTGAACCATCCAGGTGTCCCAAGAAGGTAGAATATTTTTAAGGAAGTCAGAAAAGCATTGGCTACAGACAGCATATGGATGGGAGGGCAGGAGGGAAGTGACAAGTCCAAAGACCCAACTTGGAAAAACACCAAAGTACTTTTGCAAAGAAATACCAAAAGAGGTCAATGCATATAAAATAGAAAATGAAGGACTTGAAGATGAATATATTCGCAAAATCTTTAAGAGAGCAGTGAAATTCGAGGCCCTTGGCACAGTCAAAAGAGCATGGAACATCTTATATGAAAAACTGTTGCCTGAAATGAACCCAAAGTTCCAAACAGAATCTGGGAGGTAGCACCTCCTGAAGGGGGACCTGCTTGGTGAGCAGAACTTACCAATAACCGGTTTATGGGGACTGGTTGAAAGATAGAAGAGAAGAAAGATAATAAGAAAAAGCATGTTGAGGACACAGTATGTCCAAAAATAGAAATATAAAGAGTCAGCCTAAGAACTGGCCAAGAGAGCATTAAACACACTGTAAGAGAAGAACAAGCCAGGTGACCAGAAAGCTCTGGAAATCTGAGATCACTGAGTTTACAAGAAAGTGAGGGGCAGCTCTGAGGACATTTTGTTGGGTCTATTAGGGCAGGAAGGAAGAAGCCATAAGTTACTTACTAGGGGCTCAATGAGATGTACTACAAATCACTGAAAATCAAATATATATTTTTAAATGTAAGCTGTGATCATTATTTTTGTCATTACCTTAAGTGGCTGGTAAAAAAATAAACCTCAAACTCCAGTATTGGACTGGATCATCTGTGTCTCAATTTCCTTTATCTACACATACATTATTCAAAGCTTTGAACCACACAAGAACAAAGAAGGTAATGGAACAAATCCCCACATGCTCAGAGGCGAAGCTGACGGCTGGGAAACATGTCTCCATCTAATCCGACCTTTGGAAAGGAATGAGACAGAGACAAAGAGCGGCAGCTAGATATACACAGCCAGCCCTTCCTACTCTTCCTCCTTTCAAAACTACCTACTGAAGAGGCACCTGAGTGGCTCGGTCAGTTAAGCCTCCAACTCCTGGTTTCAGCTCAGGTCATGAACTCCCAGTTTCATGAGTTTCAGTCCTGCATTCTGAGCTGCCAGCACACAGCCTGCTTAGGTTTCTCTCTCTCACCCTCTCTCTGCCCCTCCCCAAGTCATGCTGTCTCTGCCTCTCTCAAAATAAATAAACTTTAAAAAAAAAAAGACTTCTCCTCTTTACATTAAAAAAACAAAGTACCAAAAAAAAAAAACAAAACAAACAAACAAAAAAACCCACCAAAGTACCTACTGAGCAGTGATCATGCACCAAGCTCTGACTGGGAAAGGCACAAGACACAATGAATGGTGCGTACTTATTTAGAGAAATAAATCCTACCTTCAAGGAGCTTACAATCAAGAAGGAATAAGACAAATACTCAGCTAACATAACTGGAAAAGTTCTACCATTTGCTCTCTGAGCAGCTGAACAGAAAACACAGACAGTACGCAGATGCATAGTCTAAATAGGGTCTAAAATAACCAGATGACATTTTTTATTTCCCATGTATAGCAGGAACACAGCAGAATTTTTAAAAATTATCCTATACAAATGAGTAAGTTTAACCACCAGCAATAACTCTTGCTCCTGGATGAATGCTCCTGAGAGAAAATATATTGAGACTTTAACAACAAATTGCTCAAATTGCCAGTGCTAAAATTCACACCTTCGTAAACACAAGAGGCAGCATGACATGTCAAGAAGGTATTTGGGCAAGTCACTAACCCCCACCCCTTGTAGCTCAGTTTTCTCATTTATAAAATGCGGAGAGAGAGATCACTCATAGGGTGCCCATAACAATAAAATAAGATGACACATGCAATCATCCTTTTAAAACTCTTCACCACTGGGACGCCTGGGTGGCTCAGTCGGTTGGGCGTCCAATTTTGGCTCAGGTCATGATCTCACAGCTGATGGGTTTGAGCCCCACATGGGGCTCTGTGCTGACAGCTCAGAGCCTGGAGCCTGCTTCGGATTCTGTGTCCGTGCCCCCCCCCACCCCCCGCCCACACCGCAACCCCTGCCCTCTCTCTCTGCCCCTCCCCCACTCACACTCTGTCTGTCTCTTAAAAAATAAATAAACATTAAAAAATTAAAAAAAAAAAACTCTTCACCATCACACCACTGTGTGTTCTCTTCAAGTTGCTGCTGCCCGGTCATAAACATCTGTTCCTGCACATGAGCTCTTGCTGGGTTTCACGCATTTCTTCATACACATACAGTGCAGAAGGCATAGGTTTGAAATTTTGTAGCTTCAATATTCTTAAGCCTTTAGAGCTGCTTCCAATTGAAAGTCATCTTTTTAATGTCCACTGAAGGGAATTTACACTGTATTTATGGCCTGGACATAATCATTACCTTCCAATAAAAATGACTCATTAAATAAAAAGCAATTTTCACCCATGAGCTCTTAGGATATATTTGCTTACTTATGGAAATCCAATAGCCTCTTGCTCCATAATTTCTGCATTTCTCAGTACGATTATTTGGGGTTCATATGTCTATTCAAGAGTTGCCAAGTCAGAGCAACTCAGAAATGCTAAAAGACAGAAAACAATAACAACGAACACCCAAGCAAACAAAAATGCACTTCACTTCCCAAAATGAGAGATTTTAAGATCCATCTGAGAAAGACAGATAACTCCTGATCTTCCTTCACCTTCTGTTGAGAAGCCAAAACACAGCAAGGCTGGTGTTTCTGACCTCTTTATTAAGAATCCCATGTGCTGACTAGGAAATATTCCTCTGCTACAAGATGAATCTTCTTGAGAGTGACAAGCCATCTACTCAAACCTGGTGGGCAAGCTCTGCATGTTAACTTAGCATTTGAGGTCCCCAGAATGACTAACCACTTGCCCAAGAACCAACCCCACATGCATGCTCCCCAAACGGGTGGCTTTCCCAAGGCAACTGTGTCTGCCTGAAAACAGAACTGCCTGAAATAGTATTAGACAAAGCAGACAATTTAATTTTATGAAAGGGCTGCAAATTTGACCTCACAGCTGGAGAAAGTGCATTGTTTTGATCAGAACAAAAGAAAGCAAAAGCCTCTCTTTCCCCACCCACCTCAAGCTAAGAGGGGGCCAGTTGATCCCAGCAGAGAATTTTTAACACCCAGAGTTCACGCGCGGATGCTAAAGTACCACGGGGCATAGCTTTGCTCAGCACACCCTGCCAGGAGCTACAGGGAGATGGTTTGTGTTCGTTCATGTTTTTAATGGCTCCCTAATAATTTATAATGACAATGCTACTGTTTCTCATTTCAGTGTCTAATGTTTTAATGTTGGGTTTATTTATCTTACCCAAAACAACATAATAATTGCAGAGCAGAAAAACCACTTTGGGAAAAGGAGTGTTTGCACATGCTAATGATTTAATTTAAATAGTTCTGTGAATAAAAACTGAGGATGTGTGATTAAAAAAAAAGTGTGCTTTCATCTTTGTTTCAAATGTTATATATGATGTTTTTAGGTCAGTAAACAATAGAATGTAAAATATTAAGCTGTAAAATACCATAAAGGACAATCATCTAAAAACCTCTCATGTATAAGGTGCACAAATAGTCAACTTTCACATCGGCCATTCTAGTAAGAGGTGGTGTTTCTTACGGCCAAGCCAGTAATCATACCTCTCAGTAATAAATATGGTTAATGATGACAACCGAAGGCATTACAAACATCTTCTGAACCATCAACAGTAAACAGTACTCCTGTTTACAAGTTCTGAGTTCAAAGCTCCCTGACCAGCCGTGGACCACGGAAAAGCCATGTATCTCAGTAAGTCTCAGCTTCCTCAACTGTCAACGCAGGGCACTGGGCTAACCATGCTCCAAAGAATCATCAAAGAGTTTTTAAAAATCCAGTTCAAGGCCAAGGTGATCCTCACCTTCAACAACTAAGGGAAACACAGCTCTCCAAGTTCTACCAGCCCTACAGTGAAGACACACAAGAGAAAATCTCCAGGGAAACATTCCATGTGATATTTCAGAGAGATGAACATGTTTGTGATCTCATAGAAGGAGGACTGTTAATTGGAGGATCAGACAACAAACTGATGGATAGACACTATGCAACATTATAGTTTGTCTCCTGTGTAGATTCTTCAGAGTGAACTTGACATTTTAGATCTAATTCAATCATGCAAGAAGTCCATGATTCATGGATTTCCTAACCACGTGTATCCAGACCTGACCCCCAAACCTATCTCTCCCTGCTTACTGAAAACCTTTCATAATGTCCCTGGAACTCAAGGTGTTTATGGAAACATTAGACAAGTTTTTGAAAATGTCCATGACCTGGATTTAATTTTCCATGTAAATGGGGTTCACAGTATTCTTGCAGAAATGGTGACTGGGGGTAATGGCCCTGGAAACCAACATGAAGAAAATGGTTACACAAGTTGATGCACAAAATTAACTGGAGAAATCTGAGGTAATAGTTTTCACTGGCCTATTTTGTATTAGTCAACATTTTTCTCAGGCTGGCTTAACGGGAGCTACAGTCTGTGCTGTAAAGAACATGAATCTTCCTGAGGCGCCTGGGTGGCTCAGTGGGTTAAGAGTCCAACTCTTGACTTCAGCTCAGGTCATGATCTCATGGTCATGAGTTTGACCCCCGAAGTCGGGCTCTGTGCTGACAGTGTGGAGTCTTCTTGGGATCCTCTCTTTTCCTCTCTCACTGCCCCTCTCCTGCTCTCACTCTCTCTCAATAATAAATAAACTTTAAAAAAAAGAATATGAATCTTCCTGAGATCCTGAGAATGATGAACATTCGTGGTCTCATTACAAAAGTGTCAAACCTAGTCCTTTCAAATAAAAAATTGAAAAGGCTCGTCCCAGGTAAAATCCAGGGGGAAAGTCATCCAAGCATACCATGCAGTTGTGTACCAAAAACAGAGGAGGAGAGTCACAGCTTTTACCCTTGGATTTAAGTCAAGGTATCATATAGGTGATGTATAATCAGTATGGAAGTTCAATGTCACTTTTCTTGCTCAGTGATTTTAAAGAAATTAAGTAGTTCCAGTGTCATATTTATCTTTCTTTGATAAATTACATTCATGTGCCCACCTAAGGCATGCCTCCATGTATCGGCTATTACAGTATTTCAAAAAGTATGTGTCACATTTCTTTAAACTATGTACAATCCAAAATGTTGGTGTTTTGTGTGGATCCCAAGTGCAGCATTCCACAATTCTTTATTTGTCACAACTGTTAAAGAATCAAGTATGTGTTGCATGAAAAGATTGTCCTTTTCCTCTTAGTTTAAATAAACTCCAAGGTAACTGGACTTCTAAAAAAGAATCCAGTTCAATTATAATCTTAGCAGAAAGCAAACTAAATTACTGTAATTCCTTGACAGTCAGTAATTTACATAGAGTATGTGTATGTATATTTATTTTTAAATAGGACAACACACTTGCACTTTTCTCACCCTTCTGATGAAGATGGAAGTCTCCGTGCTTCAGCAGCTGGGACATCACACCTGACACACCAGAAGTTCATTCCAATAGGTCTAAAGACAATACAGCTGACAATAATAAAAGTATAATTGCTACAAAACAGTACTCAGAAAAATGGGACTCCAGAAGGAAGACAGGAAATAAGTGTAATTAACGAGAGGGGGGAGTGAAAAACTTGTTTCTCTTATGGGGCAGACGAGCTGGAGTGAAAGGGAATTTTAGACAGGGTCATTGACGTTAAGACTTTTGACTAACTGGAAAATACTTTTAAACAGGATACTTCTGTGTTTCAAGAATCTGCATTTATAATAATTCTGTCTTTTATATTGTATTCTTCTACAGGTAGTTCACAATAGTTTTTTTGTTAATCACTAAGAGTACTTGGCTGAGTGTGTCTGAAGCAATCAACCAAGTTTGCTCACCATTTTTGTTGTCTGACCCCAAGTTGAAATAACCAGCTTACAAATATAAAATTCCTTCAGGACGCGATCCAGAGGTCATCTCCTTGGTGATGCATTCTTTGGAATCCATTACCACCTGTATACTTTCTTTCTCCCTTACTTTCATTATTTTTCTGCTTAGCGCTTAAACCCATGTAACATATTACACATTATACTTATCTTGACTGTGATCTACTTCCCCATTAGAATGTTTCAAGGAAAAGGATTTTGTCCATTTGGCTCACTGGTCTAACTCAGTGCCTTGAACACTGCCCGGCATATAGTTGGTGCTCAACATATATATATAACATACACAAAACCTTGGTGTGTGAATATAATTCATTCTGGAAACAGGCTTGGCTTGTAATTCAAAGCACTTGTATATCAAAGTGAATTTCAAGAACCATTGGCTCAGTTGCCGTGACGTGATGCTCAGCATCATGTACTACTGACATTGCAAGGCATCGCTCATTTATCAAATTAAAATCTATTAGAAATATTTGCTTGTCTTGTGGAACACTCACAGTACAAGTTACCCACAATCCAAGATTTTACTGTATATGATATATCATATGACATTATATATTGTAATATCAAATATATACCATAAATTATGTAGAATATATATACTACTATGATATGTTATGTTATTTCGCATGATGTACTTTATATTATAATAGTATATCATGTATTGATTATGCTGAAAACACTTTAGTCTATATTACATGTTCATTATATTATATGTTATACAATATACAATGTATTATATGTATATACATTATATTATATATATGTATATACATTATATGTTATATAATATACAATGTATTATATATATATATATATATATATATATACACAATGTACAACATATATTACAATAAATGATTGGATATTGCAGATATTCCCTTTAAGCTCCTAGCAACGAAGGCCAGTGAGAAAATGGGATGCACTGAGCGGGGTGAGGGTGGCATTTTTCTAGGAGGGCCCAGACATGCAGACCACAGGAGCAGTGTCAGGACAAGCACAAGGGCTGTGGAGTCAGACAACATGAGCTGAAGTTTTGGCTCTGTTACTTCCTAGCTCTGTGCAATCGGGCAAGTTATTCAACCTCTCTAAACTTCAGTTCCCATATCCATAAATCTGCGATAGTAAGAGTACCTGCCTCATAAGTTTAATGTGAGGATTGAGTGAGCTCAAGTATGTGAGACAGCCTGCAGAGTATCTATCTAGCAGAAAGAGTCTCCATAAGGACTCGATGATGGTGGTGATGCTGATGAGGAGGATAAAGAAGGTGATCATTACACTGTGACGAGGAATGAAGACAGGACACTCAGTTCAGCAGACAAAACTCAGAAATCTCCCACATCTGGTTCCCTCTCTGCCTCCCTCTGCACTTCCAGCCCATGAATTCATGCAGGCACATTTGAAAGAATAGCACTCAGCTGTCACATGCTCCCAAGAAAGGAGAGATACTAAAAAGATGTTTTGCCCACATCAATAGAAGAATACAAAGTGCTGGCACTTTTCCCTTGTAGATCTAAACACGCCAGGGTCCAGAGAAACGGGAGTCGTAATGCCTTGACAAATCAGAGCCTTTGGGAAATGTATCCTTCCGTGCGGTTGCATGTTCTAAGAGCATGTGCCCAGGTAGCCATCACAATCTTTTGGGTTGAGTTTTGTTCTGCTTACGTGTTGTTTTGATGAAAACTTCCAAACGCACTGAACTTTGCTGCCTGAGCCCAATTTGCATGGTGCGGAGATTCACTCAGCTCGGATGGTGATTCTCTACCACCCTCCAGGCCCCCACTTGTTCCCTAGCCTCCTGACAGGAACTCCCACTACTACAGCAGAGAAATGAGCTCCCCCAAGGCACTGACTGGTAAGGGAGACCTGCCAACAAACACAGCTCCCCAGCTGCCCAGGCACACCAAGCACAACCCAGAAGAGCTGAGTGAGGACTTAATGCCCAGGGTGGTGAAGCTGATCCGTAAGAGGTCAAAAATGGGAAAGAGACAACAGAAGAACCGCTTGTCCTCCCCTCAGAGCCCAGGCCGAGCGGTCCAAGATGCAAAAGTTCTACGTGGCCTCCCTGGACACACACGGGGAGACTGAGAAACGTGCTGGATGTTGTTGGGAAGCTGTAACCAATTTAATAACGTACCAATTTGTATTTGGTGTCCCTTCCTTCAGACCTGGCTTCCTTTTCCACAATCACCCGTGTTCCCTTGGGATTGCACCCTTAATAAAACATTAGCTTCCACTGTAACTTTCGCCCCAGGGTCTGTTTTCTAGGGAACCGGGGCCTCTACAATGACTGGGGCTATTCAGTAATGATCAACTATTACACCGCATAGTAATGAAGCGAAGGGCTCCCTCTGGGTTTCAGCCCTTAAGGAGACACTTAGGGCTGTTTATCCAGAGAGTGTCTGAAGTGTAGTGATTAAGAGCTCAGACTCTGGTACTGGCCTGCCTCATTTAAATCCCAGCTCTACCAGGGCTGGGAAAACTCAGTCATTTAAAATCAAGCTTTTGATTCCTCATCTATAAGATGTGGATAGCGAGAGTACCCACCTCATGGAATCCTTGTGAAAAGTAAATGAGTTAACACTTCTTTAATGGCTGGCATATAACAAACACACAATAGGGGTTAGCTACTTATTTCTCTTGTTGCCTGATTACCAGGGTTACTTCTCACTGTTGTTATTAAGCCTTTCTACAGCAATATCCCCCTTGCAATTTCTAAAATACAGTAGGATAGATATCAGGAAGTCTAGCTATTAGAATTATGTGCAAAGTAAAAGTAAATAAGGTCTGGGCAAAAAACAGGAGTTCAGGTATGTCAGTGCAAATTATTTTTTAATAGGCTATTTACAAGGTCCCCAACAGCAATTTTTTTTTTTTTGCTTACATCCTAGTTCTTGAGTGTATCCTACCAAATTCTGAAGTTCTCAATTAGCAAGGTATTATTATACGTTTTGCAGTCATGCTGTATGACTGTGGAATACAGAATTCTGACCTAGCATTAGCACCGTTGAGTGCCTACACTATCCTACTTAAGAAACACAAGAATTTAGTCATTATAAATGGAATTCTCACTCACTCCAATTCTGATTATTTGCCCTCTAGGCTAAAACCACAGACAAATAAGACTATACCTACACTTTTAGCAACTACAACAATGTTTTATGAAGTTGTTGTCCAAAAACATATCACTGTGTTTTCATTTCCAATTTCATGGGTTTTGTTTTGGTTTTATTTGAGAGAGAGACAGAGAAAGAGAGAATCTCAAATAGGCTCCATGCTCATCTATGCTCAGTATGGACTCTGACATGGGGCTCAGTCCTACAACCCTGGGATCATGACCTGAGTCAAAATCAAGAGTCAAATGCTCAACCGACTGAGGCACCCAGGCAACCCTCCAAGCTCATTCAGTTTAACCATGTGGTAAACACTCCTTTAGAAGTAACCTCAAGGGTTGAGAAAGAAATACATGAACCACCGCCCAGATCTGGGGAGAGCTGTAGGATATGCATGAGGGCAAGGGTGGATTTTTAGGAAAAAACTTTTAACTTTGTGTTCCATTTCCATGAACTCATTCAGGATCTCAGGGCCTCATACTGCCTCAAGTCTGATATGACATCCCAAGTATAGAATTCCTTGTCAAAACTGACCTTAAGTCAATGTGTTTTTTAAATAATTGCAGGGCTTTATCAACATTCTAGTCAATGAAATCAGAAGCATACTACCAAAGTCAGCAGGCCATGGGGATGAAAATTACCCACTTGTGAGATATGCTACCAATGTATACATTATAACAGTCATAAATTTGATGATCCATAATCAATTTTAATAATGATGTGGACATTATGGCTCAGCAAAATCCCTCGTGATTTAGGGGAAACCTCCAAGTCATGCTTTTAGGGTACAGATAATGAGTCTAAATGAAAGAACTCCAACAGTTACTAGGACAGGTCTCAAAGGCCCCTTTCATTTGTTTCCGGATCCCGATGTATCTTACCATTTAATTCCCAAACGTGTGTTATGAAACAGAGTAGGCCCAAGGAACAAGGCAATTGTCTCGCCAGCCAACTGTTCCAAAAAGGCAGTGAGCCCAAGACTCTAAACTTCTTGACCTTGCAGATTTCTTACTCTTCAAGGGCTGCTTTGGCTACAGAACTTCCAGAGCACTTCCTTGAGATACTGGGACACACCAGGGAGCCAGATCCACTCACATGCAACCTTGATCTTATATCCTTTGTGTGGTCTATCTACTGCCTCAATAATAGCCAAGAGGGATAAAGACCTTAAACCTGGCCCGGGTGTCACTGGCACCAATCTTCAAGTCAGGACTAGCCTTTGCAGCCTGGTCCAGCTCAGTCACTCCCTCCATTGACCTTGAAGATTTACTTCTTTCAGAAAAATGTTCATTTACCAGCATTGTTAGGCAGATGCCCATTTAACATGGAGCTATCTGAGGCAAACCTTAAGCCCCAGGGAGGACCCTAGCAATATTCACATGGTTATACATTTTTATTCATTTTTTGCAAAAGTAATATATTTTAACCACAACAATTTAAAATTTCTTTCTCTTTCCCCTCCAACTCCTCTATTACATTCTGCATCATCAAGGAGAGTGGCTTCAGGCATAAGAGAAAATGGAGTTAAAGATACATTAGGTTTGCATTCAGTGGCATACATTTATGTGGTTCCCCATCAGTCCCAGCTATAGATAAATTGTCGCTAGCCGTCCAGTGCAGGAATGGCTTCCAAAAACACTCCTACCACCTACTGAACCAAGAGACCTGGCAGTCTAGCACGGACATGAAGGACTAGAAATTGCATCACTATATGAACACATCTTGTGGTGGACAGAATTGGGACTACAATTCCGGTGGGGGGGAGGAGAAACTAAGCTCAAATGTATGGAGCCAGAGCTAGCTTGTGGAAAATTCCCCAGTCATTAGATATGTATGCTTGTAACTGGAATATTTGGTTCTTGCCTACAGCGTCATAATGAGAATTCTCTCCTGAAATGCAGCACACAAATTATAAACACACCATGATCTTTTTCTTTTGTTGATTAGATTCCCAGAAATGGAAATTACTGGACTCTTTGTTTACCGAGCACAGACATGTAGCAGTATTAACAGCAAATGTGTCTGTTATAGCTCATACGAAAAAGAAACTCGATCGAGATTTTTTTTTCAAATTTGACACCAACGTAGAAAATTTACATAGCATTACCAGTAACAAGTCATGACCACAGAGTAACATGTCTAAACTCTCAACAATAAAAAACAAATTTCAATCAACTAGCACTGGAGGAAAACTAAATAATCTTTCTTCACTTTCTATAGAAACAATTACAGAATTGTTAGCCCATGAAGAGGCAATCAAGCCAAACATGCAACCAAAAAACGTAGGGGAAAGGAAGTATTAGAGAGGTATGTCAGGAGTTTAATCAACAAAATATAATATTATTTTTCCGAGTTTTGTGACATTTGTGGTATTTGTTGAGTTTTAAACTTAAGAGCTGATGTGACTTCTTTCCTCGGTTCAAACAAATGCAGTAATTTTATAGTCATGAATGTTTATACTTTTTCTCAAAGCAGGCAACCAACAAATGATACAAGGTAGGTACTTCAAGCCTTACAAAACCTGGATCCGTTTCTGGGGTCAGGCATTCCTTGACAATTAAGCCTTGCTTATATATCATCATCAACTCTCACTGTAATGCTCTGGTTATCTCTCATTCTGTCTTGTCTCCAATTGGAATTTGTAAAAATCATCCCACGATGCCAAAGGGTGATGCTGAGGCCACAATAAACATGATGGATGGCTAGCACAAGGCACTCACTTACTTTGTGTCACTTACGCATCACACGGTCTGCAATTACATGCTTTTCTGTCTGTACAGCTAGCCCTTGACTTAATCATCTCAGCATTCTTTTCGAGTGCAAAGCACCAGTGCCCACAGGGAATCAGGGAACTACAAATGTAGGAATGAGGGAAAAAAAACAGGTGGCAAGAAAAAAGGAAGAAGGGAAACGGGGAAAAGGCAGATTTTTAAGGAAGCAAGTGGAGAAAAAAAACTATAAAAGTTGTTTAAGCTGTATTTTATAGATATTGGGGGTAAACCACAAAGGCTTTATGTTTTTACTATAGTATCTTTGCATGTGTGTTTGTACACCTCAATTTTTTAGCTTAATTGCTCCCACTTTTATTCACTCTGACTCAAGACATTTCATATCCATACGCTATTTTAGCTCAGTATTATTCTCACCACCATACTGCTTTTTAAAAGCAACTAGAATATTAACTATGTTATGCAAATGAAAATGTGAATTTAATCACAAAGAGTGGCCCTAGAGGAGCCACTAAATCCTCCAACGTCCAAAGAGAAAATTGGAGACTCCTATTATATTCAGTAAGTCATATACCGGTGCCCAGAATTTAATATAAATTGAATTGAATCCTACACAGAACTCTTTGTAGATTCTGTCTGTCGATAAGACATGCTTTCAGAAAAACTGGCGAGCTAAAAATACAGACTACAGCCCATTTTCGTTTTCATTTCATTTTCTTTTCAATGAAACATTGTGAATGTAGTGGCACCACATAAATATTTATCAAACTCTATAATTCTTCCAAATGTAATGATAAATGAAAGTATCTTTCACGTGCATACAAAACACCTGCAAAAAACATTTTCAGAAGACTGATATGAAACGCAAGCTATCTGAAATCAGAACCACTAATAGATGAAGTCATCGTTTGATAGTTTTCGTAACCTCTGCTTACCAGGCATCTCAAGTTTTACTCTCTGTTAATTTAAGAAATAAAAATAAGGGGCACCTGGATGGCTTAGTTGCTTAAGCGTCCAACTTCGACTCAGGTCATGATATCATGGTTTGTGGGTTCGAGCCCCACATCGGGCTCTGTGCTGACAACTCAGAGCCTGGAGCCTGCTTTGGATTCTGTGTCTCTCTCTTGCTCTGCCCCTCCCCTACTCATGCTCTGTCTCTCTGTCTCACTCTCTCTCAAGAATAAATAAACATTTAAAAATTAAAAAAAAAATAAAAATAAAAATAATTCAGCATCACTTGGCGCTGGGGACCCTGACATGAAGGGCCAGGTAAGCCACTGAAAACTTCCATTATTGATATAAAAGGAAGACCAATTTCAGAGAAAAGAACCACACAGATTTTCAGGTCATTGGTTTGCCACACTATTTGTATTTCCTCTTCATCATGGTCATTATTTTTATCATTTACTAGTTGCCCAGGAATAATAGCAGCTCAAACTTGATATGCAACACAGACATAATTACAGATTTGGACCAACAATCCTCCATTAAAACCTAAATTGCCTTCAGCCAACAGTTAAGAAAAGGTCAAGAAGAAGGCCCCTGCTGAAAAGAGTCATAAAAACATGCTGTTCATTATTTTCCAGAAGCTTCTAATCCTCTCTCCCACCTGGCTTATATGATAGCTACTAAGTTCATCTGAATGTTGCACAGTCTTCAGGGATCCTCCGGGAAACATTTTTTTTCTCTTAAATAATTATGATCAAAAGTCTAGAGCTGAGGTTAAAACTCCAGAGCCAAGAAAAGTTTCTGCTGTCACAGATTATAACTTCATTCCCTCCTTTGCTTGCTCTGATCCCAAGGGGAAATTTTCAGGGCAAGCTTGGGCCAGAATTCAGGGAATCTCTTTAGATTTTGGTGGGTGGAGGTAAAAATATCGCCTTGAAAAGAGAATGAGGACGGAGAATGCCATTTGGTCGGGAATGATCAGGAATTGCACCAAAGTCAGCAAATAACATCCATATTACTGCTCAGCTTGTCAAAGAGGAGCTAACAGGCAAGTTTGGGGGAAAGAAGCTGGAAAGATTAACAGCCATCCAGAAGATAAAATAGGATTTCTGGCACCTCTGAATGTAAGAAAAAGGAAGCTTATATTTTATTACATTATGTAAGAGACATGCTACTATGGGAATTACCCACCCCTTTAAATACATGGGCTAGGGCTAATGGTTTCTTCAGTGACAAAAAGCTCCTCATTTTTCACACAACACAGATTTTCTCCTTCCCAGTTTTCATTCACCCCCTGTGGACTATCTGATGATTAGAGACTAGAGATAAAAGAGTACTGGGCTCAGCACTGGTGCTGGCAAACAACCCTTCAGTTGAACTAGGTAAACAAAAGCTACTCAGTTGTATTACCCTATTACTGTATTGTATTATTCTTCCCTGGGCCACCAGCTGAAATGTGTCCTTCTCACTGGAGAAGATCAAGGTACAGCATCACAACATTTGAGAGCCTGAAAGATCCTGGTAGCACACCATCCAGCCATATCCCTTCTTCCTCTGTCTGCTGGGAGATGGTCTTCAGCAAAGCAAAAACCGTCTGCTCATTGTAGACAATAGATGGAAAGCATAACTAGATGGGGACCCAAAGTCCTCTGGTTTCACTTTCTCTCCTCGCAAAATGAAAGCAGGGGGTAATTACTCTCTCTCTACCGTTTCTCCAGGCCTCCGGTGGAATGTGCCGACACACACAGCACCGCAGAAACCGGGGTGGACAGGATTTGCTGGAAAACACCAGCCTCAGAAATATTTTTAAATTTACAATCTGTTTTAGAAATCTTTACATTAAAAAAATATTGCAGCAGTCAGGGTCCTCACAGAGAACAGAAGGCACACCCTCCAACAGGGTAATTGGGAAGCGTTTAGTAAACAGACTATTTACCAAGGTGTGGGCAGGGTTTAGGGGCAATAATGCGGTCTCTAGGGTCAGGAACAGCAGGGAGCTGTGTCTACCCCCAACAGAGATGCAGCCAGGCCACAGTGGCCGGGGTAGAAAGAATCAGAGGGATATATCCCCTGCCCTGACTCTCTTCTTCTCTACGTTCCCAGGGGCAGAACCAACAGATGTCAGGGAACAAAGAGCCCACTGGCCAAGGAACTGAGGCACCTGGACACAAAGCAGAAAGAAGGGTGGAAAATGGGTCTGGAGAGGTAAATGGGAGACAGCTAGTACAGACACAGAAGGCAATTACAAAGTTATGTTTACTTACTGCTGGAATAAATGATAATTAACTTTACAGTGTTCGAGAAGTGTGAGAAGCCTCTTTTGGGTGTCCGATTGAATCCAACCACACATTAGGTTTCCTAAGCCTCAGCCGATTCTATGCAAACATTTGGAATAAAGAGAGCATTCTATGCTCACATACGTTGGAGAAATGCTGGCTGGAGTTTCAAATTAAAGAAAGGTAAATATAGATGCACATGTGTTGTGCATGTGAGCTCCCTCTCCTAAGACACCAGATGTATGAAAATAAGGAAACAACTGTGCCTACCTCGTGGCGTGGCTGAACGAGACAGGAGTATCATAAAGCATTCTGCACAGAAGTTGGCACATAGACGATGCTCAGTAAATATCAACCACTGCGGCCATGGCCACCAGCATCACCACCTGCAGCTGCATTCTGACCTCTCAGACGGCCTGGGAAACTTCCCACCACAGAAGACCGAAGTCTTACACTTGTAGCTCTGTGTCACTAGGTGCCTGTCCCTGTCCTTACACATAAGTAAGCACATGATTAATGTTAGATTATGAGACAGTGGTGAGAACTGCTGTATCTCATGCCAGGATGCAGGCTGCATTGGTATGTAGTAATTCTTCCCTCCTCTCCATTCCTCCATAAAAGAAACAACATTCTGTGCCCCACCCCAGTGTCAAGCCTGGCCCCATGGCCTGCTTCGGCTACCGGAATGTGGGTCAGTTTTGAGCAGCGGCTTGAAGAGGCACCACAAGCTTCCAACAGCTCTCCTGAGCCCTGACCTCCACCCTGAGGAAAACAGCACATCCCAGACAATGTGGGTACTCCTTCACCCGGGTGCTGGCATCAGCAGGCATGTGGGGCAGGCTAGAATTCAAACCACAGTTGCTACTTCAACTGTTCTGTCAGACTTGGGAGCAAGGAGAAGAGCTGTCTGTTTCCAGAAACCATTAGATTCTGTGGTTGTTTGTTACACAGAAATAATACAAAAAAACCTAATACGCAAGCTTAACAAAGTTACTCTAGCATGCTGATGTGGCAAAGAGAGGAGCTCACAAGAGATTTAGAGTCTGCCAGTCCCAGCTCTGACAAACTCCTAGATATGTCACCCTGACTGAATGAGTCTCATGAACCCCCACCTTGCTGGATTCCTGTGACAATTAGAAACAGCACCCACAAAGCCCCTAGCATCATGCCGGCACATAATAGATACTTGGTAAATGAAAAAAATATATATAATGAGCAATAATGGACGGCAAAAATATCTCCCCAATCATCCATGACTAATGCGCTGAACTAGAAAGTGTTGATCCCAATTAAAATATTTCCTTAACCTCAGACAAATAAAACAATGAAATCATTGCTCTAGTTTGCAGCTTACAAAAGAATCTAATAGAAAATCACAGTTGAAAAAAAATACAATGTTCTCTTTCTAAACCTTCTAAAACTTCTGAGTCGTCAAGAATATGAATTCCTGTTGTGTCAAAGAATAAGAATGCATTCTTTGTGAAGGAAAAATGATTAAATTGCATCTTCCAGACTAGTAATTTAAATTGTGATCAAATCCACTGTAGCTGGGGGCCTCCCAGTTAATCCATTTACTGTGAACATTATTAAACATTTATTAAATGCCTGTGCGTGGTAAAAAAATTTCAAAGGTATGGTTTTGTTCGCTGAGCACCAAAAAAAAAAAAAAAAGTCAAGAACATAAAACTACTAAACGGATCAACTAATCCCGGCATATGCAGTTTCACAAAACAGGCGCACAGCAATTACCGAAGCACAGAAATAGATTTTTGATCCATCGGGAAGGCATTCAGAAAACTATCACCACTAATGAATAATAGAAGATTTATTCAGATTGTAAAACTTGACTAGGAAGGAAATTTATCTAAAATATGAGCTCAATTTCCTGCCTTTCAAAAGAATACGGAAAAAGATTTTGCAGAAAAGATACAATCTGGGAGACAGTCTCTAAGGAGTCCAAGTAAATCCAGGGTAGGGTTTCCAAGGCACCTATAGAAGGAATGCTTGGAGGGCTTAAATGAAGATCCCTGGGCTACTACCCCACACCTACTGAATCGGAATCTTGGGGGAAAGGGCCCAGGAATCTGTATTTGTTACCAAATTCTCCAGCTGATTCATGTGCACTCCTAAGTTTGAGAACCACTAGACAATGCAAGCCATTAAATAACCTTTGGCAGCTAACTTAAAGGTTCTTGAAAGACAAAAACCCAAACAAGTTTAGCCCACTCCATGCCAAAAGGACCAAAGGAAGACAATAGAGTCTGGACTTGAGACTCAGTAACAGCTGCAGGGCTAAACAGCCATTCATTCTGCCAGGAGTGCAGGCCGTGATTTTTAGCACTTGGAGGCAAAGAGCTGATGGAAGCCTCAACGGTAATGCAAACCAAACAGCACCATGGTGATGACTTCTGTTGGACATACATTGGCCAAAATTCTCCTCAACCCCAGCATCCCTCTGGCACATGTCCTGGCAATCACTCCTCGTCAGTTTTCTGGGCTTGCATTTTAAAATAAACAGAAGGGGAGAGGGGAGAAAGTAAGATGGTTAAGGATATTATTACATGGAAATTCTGAAATTCATAAAAAATTTCAACACCCAGTCCCATAATGTATTTTTTTCTATAACAGAAAGAAAAACATAGTTATACTTTCTAAGAGAGGGGGAAAATCCGTAAAGGGGGTAAAAAACTGCTACAATAGGGGCACCTGGGTGGCTCAGTCGGTTAAGCGTCCGACTTTGGCTCAGGTCATGATCTCGCAGTTTGTGAGTTCAAGCCCCGCGTCAGGCTGTGTGCTGACAGCCTGGAGCCTGCTTCGGATTCTGTGTCTCTCTTGCTCTCTCTGCCCCTCCCCTGCTCATGCTCTGTCTCTGTCTCTGTCTCTCAAAAATAAACATTAAAAAAATTTTGTTAATAAATAAATAAAAACTGCTGCAATAGTTTCAAAAATTAAAAATTCTCTGGGGAAGTAAATCAGAATGTGTAGGAATGCAAAGAAAGGAACACCAAGTTAGGACAGAGGAGACAAGTGGGTTCTAGGTCCATCTATATCCTACTAACGGGTCTGTGACCTCCCACAACTCATTTAGCTAGTCCTTCACCCAAAGGAGATAATGTTTACCAGTGAGAGCACTTTAAGTAACAAAGCAATGTCAAAATATAAGTAGCGATATTATCATCCATGGCAAAATTTATTTTATACAATCCAGAATCTAACGGAACAAAGTCAGAGCAGTGAGTTGTTGTTTTTGTTTGTTTGTTTATTTTAAATAGAGACAAAGGATACCAAACTCTTGGAGTCAAGAGTTACAAGGGAAGTTATATCATCAGACGAAACAATACATGTATTTTCTGAAATCACACGCAAGATGAGAACAAAATAACATGGTACCAGTAGGGAAAATCTAGGCTACTCTCACCATATTGCTGCCGCTCTTCCCTGCATCAAGCTACACCAAGACGAAACTTCCAAATACAAACAACTCAACGTGGCTGATGTAGTCTTCTAGGGAGCAGCGGTTAATGATTCCACCTGATGCCTTCCTGTTTGACCTACCTTACGCACATCCACCTGAGTCCCAACGATAAGCTGCTCTCACTGGAGAGCCACCAACAATGAGACTGAGAGTTTTGAAAAAGAAAGGGTGACTAGGGGCCAGTGCCATCAGTCAATGAACCCAGGGCTGTAAGGACTTTGAAAACAGTTTAACACTTATTACCAAATAGATTTTAGATCAACACCAAATTCAAGTGTATCTAGAAACATGAGGAAGTCCATACATGTCTTTAAATGGAAGATAGCATAGAATACTAAAGTTACTTAGAGCTGAGTTTGAAATGAGGCTCCAAATCATCTATCTTCTCTGCATATCAGTTCATGAATTGATGATTATTAGTTGTACCTCATGGGGCGGTTGGGAGAATTAAATAAGACCTTACTATAAAACTCTTCATAAAATGTTGTGCCCACCTTAAGTATTCCATGAAGTCACTGGTAGCAGTGCAAAGTATTACTACAAAGTAGACACTCGGTAAAGATACTGCCCTTCCCTTCTCATTTTGTATTTCAAAAATGAAAACACATTCCAGTGGAATGAAAAGTGATACATAATAAAATAGAGTGTGTGGCTAAATCAGAACACAATTTTCTTGACATTTACCTTCATTACGGCTATGGAGACCAATTTTACAATTTACACTGGCCATAATTACAGTCCATGTATATAAAAATCACAGTTTAAATTTGTGATGGTACATTCAGTTTTGCAACTTCTATCCAATATTTAATACAATTCCTCAAATTCTTTTTCTATCACTATAATAACACCTGTTTTAATCATCACTACCTGTTTTCATCATCATTATCCTTACCGGGAGCAAAGCACCCAGTGAGTGTTGCAGTGTGTTAATATATATTAATGTACCCCAAAAGCTGTGAAGTGCTAATATTACCATTTACACAAGAATAGAGAAGACACCCCTGTCATGAGATGACTACAATCTGAAGAACACTAGAAAATGCACAGTGCTAATTGTGAAACACACACACACATATGCACATGTCCGGGCACATGTACATTTAAAGATAAATGACAATAACAAGAACAGAAAGTGTGTGTGTGTGTGTGTGTGTGTGTGTGTGTGTGAATATAATGGGTGGGGGACAATGAAAATATTGGGGTAAATTTGCCCCATATTTTAAAATGTCTCTATACAACAATCAAGTCTTACAAATAAAATCTTAAAATCAATTTTTATCAGCAAAATCCACAACATGCCCCCTCTAGCCGATCACGAAAACACTGGCGGAAGCATACTGCCATATATTAATTGAGTATCCACAGTGTGAATGCCTGTCGTTCAAAGGCCAGATGTGCCTGTGAAACATGAAAGCAACTACTGCAATATCACTCCAGCAAAGCTTTACTAGAAAGGGAAAGACTGGTGTATAAGATCCATCTGAAAATCCATTTCACACTTCTAATTTAAAGCCAATTCAAATGTAATTTACTTTATCAGGGCCTTTAATTTAGTGAAGGTCAGAAGTGCAATCAACAGAGGTGAAAATTACTTACGCTTATCAAAAGATAAGCTGGTAATAGTGCAGAACAAGAGAAACAAAACACAGGGATTCCCATTGAAAACCATGGTTAGCACCACTGTATAAACATGTCTTCTCACAAACCGATGCATTCTGAGATAAAGCTTTTACTTGTGTCATCTCTGCACCGAATGCAACCTCATTTGTCATTCTATTTCAGTGTGAGAATATTCCTTCTCTTCTCCAATGTTACAATTCGTGAGAGGTGAAACAATACTTGTGGCACAAAATATTAAACTTACCGCTCTCGTCATCTATATTGAACCTTCCAAGACCACTGCCATCCCTGATGGAGTACTGGATCTCTCCATCCCTCCCAGAGTCCTCATCTTGGGCAGCCACCTGCAGTACGCTTGTTCCAATGCGTGAGTTTTCTTTTACAGATCCAACGACAGCAAAGTCTGGGAAGTAGGGAGTATGGAGGTTTTCGTTGACATCCACCACCTCCACCTCAACAAAGGAAACAGATGACAGAGAGACCGGTCGTCCTTTGTCTTTGGCCCGAACCGTGAGGTTGTAGAACTGCTGCTTTTCATAGTCCAGCTCTTTGCTCAAGCGAATGGCACCACTGGCTTTATCTATTTCAAATCTCCCATTATAGTCATTGACCAAAGAATAGCGCACTTGACCCCCTAGCCCAAGATCTGGATCATGGGTCTCCAGCCAAGCAATGACAGTGCCAACAGGGAGATCTTCAAGAACCTTCACACTATAGCTACTGGGAATGAAAGCCGGGGAACAGTCATTGACATCATCCAAAAAAACCTTAAGAGTGACAACCGAAAACAGCTGCTGTCCACTTTCTGCCTTGTCTCTAGCTTCTATTTTTAAGGAGTAGTTTGCTTTAGATTCCCGGTCCAATTGGTCAGCTACATAAATGATTCCAGTTGAGCTGTTGATAGCAAACTGCTGTGTATCTGTCAAGACTGAATAAGTCACTTCACCATTAGAACCCAAGTCTTTGTCTCTGGCTTCCACCTGAATAATCTCAGTACCAATACTTGAACTTTCAAGAATGTTAACTGAGTAGCTGTCCTGAAGAAAGACTGGGCTATTGTCATTAGCATCCTCCACATTGATGGTCAGCAACCTCCACGAAGATTTTTGTGGATTACCTAAATCGTAGATGGTGATATTAAGGAGATAGAGGTCTGTGTGTTCTCGGTCCATAGGCAGAAGGACTTTAAGTTGCCCAGTCTCCATATCGATATTAAAGCAACTATCCGTATTCCCATCAGATATTGTGAATAGCACCTTTCCGTTAAAGCCAGAGTCGGCATCATAGGCTTTGATCTTCAGGATGTTAGCACCAACGGGCAGATTCTCCTTCACAGCCACGTCAGAAGGAAATGACTTGTCAAAATGTGGCCCTTGCCTATTAACTGAATAAAAGTCGAGAAATCCATCTTCCAGATTCAGTTTCCCATTTGCTTTTGCCTTAATGAGTAGCTTTTCTGCCAGCTTCTGAGCCACACGAGTTTCTCGGCAACTGAAGCTCTTTGAAGACACCTTCCCATGCAGGACTGAAATATTAACAGACATGGGGTCCGCAAAATTCTCTCCATCGGTTGCTGTAATCCTGAGGGCAAAATTACCATTTTTGATGCCAGAATTCATCAGTGACTTTTTAAGCTGTAAAACACCAGAGTCTGGATTTAAATAAAAGAAACCAAGTTCATTTCCGGAGATGATTTTGTACTTTACAAGTTCAAGTTCATCAATATCAATTGCTGAGACAGCTGTGATGTGACCCCCAACTGGAAAGTCATAGGAAATAACTCCCTGGCAAGCCACTTTTTCAAAAAGAGGGCTGTTGTCATTGACATTTCCTATTCGAATAGTCACATTGACTTCACTTTCATGGCGGTATGGCGAACCCCAGTCAGAGGCTCTTACGATGAACCTGTAAATTTCTGGAGAGGATTCAAAATCCAATTCTTCAGTTGTGCTAATAACACCTGTAAACTGGTTAATGGCAAATGGTAACAGATTAAGACTGGCAATACTGTAGGTGATGTACCCATTTTCCCCTTTATCCTTATCAGAAGCTGAAACCATCAGAACGCTTGTGCCCATCGGAACACTTTCATTCACAAAAGCATCATACAGCGGCTGCTGAAATTCTGGGGTGTGGTCATTCGCATCTTCTATGCCGATGGTAACTTGTGCTTTTAAATCTCCTTCCTTGTTTGTCACGTCCAGTTTATAAACCTCCTTCTTAACAGTATTCAGTGGCTGTGCTGTGACAATCAGACCTGACCGAGGATTAATTTTGAAGTACTGTGCATCCTCACCAGGAGATAATTTGTATTCCACATCTAGCGGTTCGGGACTTAATTTTACTATAGCAACCACAACACCAGGAGGGGAAAATTCACTAATGCTCACATCATACATTTCTTTTTCAAATCTAACTGGGACACTGTCTCTTTGGGGGTTGGCAATGTGGACTATCCTTACTGCTGAAAATTTCTGAGGTGACCCTTTATCTTTTGCTTGAAGAGTGAGATTGTAGCCATAAGGAAAGCTCTCCCAGTCAACCTTCTTTCTCTCCTTAATCTTGTACTCATTCATCCACTTGCCTTCCTTAGCCAGGAAGAACTGATCTAAAGGATCCCCAGCGACAATGGAAACAGACTCAATCTCTCCATTGGCCCCTTCATCAAGGTCATCGACTGTCACCACAGCGTATGTCGGCTCTCTGTCCAGTGAGAAAGGAACGTGAGTGACCACGTGGATAGTTGGGGCGTGTTCATTTATACGTTCAATGTGAACATAAAGCTTCGCAGTACTGCTCACTCCGTTGTTTCCGTAGAGCTTCATCCCCCGGTCCACAGCCAAAATTTCCAGGTCATACCTATTCTTTTCGTCATAATTTAACCGCCCGCTTAAAGAGATGACGCCACTTGTGGGGTGAACTGAAAAGAGATCAACTTTGTTTTTAAAGTAGTAGTAGAATTCTCCATTGGAGCCGATATCGGCATCTGTTGCTGTCACCTGGGCAACGCTAGTCCTTAAAGGTGTGCTTTCTGCGATTGTAACAGAGTATGTTGTGGGTGAAAACAAAGGTCGCAGATCGTTCATATCTAAAACCTGTATGTTCACTTTGGTCCATGCTTCCAGATCCTCTCCTCTGACAGAACCTTTTACTATCAATAAATAATTGTCCTGAATTTCCCTATTCAATATGGCCGAATTGCCACCTTTAGTTCTTATTCTGAGGAAACAGAAGTCTGCAATGATGACTTCCTCTGCTTTGAAGAAGCCTTCCTCGTCTCCAGATACAATTCTGTATTTGACATCCCAGGACAGATCTATTAAGGTGATGCCCATTCTACCCTGGCTGTGGACGTAGGTCCTTGCTGCTGAGTTCTCATACACGGTAGCATTGTAAACGGAGTGTGTGAAGTGGAAGCCCAGGGGCCCAGTCCCCGGAAGCCCCTGGGAGACTGTGGCCAAAAGCTTGAGAAGCAGGAGAATGAGGCAAGAAGGAGGAGGCCGTGTACCCACACAGTATCCCATAGTTATATCCATCGTATCATACCTCCATCCTGGAATGGGGTGGGGGGGGGGGAGAAAGAGAGAGAAAAGATAAATTAACCTACAGAAAAGTGGGAGAAGATGTAGGAATGCACCGTGAAGAAACAGTGCTTTTTAAAACTTCATTATAATTTTTTTTTTTTTACCAAAACATCAATACAAGAAAAAGTTTGAAACCTCATCGTACTAGACGGCAAGAAATTCAAAGTCACTAGGGTTTAACCTGATGTTGTTTGGGTTTTTAAATCCCACTTTTACGCTGCTGCCGCAATTGTTCATTGGGACAAGATTTCTTGCATTCCGAAGGTCAATTGAGAAATGTACTAGAAGCCTTAAAAAATGCATTTACCTGTCACTTAGAATTACCTGCTAGGCAATTATCCAGTGGAAATAGACAAGTGTACATTTAAAGTACACTTTAGGGGAGCCTGGGTGGCTTCAACTCTTGGTTTCGGCTCAGGTCATGATCTCATGTTTCGTGGGATTGAGCCCCATGTCACGTTCTGTGCTGACAGCATGGAGCCTGCTTGAGATTCTCTCTCTCCCTCTCTCTCTGCCCTTCCCCACTCGCACATGCTCTCTCTGTCTCCCTGTCTCTCTCAAAATGAATAAACAATAAAAAATTACAGTAAAGTTTAAAAGACAAAGGGATTGAAAAGCCACTAACTGCTTATCAAATAGTTTCTAGTGCATTCATATAGTGAAATACTATGCAGCTACTAAAAATAATTCTTTTTAAAATGTATATTTTCAAATATGGTAAGATATAATGCTAAGTGGAAAAAAAGATCATAAAACAATACATGTGGGGGTATCTGGGCTTCTCAGTCAGTAAGCATCTGACTCTTGATTTCGGCTCAGGTCACAATCTCGTGGTTTGAGTTAACCCCTTGTCAGGCTCTGTGCTGGCAGAGTGGGGCTTGCCTGGGATTCTCTCTCCCTCTCTCTCCACTCCCCCACCCCTTGCTCTCACTCTCTCTCTCTCTCTCTCTCTCTCTCTCAAAATAAATAAATAAAACATTTTAAAAATCAGTATGTGTGGTTATGATTCTATTATTACTTAAATATCTAAATGCACAATTTCAAATTTACATTTAAAAAGAACTGAGACACGTGGGTGACTCAGCTAAGCATACAACTCTTGATCTCAGCTCAGGTCATGATCCCAGGGTCATAGGACTGAGCCCCAAATCGGGCTCCACACTAAGTGCAGAGTCTGCTTGGGATTCTCTCTCTCCCTCTCTCTGCCCTTCCCCTGCTCACGCTCTTTCTCTCTTTCAAAATAAACAAACTTTAAAGAAGTAAAAATAAAAAGGACTAACTGAGTTGTGGGAGCTAGGGGTTTTTGTATTTTCTAATATTTTTCCAATTAATGTTGCTCATCAATGGTTACACAATTGCCTTTATAACTGAACTTTTAAAAGAATTCTTATAAGGCATTATCATCTTTTGTTGTGCTGACTTCAAAACTGATCAAGATTTATGCATAATCCAGTACCGTGAGGCTGAATAAAGAAAGCAGAGATGACAATCCCTAAGGAGGTACATAATCTGAATGATAGCCATGTGTGGACCATGCTACCCAGAACACAGGAGGTAAGAAAGATTTAGTGCCAGAAAAATCTAAATTATATGAGATTTATTTCTTAAAACTAATTTTAAAAATTGCTTCCAATTCATTTCAACAGTCACTATTAAATTTTCATAGTTGCCACAGCCCCATGACTACATAGATTAAGAAATAAAAACACTTCCCTATTTTAACCAATAAAATCTGTCCAGTATTTAAAACAGGGTGGATAAAAGGGCTAATTTAACAAGGAACAGCTAAGTCTATTGACACTCTGACAGCTCCGGTTTCTAGAATCCCCCAATTTGGAGTTCTTCCACCAAGAAACAGCCACTGCGGGACCCTCACATTGTCCTCTGCGGGGAATGTGGAGATAAGAGGGGACGGGAAAGGAATGCTTCTGTCCACTCTCTGACTCAGGCACTGTATACGGCATCTCCCCTTTGTTGTGTTTAATCCTTACAACAGCCCTAAGTGGTTTCACCCACCTACGTGTTAGGAAACTGCAGGTTAGAGAAGTTAACCTGCACGGTGGGACCGCTGGCTCCATCAATGTTTCCCAGCAGGTAAGGAGCAGAGCAGGGTCCCAAACGCTGGTTTTTCTTACTCCTAAAATGTTCGCTTTTCCCCATCACATCATCATTCTCTCTAAGTTACCTGTAACCAAGAATTAAGACCCTCTAGAAGCACTTATGACATAATTTAAATCTGTTGAACTAGTCACCATTCATCATTGATAAAAAAGCATGAAACCCATCTAACGACTCTATTTGGTTATCTCCTTTCTAAACTAGTTACAATTACCAGCTGGCTATCAGCTGAAAAATAGCCCACAGAAATTTAACATCTTAAACTATTATAAATTATTTGTGTAGTTTATAGAACACTTTCCTACCCAGGGTTGGCAAGGCACACGTTATAACACCCTTTTAGTAGATGAGAATATTCATTTTCCTGGTAGCAGAGTCTGGATTAGAACCTAAGCCCTCCCCAGACCCCCACAAGGCTTTCTCATCTCTTTTTTTCCAACCCTGCCTTACAGAAGACTCTAAAGCAAATTCCTTGGCATGTATTTTCTTGGTTCTGACTGAGAATGAGATATGATTTGCTGCTATCATCTGCTGAAGCAAGTCGGGAAATAGAGTCGCAAGTAGAAAGAGTGCAGTTTAATATAGGGGTTTCATGAGCAGAATAGACAGTACAAATGAAAAGTAGAAAGACGAGATAACTTTTTATAAAAGGAGAGAAGTTAATTTCACATGCAATGGCTTTGGCTGTCCGTCCTTAGGAAATGGTTCACATGCTAAGTGTGAGAAGCAGCAACTTGGATGCACAAGGCTCAAATGTGGTACCCAGGAGAAATGGAGAGCCCCCTGGGACCAGTGCAATTAGAGCTTCCTCTTCGTGGAGCACACTCATCTGACACCTGGGGTGACAGAGCCCTCTTTAGGGCTCACAGATATAAACCAGGAGAAGCTTTATTAATACCCCATATCACTCAATAGACTCTCTATTTCATCATCGGAGAATGCTCCAAAGTAGAGGAGGTATTTTTAGGTTCACTAGGGACATAACAGAAGGAGATAAGGCCCTTCTAGGGAACGATCTAAGGCCACGTATAGTCTCGCAAACTAGAAAACTAGGGTTACTCCCAGTATCTCCAGGGAAATACAAATTCTGTTTCTGCCTCACCTCTCACTTGCTGGTCTGTGCCGAGGGCACAGCTTTTGCTGATGCTTTGCCCATGGAGTCTGGACTCCATGGTCATCAGGGAAGAAAACAGCCCTGATGGTAAATTCAGCTCAAATCAACTTTTCTTAGTCCACTCCCCACCCCCATTTTAAACCCTGACTGAAGAGAGGAGCTGCATTTGTACACCAATCTATTCACAGCACCCAGCATAGTACATGCCATGCAGGAGGGCACCATACTGGTTTGCTAAACAGAGCACTAAGTTACTCATGTAACCAGAGGCCCAGAGGCCTTTAACATGGTCCGTTTCCAAATCCCAGAAAATACGCACGTCTTACCTCAGGAAACAGAATCAAGAAATTATATGAACTCAAAGAAGCCTTAAAGATCATCTGATTTGATCTCCTGAGTTAAGAGATGAGGACACTAAGATCCAGAAAGATGAAGAGATTCACTCACACCAGGTCTCAGGACTCCCAGGTTCAGAACTCATCCCAAATGGAAACGTGTGTCAACTGAATTAGTTTTTCTTTGAGTTATGTAACAATCTTAGTGATGAGGTTTATCATCACATGGCAGCGATGGCTGTCTTCTGACACCTTATTAATTTTCCTGGTGCTACTCCCTCCTCTAAGTAGTTAACTGTAAATAAACCTTTAAGTGCCCTGGGGGACAGTTACTTCTACAAACCATTCTGGTAAATCCTTCAAAGCACAGAATGCTGTCATAACATGAAAAAAACATCATTCGATTTCACTATTCGAAAAGTGGTACTTTTGCAGACTGAGTTTTTCTTTCAGCAAAATACACTGCTGCAATGTTTTCCTTATAAAATAGAATCAGTGGTCTTCAATGTGAATAGGAAATACTACAAACCACACTGAAGTGGAACAGTATCACTGCGTGCATAAATCTGGATTGAACTCCAAAAACCTGAGCAGGACTAAGCTTGTCAGATTCCGTTGTTGAAACCAAAATGGGTCATCAGGTTTTGGATCTTTAGTCTTGGGGAAAAAAAATAGTCCTATCTGGCACCAACTGATTTTAAAAAACCCTGCAGTTTTCTGGGGAGCCTGGGTGGCTCAGTCAATTAAGCATCCAACTCTTGATTTCAGTTCAGGTCATGATCTCACAGTTCGTGGGATCAAGCCCCGTGTCTGGCTCTGCTCGGACAGAGTGGAGCCTGCTTGGGATTCTCTCTCTCTCCCTCTCTCTTTGCCCCTCCCCCACTAATGCTCTCTGTCTCAAAAAGAAATAAATAAACATTAAAAAAAAAAAAAACAAAACCCTGCAGTTTTACCCATTGATTTAGACAATAAATGAAGCCTGATAGTGGGGGATTCTGTAAAATTCTGCAAAGTTAACACCAGAATAAGATTCTGGCTTTTTTTTTTTTTTTTTTAGCATGCTAAGACAACTGTTAAGCTGTTTCAAAAAAAATAGTACACTTTCCACACTGAAGCCAAGCTGTTTGCAAAGCCAATATGATAGTTATGGTATTTTAGATGCTCTGCACATCGATTTATCCTGCTTCTGGATTATTTTAAACAAAGCACTTAGTTCCCAACCTCAGAGCCTATTTTGTACAACTTAGTAACATAATCAATATTTTTTGATATCATCTCCAAAGAAATCATCAGGCCATCAATCTTGGAGACATTTATTTTTCAGAGCAGTCAGATGTGCCCCCCCCCCCCCGCCCAGTGAGCTCTGAGAGAGCGGATCTTAGCACGGAGACTCGGAAGGGCATGCAGATTTTTCTTTCCAGGGGTGAATAAATGCAAGTGACCCCAAGGGCCAAGAAAGCTCTTCCGAGGGCCACGCCTCTGGGAGCGCCTTGACTCAGCACGTGCCACTGATTGCTTTGGTCACCTGGTGAGGCTGTTTTCCTCCAGCATTAAACTGGCCTCCTTAAATAGCTGAGATTTCTGAACAGCAGAAAAGGCACCTTACAAAAACATTCTATTTTCACTCCATCTCTTCTTATCTTACATATTTCGAAAGGGTTTCACTGGCAGACAGAGATAGTGCTTAGGAAATGTGCTTTGTAAAACAAAGAGCAAAGTCCGTATCTGCCGGGCTTCCCCTTCACTGCGTCCTGCATGAAGATGATCTGTGTTAGAGCCCGTGACACCCACACAAGGGCTGTATGCATGGTGAGTCCAGAGCACACACTCTGACACCTGACTGCCTGGGTTTGAATCCCAGCTCTACCATTTACTAGCTGTGTAATGTTGGACAAGTTCTTTAACCTCTCTGTGCCTCGGTTTCTTCTACCCTAAAATGGGAATGATAGTGCCCACCAAATAAGATTTGAGTTAATAAATATAAAGCATCTAAAAAACAGTTCATGTCACATGGTTAAGTATACAACGGTTAGCTATTAAGATCATTAACTAAGGCGGTTTTTAGAGAAGACAAAATCTGTGAGTCACAAGATAGGGATGGGGAGGAGTTTACAATCTCCTCAGACATTTTCTTTTCCAATAGCAAAAGCCACATCAAAGGTAAAGATGTCTTTTCTTTACTAAAAACAAATGATTGCTATAGTAGACCCAAAGGTCAGAGAAACCGGACTTGAATCCAGGCTTTGTCACTTACTGCTGGGGCACATTGGGGTGATACTTAAACCTTTTTAAGTCTCAGCTTCCTTACCTTTAAAATATCGACTATAGCGGCACCTGGGTGGCTCAGTCGTTAAGTGTCCAACTTCGGCTCAGGTCATGATCTCGTGGTTTGTGGGTCTGAGCCCCACTTTGGGCTCCATGCAGACAGCTCAGAGCCTGGAGCCTGCAGCCTATTTCAGATTCTATGTCTCCCTCTCGCTCAGCCCTCCCCCACTCATGCTCTGTCTCTCTCTGTCTCTCTCTCTCTCAAAAATAAATGAACATTAAAAAAATAAAATTGGGGCACCTGGGTGACTCAGTTAAGCGTCTGACTTCAGCTCAGGTCATGATCTCACGGTTCGTGAGTTTGAGCCCCACAGCAGGCTCTGTGCTAACAGCACAGAGCCTGGAGCCTGCTTTGGATTCTGTGTCTCCCTCTCTCTCTGCCCCTCCCCTGCCCATGCTCTGTGTCTCTGTCTTTCAAAAATAAATAAACATTAAATTAAAAAAAATAAAATAAAATAGTGATTATAAGAGTTCCCACAGTCATGTAACAGGCTTGCAAGTGTGTCTCAGACAGAGTAAATGCTCCATAAACATGAACTGACATTACAATTATTAAGGTGCTCAGAAGCAGGGATACAAAACAGAAAACAAATGAAAACGGGGTTAAGGACAAAGGCTCAAGAAAAAGACTACCCCTGGGGTAGCCCAACCCTCATATGAAAGCCACCCTTTCACAGACCCCAGACTCCCACCCTGTGTTGGGGTCAGTGCCAGAAAAGGCCTGTGCCTGGTGGCACGGGTCAAGGGCTGTTGCCACAGCTCTGTAACATATCCAATGCCTGCGTGTGTATTTTAAAAGTCAGGAAACTACAGCTGCATTAGTGAGCTCCTCCTCAGACCTGGCATTTAATTCCTGAGGAGTTCTAGCAGGATTTCTCCTTGCTGTGACGAGTCCCAGAACAGCCAGATACTGCTAAACCCTGTCTTCCAGAGCAGCCTATTCTGACACTGCTCAAATTACCGTCCTCATGGCACTACTTGATGTTCTGGGTCCTTGCTCCTGAAATCAGTTATAGACTGCCTGTATGACACATTTGGGAATAAAGTTTTACTCTCTGGCTGATGCTAATGGCTGCCTGAAGAGAAGAAAAAATGTTTACTCTGTAGTTCTCTTAATACAAACCATTGTGGCTGGAGAGTGCAGAAGAGCTTATACTAGGCATTCAGGTCACAAATAACGCATGTCATGCCATTATTCAGATTATATCATTATATATGGAACCGGGGCCATGCAAACTCACAGAGTTTTACAGTCAAATGGGTCATAAAATTGTCTAGTCCAACACCCTGGTTTTAAAGTGGAGAAAACACACTGCGAGGGGTTAAGTGATTTGGACAGGGTCGCACAGCTTGCCAGTGAAAAGCTTAAATTGGACCTCAGGTCTCTACCGTGAATGTGACTCACTGCTATCTTCCTCCTCCAAGAACACAGGTCTCTATTTGCTCATGTCTACACATTTTACTCATCTTCTTAGATGAGACTAAAATGCTGCCTACTCTATGAAGCAATCCCAGAGATTCCCATTCAAAAGTGAGCTCCAGTTCTAAAGTGGTGTTTCTTAAACTTTAGCAAACATCAGAATCACGGTAGGGCTAGGCTCCACTTCAGAGTTTATGGACCAGTTGGTGAAGAATTTCTAATTGTAGCAAGTTCCCTGGAGATGCTGGTCCCGGGACAACCATACTCTGAGAACCACTGCTCTGAACTTTGCCTGTAATTTACCTAACTGTACCTCTCTGATGGCACTTTCTTCCTTGTATTAAAGTTACTTACGTGTGTCTTTAAATTACATACTGGACAGTTACCTCCCTCATTTCATCTCCTTCTTGCAGTATCTGTCTAACAAAATACTTTGAAAAAGGCAAAAATTGGATCAATGTGGAGTGAAATGTGTCTGGTCAGCATACAATGGAACTTCACAACATGCTCCAGGGAGAAGATCAAAATGAGCATTGGACAAATCAGGAATTATGATTATAAAGCTCACAGACCCTGGGTAAATACCTGGTCCACCATTTCCCAAACTGTGTCCCATGATACATTACTTCATGACATGTGAATAGGTGTGCAACTAAAAAAAAAAAAACAGTTTAGGAAATGCATTTTGAGCAAAGGTAAACAGATTTGTTAATTTAGAACTTCTTGGGGTCTTTTGTAAGGTCCAAAATAAATGTTCCCCACCCCCCATCCTTAGTCACCTCTAATAACTTCCCCTGCTTTGCTGTCTCCTTATGAAAGCATAGTGTATGCTGTCTATTTGCACTAGCAGAAGGAAAGTGTTCTGGCACATGGTTGGGATTCATGGTGCACACACAAATATACTATGTAAACTGGGATTGCAAGGGATATAACATACACAACTTCTAAAATCTATTTCATCATGAATCTCCTCCCCCCATCCCCACAATAGTCACCTGCAGGGGGTGCCTGGGTGGCACAGTCGGTTAAGCGTCCGACTTCAGCCAGGTCACGATCTCGCGCTCGGTGAGTTCGAGCCCCGTGTCAGGCTCTGGGCTGATGGCTCAGAGCCTGGAACCTGTTTCCGATTCTGTGTCTCCCTCTCTCTCTGCCCCTGCCCCGTTCATGCTCTGTCTCTCTCTGTCCCAAAAATAAATCAAAACAAAACAAAACAAAACAAAAAACAATAGCCACCTGCAGGAGAAAAAAGAGTGTTTTCTGGAATACATCTGGGGAGACACAGTCCAAGCTAGATACTGTAGCCCAGACAGGTCAAACGGCTGCCTGCAAAGCTTGGGAGGTGGGATGCAATCTGGGGATTCTTCAGACTAGTTCATTATTCTTCCTACACCATATCACAGGGTATGGATTCTCATTTCAAATAAGCTGGGAGTTATCCCTGAAGAAATGGTTTCAATACTTGTTATACAAACACATCTCCGTGTTCCAACTGAAGAATGAGACAACTGGTCTGTGGTTTGCTATGCACTTTTCTTTTCTCATTAAAAAAAAACCAAAAAACAAAAAAACAGGGCCGCCAGGCTGGCTCAGTCAGTGGAGCGTGGGACCCTTGATCTCAGGGTCGAGAGTTCAAGCCTCACAGTGTGTGCAGGGATTACTCAAAAATGAAATCTTTAAAAAAACACACACACAAACAGAATTTTGATAGTCCTATCAACAACAAAGACTGGCATGAGGGGAAGAACCTTTTTAACGTCAAACAACGAACGAGCCACATAGCTTCATAGTTTTTGTTACCTATTGTCACCAAAGTCAACGCTGAAAAGCAGTTTGCCAAATACAAAATACTCCTGAGATGCAAAACCTAAAACCACGTTCATATTTTGCTCCTCCCTGGAAAATCCTGCTTGTCTACTTGAGTCCTAAGTCTAAGCAGAGTTCCCCAAGCAGAAAGAGTATTACAGGAACAGGGACACGATACATCCACCTTCTGTCAGTCTAAACAAGGACAAAATCCCACACCAAAGCCTCCAGTTGGTTCTGCCAGCCAGCCAAGCAGACCATTACCCAAACCCAATCTTTTCCATTATTATAATACCGTAAATTCTCATTTTTTCCAGTGGTGCAAATCTTTCTATTGTCTAAAAGTGTCTCAGGAGAAAAGTCAATCAGCATGAAACAAGTGTAATTCAAGGTGGCTCTGAGGGAAATGGGAGATTCAGCCACACAGCGGCAGTGTTATGAATACCCTCCTTTATTTTCTCCCCAGGTGCGAGAAATATTTCCATACAACACTGGTTAATGTCAAGTATCATTTCATCAGTAAATGCTTCAAATTCAGGGGTAATTCAACCAGGGGCTATCAGAAGGAAAGATTAGCATGTTGTTCAAGCCTTTTAAAAAATCATTTCTCCCTCTGGAGAAAGAAATTCGTCACGGGGTAAAAGAAAAAAAATGTATGGAGAGGATATAATTTGCTCCTATGCTTGGCTGTCTGAGAAAATGTTCCAGAAAAATGCGCGATTTCAATTTTTCTCTGGTGGGCCTTGCTGACAGAAAGCAAAGGGTAAATACATTAGTATTTGCTTATGCTCAAGATTAAAAAAAAAAAAAAAGAAGTAAAGCAAGGGGGAAAAACACCTTTTCCAAATAACACCGTTTACTATGGAATAACTTCCTGAAAGAAAAAAGAACCCAGATAGTTTCAGATGGAACAATGTCTTTAAGCAGTGTCCATTCCAGTAGTTACGGGGGGCAAAATGCAGGTGAAGGAAAAAGGTGCCCTCGGCTTGCTACATTCTGACACAATCCTCATTTACTGCTGTGCTAAGTCCCTGTGGTCTGTCCTGCCTCCAAGAGTTAACATCCTTTTAGCCATCCCAACTGCCATTCTCCTTTAAAAGTCATTCTCCTTCAAGGAGAAAACAGGAATCAGGAAATCATAACATGGAAGAGCTTCCCTCAGGAACCCCCTTTCCTACTGTGATAAGTGATGGCAATATTAGGGCAAGAAGGAAGCAAAAGAATCTGTGCAAAGGCTGTGGTCGGGGGTGATGTACACAGAGCGTTAGGACCTAAATAAGGTCACGGGGGTATCAGGCCTCCCTTTCCCAAAACGTATGAACTGCCAAAAGATGTGATAAATGACAAAACATCCTCAAGACTGTGGATGACCTTTGGGAGAATATGATTCCATCCCTAATTTTTCCAAGGTTACACATGGGACCAGCTCTTACTCTGGACAAAGCACATCACAGGCTCCAAAGGGTAGTTCTGGAAATGACTGTGTGTCTGGCTAAATGTCTCCCCAGAATGTAAGGCAGCAGCACTGAGCTCTATGTATATTATACACAATATAGAATTGCTAAATGGACATAATGAGAAGAGAGATACACACGCAACTCTGAACAACAGGCTAACACTCGGTGTGTCACGTCACAAAAGCTGGGGAACAGGCAGATAAGGAGGGAGAAAAAGAATACAAGGAATACGTGTGCAGGAAATAAGGAAACAATATATCAGGAAATGGGTGAGAATTGGAAAAGGTATCTCAGGCAGCAATCCTGATAAACTCAAAAGGGAGAAGACAAAACAGCTTGACATATGGGAAAGGAACACACTATGGAGAGAGGTAGGAATTGCATTATAGGAGGAGGCAAAGATTATCTGGAACCAGGCAACAAGAAACGTTGCCGGGATTTCAAAGAGCTCACGTGTGGGTTAAGAAATGCCGTCTGGAAGTTTGTTGACAGTCACGTCTCCTCATGTTGCCATCTCCGACAACCATGCCTTAGCAAGCGAGGCGAAAATGCAAATTTGGTCCCTTCAGCTCTCCCGCACTCCCCATTAAGGCTATTTATTACTGACTGATGGTTTATGATGACGTGGCCTGGATTAGTACTCTGTGCTAATGAGACCAGGGTCACAGGTTCAATCCCACAGGGGACGACACACAGGTCCACTCCTTAGAGCAGGTCAAACAAGAACAAGTGAGCACCAATGATTCTCCATCTCAACTAAAAAGTCAAGGCTACAGGATCAGGCATCGGTGGGGTCCTGAGGTTCGCTGAAGAAAACTTATTTCTTTAGAGGGGCAAGACATTTGCAGACATTTCTGTAGATCCGAGATGAAGGAGTTATCAGAGAACCTCCGAGGACCTAGTTAGTAATTCTCAGCATGGCCAACCCGAGCCTCATATACTAGGTCCAGGACAGGCTTGCTCTCCCAAGGAAGCCACAAGTGGATCAAGTGGGAGACTACTCAGCACATCACAGCTGGCCCGACAAGAACTCTGCCCTCCAGAGGCGCTGCCACAAAGGAAAGGCAAAGGCCACGGGCAGAGCCTATCTTTGGAGAATACCTGCACGTACACACAGACAAGGCTGACCAGGTGAGCTCAGGCTAAGACCTACTAAAGTACTCTCAGCATCTCTGCAAATGCTACCACACTGCAACTGTGAAAGAATTAAGATCCCGTGGAGTGGCTGTGGCTAATGACATGGCTTCCTGAGACACTCCCTCACCCCCCTTCTTGGAATCCCAGTATCATTTTTGAAACTAAAAGCCAGACATGAGAAAGCAGCCAAATGTACTAAGTTCAAAAAGAAAATGAATATGTAAGAACTCAGTGAGTTCAAATCCAGGGCTTTGGAGGCAGAGTAGATCAAAGTTCATGGCCCATGAGGAAAAGGAGAGTGTCACTAAGGTCCAGGTGCTGTCTGGGACGAGAGGACAGTAACCCTACAGCCTCAACCTCCTGACCAGCTGACGCATCACTCCTGCCCTTCCACGGTGTTCCAGTACAACCAACCAGTGACATACTTAAAACCTGAGTAGGTCCTATTCCTGATGAGACACTACAACATCTTCCCTGTTCCTTCAGGATAACAAAGGACCAAACCGTCAACATTTTGAGAAGGTTCTGCCATATTTGGCCCTGAGTTCTTTTCTATCATCTCTCATCACTCTCCTTTCCAGCCGCAGTGGCCTTTCCTCAGTTCCTGGCACCCCACCTCCTGCCTCAGGTGTTTTCTTCACGTTGTTACACCTGAGTGCCGCTCTTTTCCCATCCTGGTCCCCATCACGGAAACACACGCACCCAATTATCTCAGTTGCAATACCCTTCAGGGCGCACCTTTCTGATCCGCAAGATCAGCTATGGCCTCTTGCATGTCCTCACAGCACCCAGAACATTTCCTTCATACACTTACTGCCATTTTAATTACTTTAGTAAGACTATTCGATTAATATCTGTTATTCCAAATGGACCATAAACTATCTGAAGGAAGGGACTGTCTCTTACGGTCACCCTTGTTGCTCCACACCAAATGTATTGGTTGGCATGTAATAAGTACCCCATAAATATTTGTTATTGGATATACTATAAATGTCTTAGGAAACCCCAGAAAATGTAGAATTAGAGCAGTGATTCTCAATTGTCCTCAATAGATATGTTTTGTTGTCACAATAAGGACAGGTTGCTTGTTGTCTAGTGGCTACAGGCTAGGAATGCTGATAAACATCCTACAAGGCACAAGAGAGCCTCCCAAGCAAAGAATTACCTGGTCTAAAAAGCCAATAATGGGGTGTCTGGGTGGCTCCTTCAGCTGAGCGTCCAACTCTTGGTTTCGGCTCAGGTCCTGATCTCAAAGTTTGTGAGTTTGAGCCCCGCATCGGGCTCCATGCTGGTAGTGTGGAGCCTGCTTGGGATTCTCTCTCTTTCCCTCCTGCTGCCTCTCCCCACTCTCTCTCACACATGCACACACACTCTCTCTCTCTCTCTCTCTCATTCTCAAAATAAGTAAATAAACATAAAATAAAATAAAATAAAATAAAATAAAATAAAATAAAATAAATAAAATAAAATGCCCATAACGCTGACGTTGCAACTGGATTATAGGAACTAGGGCAACTATATCGAGAAGGGTAGAGCCAAGTATATAGAAAGAAACCTTTCCCAAGGAGCATGGTTCACAGCAGAGACACTGCACAGAGTTGTTCTGCTGCCATTGAGGTGGTCCCAGATGAGCCCCAGGGAGATCAGCTCTGGGTATTGGTGCTGAGAACTGGGCTCCCCTCTGCTAGGGCTGGGATGGCTTCCATTCCCACAATATGAACCAGGCTGCTTTCTGAGCTCCCATCCACAACACAGAATGAAGAAACCTTCACTTTTCAGTGGTGGAACCATCTGACCTGATTTCTCCAGGAAGTATTCACGTGTGGCAAGGCCATCAGTCACCTTGACAGCTAGAATCCCTGTTTGCTCCCAAGGACTAATGTTCTCCAGTTTTCCACCAACCCGACTTGGATCTCACTCTTTACAGAAGCATTTATTCTGCCAACAAAATCAAGACCCTGCAAGATGGATCTTTCCAGGTCAATAGAGGGCCACCTCTCTAGAGGTTTACATAATTTTCTCTGCATGACTACTAAGACCACAGCCTCCCAAGCATCTGAGCAGCCTCACTTTTCCACGGCTTTGGCGGGGGGACCATTTTACCGGGCAGCACAGTGTACAGGCAGGGCTATCAAACCCTGCCCTGAATGGAAAGACCAAACACACCTCCCACAGTTGTACCCCAAGCTACAAGACCCTGAATGGATTTTCGAACACCCCTTAACATCAACAGCTGGAAACTACTGGAAAGTAAATGTGATTGTTACCCCCAACAAGCCTTAAACCAAACATGTGCTTGCAATCCACGTAAACAGGGCTCTCTCTAGTCCACCCCCTGAGTATATGTAGTTAAGAACCAAGTATACTTTGCCACTAATTATGTATTACAAATAAAGAGTTTACACAAGCCTAAGTAAACTGTGAAAGGGGGAAGCAGCCATTCTGAGCATCCACAGCAGATGTTTAGGGACAGCTGTACAGGGAAGCTGACGAGAATTTAGATGAAATTTATTTTAAAGTCCCACATGAGTGAGAGAAGGTTTGTTTAACCTTTACCAAACCATTGCACCTAAGGGGTTCAGATCTGAATTTTCCTTTAGAACAGATTTCTGTCGCTGTGTTTAACATGCCTGTCCCACTACCCCCTCCCCCTTTTTTTAACTAAAGAAAGAAGCCCTAGTGGTTTGACCATTATGAGCAAATGTCATTTCACCATTACAAATGTAAGCCCAGAAGTTTGCTTTTCAATGTCCATGTGTTATTAGCAAATGCCAACAGACAAGAGTAAATATTATTAACAAAGAGTTTAGCCACAGAAAAGTCTGTATGCCAAGCACTTATAAATAAATAAATTCATTCATTCATTCATTCATTCATTCATTCATTCATTCATTCATTCTTGATTCCAAGAATCCACTAAGCTACACTATTGTCCTCAAGAACTTCCTTCTTCCACATCAGAAAGAAAGATGCTAGTTCTTGGCCTCATGAGAGTAACCATACCATCCTCTTATTTCTTCTGTGTTTTCAGGTGAAAGAACAAACGATATGATTAGTGAAAAATTACTTGGATTAAATATCCCTAACCAGAATTTTAGGCAACAAAAGACCTCCCATATAATCTGCATTCAATAGATACTTGCTGACTTGGGAAAGAGGAATAATAGCCAACACAGAATGATTACGCACCACGTTGCCAGACCTTGTGCATTGCTGTGTTATCTAAGATAAGTTGACAGCTGGTGTTTCCAGACTTAGGGACATTAAGAGAAGGGAATTTCAGAAGTAGTTCAGTTCAGCCGCCTTGCTACGGGGGGTGAAATGTTGGTGGTCAGAATTTAGTACTCATCGCATGGGTTAGCTGATGGCACGGCCAGGATGAGAACACAAGCTCCAGACCAAAATCAACAGTTATAATACTATTATATTTTAAAATGAGTTTTTAGGGGCACCTGGATGGCTCAGTGGGTTAAGTGTCCAACTTTGGCCCAGGTCATGATCTCACGGTCCGTGAGTTTGAGCCCCGCATTGAGCTCTGTGCTGACAGCTCAGAGCCTGGAGCCTGCTTCAGATTCTGTGTTTTCCTCTCTCTCTCTCTGCCCCTCCTCTGCTAGCACTCTGTCTCTCCCTTTCTCTCAATAAATAAATAAGTAAATAAATAAATAAATAAGAAAGAAAGAAACAAACAAACATTAAAAACCATTTAAAACAAGTTTCTAGAAGTACAGAGAGAATGCTTATGTATCATACTCTCCTAGAATCTTAGATGTAAGCCATAAAGTTTATGACCCTACCTTTCCCACTCAAGTGTTTATTTGGATTCAAAATGCCGCTAACTAAGAAGCAGTCAGGAAACATTATTTGGTAGTTTAAGATTATTTGGCTTCACAACCGAATAGATACTGTTTATTTGTTTTCATAAAAAATGGCAAAAAAAAAATCAGCTCTGGTATAGATCATCGTAATCCCTCCACTAAGTAAATGTGAAGCTAATGAATAAATTATTTGTATAATTTTGCCCTTCACAGTTCATGTACAGATCATGTAGGCATAACACCATATAGGTACTGTATCAGATCGATCTTCTTTTGAAACGTGGGGTCTACCTCATTTTGGAGATTTTATTTATTTATTTATTTATTTATTTATTTATTCACTTTAATGCTTACTTACTATTTTTGAGAAAGAGTGCGAGCAGGGGAGGGGCAGAGAGAGAGGGAGACAGAAGATCTGAAGCGGGCTATGTGCTGACAGCAGAGAGCTAGATGCAGGGCTCGAACTCATAAACCTTGAGATCATGACCTGAGCCCAAGTCGGATGCTTAACTGACTGCAGCCACCCAGGCGCCCCTCATTTTGGAGATTTTAGAATGACCTTGCTTAGCTACCTCTTCCTTCTCCACTGATTCAACATTAGTTTCAGTTCCTCACAACTTTTCTCTACCACATAGTCACAGTTTCGGTGGCATAGTGTGCCCACTTGATTGTGCACTAGGACCATGCCAAAGCCATCAGCCTACAACTGGAAAACAACGAGAATATACTTAATGCTACTGAACTGTACACGTAAGTAAGATGGTAAGTTTTATGTTACATGTTTTTTTATCACAATTTAAAATAATTTTTCTTTTTTTTTAATTCTTTTTTAATGTTTATTTATTTTTGAGACAGAGAGAGACAGAGCATGAACGGGGGAGGGTCAGAGAGAGAGGGAGACACAGAATCCGAAGCAGGCTCCAGGCTCGGAGCACAGGCTCTGAGCCTCAGCACAGAGCCCGACGTGGGGCTCGAACTCACAGACGGTGAGATCATGACAGCCAAAGTCGGCCGCCCAACCGAGTGAGCCACCCAGGTGCCCCTAAAATAATTTTTCTTAATAAAACATTAGTCTTCTTCAAGGTCAGGGCTTTTGTGTTTGTTTTTTTTTTTTGTCCGATTTTACATTCAGCCATACAATGCAGAACATCTTGGATTTTCAGCAGAGCCACAGTCTTTTTGGAGGGGTGGGAGGAGCAGTTATTGTAAACTACGCAACTGCAAACAATTACCTTACTCAAACCCCAGGAAGTACACAATAACTCCAATACATCACCTTCCGTCCATCATCCGATCAATTTCAAAACTACCCTGCCTGTGAAGCAAACCATAATCAACTACTGAAACCTCAATAAAAAGTTCAAGGAGTAAAACCTTCAATTTCAAGTCGTTTGGGATTTTTGCATACATTCAGTGTCTGAGCAGGGAAGGAGACATTTAGGGACTTTTTGCCTTTTTTTTTTTTTTTTTTAACAAAAACAAGCGTGTAGACCAACAGAAGATGGATCCAGCACGCGGGATGGGAGGAAATAGGCTAAGAGTAACTCTTGGGGATATTCAAAGTAAGCAGGTGACAGAGATGGCTTTGTGTCTAATGTTCCTGCCGTGCCGTCCTCAGACTTCCAACGTGGTAAGCGCTTCTCCTTTCTAATATATGCAGAGTTCATCAAGATCCTGGCACACGGTCCCTTCAGGATAAGAATTTCCACCAGGTCTAATCAATGGTGAACATACAGGGCAGTCCCTCCAGCTTGACATCCCCTCACATAAGCCTAATTTAATTGTGACCAATTCTTATCTGAGTCAGCTCTTCACTGACAGAAGAGGAGAGCTCTGAACAGGTTTCACAAATGCTCGCCTGGGGCTGTTTCAAAGTCTTCCCATAATTGAAGCAGCTATCTTTTCTCCTCAAGGTGGTGTTTTCATATTCTACCAGGGAAAGAATTATAAGCTAGATATGAATGGTATTATTTGAACAGAGGCTGTGCCCTCCAAACTCATAGAAAGAATCACACCTTTATCAACAGCACTCTCTGGAATCCCTCTACAGATGACTGAAATTAAAAAATGAAGAAAGAAAGAAAATCATAGGCAACAGATGAGCCTCTTAAGTGGGGGTATAAAATGAGTCCTGATAAAAGTGGGTCCCGACAAAGTCACATGGCATTTGCAAAACAGTTCTCATTATCTACCAAATATACCAGTGTTACTTCCTTAAGTTATTACTCTCCTGGGTTCATGAAGTAACTCTGAATGAGAAGAAAAGGCAATATATAAATACTGGAATACTGGTCAACTACTTGGCTTAGCGACTCAACTTTCAACCTTAATGTCTTACCAATTAACTGGGGGCAAAATTAAAAGTTTTTCTCAAGGCACCTTAGTAGTTCAGTCAGTTAAGTGTTTGACTTCTGCTCAGGTTATGATCTCACCGGTCATGGGTATGAGCCCCGTGTGGGGCTGTGTGCTGACAAGTCAGAGGCTGGAGCCTGCTTCTGATTCTGTGTCTCCTTCTCTCTCGGCCCCTACCCCGCTCATGCTCTGTCTCTCTCTCTCTCTCAAAAATAAATAAACATTAAAAAAAAAAGGTTCTCTCTCTTTTCACTGTTTTTGAGAGGGAAAAGGGATAAGGGAAGGGTCATGATTAAAGAGATCTTTTACACAGCACCTGGGTGACTCAGTCGGTTAAAGATCTGACTTTGGTTCAGGTGGTGATCGAGCCCAGCATCAGATTCTGTGCTGACAGTGCGAAGCCTGTTTGGATCCTCTGTCTCCCTCTCTCTTTGCCCCTCCCCTTCTCTCTCTCTCTTTCTCCCTCTCAAAAGTAAACATTAGAAAAAATTTTAAAAATGAGATCTTTAGGAGGAGTATTATTAATGCTCTATGGCTCAAGTGTGTAGAACCTAACTGGAGAGCACTCCGGAACTCTTGCCCTGTCGTCAAAAAATGTCTTTCTGGTGCCTCAGTGGAGAAAAAAAGACCGCTACATTAAGACATATATTTAGAGGTAGAAGTAAGGAGGCTGATAATCTGAACACAAAGTTGGAAAGAAACTTTCATGGTTCCCCTCATCTTTGATACTCCAAGATGAGAATCTGGAGAATTCTGATTATGTTCCAGGACTTGTGGCTCCAAATTCCCCACCAGATAAGGGGATTGGGAGAAAAAACACATCCATATAAAGAGGAGGAGGAGAGGTATAGAGGTGACAGCCAAACACTGAGCACTCACTACCCCTCTCTCCTGGCCACTGGCCACCAGTGCCAGCTGCTGCCTCACTGGATGGCTTCACTCTTTTAATAGAACTTCAATGATTCAGGTAAGTCAACTGCTGATTAATAGAAACATAACATTGCTTATATGATCTAATGAGAACCTAAAACGCAGAGAAATCACTGTTACAGTAAATACTTATAACTCTACAAAGGCCGCAGCTCAACCAGTGGTGCCGAAGTCCAAACACCCTTGCATGTTTCTGCGTTGAATGACTTTCCATCAGCTATTGGACCTCTTCAGACCTCCCCGCTATTTACACTTTAAGTATCCATCCTTCAATTTTGCTTATTTTCAGCTCAATTTCCAGTTATTATACTATAAAAATATGACTCTTGAGTTTGGGGCATGACCTAAGAACCATTAATTAGCTAAAACTCCCATTTCTTTTATAATGAAATCATTTAAACCCCACCGTTATTAAGTACACTGGTGCAGCAACTCAACTTAATTCAACATTTGTGAACCACCTAGCAGAGATCAACTTCAAGGAAAACATGGAACAGAACATGGCAAGTAATACAGAGTGAGGATAAAATGGATTAGGGGGATGCAGAGGGGCTGCTAATTGCGGTGCAGGTATAGGAAAACAGAGAAACATCATGGACAAGGAGGCATTTAATAATATTTTACTGAGTGCCTAATAAATGCCAGGCATTATGGTCATGTATGCCTCACCTATATTATTTAATTCTTACAATAAATTCATGAAGTATCACCATGTCCATTTTACAGATGGGGTAACTGAGGTTTGAAGAATTCAAGGTTCTTGCCCATGTTCTCACTTACGGCACAGCTACAATTTCCAAACTGAGTGTGTCTGACTTCAGTGCCCAGGCTGTCACCCATCACAGCATTATACACTCATCTGGGGTGGGTCACAGGAGGCAGAAAAAATTCGAATGACTGATTGGAATCTTTTTGGCTCCAACTCCAGAGGAAACGAAAGAAGCAAAACACAGATGACACAGATGTGGGAAAGTGTGTGGCCACTGAATCACTGACCCAGGTTAGCAGGGCTGAAGGCATCATGAAGAGATAATGAGGAAAGAAATATATATATGAGGAAAGATATATATATATTATATTCAAAGGTAGGTCTCCAAACCTTAAATCAACCTAAAGACCATGAACTTTAACTCACAGGCAATTGTGGAACCCGCTCCCTGCCCTGTTTTGTTGACCATGGAAGACTCATGATGGAAGAACCGCTTCAGGAAAATTATAGCTTTGTAGCTAGTGCTTGAGGGATATAATTGAGGGAGTAGATAGATAAGGGGCAAGGAGGTCTGATAAGGAACAACAAGTTAGGAACAGACTAGCTTAAGAAAACAGAATGGACTTTCGTCAAGTTAATTCATCTCACCTTTAGTATTTTAAATATGCATTATTGTTTAATGTATTATTTTTCCATTTACCAATCCCCCTTGTTATATTTCAATACTATCTTTGTTCAACAAATTAAAGAATGACTGAATCTGAGAAATACAGGAGAGAAAACTCCATTTTATTAAGGCGCTGTTCAATTTCACTTTTTTATTCACTTAGTTTTCACTGTATTATTAATTTTACAAAGCCAAAACAAGAAGGTTAGCATCTCACTACTGGAGTATCTCAGCCCATAATCAAGGCAAAAACGTGAGGATGCCATTTTTATAGCCACTTTGGTTCAAAAGAACATCAGCTGCTTCTAAAGCCTTGTGACAGAGACTTTAATAAGGAGGGGTTTACTGCTAAAATAACACTCTGCACCTGCCCTGGGGGGCAATGTCCACTGCTATTTTACCATTATCTGCATTTCATATGCCTCTGCCACAAGCTTTTATTTTGTTAAACAAACTAGAATATATGACCTGCCTGAAAAGAAAATATTTATTCAGATCAGAGAAGGACTTTTAATATCTGAGAGAGGTTTCGAAGGAACTCTCATTTAGAAAAAAAGAGAAGAAAGAAAACATACCTTATGTGCACTGCATTTCATTATCCATTCAACCATAGATAATGTTTAACTGGGCAACAGGAGTGCTAAATAATGTTAAATTACTCATGATCTACTACATCTAGAGATAAGCTGAAAACTTATCTCAAATAGCACTCCTAAGTATACATTTTATCTGACACGATAAAGTATTTTATTATAGGCTTTAGTTTCTTAACATTTATTTACACAAGTGTGTATAGCATTCAATAACAGCATCTGAGAAGCTGTAAATATAGTTGGAGATGTTTAAACACACACACACACACATACACACACACACACACACACTCCTGTCAGTCCCACTAACAAGAAATTCCTTACTTTACTACATTACAATAATTTGCAAACTAAGTCAATGGAAACTCATTAAAATACTTCACATTATTCAATATTTGCTATGTTTATCAGATATTTAAAGCCTTCTTCCAAAAGTGCTAATGTTCTCAATAATAAAACAATTACACATTTTTGGAGGCATAATAGCAACATTCAAATGAATATTTACTGAAATAAATAACAATGAAGCAATAAAGTATTCCATTTATTTGCATATTTTTGTCCAATACCCAATGTCATGTCCTTACAGTTTATCATAAACCTCAGAAAAGCAGGAGCTGAAGAAACTGAATTTGGAAAGTAAATGTGACTTGTATCCCGCTCGCCTTGTGACCCTGGACAACACATTTTAACTCTCGTTTGTTTATTTTTGCTTTTGTTGCCTTTGTTTTTGGAGCCAGGTCCAAAATAATCATCACCAAGACCAATGTCAAGTTTATTGCCTATGTTTTCTACATCAAACTGAAAAGCTTCTGCACAGCAAAGAAAACCATCAACAAAATTAAAAAGCAACCTACTGATTAAAAGAAAACATTTGCAAATCATATATATGATAAGGGGTTAATAACCAAAATATGTAAAGAATTCATAAAACTCAATAACAACAGTTACATCAAAAAACAGGCAGAGGACCTAACTAAACATTTTTCCAAAGCAAACCTACAGTTGCCCAACAGGCACATAAAAAACTGTTCAACATCACTAAGGAAATGCAACACAAAACCACAATGAGATACCACCTGTGAGAGAGGCTATCAAAACAACAACAACAACAACAACAACACAAGAAATAACAAGGATTGGGGAGGATGTGGAGAATAGAGCACTGTTGGTGGGAATGTAAATTGGTACAGCCACAATGGAAAACACCAAGGCAGTTCTTCAAAAAATTTAAAATAGTACTACCATATAACCCAGCAACTCCACTACTAGGTCTTTGTCTAAAGAAAATGACAACACTAATTCAAAAAGACATGTTCACTATGTTCACTGCTTCATTATCATACTAGCCAAGATATTGAAACAAAGTGTCCCTTGATGAATAAATGGATAAAGAAGATGTGATACACACACATACTATGGAATATTACTCAGCCATAAAAAAAGAATGAAATCTTGCCATTTGTGACAACCTAGATGGAAGTTGAGGGAATTATATTAAGTGAAAGGAGTCAGACAAAGACAAATACCATACGTGTGGAATCCAAAGAACAAAGCCAATCAACAGCAACCTAAAACAAAACTCACAGGTACAGAGAACGGAACGGTGGTTGCTAGAGCAGAGGAAGGATGGGGGTTGGGAAAAACAGGGAAGGGGGATCAAGAGGTACAAACTTCCAATTATAAAATAAGTAAGCCATGGGATGTAGTCGCATGACGACTACAGCCCAAAACACTGTAGTGTATACCTGAAAGTTGCCAAAAGCGTAAACCCACAAAGTTCTCACCACAAGAAAAAAAAATTGTAACTGTACAGTGACTGATGGTCACTAGACATATGGTGGTGATCATTTATTTCACAGTGTATACAAATAGTCATGTTGTACACCTGAAACTAATATAATGCTATATGTCAATCATACCTCAATTTATTTTTTTTTAATTAAAAAAATTTTTTTAACGTTTATTTATTTTTGAGACAGAGAGAGACAGAGCATGAACGGGGGAGGGGCAGAGAGAGAGGGAGACACAGAATCAGAAGCAGGCTCCAGGCTCTGAGCCATCAGCCCAGAGCCCGATGCGGGCTCGAACTCATGGACCATGAGATCGTGACCTGAGCCGAAGTCGGACGCTTAACCGACGGAGCCACCGAGGCGCCCCAATCATACCTCAATTTAAAAAAAAAAATTTTTTTCCTACTATCCGATCCTGTTCTTCATCTATCTCATGGAGTTATTATGAAACCGTGTATCTGAAAACACCCTAAAATTTAATGCATAGACTGTCTCTCATTATATTGATAAGGAAGCCAAGGATGAGAGAAATGTCTTGCCCAGTGTCAAAAGCCAGAGGGCAACAGAGCCAAGATAGTTGTGCTTGATTCCCCTCCAGGCTGACACGGCAACTGTTAGGACATCAACAAAGCAGAGAAGGGGAGAGAGCAGTTTCCATAAGTGCATGCGGAATTCTGCAATTATACGATTTAGAAATGCTGATTTTAATATACTTATTTTAATTTCAGCATACATGGAGTCTTGTGAGATTTCCAAAAAATCTTCGATTTATAGACAGGAAATATGCCATAAATCTTTCTATATTTAGGGCAGCTGAAGGTCATAAATGGTCTCTAGGAAAATAATTCAGGTCTACTTTGTCCTTCAGTTCTCTTTCCTCCACACTACAGCTGCTTTGGGGTTAGTCTGTTAGTTTGCTCATGCTGGGAATTTTCAACCTTTCCTTTAAAACATTACACGTACTAAGCTACCTCAATGTGTGACTTTCAGAACATGCCTGATTTCTACCAACTGTGAGACATGTGTTCAGATGAGGCTGAAGTTTATTAAGCACAGGTGAGAACCTCTTACAAAATCACCCAGTGTGTAAGATTCAATACTACCTGGCAGTTTATGACTGCAGAAACTATCAAGGTTCTGACTCACAGATAGGCAAGACTCACAAAGGCTTGGAAAAAACTAACAAGCTAGAACAGGAAAGGTTTTTGTTTTTCATGGGTTTTGTTTTGTTTTGTTGTTTGTTGTTGCTGTTGTTGGACATTCAACAATAGTTTCCCTTTTGCAAACTGTTCAGAACTCCTTGCATGAAGCTCCCAGGCTATCACAAAAGACTGGATGCTTGTGCAACCATTACCCTCTGTTTACTATCCCAGACAGGAAACAAAGAAAGATAGGTGCCCAGCAACGGAAGCACAGCAGGAAGAATTTCAGTTGGCCCCCAACTTTCAGAGGCAGTATTCCACCCCCAGCAACATCCTCAGGACTCGGATGGCTTGAGGTTTTAACTGTCAAGATTGTGTTAGGCACAAATAATTCTTAAGGATGTATGAAAGCAGAAAGCCAAAAGCCTAGTACTCATTCAGAAATTGCCTGTCAAGATCCATTTCCCGTTCTCCAAGGTCTAGTTTTTAGAAATGTGAGCTCTGGAACAAATGAGGAGTCACAGGCCTTTGTGGCAGGTAACTGAGAATATACCAGAAGCTGGATAGATGCTCTAGTGTGGGTCTCTAAACAGCCCTTCATCTCCCCAAATGAGAGGAGGAGGGAAACTTTTTGACAATCCATCTGGAATTCTAGCATTTTTTAAAAATGTTCATTTTTGAGACAGAGAGTCAAAGTGTGAGTGGAGGAGGGGCACAGATAGAGGGAGACACAGAGTCTGAAGCAGGCTCCAGGCTCAACGTGGGCACATGTCATGAGATCATGACTTGAGCCGAAGCTGGACACTTAACTGACTGAGCCACCCAGGAGCCCCTGATATTCAAGTATTTTAATTTGAGCTGGTGCAGAAGCAATACAGAAGCACTAGGAGATTCCAACCAGCACTATGAGGGGTACCAATACCTCAACTCTCCTCTTGCAAACAAGTTTGGAGCATAGTTCAGTGATGATGACCTGTGACCATCACCAAATCTCTCTTTAGTGTCTTCTATGTACACAAGCACTATGTTATCTGAACACCGAGGGATAAACGAAAGGAGACAATGGGATCTTTGCCCTGGAAAGCTTAATTTGCCACACCCTCCTTCATAGCACAGAAAATACAATTCAAATTGTATTTATAATAGGGCGCCTGGGTGGCTCAGTTGGTTGAGCATCCAACTTCGGCTCAGGTCATGATCTCATGGTTTGTGGGTTCAAGCCCCTGCGTGGGGTTCTGTGCTAGCAGTGCAGAGGCTGCTTGGGATGAGATTCTTTCGCTCTCCCTCTGTCTTTCTGTCCCTCCCCATTTGCATTTTCTTTCTGTCTCTCAAATAAACTTCAAAAAAAATAAAATGTATTTTTTTAATATTTTTTTTCGTTTTTATTTATTTTTGAGGCAGGAAGAGACAGAGCATGAATAGGGAAGGGTCAGAGAGAGAGACACACAGAATCTGAAACAGGCTCCAGCCTCTGAGCTGTCAGCACAGAGCCCGATGTGGGGCTCGAACTCAAGGACCGCGAGATCATGACCTGAGCCAAAGCCGGCCGCTTAACCGACTGAGCCACCCAGGCGCCCCTAAAATGTATTTATAATGTCAAATACTTCAGGGCACAATGAGTCAAGATAAATATTTTACTCCTATCAGAAGCAACTTGACCTGTATCAGAAAGATGTCCTAAAAAGTTCACATCCATTTATAGCTCTAGTATGTTTTATAACCTCTCCATCTGCGCAGGGATTTTCAAATTATTCAGGTTAATTTTTATATGTACTAGCTAGCTTTTTCTCCACAGCTGACATTATTTCTTTCAGAAGCTGACATTATTTCTCATTTTAAGGTGGGAAAGCTGAGACTCAGGAAAGGTTAAATGACCTGGGCAAATCAATGAACCCATAGGGCCCTAAGCAAGGACACAACATCCCACAACATCTTGCCTCAGAATGGCCACCAATTATTACAGACACCAAACAAAATAACCTCTGTTATGCTTCAAGACAGAAAAGACACGCAGTAATTCATGAAGAAGTTTACTTTCTCTTGAGTAGATTTTAGTTTACATTATAATTTTATGTTTTAGTGAGAATTCAATCTTGGGAAATTTCTCTTAAGACAAATTTTGAATGCCTTTTTTGTGATGTAACACACATCTGTGTATGGCTGTTCCACTCTGACAGAAGGCGACACTCATGGTTTCCTCCCTGCTCACCTCTGACCTTTGGGATGGCCACGTCTAGCACATCCTGATATCCTTTTCTGCTTCCTTTCATGGATCTAAAGGCAACTCGAGGAGAAGGAGACTCAAAATAGATCAAAACTTCACCGCTGCTTTCTGTTTTTTTAAGCAAGACTTGCTGAGGATAAATTCCCGCCACATGCACTTCTTCCTGACCCCATTACCTCCACAAGCAGTCCTCTAAGCCAATCATCTATGGATGATCTCTAAGCCACTCAGGCACTCACTTTACTTGTACACATCTTCCATGAATTCTGCTGGCTTCCCATTCCGCATCGTCAGCAACACATCGACTTACTGGTGGGTTTTATCCACGTGAAATGGAATATACATTCTGCAATCCAGCCGAAATGAGGGTCTTTGCTGTACTCCATTCAACTTTCTCCTTTGTCTCAAAGTGCTTCCCCTAGCAAGCATCTTCTTGGTCCTCAAGGCTGCTGTTCTTGTACAGTGTCTTCAGAGGAACCAACTCCAGTGACTGGCTCAGTATCTCTCACTAATCAATAAACCCGTGGACCAGTCCAAAAATATGCTTTGATGAATTTAAAATAGGGGCAGGAGATGGTCTACAGCTACTTAAGAGCTCAGTGGGGTAGTGACTTCAGAGGACTCCAGCACTTTGTGGGTGATTTGGATCCCCAGCTCCACCCTGAATGGTTCTCCCAATCCTGGGCCACCAGAAAGTTTTCTTAGTTTTCTGGTGAATTTTGTATCTTATTTTCTTCCCTAAAATGGTCCAGTTTTAAAACTTCGAAGTTAAATTAGATGTCTCCCTGGAGTCAGATATGAATCAGGAATTTAACAAACAAACAAAAGTTTAAAAAACAAAAACTCTAAAAGTACTAGAAAAAATATTTTATAATATTTCTATAATCTTGGCAGGGAGAAGTCCTCCTTAAAGACGACACAATGCTTAGAAGTCATAAAGAAAAAGGCTAATATATTTGACCACATGCAAATTAAAAAGCTATGAGCAGCAAAAGATGCTGTAAACTAAATGAAGACTAACAGCAGACCAGAAAGAACATTACTTACCACTAAGAGGAAAACGATTACCTAAAAAAATGAAACAAAAACTATAAAAAAAAAAAGTACAACCTTCACAGGACCAGAAAAATATAAATTTAAGAAGAAGATCCTATTTTTGTTCATGAAATTGGCAAAAATGAATATAAAATTTCCTCAGTGTTGGCAAAAGAAGATTCTAGTAGATTCTCAAACAATGCTAGTAGAAGGATAATTTGCGATGACAGTTTTGAAAGATTATTGAACAGATCTTCTTAAAATTTTAAATGGTCTTGGGCACCCAGGTGGCTTAGTCAGTTAAGGGTCCAACTCTTGATTTCGGCTCAGGTCATAATCTCCACGGTTCGTGGGTTCGAGCCCCATGTCAGGCTCTGTGCTGACAGCATGGAGTCTGCTTGGGATCCTCTCTTGCTCTCTCCCTCTGTCTACCCCTCCCATGCTTGCTCTCTATCTCTCTCAAAATAAATAAAAATAAGCTTTAAAAAATAATAAAGTAAAATAAAAATAAGCAAAATAAAATAAGTTTTTTAAATTTTAAAATTTAAATTTTAAATAGTCTTTGGCCTTGCAATGTCACTTCTTTGAGTCCACAGAAATACCTTCATGATATTTTTAGCAAGAATCATTTATAATAGTGGCGAACTGAAGACAGCCTAAATGTTTTCCAGTAAAGAAAAAGTAAATACCTTGTGGTGAGTCTATGCAGTGAATATCAGGTACCCGTTAAGAGAAATCAAGTAAGTCTCTTTTTACCAAAAGAGAAAGATTTTTTTAAAGCAACTGGGATTTATTATTTAAAATGTATACATAGGGGCACCTGGGTAGCGCAGTCGGTTAAGCGTCCAACTTCAGCCAGGTCACGATCTCGCGGTCTGGGAGTTCGAGGCCCGCGTCAGGCTCTGGGCTGATGGCTCAGAGCCTGGAGCCTGTTTCCGATTCTGTGTCTCCCTCTCTCTCTGACCCTCCCCCGTTCATGCTCTGTCTCTCTCTGTCCCAAAAATAAATAAATGTTGAAAAAAAATAAAAAAAAAATAAAAAATAAAATGTATACATAAAGACACTGGCATGGTAGAGGAAAAGATCTGGAAGATTATGCACTCCAAAGTAACCCAAGAGAGAGATTAGAATCGGGTAAAAGAGAGATTTTACGTTGTATTTCATATTGTCTGTTGTTTGAAGAATAAAGAATCGTTTGAAGAATGCTATTTGAAGAATGAAGAATTGTCATTTATTACCTGGTGATTTAAACACAGTCTTCTAGAGCATGAAAACAGGTGCTGGTCCTGTATCACCCCACTGAACTGTCCTTCTTTGTCATGTTACATTCTGTCACCCAGTGGACAACTGCCCAGGTCACGGTATAAGATATCCTCGTTTCTCTATGTCACACGGTTCAACACCTGTCTTCACTGAATCCACTTTTTAAAGATGGGGAAAGCCAAAAAAGCACATGGTCGCAGATATTTTATGGCTGCAAAGCTGAGCCTACACATACTTGAGCTGCGGCTAACTCAGGAGTCATATTCTAAGGTCAGCAAGTCTGTGAAATTTATGGTGGTCCCGTGGCCAGTACACTTGACTCAACAGGGACAAAGAAGAGGAAGAGGAGGATGAAGAACTTGTGGAGAGTTGGCTCTTACAGAGGCCAGCACCCTAGGTGGGGAGACTTGGTGCAAGTTTTAGGTTTCTCACTTTTTAGGCAGATGACTTTTAACTAAATTTTAGCTCAGCTTCTCTGAGTCTCAATGGTTAAAATGGAATAGATAAAACGGGCTGACTGTGATAAATGTGATTTTGAATATGAAAGCCTTTGCAATGGACAAAGCATCATATATGGTGTTCTTTTTTTTTTTTTAATTCAAGCATAATTAACGTATAGTGTTCTATCAGTTTCAGGTGTACAATATAGTGATTCAACAACTCTATACATCGCTCAGAGCCGATCTCTGTAAGTACATTCTTAATCCCCTTCCCCCATTCACCCACGGCCCACCCACCTCCCCTCTGGTAACCATCAGTTTGTTCTCTATACATAAGACTCTTTTTTTTTTATTTGTCTCTTTTTTCCCCCCTTTTGTTTCTTAAATTCCACACACGAATGAAATTATATGGTATTTGTCTTTCTCTGACTGGCTTATTTCACTTAGCAGGAGTCTATAGGGTGTTGTTCTTATCTCCTCCCCATATCCCACCAACTGGAGATCCTTTTCAGGGGGACACGATGCTCTTCATAAAGGCAGAAACCCCTGCTGAAGTTCAGCACCATCTGACAACCTAACGTCCAACACTTTAATCAGATCATCCGGCAACTAGCTGAGTTTGGTTTTGTGTCCAGGGAGTGGAGAAGCTGCCAGGGGAGGGAGTGGCATTTTACAGCAGGAGGGCATGCCCCGGTGGTTAGAGGAGTTCAAAGCATGTCATTTCTGGGCAGAACTGAGAAGAAAGGGAAAGGGGACAATGTCCCTAAATCCCAGGAGGAGGAGGAGTAAGAACCAGAAGGAGAGTCCATGGAACACTGAGACCATGAAAGACTGGGAAGCATAGCCTTCACGGGTACCAGCCTGTCCTCCTGTGGGAAAGACAGGGAGATACAGGGACCCATGGAAGCCACCACCTCTCCTCTCCTCATTTTTACTACATAAAACCTTGGATTGCGAGGAACTTGTTCTGCAAGTGTTCCACAAGACAAACAAACATTTCTAATACATTTTAACTTGATACACCAGCGATGTCTTGCAATATGAATAGTACGTGATGCTGAACATCACATGATCACAGCTGAGCCAATGGTTCTTGAGATTCGCTTTGATATACGAGTGCTTTGTATGAGAAGCATGTTTCCGGAATGCATTCTGCTTGCAAACTAAGGTTTAACTGTATCTGTTTAGGACCTGAGCAATAACCCAAGAATTTGAGATTATCTTGAAACTGCACCCCCCAAAGTGAGGGCAACACCCTGATTTTAGAAGTTGAAGAAGCCAAACAGTCCCATTTGTTCTATTGGTGAAAACCTTTTCAGGTTAAGTGACTTCCTCCAAGTACTGCCAAATGGCTAGTAAGCAACTGGCAAAACTAGAGGCTAGAGGTGCAGCTCTCAGCCAAGGGCACTGCTGCCTTCTCCCTGTCCTAAGCGTGTGAGCGTTAGTGATGGCTGAACACCACTTAAAGGCTGCAAGCAACCGCACAGACATGTTTAATCCACCTTCTAATAATCTTGGGAAAAGGCACTTGTCTTTTTTTTGACAAATGATTAAAGAAAATTGCCAAATAATTTCCTTTTACTACGAAAGCACAAAAACCACTGACTGGTGTTTTTTAAGTATTTTGCAGGCTGCCCTACATCATAAATCTTGTCTTCTGAATTTTCTGAAACATTCTTCCCCAAAAGAAGAACCCATCAGAGTCTGACCACTCCAAGAAATTCCTCATTGTCCTGGTCTTGCAAACACAATGTGACCTATTTCTGTCCATTCTCTGCTTCCCTCTGCTTGAACTATAAAGAAACTTGAATTCTCTGATTCTATGGTTTTGACTCCTGGCTTTGCAAGTAGAAAAAAATAATAATAAAAGGAAATCTTCCATTCAGCTCAGGTGCCTTTTAATAGGAAGCCTACAGGAGTCTTATATTTTTTCTTTCTATGCAGAAAAGAAAAAGTCAGAAGCAAGCTGCATGATAAGCAAAAGCAACTGTATATCTTTTCACAAATATTATTGGAAAGCTATCTGCACTGCGCAAGGGATATCTGAAAGTTTCCGTTATGCCTATTTCGCCCTGAACAATAACTGAGTAAAGGAAAGTGAACTTGAAGTTTGCTTTTCAAATGCAGTATCAGGCGAAGAAAGCAGCCACTTTGTCCTAGGCTACTCAATGCTGATTCCAGGAAGGCTTTAGCCCTTAAAAATATTACAGAATTATTCAACTTTGATTCATGAATCTAGATATTGAGTCAATATAGGTCCCTGTTTATTTTTTTAAGTTTATCTTTTTTTTTTTTTTTTTAGAGAGAGAGAGAGAGAGAGAGAGAGAGAGAGAGAGAGAGAGAATACAACCGGGGGAGGGGCAGAGAGAGAGGAGTACAGAGGATCCAGAGCAGGCTCCTTGCTGATAGCAGAGAGCCCAGTGCAGGGCTAGAACTAGTGAACCACAAGATCATAACCTGAGCTGAAGTTGGGCACTTAATAGACTGAGCCACCCAGGTCCCCCAGTCCCTATTTCTAAGTGAGTCTTGGAAGTAAATAAGCCAAAAGGAAATAAAGTCCCAGTTTCTGATGAAGTAAGGGTAGGGGTGGAATGTAGGGAGGGGTGGAGGTGGGAAAGGAGTGGGGATGGGAGCAGAAAGAGGAGTGGTGATGGATGGGTGGGCTCTTGCTTGATGACTACAGATGGTACAAGGAGAACACACCAGGGGCTGTGCCTGGTCCCAAGAGTTTGGGTCAGGAAAACAGGTTTCATGCTTATTTATTTGTTCAGATGCCTTTTTGTGATCACCCAACCATTATCAAACATGGCGCAATATCACATCCATTATATCTACAATCAACTACAATCATCCTGATAGATGTGATAAGGAGAAGACAAACTGTCCTGAGGCCAAGGATGGAGACTGGGGCGGGCAAGTGGCTGGTTCAAACATTTCCTTCTTTGCCCATCACACCAAATAAATAATACAGACATTAAGCATGTTCAACTCACAGGAAGGAGGTTGGAAGGACTGGGCTCAGCCACTTCTCCTGATGTTTACTTCCTCTAATTCATAAGACAGTTTGCATAAAAACTAAACTGGGGTCTGCAATATTACTATTTTTACCTACCCAATATTCATTATCCTATTACTGCTTAAATAATACCATAAATCTTTTGAGAGCCTATCTCCAACCCCAGGTGATGATAACTGTTGTTCTCCTTTGCAGCAAGGAAATGATGCTGTTTAGGCCAATGAAACTAGCAGATATATGGAAGAAGGAGGCGAGGGTGTGAATTTTTTTGTTTTTCAGATACGAGATGGCAGAAAGCATGACCTTTCCCTCTGCTTTCTTTTTTCCTGCCTTGAATGGGGATGTGGTATCTAGAATGAAACAGCCATTTTGCAACCAGATGGAGACAAAAATGAGGGAAATCTACAACAATCAAAGAAACATTCACCCTAACACTGTCGAAGTCTTGAACTAAAGCTAGCAACCACTCATCTCTGGACTATTGTTAAATTAGAATGATAACCTTCTATTTGTTTAAGATGCTGTAGTTGGGTTTTCTATTACTGGCTGCCAAATGCATTTCTAAACAATAAAAACATTTTCTATCTTCTTACAAAATGAGGCATTAGATAAAATGTATTTATATATAACTAAGGAGGAAAAGAACTCTAACAATAACCAAGGTAAAAAAGAGAAGTTAAGGAATAGCCAAAGACTTAAGAAATGAGCCCTCCAGTAATTTAAACCTTGCTTGTCTGACAAGTGCCAATCTCTTTATTGTTTTCAATCATTGCCAGCAACATAAGATAATTTCCTGAGAGCAGATGCATTAATTCAGAAATTCTAGCCAACGTTCATATCCATATCATTTATCACAAAGACTGTCAATAAAAGACCCCTGTTCTCCAAGAAGATAAAAAATGCATATATTTTATGTGAGTTAGTGCCGTTAACTTGAAGCAACAATTATAGTATCATTTATAAAGTATTTATTATGTACCTGATGCTGGTGTTTTAAATCACTGTCTCATTTCACCTTAAGTTAACCTTATGGGGTAGGTTTAATTAGCCAGTTTTCTCAGATGGGCAGCTGGGGAAACTGGGGTTTAGAAGTTAAATGACTTGTTCTGGATCACATAGTTATGATGGACCCTGTATGACCCTGGTGCTCAGTGATCATAGTAATATTATGCTCCCGATTCAAAAAGCAGGGCCCATTTTAAACTATTTTGCCAACAATGGATATGGCTTCAGAGCCAGACCCTAAGTTGCAAGGGCTCTGGCATGCACAAAAGAAATGTACACATGCCCACAAATAATGAATGACCCTTCATCTATGTCGCTCAAGCTGCTTCAGACATGCCATAGTCCTGCATTTCCAAAAGCACCACTGCAGCCACATGCCAAATGGGAGCTAAGATAAAGAGTGACCTGTCAGCATGAGGAAAATGTCTGCCTTCAATTAAAGCACAAGTAAAGAAAGAAGAAGAAGAAGAAGAAGAAGAAGAAGAAGAAGAAGAAGAAGAAAAGGAATTATCCCCATTCTGTGCACCTAGGGAATCATCGATAATAGGGCCAAGGTTTCTAACTTAACAGCAGTTGTCAACCTGAGGGCCTTTTACCTTTCCTCAGCAAAAATTTCTTTCATGCAGCGTGAGCCACAGGGAGCAGAATATCTCCACTGTTTGTGTTACAAGGAGCCAGAGAAGAAGTATCTCCAGGTCCCTACAACTGTTTGGGGCTGTCAAGGTTGGCAGGCAAATCACAAAGGATCAAGTCAATCTTGTCATAACGGCACCTTAATGACTTCACAAGGTGTAGGACTCCCACCTGCCCCAAAATGTCAAACAACAATCCCCAGAGATTGTTTAGATTCCAGAGATACCTCCCCAGAGCCTTGACATGATACACCTAACATGCTTGAAATGGGCTTTAAATGTCATCAGATTAAAGGCCCTGGTTCCTAAGATATCTCTGCAAGAATCATCTTCAAATTCCTGGTGGCTGTCTTCAGTAAGGGCCCCCGTCTAACCTATGGAGAGATCCAGCTTGCAGGACTGTCGGAAATAACTGATCTTCTCTTCAGAGGATCTTTAGATCCATTACAATCATCACAAAATGGGTTAGAGGCCACCATTCACATATGGTTATGGCACTTTGTTATCTAACATTCACATGGTTTCCTTGGGCCTTAAGACAAAGCCTACATTTAGCCAGAATCTGCACCTTACCAATTAAGGTTTCTGATGATGGCCGTACAAAAATGTCCACAGCCTTTTCATGCACCTATAATCTCAAAGGTCCAGCCGCTTGAACTAAAGCGGTAATCTGGTTTCCACTCTCTGGGAAGGAAGTGAGCAGAAACTCAAATGTGGGTTTTCTAAAAACATTCCCACACCGAAGAACACTCAAAATGAAAAGAAGGTTGTATTTAGATTTCGTCTGATGCTAATGGCTGTCGTGACCAGGGTTACCATCGCAGTTTATCATCACCATTCAAGATACGGTCACACCCCTGTGCTGTGGTGGCTGTCCACACACACCGGGATGTCCATCTACAGTGAGATGAGGCCCTTCCACAGCCGTGCTCTCACATGTGGCAGCAGGTGTTTATGAAGAGAAAATCAAACCTCTGTGGAGGGCTTTCCCAGTTTTTTTTTTTTTTTCCTAGAAAAATTCTTTTCAGGACTAGTATTTTTTATATTCTATTTGCCTCCTTTTATCACTAACTAATTATGCCACTGTAATCCCCTGGCAAAATAAATGAAAACTCTAGAATCCAGTCCTAAAAACGATCAAGCATTTTTTTTAATAAGATCCTCCACTCTCTCCTCTCTTTGAAGACACATCTATCTCATGCCCAGACTTAATCAAATATGCCTTAATTACAAAATTTCCTATCTCTGGGGATTTGGGTTTTAAACCCGAAACAACTTTAAGTATTATTCCCTAGCAAAGTAAGAGAACAAAACAAAGTTTACTGCATATTCCATTCAACCTCTGGAGGAATGTCTGTTGTAAAAAAACAAAAAAGTCTAAGGATAATATAATTAAATAAGTATCACTTTAAAAAATAATAAATAAACACATCAGTGTGGGTTCAGAAAATGGGCTTGATATTTAGCGTTATCTGAACAACCACTACAAGTAAAATACACAACTCAAGCAAAGTCCCAAACCAATAAATTTTCTAGGGTCCATTTTTTCTTTCAGGCTTTAATAAGAGAATGCATGGGCCAGCATTTTCTAAACTGTTAGTTCATAAATGTCAACATGTATTTCTTGGATAAAAGCAGTTCTATTAAATAAGCTGGGGCATAATAATGCATTCTGCACTTCAAAGGTGCCTCAGACCACTGCAGGAACAGACTAATTCCCTACCTAAAGGTAGCCTCCCAAATGTGTTTTAAATGAAAATCCCCAGGTCCCACCTCCCCAAATTTTGATTCAGTGAGTCTATGGAGCCTGGGAATTTGTGATTACAAGGCAAGATTTGGAAACTACCGCTGTCACACATATTGGAGATTCGCAAGGCATATCAGCAAATTAAAAGTTAGGGAAAATCACACATTAAAAAAAAAAAAGTGCTTCCTTTCTTCAGCCCAACGTTTGGCAAACTCAATTGATAGAAAATCCTTCTGTCTTCCCACTTTCTCCCCCTCTCCCATAACTATTAACATTTTCCCACTGAATAAAGTTCAAAAAACACTAATATAAGCAAATCCAGTGTTTCATAACCCTCATATTCTTAGAATCTCATTTTTATATATACTTGATTAGATTTGGTAAGTGGCGCCAGCAGACACGTTTATAGTACAAACTTATTGCAAGAGGGCTCCCTGGATATACACAGAGTTGTTTCACTGTCTCCTACACATACACCTGCAGAATTGTGCAAAAAAAAAATGACTTTCAGAAGCAGATTTCCACAATACTTTCAAATCCTCATTTTTATAAGCCCTTAAAGGTGGGGATCATTTCTTATTTATTTCTGTATCAGCAACACTTTGCACAGGGTATGAAATGAATCCATGTTTGTTGCTGGAGCTGTTCAAATGAAGATTCACAGTACTACACAGACTGAATCCAAGAAGGGATTAAAGCAGTTGACAAGAAATTTTTTTAAACAACATGAGTTAAAGCAAAAACGGTTCATTGTTGCCTAAAATCTCAGACAACAAAAATCTCTTCGAGGTCTACAACTTGGCAAGTTTCCAATTATTTCATGTCACCTGTTGAATGTGTATGTTTCACTACTTGCCATCCTGACCCATTCCAGGTTATTAACCAATTATACCCTATCAAGGGAGAGTTTAGAGGTAGAGAAAACCGTTAACACCTACCCAGGGGAAGACTTTTTTGACAGTCTACCCCTTATTTGTGAAACATGCTGATTATGTGGGAGCAGAGATCCTGTGTCCTTTGCCCAGCTCTTTTCAGAAACCATTTAGAGTACATCCTGTTTTAGATTGTGTGTCTGTGTACATACAAGCAAGTGACCAAAGTTCCCCCATTAGAATGAAGGTCCCAGGAGAGGAGAAGAGGTGGGGGTTCCTTTTGTTTACTGACACAGCAGCCTCAGCTCCAGGAGAGTGCCAGGGCACTGCTCCATGAACCACGGGGAACAGATGAGTGAATTAATGAATGCCACATTGGTCACATGCTCTTGCTGGGGATGTGGTTACAGGACCAGCGTGTACCTCCTTGGCCTGCTTTCACCACAATCCTCTTTTCCTGGCTAAGCAAGATTCAAAACGACCAGTGTCCCCCGACAGTGTCCCCAAACATTGAAGCTCCACAGAGACCTCCCAGAGCTTGTATTAATTCAGGAAAGACCTTCGCATTGGTCACTGGTGTCGAATACCTCTAGCAAAAATAGTGCTTTTACTTTATGGATCTTTCAACTCCAAGAAACTGCAATGTGTTCATTCTCTGAACAAAGGAACATCTCTCCATAAGCTGGACTTTTTCTTCAAAGAGCCTGTCTACCAGGAGTCCGAGGAGCAGAGGGGAAACAGATAATTAGAGCTAAAATAAACAACCTGAAAAAAGGAGGGATCTTCTCTTAGAACTATATACACCCTAAAAGACAAATCTCACTGGGTTAAAACTCTTTCCATGTCTTCCTCTCTCCATATATCCTTTATTTTCAAAATACACAACCATGGCTAAGGACATAAGGTTAGAGTTGCAAAATTGGGAGAATGCTTGGAAATGACTAAGTGAAAAGAGAAAGAGGAGGGGAGAAGGAGGGGGAGGAGAAGGGGAGGCACAAAAGGCCATGTAGTTCCTAGGGAAATGCTAACTTCTCTTAGGCAACCTCAAAGAGGAGACTGCTTCCTGCTTCACCAGCAGGGCACTACAGGATGGGACATCGTGAAGGCTGCCACACTACCCCTCTCCATCTCGGTTTGCCCATTTCTAGAAATCAGCACCCGATATGGTGATTCCTCTATACTATAGGATGTTATAAGAGTTGGGGTTTGCAAAGTATTTTCCAGGTAAAGGCAGCCAATTGCTGTTAAAGAAAAACCACTCCAGCCGTGGCAGATGGCTTGGAATAACTCTTTCACTCCAGTCACTTCGGGCCAACTTCCATCACAGGCAGGAGCTTTTGTGCTTCATAAATGCAAACAGAATAGCAAGGACTACTAGAATCAAGGCACCATATTTTAAAGCTTAATGAGGCTGAGGTCACGTAGGGAAAGGGAGCTACTCAAGAGCAGTCCATTAAGAGTAGTGATTGCACCCAAAGGCCAGTCTCCTGACTCGGGCCAGAACTCTTTATTCCACCACATCCCCTATACATCATGTAATTCTTGAAGTCTGAGGACAGGAAAAGATTTGAAAAAGTTGTGATCCCTAAAAAAGTGTAAGGCCTCACTGGTCAGTCTTGAGCATACAGCTACTAACAGCCATGAAGAAGCCACAGACACTTGCAACACACTTCATCCACCTCAGTAAAGAGAACTCGATCATCACCAGTACCTGAGAGCAAGGCTTTATTTATTTGTTGCTCAACAAACACTCACTTGCATTCTGAAACACACAGTATCTTACCTCACCACCCACCCAGCCTCTCTAGGCAAGGTTACCTTAGCCCACACACCAGGCAACCTCCCTTTCAAACAACCAAACCCCTTAGTTTTTTTCAAGCAAAATTGCCAAAGGTCACTCAGTAACAGCAGCCAAAATGAAAAGAACTTCCATTAAAAATAAATAAATAACGATTATATTCCTTAGAACAAAAAGATACAACTAAAGGAGAGGAAGAGTTTGCCTGGATCTCTATGCTTTGTGTTTGGAGGAAGAAGGAAACATTTTAAACTTGCATGCTTTTAGTTTTCTTAATCCATCCTTCCTTCCTTCCTTCCTTCCTTCCTTCCTTCCTTCCTTCCTTCCCTTTTTCCCTCCTCCCCTCCTTCATTCCTTCCTACCTACCTACCCACCCACCTACTCACCTTCAGAATCATCATTCCTAAAGTTCCAATTCCTCCAATTCCTACCAAGAAGTGCCACCTTTTTGGTAGCACAGCTCTATCTTCCATATGTCCTATCACTAGGATTACTTAGAACAATGACTGGTTAATTCCTTCTTTCTTCAAATTAAACCCTGGGTATCTCTTTTCCTAAGAAGCCTGGCTCCGCAGTGGAGAAAGATTAAATGTGGGAAATCATTGCCTGAAAGCTCCAATGAGACTAATAAAGAGTTTACTCAGCCTAGCACACAGCAGCATATAGGTCCCACATACTAACCCCTAACCAAGACCCATGGTCAAAAAGTTGACTGAAATAGAATGATTCCAAACAGTGATGTAATCATTCCCCCTTCCACACAAAGAGAACGTGGGTATCATGCAATTCCAGCTGCAATTTACTTTGCATGCCTTTTTTTTCAGCATAATTTTGTAGAGACATTAGAAAACAGATCAACAATTTGGTTATATAATTTGCCAAGACTAACCAAAGCAGTTAATTGTGAAGTACTCAAGAGGTAAACCATCCCCAATTCAACTTGTTAAGCATGGCTAGCTGGGGGCATATTTTTGGCATGGCATTAAGAGGACCATTGTGAATAGAAAAACAGACATGTAGATTAGTTTTGTTTTTAATCAAAGCAACGAATAAATATGTATTCTGTACATAGTTCTTCAAAATCCAACAGTTACCCTTCTGCCAACAAGTCTGTTATCTTAGGATGCAGACTGTGTCTGAGAACTGAAACCTCTCTCTTTTTCAGCTGAATGAGACCTTCTGTACTTACTGAGCTCCAAGTGGAGTGTCTTGTTTACACTTCCTAAGGAATCTCTTCTTCCTCTCCATTTTCGTATTCCTAAATCTGCTTTGTTCAAGACGTATCTGAAAACTGAAGCCTCTACAGAGGCCTGTGGGACTCCTTCAGTTTAGCATTGTCTATTCATTTTTTATTCAGAAACTCTTTCTGTGTTTTCACCATAGTGTATAATCACTGGAACCCCCTTAGGAAATCTTTTAATCATCTTATCCTTTTTGCATGGTATAGAATAAGGGATTTAAAATCAAGCATTCATCTGAGATCAATACATCATTAAAGATTTTATCATAAAAGTTCACTTAATACAATCTTAATAATATTCATTACATATGAAGACAAATTTTGACCTTTCCCCATTTAATAAGTAATATATGGGGTTTAATTTCCTTTAAGTGTATAAGAAAAATAATGATATGCTTATAATTTAAATTTAAATGGCATTATATATATTGCAAAGCTGTAGTAATCAAAACAGTACGGTACTGGCACGAATATACACACACAGATCAACAGTGCAGAATAGAAAACCCAGAAATTAACCCACAAATATATAGTCAAGTAATATTCAACAAAGCAGGAAAGAGTATTCAAGGAGAAAAGAACCGTGTCTTTAACAGATAGTGTTGGGAAAACCGGACAGCAAAATACAAAAGAAAGAAACTGGACCACTTCCTTACACCAAACACAAAAATAAATTCAAAATGCATTAAAGACCTAAATATAAGACCTGAAACTATATAAATCCTAGAAGAAGACATAGGCGGTAATCTCTTTGAAATCAGCTGCAGTAACTTTTCTCTACATATGTCCCCTGAGACAAGAGAAACAAAAGCAAAAACTATTGGATCTACATCAAAATAAAAAGCTTCTGCACAGCAAGGGAAACAACAAAATTAAAAGACAACCTACTGAATGGAAGAAGATATCTGCAAATGACATATTGGATAAAGGTTTAGCATCTGAAATATATAAAGAACTTACATATCTCACCACCCAAAAAAACAAATAATGCAATTAAACAATGGACAGAAGACGGACATTTCTCCAAAGACATCCAGACGGCCAACAGACACATGAAAAGATGTTCACCATCACTTACATCAGGGAAATGCAAATGAAAACTACAATGAAATGTCACCTCACACCTGTCAGAATGGCTGAAATCAACAACACAGGAAATAAAAGGTGTTGGTGAGGATGTGGACAAGAAGGAACCCTTGTGCTCTGTTGGAGGGAATGCAAATTTGTGCAGTCACTCTAGGAAAGAGTATGGAGTTTCTTCAAAAAGTTAAGATAGAGCTACCCTACAAGCCAGCAATTGCACTATGGAGTATTTACTCAAGAATACAAAAATACTAATTCAAAGGGATACATGTATCTCTATGTTTACAGCAGCACTATTTACAATAGCCAAGCCAACATATGGAAGCAGCCCAACTGTCCATCGATAGATGAACGGATAAAGAAAATGTGGAATATGATTCAGCCATAAAAAAAAAAATAATGAAATCTTGCCATTAGTAATGACACGGTTGGAGCTAGAGTATAATGCTAAGTGAAATAAGTCAGTCAGAGAAAGGCAAATACCATATGATATCACTCATATGTGGAATTTAAGAAACAAAACAAATGAGCAAAGGGATGGAGTAGACACTGTGTTTTCTATTTTTAGAAACTGATATGATATGCAACTTAAGAACCCTGATCCACTCAGCTTGAGGATCCACCTGCCCAGGACAATCTCAAGGTTATTAGCTGGATTTTCATTTTCATGATCCTTGTCAAATATTTGTATTCCAACATCAATGTTTTGTATGTTTCCTCTCTTCAACCGGAAGTCCATTAAGGTTACAAATGAAACTGTGTGTCTATGTGTCTCACTCTGCATGGGCTACGCTAGCAAAAAACCACAGGCTGGGCGGCTTGAACAGTAGAAATTTATTTCGCAGGGTTCTGGATGACGGGAAGTTCAAGATCAAAATGCCGGCTCTTGGCATTCCTAGTGAGAACTCTCCTCTGAGATTGCAGACCACAACCAGCTCTTCATGGTGTCCTCACAAGAGGGGAAAGAGAGCTCTGGTGTCTCTCCCTCTTTTCAAAAGGACGCCAGCCAGGCCAAATTAGAGCTCCATCCTTATGAGCTCATTAACTCTTACCAATCTCTTCACAAGCCCTATCTCCACAAACAGTCACATCCGGGGTCAGAACTTCTGAACATATGAATTGGGGGAGTACACAACCCCTAACGGTATGTTTAAGAATAAACATGAGATGGGGCTCCTGGGTGGCTCAGTCAGTTAAGCCTCCGACTCTTGACTTCGGCTCAGCTTATGATCTCGCAGTTTGGTTTGTGAGATGGAGCTCAGTGTTGGGCTCTGCTCTGACACTGAGGAGTCTGCTTGGGTTTCTCCCTCCCCCTCTCTCTCTCTCTGCCTCTCCCCCGCTCGCACACTCTCTCTCTCTCTCTCTCCAGATGAATAAACATTAAAAATAATAATAATAATAATAATAATAATAATAATAATAATAATAAAAAACATGTTTTAAGTATGTAATGCTCAAGACACCAGCCAAGTGAATAAATTCTGAGCATGATCCTCTGACCTTCCCTAACTACCTGATGTGCCCAGAAGCTTTCAAATGGCTGCACTTGAAACGAAAAAGTTCTCGCAGAGGAGGTGGAGAGAAGCTCCATTTTACAATTCCGGACAAAACAGCCTGGCCTTGTGGCCTGACAGATGACACAGCCAGAAACCAGCGGGGCACCCAGGACAGCTCAGCCCCAATCCTGTTCAGTTCCCTGGAGAACTTCAGCGGCATGCTGGAGGGCAAATTCAGGGGGGGAAACAAACATCAACAGGCAGAGAGAGGCAAGAGAATACTCAGAACAGCATCAGGCTGTAACTGCTTTGGCCAAAAGTCAGAACCCTGAGGAGAATCAGAAACTAAAGCCCAAACTCCAATTCCCAGGCCCACAATAAGCAGACGCTAAAAACAAACAAACAAGCTTGCAGTACATACTCCCTCTCTCTCACTTCGGAAGGCTAAAATCTCCTTTCCCTTCTACCAAACCACACCAGTGTTCTTCCTGGTTTCACACAATGAAGAGTTAGTGATTTTTTTGGTAAATGTAAAAATGATTACATTTGATAAAGTTTTTTACCAAAAAAGTATGATACCATTTCCATGTTTGTTTATTTTTTTAATTTTTAATTTAATTTTCTTAAGTAAACTCCACACCATACCTGGGGGTTGAAGTCACAACCCCGAGATCAAGAGTCACATGCTCTACCGAATGAGCCAGCCAGGTACCCTACCATCTCCATTTTTTAACCTGAACCTGAGAATCTGTGAAAAATGATATGATCCAATGATCTTAATTTCTAATTAGCCAAGACAACAAAATTCTTATTTCTAGGGTTGTACCAGATATCTAATCATCTTGCAGTGGTCTTCAGTTTTGAGAATGTCATACAACTTTCCCTAAGGTTTGGAGGTTTCAAAAATGTTTATTCTGAGGCCATCCTATAGCCACTGGAAAAAAAATGCAAAGTAGGTAAAAGCATGTTAAGTTGACCACATTCACAGAAAACAAAGCTAGGATATGCTAAATGTCCTCAGCACCTTGCTTCCAAGAATTGTATCATGCCAAAACCCATTATAGCCAATTCTGCTACAACAAAACATATGTGTTCCTAAAAATCTCTGTGCTATGTAAATTGTGCAATAAAGACTGTAAGGTTTATGGGGAACATGTGGTTAGGGGTAAAGCAGTCCAAAAGGATACGAGTAACATTTTTTTTAAAACAGGATCTTAATAAAAACGGTAGCTATTTTATACGTGTTAAGTGGTTAAGAAACACATCAAAACTACAATGTTTTGTATTTGATGTATTTCTTAACCATCTAACACATATCAAACTGGCACTTTACCTCACTAAAAAACCTAGAGTTTGCACCGAGAATTGGGTGCAGAAAGGGGTGCATCTTGTGAGTTACTCTGAAGCATGGTACAAGGATCATCTGATACCAAACAGAAAGCTGTAACACCAAATGTCGGTGTGGGTGAGGCTCATAATACACAGGTCAATTAAGGCTACAGATGACTGGGATGTGCACACCTGTGCATTTTGGGTAGTCCTTAGTGGGTTTCAACAAGCTGCACTTTCCTGCATTCATCTAATGTTTCTCTAGAAAGAAATGTCACGTAAGCAAACCATTTGCTTTATGTTTGTTCTCTAATATATTAGTTACTTTGTGACAAATTCTCATTTTCAAAACAAGTGTTATAGCAGACCTGACTCTACTGAGAGTTGATTAAACTTGTAAAAGAAATGAAGACTACAATTCAAAGATTAGAAATCTAGGAATGATTTAAGGATCATCTATTCTAATTCAAGTCCTGATATTACATATAATATTAAGATATTAGTATCTTGTTTGAACTTTCTCTTTTAAAAATCCATCATTTTTTAATATATATTAATGAAGTATACTTGACATACAATATATTAGTTTCATGTGTACAATACAGTGATCAATTTATACATTACACAATACTCACCATGGTAAGTATAGTTACCATCTGTCACCATACAATGTTATTATAATATTATTGATTATACTCACTAAGTGTACTTTTCATCCCCGTGACTTACTTATTTTATAACTGGAAGTTTATACCTCTTAACACCCTTCACCTATTTTGTCCATCCCCCAATTCTACTTCTTTCTGGCAACTACTAGTTTGTTCTCTGTATTTATGAATCTCTTTCTGGTGTGGGTGTGTGTGTGTGTGTGTGTGTGTGTGTGTGTGTGTGTTTTATAATACCATATGGCATTTGTCTTTCACTATCTGACTTATTTCATTTAGCATAATATTCTCTAGGTCCATTCACGCTGTCACAAATGGCAAGATCTCCTTCTTTTACGTCTGTGTAATATTCTATTGTATATAATACCATATTGTCTTTATCCATTCATGTATCAATGGACACTTGGGTTGCTTCTGTTTCTTGGTTATTATAAATAATGCTTTACAAATAAATTACAAATAAACATAGGGGTGTTGAAGTGTCTTTTTTTAAAGGTCTTGCTCCTATAGCTTAGGGACTAATAATCTTTCAAGACTCAGTCTAAGAGAAAATACTGGAAGAGAGAAGCTTTGATTAGAAAATCAAATGCTCCGGACACAGACCAATTCCAGTCCCTCATCTGATATGGGGAACACTGTCAACCTGGGTGCCTTAAGAGTTATATAGGAGACACACAATAATTAGCATCCAAGAAGCACATTCCTACTGGTCCACGTAAGAAAATACATCTAACTCAAAAACATACATATGTAAAGACAATGTTTTCAATCTGTTGGGTTCTCTCCATGATATTATTTTGAGATTCCTAAGAGTCGTGGGACTGGGTACACATTAATCCTTTTTGTCTGGGTAGTGGGAAATGATCAGAGGGCCCTACTAGCCTTTTAAGGGTGATTCATTTACTTTCAGAGTTTCAAAAATGTCTGTAAAAGAGGCCTGCTTTTCTCAGTAGGAAGCACAGAAGCTAGAAAGTGCTCCTCTCCAATTTCAACTAAAGAGGAAGAGGGAAAGATTTTGCAGTATCTTATCCAATGAGGCCTGTTAGAATCTACCTGGAAAACATTTCAGTAATCAACATTCAGTGACTATTACTGAACACGTACCATGTATCAGGCATGGATAGAAACTTCCAGAACAAACTCCCTGGGGGTAGCAACTAGAGCCTGCACTATTTAACTACTTCACAGGTGAGTCCTTTGAACACCCCTTGGTTGATAGTCACTGATTTAACACATGAAAAGGCATCACCTTTTATGGAAGGGATAAATCCAGTTGGAATTTTAGAAAGTTTGAAAAGTTGGAAGAGAAGAAAAATTGCATATGAAGAAGTATCTGGTGTGGGTTTTTTTCTCTTGTTCATTTTCTTTCTTTGTATTAAGAAGGAGATATTTGGGACAAAACATGAGAAGGAAAACTTTTAAGGTCTCCATGAGTATGTGTTCATCTGAGTTACAGTCTATTGATTTTGAACGGAATGTAAAGCCATCCCGCTGACACACAAAGGAGAGGGATGTACTGACAAAGACCCTGGACAATAAGGAATCAGGGTGAGTATCTGTGGCAGAGAAACTTTAAAATCTAGGCCTTACTCTACCTACTCAATCTCTGGTAGTTCCAGTAAGAACCTCTGAGTCAGGGTCAAAAAAATAAAACCTTTCTCCTTCACAGACACCATCTTTCCTCAGTATCCACATTATTTCTCTCTTCTCAAAGTCTAATCAATCACTAACAACAAAAAAAATCCAGTTTGTTTTGTTAGTATCCCCAGGTTTAAGCAGATGCATCAGCATGCCCTTTGGAAGGAAACATTTCCCACATGCTCTTCGACCCAAATTTTATAAAGTAATAAATAAAATAAGCTGACTTAAGTTGGGTATCCAAACATATACCTTTCCTTCATTTATGGCTCATGCGACAGACTGATAAACAGAGCCTGATCGCAACATACATCCCACGCCCTGAGTAGCAGCCATAAAAGAAAATATCATTAAAGGGATCTCCATCTCCAATAAAATACATCCTACACTTCTACCAAAGAGTCTCCATAAATTACCACCACTAAAGAAAATAAGGTGTAATCATTTCGTTCAATACAGCTCAGCTGGTTTCCAACTGTACAAATTCCATAGTGATGTATAATCTGTTTTTGGAATTATGCTTCTTAACCAAAGGTAAAATTTTCCCAGAGATAATAGGCAATTGATATTCTAGTTTCATCTACTTTAAGTAAGTGACTTTAATAGAATAAACTTAAGGTCTATACACTTTTATAATAGTTCTTATTCATAAGATTCTTTGGTCTGTAGTTCAGTCTGAATTCTCAGAAAACTTCCTCTAAGGGCAGGGTGCCTGGGTGACTCAGTCGGTTAAGCGTCCGACTTTGGCTCAGGTCATGATCTCGCGGTCCGTGGGTTCGAGCCCCGCGTCGGGCTCTGTACTGACAGCTCAGAGCCTGGAGCCTGTTTCAGATTCTGTGTCTCCCTCTCTCTCTGACCCCCCCCCCCGTTCATGCTCTCTCTCTGTCTCAAAAATAAATAAATGTTAAAAAAATTTTTTTTTAGAAAAAAGAAAATTTCCTCTAAACATATGTAAAACAAAAGAGGCATCAATGGTGATTTAGGTTTATTAATATCTATCCATGCTAGAGTAACTGACCGATCATTGTAAATGTTACTACTCATTTAAACAATCTCAGACTTTTGTTACTCTGACTACTCAAATGCACTATAATTTTTAATTCATAAAAATACAATCTGTTGAATTAAAATATTCTTATGTTGTTTGAGATAACTCCTACACCCAAAGTTTACAGAAATCATTGAAAATGTTGACCACATATATACCACATCTCTTCACTGGCAAATGAAAAGTTTTAAATGAAAAAAAGAAACATCACGGAATCAAAAGTTGTTTTTTTTTCCTCAAAGACATGTAAACAGACATTCTGTCAATAACCATAAGATTGCCAAACTTATTTTTCCTTCAGATGTTCAAAGAATCAGAGAGATCTAATAGGATAAGCTACAGAAGTCAAGCAAAAACTCTCATTCCAATCGTCTCTCTAGAGCCAATTAGTTGAAGGCCTTAGAAATAGAACAAGGTACCAATTCTCTGCGGCAGCAGATTACAGAAGTCCTTACATTTTAGTCGTCAGAGTAAGTGACAGGTAACCAGCATAAGAAACTCGGCAGGCATGCTTGCAATGCACATCTCTCGGTGGACTCCTTTTGCAGCCCCCAAAGAACTGTGCGCAAAACCCCAGCCTGCCTGCTCCATCCTTCACTGTCTGAGATTCTCGCTACCACGGTAACATGAGAGGGCAGAAGGAAGCAGCAATCTTAGTTTCTTAAAAAACCTTTGTCCTGGAAAAAGAGAGGGGAAAAGAGCAAGGGGTGGGAAGAGGGAAAAAGGGAGAGGAACAGAATAACTACTTTCATGACAGTGAAGTGGTGTTTGCCGTAAACTAAATGCACAGCAGCCAGCTTTTTCGGTTTGAATGGCTCTGCCTGCAAGCTCCTGAAAGGATCTGGCCCCTACCTCTGCCTCTTGAGAGAAGTTGTGTGTGTGTGTGTATGTGTGTGTGTGTGTGTGTGTGTGTGTGTGTGTGTGTGAGAGAGAGAGAGAGAGAGAGAGAGAGAGAGAGAGAGAGAGGACTGGGGGGTGGGGGGAGAGTAGGAGAAGGAGAGCCAGAGAGCTAGTGCATGAACTAGGAGGGAAACAGAAGAGGAGGTGGCTGGAGGGATCTGAGGGAGGTGGAGGGGTGGGGGGGGTGGGGGAGAGCACTAGTATGTGACCCACATATGGAATGAGCATTAGAACAATGAGCACAGGACAGGACAGCCAAACCAGTGCACTCTGGGGCAGCAGTTTTCAAAACAAGGCTTCATAGCTTTGCAGGAAAGGGGGGTGTGGGGAAACATGACACAAAACAAGCTAATTGAAATAAGCGACTGGATACAAAAGGAGCTGGCCAAATCACCAGTGATTGGGACACCGTGGGCTCCTGGATTTCATTTTTATACAGCTAGTGGGTTTTTTCCCCTCCTTCCTAGAAAGCTTTTGGTCCCAGGGGTTTAGAATTCCAGAGGACCCAATTAACACCATACTTGGCTAGCTCCCTGGTATGATCAATATAAATAAGCTGCCTTTTAGCATCTCCATAAAATAAAACAGCCTGGAAACTGGGTCTGCTGCTTTTTTATTTCCTCTGTAGAGTGACAGCCAAACTGGGGAGGCTGGGGGTGGAGACAGTCACACACATCTCAGACATGAAGTGAGAACAGATACGGGCGCTATGAGTCGGTTGAACATATTTTAAAACCTTAAGTATAGGGCACCTCAGTCAGTTAAACATCGGACTTCGGCTCAGGTCATGATCACAGTGTTCCCTAGTTCAAGCCCTGCGTTGGGCTCTGTGTTGGCAGTGAGGAGCCTGCTTGGGATTCTCTCTCTCTCCCTCTCTCTCTGCCTCTCCCCCACTTTCTCTCTCTCTCTCTCTGAAAATAAATAAACTTGAAAAAAAAAACCCTTAAGTATAATAGAATTCTGAAGTCAATGTAATTATCTCTCCTGTATCCTCCTCAAGTCTTTGATGGCCTGCACGCTGTTTCTTCTGTGAGGTTTTCTAAGCTTTAACTCACAAGCGACTCCAATGGCTACTGGGTTCTTCATAACATAATTCTGATGTTCTGGCAAATGATTCACTCATACATTTTAGAGAACCTTGTCTGGTAAACCTGACTTGGTTTCCCCCAATAACTTTCATAACTTTCATAAGTCTCCCTTAAAAATGGCGTTCTCTCTGGGGCACCTGGGTGGCTCAGTCGGTTAAGCATCTGACTGGCTTGGGTCAAGATCTCATGGTTTGTGGGTTTGAGCCCTGCATCAGGCCCTGTGCTGACAGCTCAGAACCAGGAACCTGCTTCGGATTCTGTCTCCCTTTCTCTCTGTTCCTCCCCTGCTCATGCTCTGTCTCTGTCTCTGTCTCTCTCTCAAAAATAAGTAAACATTAAAAAAAAAAATTTAATGGCATTCTCTTTAGTTCTGCTTTCATTTTATCAAACCACTGTTTTTTTTCCAAAGCCCAGAGATAAAACAATATCAAAAACAACATCGCTAGATTTAATTATTTCATAAAAGGAAAGAAAGAAAGAAAGAAAGAAAGAAAGAAAGAAAGAAAGAAAGAAAGAAAGAAAGAAAGAAAAAACAAAGAAACAAGAAACCATTTTCAAGAGGGACGTCCAACCCCAAAGCTCTTCCTTTAACAACATTTCATTTCTGGGGCACCTGGATGGTTCAGTCAGTTAAGTGTCCCACTTTGGCTCAGGTCATGATCTCACAGCTTATGAGTTTGAGCCCCGCGTTGGGCTCTGTGCTGACAGCTAGCAGATAGCAGCCCAGAGCCTGTTTTGGATTCTGTGTCTCCCTCTCTCTCTGACCCTCCTCCACTCGCAATCTGTGGCGCTCTCTCTCTCTCTCTCTCTCTCAAAAATAAATAAACTAACAGATTTTAAAAAACAATGCTTCACTTCTAGCTCAACTAGTTTAAGTTTTTATTTCTGCTTACTCTGGAAATGTACTTAACCAACCCTGTGAAAGAAAGAGATGGTGGTAAAACTTTCCAAAAATACACACACACACACACACACACACACACACACACACACACACAGAAAAAAAACTGTGAAAGTCAGGAGACAAGAGGGCAACTTCAAAATGAGTGCCTTGTTTCTGGTGTTGTAATTCCCAACCTTCTGATTTCAGAAGTGCGTGACCAGAAAAATAAAATGCCCATGATAAATTCAGGGCTGGAACAGCTAGATTTACAGCAAGCAAAAAAAAAAAAAAAAAAGAAAGAAACAAAAAAGAAACACTATATATATATATATAGTATATATATATATATATATATATATATATAGTATATATATATATATATATATATACTATATATATATATTTCTGATAAAATTACTAAAGATCACATTTCCATAAGAATAAGCTCAATTTAAACTGTTCATAGAGAAAGAGGTCTTTAATTCCCATGTGTTACAAAAGGTCTTAAAAGAGTTAAAGCACAGACTATGAAAACCTGTGTTTAAATAATTTATAGGCAATGACACAAGCTGAGGAGGGAAATAAAATTAATAAGTGATAGGAATGAGGGGCTGTCAACACCAACTCCAAATTTCATGCTCCTTGGCTTGATCCTGTATTTTATTTAACACAGATTTCTGCATATGAATAATTTGACTCTTCTTGTGAGGTCTGGTACTTCAAAATCTAAGGCTAAAGAACCTTGGGCTGTTAGAGAATCTGAGAGATACAATGAAGAGGGGTGAACTGGCGGCCTCACTGGGGAGTGGCAAGCCTGCAAGTATTAGCGGGTGTTTACAGTTGCAACTCCGAGTCATGGTCTAAGCAATGTTGTTTCCAAGTGTCCCAAAGTGCACTGCTCTGCACAGTGATCTTTCAGCTGTGGCACAGCTGAGCTTCTGATGAAACGTGCTCCATTTCAGCCTGTTTACGAGGATGCTTTCCATTTGCATGTATTTTTGCTTTACTTGATTGTAATTTTGCCTAGCCAGGTAGTGAGCCAAATCAAACAAAGGAAAACTTTTGAAATGTTCTATTCTAGCTTCCGCTTGATGTTGTTTTCTTCTCTGCTGCCAGGATGTAAATGGGCTGTGTGGTCTTCTATGGAGCTGCCCCAGGCAAAAGATTCCCATTAAGTAGGAGCATTCCAGGTATTGTGGGGCCTGAGGCTTATACCATTTGGAGGTCTCTCTTTAAGAAAAGGTTTGAAATTATGAATTCAAAACTAAGTAGGAAGCTTGGAAGAAGCCCCTGAGAATGAAGGGTTGTAAAGCTGAAGCTTCAATGACTTCACAGTAAATATGCCTCTCCTATCAATGCCTTCTTCCATAGGCACCTCGAGGGTGGAAAGACCCAGCTCCTGGGGAAAGCAGGCACTTCCTTCTTTCTACACTGGAGTGATACCTTTTCTTACTGGTGGTGATAAGAGGAGAGAGTGCTTTGAGCAGCTAGAAAAATACAGTCTGAATATTCAAAATGATAACATCAAAGCGAACACTCCATGGGCTTTTATTTTCTTAGCAAGGTGAGGGTGTGTGCAGAGACAAGATAGGAGGGAGTTAATGAATCCATTCATTCAGTGAAGCTTAATGTCTCTTAAAGAAAGGACAGTTTTGCTTTTTTTCTTACTTATTTAATAATTTCAAGTTTACAAAACAGGAGAAAAACTAGTTCAAAGAGTTTGCATATACTTGTCACTCAGTTTTTCCTGATGTTGACATCTAGCATGTTGACCATATAGCAATTCTAGGAAATTAACATTGATGCTATACTATTACTTGATCGACAGACTACTCATTTTTTTGCCAACTGTCACAGGTCACAGGTCTAGAATGCAATTTAGGAACCCACAATGCATTTACTTGTCAGGTCTCCTAGTGTCCTGTTATGTGACATTTCTTCAGTCTTTCTTTGTCTTTCATGATCTTGTTTATTGGAGAGTACTAGCGAGTTACTTTGTAGAATGGCTCTCAATTTGGGTTTATCAATATCTTCTCATGATTAATTCAGGATGTGTATTTTCGGAAAGAATGTCATAGAAATGATGTTCCCTTTCTCCTGCATCATATCAAGAGGTATATGATATTGATATGTCTTATTATTGGCTGACCATTTAGTTAAAGTGACAGTTGTTAGGTTTCTCCGCTGTAAAATTACCATTTTCCCTTTTAAACTTATACATTCCTTGTGGGGAAACCCTTTGGGACTATGCACATATACAATTTCTCATCATGCTTTCACCCACTACCTTTAATACCTATTGATGAGTCTTGCCTGTAGATAATTACTGCTGTGGTGTTGGCCAAATGATGATTTTCTATTTCCATTATTCTGTCTACATTTATCAGTTTGAATACTACAGTAAGAATGAACTGTCCCTTCTAGAATAGAGACTTTTAAAAGAAAAAATATATATAAAAATTGAATTACCCCCAAACCGACACAGTTGATGTATCTATAAAATAGCACCTCTCTGTGCCAACCAATTTTTTGATGATGTGAAAATTCTGAACCTTTCTCTTTCAACCTTCTGGTGGCATTTCAAGATTCTTCAGCAGCTCCACTGCAGTAAAGAAGAGGGCATGAGCAAAACACAGCACAGAGAAATGTCATCAGTTTCCCTTTAGCAACTATGGTTTATAATGAGAGAACTTTGAAACAAATGGGTAACTTTTCTTACAAATGTCTGTTAACCAAACTTGGCCAACCTGTCCCATTCATGTCTTTTTCTGGTCCAGAATTGAATTCAGCAATGCATACTGCATTTAGTTGTCATGTCTGGGTTGGTCTGACCCACTGAAAGGATCAGTATGATGCAACTGCCTGACAAAAGGCCCCACAGGCTGGCCACCACTGACACCTTGTATCTGATAATCAGATCTCCCTGCGCAGGGACCTCCATACCTATACTGGACCTCCTCCGTGCCTTTACTTCTTTTCGGCCCTGGCCCTGACTCACCTCACCCCCTCCAGGTCAGTGGAAGATCTAGTTTCTCTAGTCCCAGACTGAGGCTGTCCTCTTAACTTTCATTCTTCAAATCATGTCCTCCCAGTTAGAACAGGACAGACCTCCTCTTTCCCACTGTAGTGTGTCCAGGTCGCAGACAGGAGCCAGGTACCAGCCATCTTCACCCCTTCACATCTACAAACAACAGAGACAACTGCAGAGCTGATCTAACATACCAGCTTTAGATGGCAACTTCAGTCATGCAAACCACGTGAAGAAAGATAAACAGCCAAGAGGAAATTCTGTGAAAGCAAAGGGTAAATATTCATTCCAGGAAGAGATAACCAAGCTGTTACCGAAACCAGGGCATGCCCTCACCCAGTACACAAGTCCTCACCAATCCTTTCTCCCGCATGTGTTAAGCAGAAGTTTGGGTCTATATCACACTCTGCTGGAAAGGGTAAGAAGCAAAATACTGGTTAATCACTTCCCAGAGAAATCACTCTGGCATTGACATCCCAATGTCAATGGGAGGAATCCTGATTTATTACGCGGGAAGAAAACTGGAGGCTGACAAAGGAGCTACCTAGACCCCTTCTGAGCACCGATGGGATGGAGAGGTGTACTGAGGCACACTCCTCAAGCAGGCATGCCTCAGAGGACCAGAAAACCACCTGGAGAGGATTAAGGAAGGAAAAAGTCTTCAGAGGAAAAGGTCAGAAAGTGGCTGGAAAACCACATTACACAGCTCCCTTACTTCCCAGGTATATACTCTACAAACGGTCTTTAAAATCACTGAAACACCAGAGTATAACGTCAAATTCCATGGGCTTCCAATTGAAATCTTTACTTAACTATACAATCGCTAAAAAGAAGTCTATATGTATTATTTATTATTGGAATCTGAAACCCTCTAAATTACACTTCAATGGGCTGTCAACATTTACTCAAGGTTTGCACCACCAGGTGTGAAACTTACATCCAAAATGAAATGATTGTGTGATGAGGTGAATCCAACCCACTCCCTGATATGACACCACTGTTCCTCTGACTATCCAACCCAAACTATAAATATTTCATAAGAGAAAGTAATTAGAAAGGTAGTTCAGCACCGAAGCTCTGTTACTGGAACTCTGAGCTAAGCAATAAATTTATTATTCTTAAATTCATTTTTATGACCAGAATTTCAAAGCCTGTCTAGACTCTACAAGAGCAAAATACTTAAGCAATGTCAACGTGTAGGACTCAATTCTTTAAATCTTAGAGTGATTAAGACTATGTTAGGCCCTCAAAGCATTAAATATCCAAATGGTATTTATTTCAAGATACTCACAAGACATAACCACAAGGGCTGGTATAAGATATCTAGATCTGCATTCTTAGCAACAGGTAAAAGAAAATCCCCATCATCATGTAGTAAAGAGAGGAAGAGAAAAAAACACAACAGAATTTAAAAACTGGTACCAACAGACTACTCCGAATTTAAAGTAAATGTGTACCTCCAAATTTATAAAGAAGCTCCTCAGTAAACCGATTTCCACTTAAAGGGGTTTCCTCATCTGTGCATTAAGAATCAGCACAGGGGCGCCTGGGTGGCGCAGTCGGTTAAGCGTCCGACTTCAGCCAGGTCACGATCTCGCGGTCCGGGAGTTCGAGCCCCGAGTCGGGCTCTGGGCTGATGGCTCAGAGCCTGGAGCCTGTTTCCGATTCTGTGTCTCCCTCTCTCTCTGCCCCTCCCCCGTTCATGCTGTCTCTCTCTGTCCCAAAAATAAAATAAAAAACGTTGAAAAAAAATTTAAAAGAATCAGCACAAATTTGAAATTATACAGGGGCTCTCAATCCTCCTCATTAATTCACTTCGACCAAGCATCCATGGACACATCACACTACGGTAGAAACTAAACATCTTTGATCCAAACTGCAAACACTCTAATGAGGTCGGAACGCACCCCTGTGACTCACACCCCGGATAGCTCTACCAACCTATTTTTCCACAAGCACCCGCTCTGTTCATTAGCTCTGCACTAAAACAGAAGACAACAACGCCCGAGTCTGTACTGATTTCCATAGTTGTTACTAAGTAAATACCATTTTGGTGAATAAAATTAAACTAAACCCACATTCTTGAAATGACTTCTTTTCCTTCCCTGAAATCTTATTAACATAACGCTGCCAGAAAATTAATCAACACTATACATTTGTTAAATGATTAATAAAAACAGTGATTATAATAATAAATTCCAACTTGAGACTACTTCTCATTCAAAACAGGTCTATGGGTTGTTTGGATTTTCCTGCCAGCATAAAAAAATGTTTATAAATGTAGAGACTGTTTATAAATGCAGTACCTTCTATTCTGCTATAGAGGTTAGATAATATTCCACAAAGGAGTGATTTCTACCGATTGGTTTTAGCATTTTTTCCATCTTTTGCTTAAATTAAAACTAATATACACATAAATGGTGCCAAGACTGAAAGAAAAAAAAAAACTTAGGAAACAAAACAACCTTTTCAATAACAAGCTTAACATGGGAAAAGGCTAGGTGGATAATTACAATTTATATCTGCACAATAAACTGCCAGTTTTTCAGCTGACTAAATGCTACTCTAGTTCATTATATAGCCACGCTACAGACAAAGGCCATTTTTTTTCCTCAGAATTTCAGTTTCTGTGACATAAAACCACCAGGAGATTTGAATGTTATCCAATAGTATTTTAAAACTTTGTAGAAAAATACTTTCATCTTGTGTCTGGAAGTCTGTACCACTTATGCTAATGATCACCAGTGAAAACTAAGGCAAAGATATTTTCTTATGTAAGGGGATTATGGTATAGATGTACCTGTGTGTGTGTGTGTGTGTGTGTGTGTGTGTGTGTGTGTGTGTTTGCATGCATCTCCATTCCAGGAGCAGACTAGAGAGGTTAACACTGACATTTCATTAGGATGTGCCAGTGGAATTCTAGGAGGTTCTACAGAGTTAGGCTGTACACTGAATGATTCAGCACTTCTTTGGGTTCTATGGAAAGAGGTGGGAGATTTTGTGTATTCTTGTACTTTCACGTTAACCTAAAATACGTGCGTAAACACACACACACACACACACACACACACACACACACATAATATGAGACCCAAAAAGATGATCTGGTCATGACATCTGACATTTTAATCATTGTGATTTCCTGTTCCAGTGTAATAACTGTGCAACACACTGTAAGCTCACTCAGCAGAGGGAGACAAAATAGTAATAGCTTAACTGGTTGTTGTGAGTCCCAAAGCTGAGAACAGTAGGTACAACTGACCCCACTGAGAATGGTGCTGGACTCAGCATCTAGCAAAGCTAGTTCTTCACCCTTACCCCACTGTCCATCCCTAGATGTAGTCTATCAAAGTAGGGTGACAGGTTGGCAGAGAGTTGCAGGCCCAGAAGTGGGGCATTCTGTTCCTATGTTGCTTCCTCCTTATGTGAGGAGAAGCAGGTTCTACAGGGGTCAGGAGAGAACTCCAGTCAGGTGAGCAGGGCCCTCGGGACTCATGACGCTCAAGTGGTTAGAACCTCAGAATTTCTCAGTCACATGCTTATCCACTACAGCATTCTCTCCTTTGCCATCTACCCAATCTACTCCCTTCAATTCCAAGTCCTTTTTCCTTAAGGAATGGTCAGCGGTTCTTGAGGAAAGAAGAAACTCACTCTCTTCCCTCTCAAATATAATTCATATATCAGGGTTAGCCAGCTGCCTTGATGGAGACAAACAGTCAAGAAAGACAAAGGCAATCAGAAGCCCAGCCCTGACACCCAAAGCACAGGAAAAGAGGGTTAGGGACTCCCTGATACAGAAAGAACTCGTTTGCTGTGTGGCACCTGTTGAGGAAAACTCCACGAAAGGTCAGCGACACAGAGCTGAACGCGCCAAGTGTGTCATCTGGCCACCGTTATCTTTAAGGAAGCAGAAGAACTCAAGCCCAGAGAGAGAAGAAAACACTGTGAAAAACTATAAACAGCTTATTTTTTAATAATAAAAACATGCGCTTTATCAGAAACACAAACCAGGTAAAAAAGGAAACAAAATGTCTTTCATGTATTAGACAAACACATACTGAAGCCTTTCTCTGGGTCAGACGCTGTTCTGGCTGCACATAATCCAGCAGAGGAACCAGAGTAACAAGATCTCCACTCTTAGAAAGCTGACATTTAGTTGCAAAAAAAAAAAAGCAAATAAGAGATGGTTTCATAGAGTGATGTGTGCTATGCACCAACATGACAGAGTGATAAATAGACACTTGGATAAGGAGAAGTCTCTATTTTAGATAACATAGTCGGAGGCCTCTCTGAGAATGAGTCATTAATTCAGAGATTTGGGAAGAATCAAGACAGAGGGCAGGACACTTGCAGAGTCTGCCATAACAGTCTGCCCGCATTCCTGTAAACTCTCATGAAGCTCCCACTCTTCACAAAAGCCAACAACACAAATCCTCTGCCTTTAAACTTCCCACGTGTAGCAGGCAGCACCGACACGGTGACACAGCAAGGGCACCCCCAAACACCCACGCAAACACCAATGGGAAGAGTCCATGACGATTTCTATAAAGTCCCCTTCGTACTTGAGTGTGGGAAGCAACGTTCTGGGGACAGGACATATAATAAGCGACGGAATAAGAAAATGTCTGACACATCCATGATTCACATTTGCACCCTGCAGAAATTACTCTCATCACATCTAAGCACTTAATTGCACATATTTGTTTCATGTTTTCATCCATGGTTAGAACGCTCATTCATTGACAACAGGAAACTTAATCTGTTTGAATCTGAATCTTGAGCTTCTTGTACAAGGCCTGGCACATAGAGCCCATTAATATCTGTTGAATGAATGGGATGAGGAGTAGACAGACAGGTTAATGACAGGTTGTGAAGGTTGGAATGGATAAGGCTATGGAACTGGACTTCTTTCTGTAGGTATGGGGACCATCAAAGGTTTTACAATTCACAACAGACCTTAAGGATGACAAAAGTGAACTTAACCTACCATTGAACCCGGAAGCCTTCCTATATAAAGCCTATATTGGTAGTGCTGACAGCTGCTGCTGATGTTGTTTAAATGAAGATGTGGCTTTTTGTTTCCTTCGCTGAAGAGACATATATTAATTACAGTACTTTTTAAGACATGAAACACGGTTTTAAAAGCTTGATAATCACTTCTACTAAAGGTTTCCTGCTGTGATTGTCAAATATAAGTCTTCACCCATTCCTTGTTACCCACCCCCCTGCCATTACCTCTTCCACACACCCCCCTGCCATTACCTCTTCCACATTGAATCAGTCAATCCATATGTATCTATTGTCTTCTTCCTCTGTGCACAGCAAGGAGCATTGTGTGAGATAACATATTCTTCACACATCAGAATCATAAAGTCGCCTTGAATAGGGGAAGAAAGTTTATGGCATTTTTGTCCCTACTATACTTCATTATCTAGTCCAACTTTTTCTCAACTCATCTTAAAAACCTAGTTCAATCCAGGTAACGAGGTTGCTGCTGGAAGCACTCAGATGATAACCTGGGTTTCCTGGCTTCAGGTCATCAGGCTACCATACTTTGTCCTTATTTCCAAGGATGCCTAACACAAGTATCCAACACTTCTAAAACTCAGTCCATTCCTTCAGATTAATTAACCCATTCTATACCCCACCATTGTAACTACTTTCATTTCTGTTTGTGTACCCAAGTGTACCTCTCCAATCTTTACTCCCTTTTCAGGCCTCAGCCAGATGTCAGGGCAGTATGTTCATGGAAGCGTGGAAGCCATCTAGAGAGTCAGCGCCCTACAGAGGAGCTCTGTTCACCAGCAGGAACTCTGGCATTGCAACAGATGCAACACTTTGGCAGCCAGAAATAACACAGATGTGGCCACACATCTTTAAGCATACAAGACACTGAGATTAGATAAGTGTCTTTATATTAACAAAAATGGAGCAGAGACAGTGGAAGCCCAGCCAATAAAATAGATCCATTCGTTTAAAAGATCCATCCCAAGTACAGAAAGGAGTAAGTTCAGATATGAACTGGACATTCTTGAGATTGCCAATCTCAGTCATATCCTGATGAATCCAAAGCACTCAACTTTGTTGGATTTACAAAGTTTAATTATGTATGCGATAAGGGGTTGTCTCCCTTTGAAAAAGAAAATTAGAAGAGGTAACTTAATCACCATCTTTAATAGTCTAATGTGTTATCATGAGGAAGATAATGAAAAGTAGTTGTCCAGCTCAAAGATGTCAAACCAAAAATTAAATCATCAGAAAAAGCAAGAGACTTCAACAAGCATAGCAAAGATCCCTTACACTATGCTATTTTTAATTCATGTTATTTGCTAATGATTTAATACCACCTCATTTCATAAAACACTAGTTTGGAAATCAGAGAGCTAAGACACATAAAAAAGACATCACTGTACACAGAGAAATCAGAAACCCATCAAGAGAGGGGAAGCCACAGCTCTCTAAAGGAAGGGGACCCATGGGACAAGGCTGCATATTCTTGGGAAACTAACAAACGAAGAAGTTCTCCAACATTTCTACAGATTTCCATTTACTGCACCCAGAGTCATTTCCTTAAGCAGAATGCATTTATCTCTGTAAGACAGAAAACCATAATTTAATTAAAGTTAAAATGAAAAACTTAAAGATCTGCTACATTATTAGATCCTTTTGAAAGAGTTAAACGTTCCCATGCTCAGATCTCCTCTCTTCCTGTGCTTCAAGATAAGTGTTGGGAGATTTATGTGCCATGAATTTCCAATTACCCATCTCCACCAGCTGGGCTGTCAATCACCACTTGTCTTATCCTGGATGTCTTCACCACCCCCATTTCCTTGTTGTGCACACAAAAACAAGCTTACTCTTCCAAAAAGAGCTTACCACCAGGCAGGCATATGCTCATTTTTTATGTCCAGCTTCTGCTGGACAGAATTTCTAACTCAAATCACTGCCATCCCATCGTTCCAACATATTCAAATAAAGCAAGCGTTACCACAGATTGTGAACAATTTAAGATTTCAAAAGAAAATTTACATCATGCATCTTTCCAGCGTCCACTGAAGCAGAATTGATGAGCTCTCAAGAGCAATCCACCTCCCCCCTTTGACATCTGGAAGCAGGTGGGAGAATTCTAAATGATAACTACACTCCAATGCCAGCAGAACACAGAAAACAGTATGTTTGCAAATGCATGCTTACATACCCGTTGCGAATTTGGAAGGAAAAAAAATAATGGTGGATGCTCTCCACTGCTCTTAGCCACAGGTTTTGTCTAGAGAGTGGACATTTAAAAAGTAAAGTATCAAAGACTCTAAGAATCTAAAATGTCTCATTATCAGTAATGCCATTAAATATCTGAAGAATAGGGGCGCTTGGGTGGCTCAGTTGGTTAAGTGTCCGACTTTTGACCTCAGCTCAGGCCTTGATCTCAGGATCATTGGTTCAAGCCCTGAACTGGGCTCCACACTGTGCATGAAGCCTACTTAAACACACACAACACACACACGTGAAGAATAAGTGACAGAGAATAAGTGACAGTTGTCATTCAATGGTCAGGATTATAGTGATGAGTCTTGATGGTACAAATTCATTTCTTGTGATTGCATCCAAAGCATATACTTTAGTTGATAAACACTGAATACTTACGATGTAAAAGGCTCTGTATTACATGTTAAGGGGGATACAAAAATAATACAACTCCTCTCCTATAAAACGTTTGTAGAGATATGTACATAAATACTTTCAATAAAAGAAAAAAGTGGCATCAAAATATCAGCAAAATATCATGAGACTTCAGGGACAAGATGTTGCATCTGCCTGAAGAAGGGACAGGGATTCAAGGAGAGCTTCATGGAGGAGAAGGATTTGCCACTAATAAACTACATTTGGTCAACTACTCTTCCAGTGCTGTAGACCATCCAGTCTTTGGTTGCTCCTCATACTTGGTGTTGCTTGTTTCTGGAGAACAGGTCAGAAACAAGATCACTAAAATTCAAGCTCCAATTTTGTTGCCCATTTGAAGTCTGGGTAATTTTGATGCGTACAGAATATTCCGTTACTAAAACAAAAGCGAGGGACCACTTAGTATGCACTGCTCTGGGTCATTGAGTGGTCTAAATATTTAGCATAGGAAGCACATTCAAATCCAAGAAAGAAGTCAGAACCTTCTTTCTAGGTTCTGAACCTGGAGAATCCTATGGCCTTGGGACTGTCATTATTCAGGACAGTATCTGTAATGGAGCTATCCCTTTGCACACCATCCTAACAAACAAGGAGGTCGCTGACAAAGTACAAAAAGCACGCTAACCACTGAGATCACCTCCATTTCATGCTGGGCTTCAAAACATCTATTAACTATTTCATCCATTTACGCCGCTGATTGTTAAAGGCCCATGAAATACATGGGCTATGACAAGTTGGGCCTGATAGCACTCAACCAATAGCATGTTCTTAAACTTGCTTCCCATCCCTTGGTCATTAGATAGATAGTGGCACCCCAGCATTGCTGGTGCTGTGGAGATACTCAGGGACCAAGATCTCTGGTTGACCCTCCACTAGATATGCAGCTACCACAAAAACCAATGTTTAGTGAGCCCTCTCTGTGTACTTGGTAGGATAAAGTGCTGTAGGCACAGTCTCATTGTAACCATTATGCAATCCTTAAATGCATCTATTATTCCACCATTTCTTAGAGGTAGAAACTAAGCCAGGATAACATTTAGTAGCTTGCTTAGGCCATGAACCTGCTAAGTATAAAAGTCAGGATCTGAATTCACTTCTTTCCAATCCACAGCCTATGGTCTTAACCACACGCTCTTAACCACAGCTCTGTACTACTTCCCAAAGACTACAATTCTGAATTTTTAACTCAGCGGATACTGTCAAAACTGTGGGTCTAGAGCTGAACAAAAATATCTCGATTACATCTATATACTCTGAGTCTGCCTCTGACCACTGAACCAGGAGAACCACTGACACGGCCTTCTCCCTCTACTCCTTCCTTCCTAACCCCACATTTGCCAGGAGCAACTGCACCAGACCAACATCCAAGCAACCAAACCTGTACTTGACCTGGTAGGATGGTAGCTCTCAACCGTGACTGCCCATTAGAATCTCATGCCTCAGAGAGTCTACCAGTCCAGGGTGGGACCTGGGTTTTTAAAAATATCTAAGGTAATTCTCTTGTGCATCCAAGAATGGTAATTATTGTGTTGAAAGAAACAAAGTCAAGGGTTTGAGAGGCCCCTTCTTTTCACAGGCAGCACAACAGCTGGCTTCATCTCCTACTTTTGTGGAACACATTAATATATATCTCTGCTGACAATGGATTGCTCTCTCAAGAAGAGAACAATTTCCCAACTGTAACCCAAAATTTAAACAGGAAGGAGACAAAGAGTCTTCTTTTCAGAAGACTAAAATAACTGGTCATGTTCGGAGATGCTTTTTCCAACTGAGAAGATGCATTTTGCTTGACTCTGCATCCATAATACAGTGAAAAAACTGTTTTTAGATACTGCCCAGCCCAGGATGGCAAACATATAACACTACTGTCTATTGCTCAACTCCTGCCCCTGGCCCACAGTGACACCACTAATCTAGTACAGCCTCCCGGCTAAGTCTGAAGGCAGCCTTAGAAACCTTTAATGGAGGTACTCCTAACAGCCTTGGAACCAAGTTTGTGTATGAGCTGAACAGTATTTTCCATCCCTGTGCTAGCTTACACACATCTCCAAGTGAAGAATTATTTTATTCTACCTTGTACCCACTATTTCCACCTAGAAGAGTTTATGTCAAGTAGTAAATGCTCAGTAAATGTGAGTTGAATGAGTAAATGAGACAGTGACCCAAGAAATGCATTTTACAGAAAATCTCCGGCACTGTGATGTTCTTTTCTTAGCAAGCTAAGATTTCAGGTTTGCTCTCACAAGGTGATCAGAAAGACCTTGAGAGAAGAAGCCATGCTTATGGCCCCTGAATAAAGCAAGCAAACTAAAGTACGAGGGATCAATAGGGATTGACAGAGATTATGCAAGCTCTACTAAATACCTGAATTTAGAAGAGAGATACAGAGAGGAGTACATGCCTGGAATTAACATCATCATGACCACCGGACTCCAGGCTCTGCATTTTATTTATTCATATTTCACCTTTCCAAAACAGGGGGGGGGGCAATGTAGAGCATCTGTATGATTCACAAAATTTCATATAATCCAGCAAAATGATGTTAAATAGAACAAAATAAAAAAGAGGCAAAGACAAAACAAAGTTCTGTTTCTTTGTGCTAGCGGTAGACAGCAACATAGAATCAACCCTCGATTACGATAACCTCTTTTGCCTGAGATATACTCATCTCTCAAGGTGTAATTCACACATCTCTTCCCAATGGATATTCTACCTAATATATAGTCCTATGCGGGTTCACACTTAATTCCACTATAGCATGATGTGGCAATTGCTTGTGGATATTGTGTCATCCCGTAGACCACTTAGCACAACAGCAGTAGATACCTAATAATGTTTGTTCAACAGGTGTTATGGACTGAATGTTGTATTTCCTCAAATTCATATGCTGAAGCCCTAATCCTCAGTGTGGTCATATTTGGAAAAGGAGTCTATAAGTAAGTAAATAAGGTTAAATGAGATCATAAGTTTGGGGCCCTGGTCCAGTAGAATTAGTGTCCTTGTAAGAAACACCAGAGAACTCACGATTTCTCTCCCCTCACCCTTCTGTCCTCTCCATGTACACTCATCAAGAAAAGGCCCCCGGGAGAACAAAGGAAGAAACAACCATCTGCAAGCAAGGAAAATGGCTCTCACCAGAAACCAATTTATCAAAACCTTTATCTTGACTTCTAGCTCTCTAGACATGTGACAGAATTAATTTCTGTTGTCTATGGTATTCTGTTATGACAGCTCAAGCTAAGACAGCAAGAAACTGATGAACGTAATAATGTCATACAAAAGCTACTTCATTAGAAATATGGATCTCTATCCAACTAGGTACTTTGAAGTAAGGGGCTGTGGTTAAGTTGGTTCAGTATCCAACTCTTGATTTCGGCTCAGGTCATGATCTCATGGTTTGTAAGTTCGAGCCCAGAGTCAGCTCTGCACTGACAGCATGGAGTCTGCTTGGGATTCTCTCTCTCCCTGAGAGCCCCCTCAAAATAAATAACTAAATTTAAAAATAAGTGGTTATAGTCCAGTGCCTCATTTCCTCATCTCTAACATGGACAAGAGAGAATCTCCTTTATATACTGTTAGTAACACTACAAGAATCAGGGACTTTCTGAAGGATTAAACAGCTATATGAACACAGGGCTGTGTGGCACTATTGTTATCAAAAGAGCTGGGGTTCTCTCCTGCACGCTCTGATACTCGGTCTCCAGTGGCTGTGAGCACTAGAATGGCTCCCAATCCTCTTCTTGAGGCTTCTCTCTACCCACATAGCCATTATTTCTTTCCTAAGAACTATAAATGTTTAATAACAAGGTTCTTCATTTTTCCACATTTTTGAGAAGTAGTTGACATAAATCGCTTTATAAATTTAAGGCATAAAGATGCCTCAAAACATGAAGATTTGATGTACATATATTGTCCAATTGTCACAATAGGTTCAGCTAACATCCATATTCTCATACATATAAAATAAAAAGAAAATTAAGAAGAAAAAAAGAAATTTTTCCATGTGATAAGACTCACAGTATTTACTCTCTTAACTTCCCTATATATCCTATAGCTCTGTTAACTATAGTCATCATATTGTACATTACATCTCTTGTACTTACTTATTATAAAAGTGGAAGTTTGTATCATTTGACCCTCCTCCCCACTCTCTACCTCTAGCAATCAGAGTCTGATCTATTTTTGTCTATGAGTTTGGTCCTTTCCTTTTTTAGATTCTACATACAAGTAAGATCATATAGTATTTGTCTTTGTCTGACTTACTTCACTTAGCATAATGCCTTTGGGGTCCATCCATATTGTCACAAAATCCTTTCTTTATGGCTAAATAGCATTCCAGTGTGCGTGTGTGTGTGTGTGTGTGTGTGTGTGTGTGTGTATCAATCTCTTTACCCATTCATCTACTGATGGACACCTAGGCTGTTTTCATGTCTTGGCTACTGTAAATAATGCTGCTATGAACTTGGGGGTACAGACATCTTTTAAAGTCAGTGTTTCAGCAAAGGAAACAACCAACAAAACTAAAAGGCAACCAACAGAATGGGAAAAGATATTTGCAAATGACATATCAGACAAAGGGCTAGTATCCAAAATCTATAAAGAGCTCATCAAACTCCACACCCGAAAAACAAAAAACCCATTGAAGAAATGGGCGGAAAACATGAATATACACTTCTCTAAAGAAGACATCTGGATGGCCAACAGGTACATGCAAAGATGCTCAATGTAGCTCCTCATCAGGGAAATACAAATCAAAACCACACTCAGATATCACCTCACGCCAGTCAGAGTGGCCAAAATGAACAAATCAGGAGACTATAGATGCTGGAGAGGATGTGGAGAAACGGGAACCCTCTTGCACTGTTGGTGGGAATGCAAATTGGTGCAGCCGCTCTGGAAAACAGTGTGGAGGTTCCTCAAAAAATTAAAAATAGACCTACCCTATGACCCAGCAATAGCACTGCTAGGAATTTACCCAAGGGATACAGGGGTGCTGATGCATAGGGGCACTTGTACCCCAATGTTTATAGCAGCACTTTCAACAATAGCCCAGTTATGGAAAGAGCCTAAATGTCCATCAACTGATGAATGGATAAAGAAATTATGGTTTATATACACAATGGAATACTACATGGCAATGAGAAAGAATAAATGATGGCCCTTTGTAGCAACGTGGATGGAACTGGAGAGTGTGATGCTAAGTGAAATAAGCCATACAGAGAAAGACAGATACCATATGTTTTCACTCTTATGTGGATCCTGAGAAACTTAACAGAAACCCATGGGGGAGGGGAAGGAAAAAAAAAGAGGTTAGAGTGGGAGAGAGCCAAAGCATAAGAGACTCTTAAAAACTGAGAACAAACTGAGGGTTGATGGGAGGTGGGAGGGAGGGAAGGGTGGATGATGGGTATTGAGGAGGGCACCTGTTGGGATGAGCACTGGGTGTTGTATGGAAACCAATTTGACAATAAACTTGATATATTGAAAAAAATTAATAAAGTCAGTGTTTCATTTCCTCTGGATATAGTCCCAGAAGTGGAAATCCTAGAGAATATGGTAGTTCCGTTTTTAATTTTTTGAGGATCCTCCATAATGTTTTCCACAGTGGCTGTCCCAATTTATAAATCCACCAACAATGCACAAGGTTCCCTTTTCTCCATATCCACACCAGCATTTGTTATCTCCTGACTTTTTGGTGATGGCTGTTCTAACAGGTGTGAGGTAGTATACCATTATGATTTTAATTTCAATTTCCATAATGACTAGTGATGTTCAGCATCTTTTCATGCACCTATTGGCCTTTCGTATATCTACTTTGGAGAAATGTCTGTTCAGGTCCTTTGCCTTTTTTTTTCCTTTTCCTTTTCTTTACTTTTCTTTTAATTTTAAGTAGGCTCCATGTCCAATGTGGGGCTTGAACTCACAACCCTGAGATTAAGAGTCACATGTTCTACCAACTGAGCCAGCCAGACAACCTGCCCATTTTTTAATTGTTTTATTTTGCTGTTGAATTGTATGTACTCTTTCTATGTTTTGGATCTTAACCCGCTGTCAAATTATCCCATTGGTTAATTTTTTATTTTGTTGCTTGGACTTTAGGGGTTATATCCAAAAAATCATTACTAAGACCCATGTCAAGGAGCTTTATTCCTTCATTTTCTTCTAAAAACTTCATGGTTTCAGGTCTTACATTTAAGTCTTTAATCCATTTTGCATTAATTTTGTTAGTGGCATAAGATATTGTTCCAGTTTCATTCTTTTACATATGAATATCCAACTATTCCATCATTATTCATAAAGAGACTGTCTTTTCTCCATTGATTATTCTTATCTCTCTTGTCAAAATTAGTTGACCTTACATGCTTCAGTTTATTTCTGGGCTCTACATTCTGTTCCATTGGCCTATATGTCTGTTTTTATGCCAGTGCCATACTGTTTGATGACTAAAGCTTTATAGTACAAGCTTGAAATCAGGGAGTATGATGGCTCCTTCCTTGTTCTTCTTTCTCAGGATTTCTTTGGGTATTCAGGGTCTTTTGTGGTTCCATATAAATTTTTGGAGTGTTTTTCCTACTTCTATAAAAACTGCCATTGGAATCTTAATAGGGATTGTATCTATACAATTGATTCTATAGATGGCTTTTCGTAGTGTTGACATTAAAACAATATAAACTCTTCAAATCCCTGAACAAAAGATATCATTCATTTATATGTGTCTTTTTTGCTTTCCTTCATCATTGTCTTATGGTTTTTAGAATACAGATCTTTCACTTCCTTACTTCAATTCATTCCTAAGTATTTTGTTGTTTTTGATGCTACTGTAAATGGGATCAAGTTCTTTATTTCTCTTTCAGAAAAGTCATTGTTAGTGTACAGAAAAACTACTGATTTTTGTATGTTAATTTTGTACCCTAAAACAATTCAATTCATTGAATAGATTTAACAGTTTTTGGTTGAGTCTTGAAGATTTTCTCTATATAAAATCATGCCATCTACAAATAGAGACAATTTTATTTCTTCCTTTCCAGTTTTGATACCTTTTATTTTTTGTTCTTGCCTGATTGCTCTAGCTAGGACTTCCAGTACTATGTTGAATAGGAGTGGTGAGAATGGGTACGTATGTATGCTTTCTTCCTGGTTGTAGAGGAAAAGCTTGCAACCTTTCAACAATGAGTATGATGTTAGCTGTGGGCTTGTCATATATGCCTTTTTTATGTTGACATGTATTCTTTTAATACCTAATTTGAGTTTTTATCATGAATGGATGTTGAATTTTATCGAATGCTTTTTCTATATCTATTAGGATGATCATATGGTTCTTTTCTTTCATTCTATTAATGTGATATATCATATTGATTGATTTTTGTATGTTGAACCATCTTTACATCCCCAGAATAAATCCTACTTAACCACAGTGAGTGATCTTTTTAACGTGCTGTATTCAGTTTCCTAGTATTTTATTGAGAAATTTGCATCTATATTCATCAGGAGTATTGGCCTGTAGTTTTCTCTTCTAGTAATGTCCTTTACTGACTTTACTGTCAGGATAATGCTGGCCTTGTAAAATGAGTTTGGGAATGTTCCTTTCTCCTTGATTTAAGACTGATGTTAATTCTTTAAATGTCTGGTAAAATTTATCAATGAAACTATCTGGTCCCGGGCTTTTCTTTATTGGGAGATTTTTACTGACTCAATCTCCTTACCAGTGATCAATCTAATCATATTTTCTATTTGTTCCTGATTCAGTCTTGGTAGTTGTATATTTCTAAAAGAATTTCCATTTCTTCTAGGTTGTCTAGTTTGTTGTCATATAGTTGTTCATAGTAGCCTCTTATGACCCTTTGAATATCTGTGATATCAGTTGTAATGTCTCCTTTTTCATTTATAGTGTTGTTAATCTGGGCCCTTTCTCCTTTTTCTGTGGCTAGCCTACCTAAGGGTTTGTCAATTTTGTTTATCATTTCAAAGAATCAACCTTAGGGGCACCTGGGTGGTTCAATGGGTTAAGCATCAAATTGGGCTCAAGTCATGATCTCACAGCTCATGAGTTTGAGCCCCGTGCTAGGCTCTGTGCTGACATCTTGGAACCTTGAGCCTGCTTTAGATTCTTGTGTCTCCCTCTCTCTCTGCCCCTCCCATCCTCACACTCTGACTCTCTCTCTGTCTCTTTCAAAAATAAACATTAAAAATTTTTTTTTAATTCAAAGAATCAACTCTTAGTTTGGTTAAACTGTTCTAACGTCTTTTTGTTCTCTAGTTCATTTATTTCTGCTCTACTTTGTATTATTTCCTTTCTTCTACTCAGTTTGTTCTTTCTCTAGTTCCTAAAACATACAGTTAAACTGTTTAATTGGGATCTTTTCTTGCTTCTTAATGTAGGTTATGAACATCCCTTTAATAACTGCTTTTGCTGGATCCCTTAAGTTCTGTCATCTTGTGTCTCCATTTTTATTTCAAGAAACATTTTTATTTCTACGCTAGCTTATTCTCTGATCTATGGGCTGTTCAGTAGAATATTGTTTAATTTCCATGCATGGGTGAATTTTCCAGTTTTTCTCTTGTTGATTTCTAGTTTCATGCCGCTGTGGTCAGAGAAGATGCTTCGTATGATTTCAATTTTCTGGAATTTGCTAAAACTTATTTTGTGCCTAACATGATATCCTAGAAAATGTTCCATGTGCATTTGAGAAGAATGTATATTCTGTTGCTAGACAGAATGTTCTGGAAATGTCTATTAGGTCCATTTGGTCTATACTGTTGTTCAAATCCACTGTTTCTTATTAATTCACTGTCTGGATTATCTATCCACTGTTGAGAGCAGGGTATTAAAGTTCCAAACTATTATTGTATTACTGCTTATTTCTCTTTTTAGAGTTTCTGCTTTATATATTCACGTGCTCTGGTGGTGAGTGCATAAATATTTACAACTATTATATCTTCTTGATGTATTGACTTCTATATCATTACATAATAACCTTCGTTGTCCCTTTTTTTCCCACCATTTTTAATGTCTATTTTGTCTGATATAAGTATAGCTACCCCTGCTTTTCTTTAGTTACCATTTGTTTGAAATGGTTTTTTTTCCATCCCTTTACTCTAAGTCAATGCGTGTCTTTAAGGCTAAAGTGAGTATTTTGTAAGCTGAATACTGTTGGATCTTGATTTTTATATCCATTCAACCATCTTTTAATTAGATAATTTAATCTGCGTATTTTTTTAAATTTTTTTAATGTTTGTTTATTTTTGAAAGAGGGAGAGACAGAGCATAAGCAGGGGAGGGGCAGAGAGAGAGGGAGACACAGATCTGAAGCAGGCTCCAGGCTCTGAGCTATCAGCACACAGCCTGACAGGGGGCTCGAACTCAAGAAGCACGAGATGACCTGAGCCGAAGGTGGATGCCTAACCAACTGAGCCACCCAGGCGTCCCTAATTTGTTTATGTTTAATTATTGATAGGTAAGCACTTACTATTGCCATTTGTTATTTTTTTTTCTGGTTGTTTTGTAGACTCCTTGTTCCTTGTTTCTTATCCTATTGTCTTTTTTGTGTGTTTTGATGTCTTTGGGTATCAGTATGCACTGACTTCTTTATCATGTTCTTTTCTGTGATTACTACAGGATTCTCCCTTATGGGAAATATCTTACATAAAATAGGTTTACATAAAATATCCTAAACTTATAACACCCTATTTTAAACTGGTAACAACTTCAATAGAATTCATATACTTTATACTTTTACTTCTCCTCTTCCTCATGTTTCTAAAATTTACATGTTTTTACATTGTACATCTAATAACAGATTATTGTATTTATGATTATTTTTTCTTTTTTTTTTTACTTTTAAGCTAGAGTTGTAAGTAAATTTTGCATCACTACTGCCATATTTCAGAGTCTAACTATGACTATATATTTACCATCACCAATGAGACTTACACTACTTTTTGAAATATTTTTATGATGTTAGCTGGTGCTCTTTACTTCCACTCAAAGAATTAGCATTTCTTGTAAGGCAAGTCTGTGGTAATAAACTCCCTCAGCTTCCATCATTTACGAAAGTCTTTATCCCTCCATTTCTGAAGGACAGCTTTGCCAGAAATTGAGTTCTTGGTTGCAATTATTTCCTTTCAATATTTTGAGTATGTCATCCCATTTTCTCCTGGCCTGAAAAGTTCCTGTTGATAAATCTGCCAATTTCTTGTGGGGATTCTCTCATATATAACTTCTCTCTTTTGTCTTCCTGGTCTTAAAACTCTTTGTCTTTGACTTTTCATGACTGAATTATAATGTGTTTGGTGTAGCCTTATTCAGGTTCAATCTATTTGGCATCCTTTGGGCCTCAAGGATATGGATTTCCATGTCCATATGCTTCGCATATAATTTCTGTCCCTTTTCTTCCTCTTCTCTTTCTGCAATTCCCATAACACAAATATTGTTTCTTTTTATTGTGGCCCATAATTCTTGTAGGCTTTCTTCACTTTTTTTAAGTTTGAGAGAGAGAGAGAGAGAGAGAGAGAGAGAGAGAGAGAACAAGCAAGGAAGAGACAGAGAGAGAGGGGGAAAGAGAGAGAATCCTGATCAGGCTCTGTGCTGTCAGCACGGAGCCCAGTGTGGGGCTTGAACCCACGAACTGTGAGATCACAACCTGAGCCAAAGTCAACACTACACCCTTAACTGACTGAGCCACCCAGGTGCCCCTCTTCACTTTTTGTTGTGGTTGTTTTCTCTTTGTTTCTCTGAGTGTATGGAGTCCTCCAAGGGTTATTTCTCATGTCTTATCCTCCAAGTCACCAGTTCTTTTTCTGCAGAGTTGACTCTACCTTTGAAACTCTACTGAATTCTTCAGTTCATTTATTGTATTTTTCAACTCTAGCATTTCCTTTTTAGTGTTTGTTTGCTGGATGGTTGCTATTTCCTTGTCAAACTTCCTGTTTTGTTCATGCATTGTTTTCCTGATTTCTTTTAATTATCTGTGTTTTCTTATAGTTCCTTAAACGTCCTTTAGGGAATTATTTTGAATGCTCTGTCTGATCTCCATTTCCTAAAGGTTATTGGAGTTTCATTCACTTCTTTTGGTGCTGTCACATTGACCTAATTTTTTGTGGTCATTGATTCCTTGCATTGATACTTGCACATTTGAGTAATTGGCCTCCTCTTTCAGTCTTTGTAGGTTTGCTTTGGCAGAGACAACTTTCTACCAGTCAACTCAGTTTGGGTTTCTCAGTGTGTCTGTTGGTAATATCTTTGGGACATGCCACTATGGTCTATTTTGGGGTGAGACAACGGTTTGAACTCTGAGGTTGGGGATGGCGGAGTGCACATCTGGCTGAGAACAGCTGGTTGGATGCTGGCTTCGTTCCCTATCCAAGTGAGGCTGCAGGATGGGCTCTACAGTAGGATGGATTCTCTGGTCAGGCTTATTAGATGGTCAGAACTGGGTACTATATTTAGTAATAGTTAGGTCTGTCCATTAGCTTCTCTGCCCTGGCAGGCAACATGATGGGACCCAAAGCCTGTTTGGGAGCCCAAATCAGGCCAGGGAGTGCACTTAATTAGGGAATTAAGTACAGATGAGGCCACTGATTTTGCTTTCCAGATGAGGGAAGCCATAAGTTTTGCTCTCTGTTCAAGTGCCACTGTACATCAGGCAATGAATGAGCAGCTTCCCAGGTGCTCTGGTTAGGTTCTCTGGTCAGAGAGGCTGTGTTCAGCAATGAGTGGAGCTATGAATTAGAATCCCTGCCCTCGTGCAGTTGGGAGAAGCCACTCTAAAGCCAGTAAAGGTCAAGCCAATCCATACCCCACGTTCCTGGGCTGAACAGGGTCACTGGGTTGCTTTGCAAGTTATCAATTCTGCCTGCCCTTCTCTGGGCTCAAAAACTGCCAGACTCCACAGCTGCAAGAAGTTGTCACCAGTCCTTCTTGTCAGATGGGGCTGGAAGGCACTCTCTACAGGGAGTAGGGCTGTGAATCAGTTCCTTGTCTGGGTGTGGACACACCAAGATATAGGGCTTGTAAAACTCATCTTATTAAGGATCAGAATCAGGCAGATCTGCACCCCGCCAAGTTCCCTGGTCAGAGTGAGCCCCCAATTTGGTTCTGCAAATGAGCAAAGCCACTGGTTGGAATTCCTACTTGAGTACTTCAGGCATGAACTCAGTTTGCCAAGATCCAAGTGCTGGTTGTTATAAGCCTCTCCCCACCTCTCTGTCACAGTCAGACGCCCAGTGGTGGTTCCTAGAGATTCCCCTGCAATCCCCATGGTGCAAGATCAGAGTAGTGGCTCCCACAAAGCAAACCCAATACTGGGGGACAGGGGTTGGTTGTCCCCCTGGGTTCTCTTTTCTTACTGGAGGAGCTGGAGATGCAGGGGACATCTCTTTGCAAGGTGCTGCACTGGTCTGGGGAGGAAGAGATCAATGTGCAGCTGCTTCTCTTACCCTTCTAATGCACTCTGTCTGGGTCTCTGTAGTGCAGAGGATGCTGCAGCCTGACCCCGTGCCCTAGGATTCTCTCCATGACATCCTGTTCCTGAACAGGAACTTGTTCGTAAGTTGTTCTTGTTAGTTGTTCGTAAGATGGGGAATGAAGTCAGGAACGATGTAGTTCACCATTTTGGTGACATCACTCTTTGGCCATTATTTTTCAATTGCTCAATTAATAAAACTGATAGCTAATATGTTAAGTAAAAGTGTATGTACTGTATTTTCAAATTTGATAAGGAAAGAATTCTGAAACATCTCAGTCTCCAATTCAAAATGGTAACAGTGGTGATATGAAGGTCAGGTGGTTATGTGTATAATTAAAATCTGCTTCATCTACTCTGAATTTTCAATAATTGCATTACTTTTGAATTAAGAGAAAGAAAAAAAAAACACAGGGTAAAGACTCTTGACATTCCAAAAGAAAAGGCTGAAATCCTGCCCAGCAACCTCCCAGAGGCAAGAACAGAGAGGAGGGTGGGCCACAGTGCAAGTGGAAGCCCTCATCCCTCCTCCAAGGCCTTACCCTCATCTCTGCTCTCCATCCCCTCTCTCAGAAAACCAGAAAGGTTCCTGAGAAATCACCTGCCACAGTTCCCAAAGTGTTGCTCTCTTCCATCAGTTCAGGTCACTGGAAACTGATTTAACTGAGAAGAGTTGAGGACATCCCAGGCCCATCATTGTGTCCTTAAAATACCTCTGATTTCGGAGCACAGTAGGGAATGCTGGCCTGTGCACAAAGCATGCATCTAATCCATTGCCAGATACACAATGGATACCATAAATGCCAGTACCCTTCCTCCTTACCACCTCCCCACCACTTACAGGTCCCTTTTAAATGTTTACTTATTTATTTTGAGAGAGAAAGTGAGGGCAAGCAGGGGACGGACACAGAGAGAGGGAGAGATAATCCCAAGCAGTCTCTGCTATCAGCACAGAGCCTGATGAGGGGCTCGATCCCATGAACCATGAGACCATGACTTGAGCTGATATCAAGAGTTGAACACTCAACTGAATGAATCACCCAGGTGCCCCTACATGTCCCTTTTAAATAAAAGTGTCATCTCAAGTGCATAAATGTTTGCCATATGTAGTATAGTCTAAAATCTTTTATACACACAGATATGCATGGACATAAACTAGATTTGCTTAATAAATACTGTAGCATCTCCACACTGTGTTTTAAAACTATGCATGCTAATTTTCTAGAAGGCAGAAAATAAGTGTCACACAAATTAAGTTTCCTCACAGACAAAAGCAGCTGTTTCACCTCACTTACCATCCCCATGGTCATGTTCAACAGCTCTGGCTTTAGTACTACCACTGGAGGTATGTTTAAAATTTGAGGGAAAATACACTTCTGGACATCTGGATTCATTAAAAAATAACCTAATCCCCTCTCTCCCTAAGGATAATATTGATAAACCCATACGATATAGTCACACACTTATGCTAAACATACACACTTAGCATATTTAACAATTATTATTCTGTTTATTATTAATCTAAAAATATGTTTAACCAACAGGCTCTGCTTTCATTACCGGCCATCGATATCTATTCATAAATACACTTGTTTGGGTTTCACATCCCTGGTTAAATTCTGCCTTGTAATAAACAAAAGGGATTAAAAGTTGGACCAAACTTTTGTATGATAGCATCCACATAAACTATTACTTACATAAATTAACATTTTGCTTCAGGGAATAAGCCGTAAACATAAAAGCAAACCATGCTTCTGGTTTGTTGTTGTTGTTGTTCTTAGTGTTTATTTTTGAGAGAGAGAGAGACAGAGTGCAAGTGAGGGAGGGACAGAGAGAGAGGGACACACAATCCTAAGCAGGCTCCAGGCTCCAGGCTCCGAGCTGTCAGTACAGAGCCTGACACGGAGCTCGAACTAACAAACCGCAAGATCATGACCTGAGCCCAAACCATGCTAGTGTTTAACTGTCCTTCCTTTCTCTTGAAAAAAAATAACTGCAAATTTTCAATTGTATTCTCTCTGCTAGGCTGATTCTTTTGTTTTATTTTTTTAAATTTTTTAATGTTTATTTATTTTTGAGAGACAGAGAGAGCATGAGCAGGGGAGGGGCAGAGAGAGGGAGTCACAGAATCCAAAGCAGGCGGCAGGCTCTGAGCTGTCAGCACAGAGCCCTGCGTGGGGCTCGAACCCACAGACTGCAGGATCATGGCCTGAAACGAAGTCAGATGCTTAACTGACTGAGTCACCCAGGAGCCCCTCTGCTAGGCCTGAATCTTACAGTGCAAATAGACTTTGCCATGGAGCATGGAGGGAAAGTTTAACAGGAGAGACGGCAGAGCATGCAAAGGTCCAGGGAGAGGAAGAGAACAATGTGGTAGAGAATTCATATGTCTTCTTCATGGCAGGAGCACTCATGGTAAGAGAAGTGCTAAGCAATCTCTAAAATGCATTTCAGCTCTGAATTCCTGTGATTTCGGAGACCTGAATACACTGGGGTTTTCTCTGTGGCTCAGACCAGGAACGCAGAAATAATTTTTGGCCATCAGAGTAGAATATGCATTTAGACCAGATTTCTTTGTCCAGACAGAGGTAGTCTGCACACGCTATATCCTTGTCCAGGAAAGACAGAGACTCTACGTTCCTTTTTCCATCTGGGTTTCTAACTAGCTAATGTTCCTCCCCTCCCCAGCCTGAAGCACACAGGTAGGCCCCAAGACTGCGGGTACAGATTGGATGCCATTCTAACTTAACTTGAGGACACACTATTCTCTCCTTGCCATCTCTCTACTCTTCTGGCTGGGTCTGATTTCCCAAGTGCAAGCATCAGGCTTCCCTAAAAACACAGAAGCACACGCCTGAGAAGAAAGGAAAGCTCCCCTCAGTGAACACCTGAAAAGTCAATCCCTCCAACAGAGCAGAGTGGTTCGGACGCCTCCTGACTTTGCTACCTACTAACCTTTGAACTTGACGAGTTACTTAAACCTTTGGTGTGAGAGAGAGAGAGGCAGAAACAGAGACAGAAAGACAGACACAGACAGAGATAATAAAAAGCATTTAGCAAAGCAAAACCCAGAGTAAATTCTCAGTAGATGTTAGATATTTTTTCTCGGGTCCCTTAAAAAGACAGCTGAGGGGGTTCAGCTTCTCATATATCTTTGCAAGTCCAAGCCTTTCAAATGAGCATTTATAACGTCACTACAGTAATTATGTGAAAATTCTCTGATAAGTTGCACAAGAGAAATCACATTGGTGTTCCAAGGTGGCTGGTGTGCAGCTAAAGAAAGCCATATAAACTAAATCCATTCCTTGTGCTGGTAAGCTTAGAGTATCTCCCATTAAATACTAACGCCACAGAAAACAGAACCTTTGGGCCATGAAAAGGCAGATTTTGCTGGAAAGTATTGGTTCATTTATTCAATATACTGATGGCTTATTATGGGTCAAGCACCATTAAGGAGCTAGTGATACAGGATCAGACAAACAACAGATGATAATCTTTGTCCCCAAGGGGTTTCCATTCTAGTAGAGGGAGAATGAAAAGGAAGATAATAACCAAAAATATATGCTAATAAGGAGCATGGAAAGAGGGCAGTAAAAAGCGATAGGCACAACTGTGGGCAGGTGACAATTTTCAACAGGCCATTCAGATAAGTCGTCACGGAGAAAGCCACATGGAATCAATATATGAAGGAGGTAAGGGAGTGAGCATGTACACATGTGAGGGAAGAGCACACCAGGCTGATTCAGCAAACGGCCCTCCAGTGGGAACAGGCTGGTGCACTCAAGGAATAAGAAGAAGGGCAGTGTGGCGAGAGTCAATGAGCTACAGAACGGCAAAGGTAAAATCTGTGAAAAACAAGGGGCCAGATTCTGCAGAGGCCTTGTGAAGTTAGATAGGAAGCCATTAGTGTTTGGAGCAGAGGGAAGATACAATCGAACCAGTGTTTAGCAATATTACTGAGTGAAGTGTTAAAAATAGACCACAGCAAAGAAGTGATGAAGCAAGAAAACCAGTTAATTATATTTGCAATATATTACAATCGTATACAGTTAACTATTATATGATTAGAAATTTACAATGTATTATAGTATGTCTATATCATGGAGACACTGAGTTGGAAGAAAGCTAGCACTTCCATTGTTGAGATGAGACAAAGAAGGTGGCAGAAAAAGTCAAGCATTTGGGGTAAAGACCTGGAGACCCATACTGGTATGTGAAGATTCAGATGCTCTTTAGGGATCCCATTTGAATGTTGAATAAACTACTGAGTACAGGAGTCTAGAGCATGAGAGAGTCAGGCTGGAGCTCTACATTTAGGACGCACAGATGAGATTAAAAGCCATGAGACTGGGGTGCCTGGGTTAAGCATCCAACTCCTGGTTTTGACTCGGGTCATGATCTCACATTTTTGTGGGTTCGAGTCCCACATCGGGCTCTGTACTGGCAGCTCGGAGTCAGCTTGGGATTCTCTCTCCCTCTCCCTCACTCTCTGCCCCTCCCCCACTTGTGCTGTCTCTGCCCCTCAAAATAAATAAATAAACTTAAAAAATAATAATCGTCTTTAAAAAAAAACACATGAGACTGGAAGAGATCACTATGTGAGTGTGTCTTGTTTTAGAAGAGAAGGGGTTAGAGGACTGATCCCAGTGCACTCCAATGGTCAGTGATAAGGGGACCAGGAGACACCAGCCAAGTAGGCCAAGAAGGTCCCTGCAGAATGTCAAAAAGGAAACCAGTATGTCTTTTGATGAAGAATGTGTCTTGTGGAAGAGGGAAGGAATGGTCAGTTGTGCCAAATGCTACTGACGGCTCAAATGAAGAGGGCTGCATTCTGACCACTGGATATGGCAATGAGGGTCACTGATGACACAGCCAAGGACAGTTCCAGTGGAGTGACGAGGCCACACATCTGATTGGCTGGGAGCTAGGAGAAACTGGATGGAAAGGAAGTGAAAGAATTAAGGATAAGCAATTCTTTCAAGCAGTTTTGCTGAAAAGAGGTGTATAAAATGGTACAATGTCTGCAGGGAGACGTAAAATCAAATGAAGGATGTTTTTTAATGATGAGAGGGATTACAACACATGTGCATGCCATTAGGAAGTAAGAGAAAGCAGAGAAGAATGCAGGAGGGAGACAGTGCAATAGAAGTTTCTACTAAGATTTAAGAGAGTCAGAAATGGGCCCCCAAACCTGAGCCTGGAGCCAAACACAGGTAAGAGGCAAGGAAAACTGACTGCCCCCACCTGGACAAACCTAGGAGTCAGACCTGCAGGATTAACCCTTCAAACAGTGGAAGTTTCCAGACTGCCATCCAACATGTGTGACTAAAACGGCCATGGAGATCATTTAGAGAACACAGGCTCTCAGATGGACGCCAGAAGGGTTATCGATGATCGTTTCCACAACCCTGCACGTCTGTGTCGGGGCCTGACCTTGCCCTCTGACTCCTGAGCCCTGCGAGCACAGCTGAAGCTAACTGCAGATAATTGTTCAGGCTTCAGCGGTTCTGAGGTGGAGTTGTCAGTACATTCGCAAGAACAGAAAAGAAGGCAGTAACCTAGGACACCAACTACCCCTCACCAAAGAGCTAGCCCGGTGTGGTCCAGCAAACCTAGAAAATAAAACATGCAAATATTTGACGGATGAGACTCATCCCCTAGGAACACTTTTTGAGAATTCTTGGGCACATGATGGCATCGCCAATGCTGTAAGTTTGTTTTAGTTTAAACAAGGTTCTCGTCTTCCTGCAACTCCACATCTGAGGGGTAGAAAAGGAAAGGCAAACGGGATAGGCAAACACGTGCAGGTCTATAATACGGATAAACAAACAGATTGATAAGGATGAGCATGTTAAAACACACAACGCGTGAATTCATTCACTTCTTTATGTGCTGCCTTGTTCCGGGGAAGACTTTAGATGAGGAAATGCATAAATAAGCCAGCAGCAGAGCTAAAGGACAGGAGACTTGGGTACTGATTAGCCGTAGGCTCCGGGGATGCTCTGACACACTCCGAGCCACAGTCTCCTCATCTCCAAAACAGGGGACCGAACCAGAGGATCTCAGGGCTTCCTCTGCCTCGACACTTGTTTGACTTCGCAATTCATCTTATCTCCCCAAAGTCCTTTCTCAGACCAGCAGCACCTTCAGTCTTACAATGCGTGCCTCCATGAACATGTCTATATCATAGACAGCTCCTTTGCTCTGCAACTTTTCTGTGCTTGCCAGATGGCTCCAAAGTCAGTTCACTTTAACAACTGTCCCCAAATTCCACTGCCCCCTGGCGCATGTGGGACTTCGGAGCCAACAGACTCTTTCCAAGTCAGCACCACAACGTTGACGAAGATAAGGAGGTGAGTCCATGGTCGCAAAAACAAGCAGCTTACAGAATTCAAGTCAACAAGGCCACTCGTGGAGAGCAGGGCTTGCTTCTTAAATAAATATCATGGCTGTTAGTTAGTTGAAGATTAAAAGAATGCATGTGGATCACTCAGAGAGGAGCACAAGTATTGGAAGGGTGAGGAGGGATCTCGCCCAATTGCAAAAAAAAAAAAAAATGTTTAAGATTTGGAAGGTTTGGGATTTGCTTATTATTTTTGCACACAATTCTACTTCTTGATAGAGGCATTTCTGATTCAAACAGCAAGACAGGAAACCCAGGTCCAAAACAAGAGCTAAATATGACTTATAGTACACCATATTATACTGTACACAGAGTAGGAAGAGAACAGTTAGAAAGGACCCTTAGTGTTTCTGAACAAGTTGCTTAGCTGCACCATACATTTACTACCTTCGATATCACAGCAGGTTTTCACTCTAAACCACCTAAGTATGTAGATTTTTAAACACCACTTAAATGATCTTCTCCCACAAGAATTAAATTACCATTTATAGCCTATTCCTCTATTAAAAATTAATGAATTTACTAGCTCCTAGGACGGAGGCCCTCATTTGTTTTATAATGAAAAAAGCTTTGATCTGCAATTCTCCAAGGCTGTGATTGTTTTTATTCTTCAGTTCTTCTCATTAAAAATAAATACCTCCATTCTCTAAGATACACCTGCAAAGCACTTAAAACACCCATTTGAACAATAGGAAACCTATTTTCGTCTCCCCGCAAAAGAATCTACTGTTTAAAGTGCTTCTGCAGTGGGAAAAGCACTTTTCTTCACTACCTAGGCACCATTCTGGGTGGTGAAGGGCCAAAATTGAAGGTTTGCAACTAATCAGTATTTACTGAGCAAGCTCAAAGGGCAACTTCTTAACGCTGAAGATCTGAGCTGTAATCAGAATTCTTCACATATTGTCTCTCGCTCAAGAGGGAGTAACAAGGCAACTGGAAGTCACAGTCTGATGCATTGAGTACTTGAGGCGACATTCCTCGTGCAGCCCAAACCACGAAGCAGCTTCTTCTCTCTAACAGATGCCACAAGCCTTACTAGCAAATGGCAAATGAGCTCTTAGAGCAGAACCAAAAAGTGACTGATTTTTTTCTTCTATGCTATGACGATACTAAAACGCTCATCACCGTGTCCTAAGTGTTTTATGTATTATTAAGACAAGGGCATTGGGAGGCTTTTCTAAATGAACTAGTTTTCAGAGACTATCGCTAATTCAAGTGTGGTCATTCAGGAAAACGGCTACCCCCAAACACATTCTATATTTGAATAACATGACCCATTCCACTCCAGTAACTATTTGCTGATTACTCAAAGGACTCCATGAGCAAATGGAGTAATAAGTTCCCTCCGTGTGTATAAGGGAAGGCTTCTCAAAGCTATTTCCAGGATCTGGGCACTCACATCCATTACTCACTGCTAGATTATCCAGGCTTCTGCGACATGAGATTTAGAATAATCAAAAACCCTGGACTGATCCTGTCACTGGCAGTGATTGCCTGCCTAGGAGTCAATAAAACAGACTTGAACTCTGAATTTTTCCAATCCACAGGCACCGCATACTGAATCTCTACAATAAATCAGCTGCTAGAATGACAAAGCATCACCAGCGATGTGTATCCCCGCTGCCAAAACTGGGGAGAGTTTCCCATTAGGAACCGTCTCTGATCTAAAGCCCCGAGCCAACAGCAAAGGGAAGCAGTCAGTCTCCAGGGAGAAGAGGGGAGTCACGCTGTTGTTAAGCAGCAATTTTTGCCAACACTCTCATCTCGGGGAAGAGCATTAGCGGTGGCACTCAAGAGTGCTGCCAAGCTGTTTACCCACTGCCTGCCACCCTGCCCACCACACCCATTATCTTCTGAGAAGGGGCAGGGAGAAGCAAGATGGAACATTCTAGAAAACAAAACATAGAAGCACCCAAATAAGTGACGCTGCCATTTCCATCCTCAATTGCCTCAATTAAACACACATACAAAAATACATAACTGGTTAAAAAGATTTTTTTCTTAATTTTGGCACTGAATTATAACTATGCAAATGCCTCCTCTAGGAGACAAAACACTGACACGCACAACGGAACCAGATAGGAGTCTTCTGCCAAGATGACTGATTTCCTCTAAGTATAAAGGAAATAATTTCAAATTTGGCTAAGATAGATAATTTCATAAAAACAGAGGAGACCTAACTGCCGGTCCCCAGATGTCACACAGATGATCAGCCACTTGACTAGATACCTCAAATGAGCTGCAGTGCAGTGGCAAGAAAAGGGCGAAGCCTCTGAACAGAACATGGCCAGCCCTTCTCAGTCTGTAAGGTGTACTATTTCTACCCAGTCTCCTAGTCCCTTCACATCCCACCACACATAAAAGCTCAGGCAGCATAGTCAATTTACTTCCACTCTAGGAAGCCTAACCATTTGGCAAAATGATAATAATAACAATAACAATAACAATAATACCACCTTGTTAATAGATAGCAGCTTCTCCTTCTTAAAAGCTGGGCATGCATACAAGTGTGTGCCTAATTGGAAAGACAAACAGACTGCATGTGTTTTCAGAAGTTGTAATCTCAGCTGTGCACATGCAATTCCCAGCAGAGCCCACAGAGCTGACTTGAATACTCTGCACTCTCCCATTCCTACTCCATTAAAAATGGAAGACATCAGTCTCTGACTCCACCACACAACCTCAACTTTCCTGGACACTCCTTAATTCATGTCCCAGAGATAACTACTAATTTGATGAGAGTCTGCTACCCCCCTATTTCTGCTCCCTCCCATTCCCGTTGCATAAAGAAACCAGGAAGATAATACCTGTAATGTTATTTTCCTAACAGAAAATTCTATCACCCATGAGCCGTGTGCATTTAACTCGAGTCTAGACAAATCTCCTGTTTCTGATGTCCCCGAGGTGAGTAAAACTATCTTTGGCTCTACTTCAGCAGTTCAATTCCACTCAGGGGATATTTGTAGAGGCTCTTCCATGTGCCAACAATGCACTCCGAGTGGGGAAACGAAGAAGCATTGGCCAGTGGCAGCCATCTGCCACCAAGACTGACCTGCAGTCATTCCTGGGACAACAGCTGAGGTACTATGCTGGGGGCATGTGCAAAGAGCTAATAAGGGGTACAGCAGTGACGTCCTCTTAGCACTCATCCTCTGCAAAGTTCAGCTAAAAAACATCCAATACAGGTTTGTCCAAACATAGCATGCCTGAAGACTGACAACTGAAAACAACACACACAACCCCAGGGTAAGATGGGCCCATTCCAAGAGCCCTGGCTACCTTTCCATCTTAGCCATCCCCAGCCCTAAGCTCCGTCAAATTTTTTCAGGCCTGAATCCTCATAACATGATATTCTCATTCTTCCCCTTACCTTTCTTTCCCTTAAAACCCAAGAGATGGAATCTTTAGAAGTGGCACAAAGGCCTGTGAGCAGTAACTTTATTGGCTATTCATTGCCTCCTCTGCAAAACCCATATTGGACCCCAACCACCTTCTCCAGCATTATTTCCTATTTTTTTTTCTTTTGATGTTCATAGCAGCTTTATTTGTAACAGTCAAAACTATAAACAACCAAATAATGTCCACTGTCATGTGAGTGGATAAAGAAATTATAGTCTGTCCTTGCAATGAAATCTATCTAGAAATAGAAACAAATGAGATATTCCTTTTCCAACATTATTTCCCTGTCCCCGCTTTTGTGAACCCCACAGTCCATCCGAAAGGAATCACTTCTGGAATCACAGAGGCCTTAACCTCCGTCTCCATATCGTTGATACACTGCACCCCATTGCTGTGAAGACTTCCCCTTTTCTATATATCTATCCCTGAAAGCCAAAATGCCACCTCCTTCCCATCCTCCCAGGGTTATTCTGCACCTAAACTTCCTATTTATTTATTTATCCACCACACAGTTATTAAAAACCTATCCTGTGCTGTGTCTGATACTAGGGAGGTAGAGATAAACGGATAGACTTTGCTCCAAGCCCTCAGGACACTCACAAGAGACATGGAAGTAGAGTAATGCAATACAATAGGGTGAGAGATTTATTAAAGTCCCAAAAACCCTCTTGTGTCCCAAGACACAAAAGAAAGAATATCATCTGCTTCGATGGGTCAGCAACGGCTTCAAGGAAGAGGTCTTAGCACTCCTTCTGGTCTTTAAGCTACTTTAAGGCAAGGTCAGTATCTAGTTCCTGCCCCTCAAGGAGGACTAGCCCAAAAAGCAGTCCGTGAAATAAAGGAATGAAGGCATGGATGAATGAATGACATATCAAACTCACCCTGTGGCTCTTACTTTATGCAAGCCCATTTCAACAAAAACTTCCAGAAAGCACCAGGATTCCAATCTCAGTAAGAAGGGATAGGAGAAGTATATCACTTAGCTGTTCCTGAATTGAAGGTGAGACCAGAAGCTCATTCAAGTGAATAGGCCATCATTAAGTGTAAAAGCCGCAAAAGAAACTGTATTCAACTCTTTGGGGCATTCACTGACTGCTGGCTAAAAACTCTCTGAAACGAACCCGTGAAAACTAATGACTGGAGAATCTAGGAGGTGTTAACAGAGCCAGTGTCCTGATAGAAACAGGCTTCCCTGACTGTCACAGCACCGAGGATGCTTTAGAGAATGATTTAAGATTTAATGCTTGAGGTGGTGGTTTCATGTCCAAACTTTTGACTGATGAACTTTATAATACTCCAAACTACAAGTCAAGTAGAAAACCTGACCGCCTCCCAACTCAGGGGGCAAACTTGCCACTGATAAGGAGGTCTCAGATGTGACTTTGCTTTAATGGAAATAAAATGATGAGCGGTGTGATATTTTCTGGGGAGATAACACCAAGATTTTCCAGAGAATTGGTCTGGGTTGTACAGACAGAGCACTGAGCTGGGATTTGCACAGGAGTAGGTTTCCAAAGATCATGTTTGAGTACCAGCCCTATAACTTCACTGGTATGTGACTATGGAGAAATCATTCAACCTCTATACCTTAGTTTTCTCATCTATAAAACAAGAATAGGCATGTTGACCTCAAAGGCTTAACTTGTAGAAGTTAAACAGGATTGTAAATTTCAGGTAAATGCAGCGGGTAAAAGGTACAGCTGGTTATTGAAGTCCTGTCCAGTGCTGAGGTTACCTACATTCATAGCAAAAGTTAATATTGAACAAGGTTTAATTTATATTTCCTAAACAGCCTCATTAGAGTCAGCCAAACAGAATTACTATTCTTGTTCTATAAATGAAGAAACAGTAAGAAGCTGAGTTGTACCGGTTCTATCTTCAAAACGTGTGTTTGCAGCACTTCACATCATAAACTCTCAAGCTTCACAGATACAATACCCACCACCACGGAATCCAGCCCTTTACTAAGGAACATGAGGCGGATTTCAGTAGCTTCCCAAGGGATCTCTACTTTCTGTACTTCTTCCTATCCCTGGTTCTTCCCTCACTACAGAGTACCTTTCCCAAGGCTTTACAACATTGCCTTGCTCAATATCCACAAGGATGTGCCTGAGTTTAAGTAAAATTTCAAACTGTTTTCTTTGCCATCCCCTTCTTTATAAGGAAGACAAATGACCCCTTTACTGTCTTCAGAATTCATTTTGCCAGCTCCTTCTTTTGCTTCTCACTCCGGCCATGCACATGTCCACAATCTTCTCTACTACTCTTCAGATATTACCCATGTTTCAAGACTCAACTCGTGTTTTACAGCTTTCAAGAAGTCTCTATACGTAGAGTTAGTGAGAATCAGGTCTCCTATTCCTCAGACTCCCCCTGGACACCATCAACATTTTTATCATCGCACTTATCAAAGTTCATGCTGTATCATGTCTCTGAAACTTTCTCTCATATGAGACTGAAAAATAATTCTGTGGACGAGAAGCATCTTTGATTTATCCGCAGTTCTTTTTGTCACGCTTTACAAAACAGTAAGCATTTGGTACCTGCTTGTTGAAGTTAATGGAACTGAACTTATTTATCCTTCAACTATTCATTCCACAAATATTTACTGGATACCTTCTATGGGCCAGACACAATCATAGGCTCTCAGGATACAGTGTGAGCAAAACTAATATTCATCTCTATTATCGATTGGAGGTGACAAAGAAATCGGTAAGTAAACTACTTGGTGTATCTGATGGTGATGATCACTATACAGCAAAATAAAATAAAAACCAGATCTGAGACATGTGCAGTTCCAGGGCAAAGTGTTCAATTTTACATTGACTGGTCAGGGAAAGCCCAAGTGAGAAAAATTCATAAGGCAGAATTGGTGACACAAGGTAACCATCATTTACAGAGCATCAGCTGTATGCAAAAATATCATTAGGCACTGTAAAATGCTGAAATCTAAACAAAGCATGCTTCCTATCCTTAGGATCCTTCCAGACTTCTGACAGAGAAGGTGCAGACAAAAACAACTGATACAGGGTAGGAGACAAACCAAAGAGACTTAAAATCTCTCACTAGAAGAGAGGTATCAGGAAGAACTTCAAGGAGCTGACGGCATTTGAAACAGACCTGAGAAAAGGCGCAGTTTGGACAGGTCAGAGGGTGGGGGATAGGGACTACAATGGTAGGACCATCGGGGCACCTGTGTGGTTAGGCAACCAACTTCAGCTCATGATCTCACAGTCCCTGGGTTCGAGTCCCACATCAGGCTGTGCTGACAGCTCAGAGCCTAGAGCCTGCTTCAGATTCTGTCTCCACCTCTGTCCCTCCCAATGCTTGTGCTCTGTCTCTCTGTCTCTCTCTTTCTCTCTAAAATAAATAAAAAATTTTAAATTAAAAAAAAAAAAAAGAACGGTAGGACCCTTGAATATAAAGACTCTAGTTTAAATTCTAGGAAAAGGAGTAATCCAGACAAGCAAGCACTTTCCACAGGTCTCTGTGCTCTCCAGGGCTCCTGTTATCACACAGGGGGCCAGTGAGTGATTAGGGTGTCTGCCTAACTCCAGAAGAGGCTTCATTTCTTGTTTATTGATTCATTTGCCTTTGACTGAGCACTTACCACAAAGCAATTACTGTGCTTGGCACTGAGAAAAAGTCATTTAAGACTTATCCTTGCCCTCAGAATATGAAGAGAGGCATCCCAATCAGTAGTTCATGGAAGACTTCCCAGGTGGGTGGATCCTTGAATCCACTTGCGTGTGTTTAGTCAGAAATGTTCTCTTGATTGTAAACTACATATACACTTAGAGAAACTTGGAATACAAAAAACTTATAATATAAAGACAAAATAAAATAATCTTACCACCCGAAGAGCTTCTATCATTCTTAAGGTATTTCCTTCCAGTGATTTTTTTCATTTTTTTTTTTTAAGTAATCTCGAGTCCCAATGTGTAGCTTGAACTCACAACCATGAGATAAAAAGCCATATGCTCTACTAACTGAGCCAGCCAGGCACCCCTCCTGCCAATGATATTTTAAAATCTCTCTCTTGTCTTCCTCATGAAATATATACTAAAACATATAAATGAGAATACATATACATGTTTGTGCTTCATATGCTTTTAATATTATTTTATAGATCTTCTCTTCTGTTATCAATAATCTACAGAAGTATCACTCTAATGGCTATGCAATATTGAATAGTATTTACTAAGCCATTGCCCTACTATTGGAATTTAAGTTACTGCAAATACAGTATTTTTGCTAGAACAATTATTGCTAGTTATAATAAACATATTTACACATAAGTTGTTTCATTAAAAGAAACTCGTACAAGTGGGGTTATTAGGTCAAAGAGAACATGCTTATTTCAAATAGGCTTGAGTTTTGAAGAACCAAAAGAAGTAAAGTAATGGAAAGGGAGGGCAGTGTTGGCATAAGGAATAGTGTGTATGAAGATTCATGGTCACGAAACAGCATGACAGCCTCCAGGAACGTCAAGTAATTTAGTAAAGGTAGATCAAAGAGGTGTGTACGTTAGGGTAAGGGAGTGGCTGAACAGAGAGGAGGCTCAAGAGATGGACAAGAACCAAATCATAAACATAAATAGTCTTGGAAGCAGTGTTGTGGGGATTTGACTCCATCATGGGGTAAGTTATGAGAAACTGAAATATTTTAAGGAAAAGAAGGACATGATCATATCTGTGATTTAAAGAGGCCACATTTATGGCAATGACAGATGGGGATACACTGAAGCAGAAAAGACGCCCTTGAGAGCTTCTGTAATAATCAAGGAGCATACTAAGAATGGCCCGAAGCAAGGCAATGGTAATATACAAAAAGGGATACACACAAAGGATATTAAACTGTTGGAATGTACAAACTGATCACTGATTTCAAAGACAGTGAAGTACTCCTATCAGGGAGAAGTATAATTGACCCTTTCCATTTGAGATGGATTGATGTAAGTTATAGGGGGAATATAAATGTCCTTCATGTCAAATATGCTCTTCAGGTTCTCTCCAAAAATGTCAACAATTATCAACGCTCCCACTTACTTCTGACAGAATAAATGTCTTCAGTACCTTAAAGTTTTTTCTCTGAATGAATGTACATCCTCCCTTTGTACCAACGGAGGCCATGATGGCCTCATCAGCAGTCAGTAAAGGGAGAGCCTGAGCCACACACTAGGGCGGGTCATACCTGGAGAGCAGGCAGATGGGCCCTGCACGCCCTAAGGTCATCTTATGCACAGTATAAAGGGCTTATAAAGTCTCAGGCAAAGGATACAGTAGTATGATTTTAAATGATATTACTTTTCCTGGGACCCACCTCTACACCACTCATGCTAGGATTTCATCTGCCTGGTAAGCACATTTCTGAATTCAGACCTCTTCTCCAAGCATTCCTGTTGTTCTTAGCATCCAATAGTACCCACCAGAGGACAAGAAGCCATCCACAGTGTAAACACACAGGAGTAAAAAGGGCACACTGAATCAACAAACACGATATTTATCATATTTGAGATACACTATCTTTTGAGATGGGCTGTTCTCCAGAAAAAGTCCCTCATTCTATCTCCATATCTTTTTGCGGGGGAGAGGGGCAGAGAGAGAAGGAGAGAAATAATCCCAAGCAGTCTCCATGCTGTCAGCATGAGCTTGACGAGGGGCTCGATCTCATGAACCATAAGATCATGACCTGAGCCAAAATCAAGAGTCAGACACTCAACAGACTGAGCTACCCAGGCACCTCTCTCCATCTTTTCTTTTTTTTTTTTTTAATTTTTTTTTTAACGTTTTATTTATTTTTGAGACAAGGAGAGACAGAGCATGAACAGGGGAGGGTCAAAGAGAGGGAGACACAGAATCTGAAACAGGCTCCAGGCTCTGAGCTGTCAGCACAGCTCTAACTCACAGACCGCGAGATCATGACCTGAGCCGAAGTCGGCCGCTTAACCAACTGAGCCACCCAGGCTCCCCTCTTTTCTAATTGGCACTTGTGGTGAGGTGTGGGGGTGGGGGGGAAGGGGTGGATGGACCTAACATGAATCATTGCATGTTGCAAATTAACTCTGTGTAAGCAGGATTCAAAACTAAAGAGTTGAGTCACATTTTGTTTTTATTCTTCCATTTATTTTCACCATTGCTTATAATTTCTTATATAGGGAAAATGTGCATATGTATATATAATAGACAAATGAAATTTATGAAGTACATAGTATGTGTTTAAGTGTATATATGTTAACATATATACATATATATATACATAACATATATAACATTTATACATTCATACACATACTATGTACTTCATGAAGAATATACAGAGAATATATTTATAAAGTTGTCCACCCCTAACAGTTTCCATTAGTCAGATGATATGAGCATTGCTAGATTTGACAATCAAAAAAATATGACCCTTAATACTGAATATGAGAAATCCAAAGAGAATCAGCAAATTCTAAATGTGCAGAACATCCTAATATATGCTGACCTGTAAGACCTACCAGGACAACAGTGAAGCACAAACATGAGGAATATAGTCAAAACATTTCATGAATGTACCAACATTTTTTCACATGGAAGAAACTCTAAGGGAATATCCCAAAGGTGCTCTCTAATCCAATAGTTGGTCAATTAATCCAAAAAGGTGATTAAAGTAAAAAATAATGTCTTTAACATACAATTCTAACATAAAATACATAAATATCTCTATTCACCAATCATTTGACAAGAACCAAGACCTGTTTCAGCTCTTAAATGACACACATAGGTCATTCCTTATGATTCCCAGTTAGGCATTCTTTTTTTTCTCTTTTTTCTCTTTTTATTAAGCTTCTTTATTTATTTTCAGAGAGAGAGTTGGGGAGGAGCAGAGAGAGAGGGAGACAGAATCCGAAGCAGGCACAAAGCCCAACATGGGGCTCAATCTTACCAATCGTGAGATCATAATCTGAGCTGAAATCAAAAGTCAGATGTTCAAACAACTCAGCCACCCAGACACCCATAGCCATTCTTTAACGTTTATTTATTTTTGGGACAGAGAGAGACAGAGCATGAACGGGGGAGGAGCAGAGAGAGAGGGAGACACAGAATCGGAAACAGGCTCCAGGCTCCGAGCCATCAGCCCAGAGCCTGACGCGGGGCTCGAACTCACGGACCGCGAGATCGTGACCTGGCTGAAGTCGGACGCTTAACCGACTGCGCCACCCAAGCGCCCCCCATGGCCATTCTTTAATGTAAATTGAACTTATACAGCAACTTCTAGATGTTACAGCCTTTTCCCTTCTCATACAGTTATCTCACCTGCCTAATTTGACAGAAATATTTTGGAAACTTTTTCCCAGCATTTCACTTAGTTTCCCAGAAACAACTATCTTCATGAAGATGCAGTACACTAATTTACATAATATTTAATTAAAACATTTAAGTCCAAATGGTATCAGCCAGTTTGAGCACAATTAAAACTTATTCTTATAAGCACCTAACAGCTGGTGGGCACACCAAAGAGTAAGCTACCAGCTGCAGGCAATCAATGAGTCACGGGCACCAGTCTGAATATTTCATATTGGGAAGGGAGTGTCTATGAACCCAGAAAGGAATTTCAGTGGGTTAGTTAAGAAAGTTTCTGTCACAAATAGAAATTATTTAATAACAAATATGGTTGTTCTATGAGACTATATTATGGCTGCAATAATGCTACATAACAAACCACCCAAATCCAGTGATACATAATAAGCATCTTATTCTCGTGCTCATGAGTCCTCAAGTCAGCTCTGATCGACGCAGGTGAGCACCTCTGGTTTAAGCTGTGGGTCAACTAAGCTTGATTCCTCATTGCAGATTGGGCTGTGTCTGCTCTACGCATACATATCCAGGCACCCAAGCACCAAGAGGAATTAGCTATCCAAGGGGAAGTTCTGCTCATGGCCACGGCAAAGCATAAGACAGCATCCAAGCCCTTTCTTGTGTCATGAATGCTAATGTCCCACTGGTCAAAGGGAGTCACATGACCATACCAGTCCTCAAGGACAGGTAGCCAACTTCACCAACCTTGAGGTCAAAGCAAGTCAAATGGCCAATTCCAAGATCCCAAAATGAGAAAATACACTACTGTGGAGATGAGGGAAGGGAGTGAATATTTTCAGCAATAATCTGCTACACCACACAGACCAAAGCGAAATGCTTACTTAGGGTCTTGAATATGTCAAAATTCTGGTTAAAACTGATATTCAAAGTCACTTTCAGCTCTTTCTATGGCATTACAATTTTGTGACTACTTTGATAAAAAATGTATTGGCAGACTATGAGAATGTTAATAGAAATAAAAATGATTAGTGTTTCAGATATTGTTTTGTTGAACAGATTGCGCTAAAGAAAACATTTTTGTTCAGGACTACTGCCCTTGCAGATTTGAGCACGGAGAACTACAATTTAGCAGAAGAAGTATGACAGCAAAGTAGCCTTCTTTTAGCATTCAAAACTTGATTTAATGACATATGGGTTCTTTTTGAAAATACTGCTATTTTATAGGTATTATTACACATATGATATCATAAACATATGAGAAACAATGCACTCTTAAATTTGATTCGTTTTTTTTTTATTTTTTAATGTTTATTTATTTTTGAGAGAGAGAGAGGCAAAGTGCAAGCAGGGAGAGGCAGAGAGAGAGAGGGAGGCACAGAATTCGAAGCAGACTCCAGGCTCTGAGCTGTCAGCACAGAGCCTGATGCAGGGCTTGAACCCATGAGACATGAGATCATGACCTGAGCCGAAGCTGGAGGCCCAACCGACTGAGCCACTCAGGTGCCCCGATTTGGTTCAAATTTTAATTATGAAAATATTCTAAAGATGAGGCACCCAATCCAACTCCTTCATTTTACAAGTTAGGAAGGTTACTGGAAAAGTGGAATTAGGAAACTTTATAAAAGGCTGTGATTCATAAGCATAAATGTACTTAAGTCTCAATTTTAAGAATCATTATCATCAAAATGAACATTCAGAGGTATGAGTTACTTTACACAGCATGTGTGCTCCCGAAAAGTAATCAATTAGTAGATAAATGTTAAATTGGTGGCACAGACACGCTGTCTTCCAAAGTGAGGAAAAGCAGTGATTTAGGATACATGACGAAGAGAGGAATCAGGTCAGACTTTGGAAAATACACAGGTTTTGATGAAATGAAGAACAATAAAGAAACACACTCGGAAAAGCTGGGGAAAGGGAGTCATAACTAAATGGCATGGAAAGAAGCAGCATAGCGCGTTTGCCAATCAGTGGAACCAGAGATGAACGGGGAGGCTTGTAGGTATTTAGAAAAAAAAAAAAAGGTTGAAAAGGAGATTGAGCATTACGGCATCATTTGAAATCCATACACAAAAGTCTGATATGGTGAGAAAGTTAAATACTGAAAGTGGCTGAAACTGAAAAGTTACTTGGATGGATTGCTAGGGAGAAAGAAAGAAGGTAAATCTTGGGGAGGGTGATGGCCCCAGTGCAGTATGAGACAAGGAAAGAGGGTCTGGTACCGGATTACAGCACGCCGCATGGACAGATGGAGAGTGGAGAGGCTCTTGTTTGCAGGGTGGCGCCCGGAAGGAAGACTGGAGCAGCAAGGGCTTAGAAATCGTGGCCCATCCGGGGCGCCTGTGTGGCTCGGTCAGTTAAGTGTCTGAATCTTGATTTCAGCTCAGGTCATGATCTCACAGTTTGTGGGACTGAGCCTCGCGTCGGGCTCTGCACTAATGGTGTGGAGCCTGCTTAGGATGGATTCCCTCTCTGCCCCTCCCCTGATCGTTTTCTCTCTGTGTCTCAAAATAATTTTTTTTTAAAGAAATCATGGCCCATACTGCAGCACAATTTCCTGTTATTGTTGCTGTGTTTATGTATATTGCATTAAATACTTGACATACACACTAAAATATGCAAGTAACCATCACGTATGTGTGCAAATGGGCCCCTGTTGGAAAAATGTCTCCTAACAATCCCAATTACAAAGTCGCTGTTCCTTCATAGGGATGTAAGGGCTTCCAACAGCTGTGAAAAGCTCTCTCTATTAAACATTCATAAAAGCAAATAGCACAGCAAAATAAATGAATAAGAAAGGCTAGAAAAATGTGAGTACTGACAGAGTCACAGGAAAGGTCAAGAACTCAGCATTCTGTTTTCCTCTGGGTTTAAAAACATGAGTAAAATTAGACTGGTAAGGTAATATTAAGATCAATATACTACATAGCTCTGTCCCTAAACTGGGGAAAGAAAAGCACAGAGATCTAATGAAATAACATAAAGCTTTCCACTAAGTGTAAAATGTTTTTTAAAATTTAAAAATGTATGTCCACTTTTAGCCAAAATGTTTTCTAGAAGAATAAATCCTCGATAGCTTAATTATTTAAGAATACTTTGTAACAAATGTATCACATTCACAAAAGCTAAGATTTGAAAGCAAACCTGAAGTGGTCAACCCTGAAGTGGGTTTTCTGCACACCAAGCAATTCTGACAAATCCCCCCGCTTTGTATCAATAATTCAAAATCAAATATTAGTGAACCTCCAAGTTATCAGAAAATTTTAATTGGAAACCAAATCAAGGGTTGTGTCAAGGGTTTTTGTTTTGTTTTGTTTTGCTTTGTTTTGCTTTGAGAAAGAGAGAGAGAGAGAGAGAGAGAGAGCGTGAACCAGGGAGAGGGACAGAGGGAGAGAGAGAGAATCTTAAGCAGGCTCTACACTGAGCGTGGAGCCTGACACTGGGCTCAATCCCACAACCCTGAGATTATGACCTGAGCTGAAATCAGGAGTCGGGAGCTCAACAGACTGAGCCACTTAGGTGCCCCAAATCAAGATTGTGCAGTATTGTTACAGTAATAACAAGAGTAGCTGCTTTGTGAAATAATAGAAAATATATATATTGGTCTCTGTCGCTGGTCCCTAGCACAGAGCCTGTAAAACCCGTGTAATTTTCCTAAGTGATAAGACCACTAAGAATATCTTTTGTTCTAATATCTGGTCTTTGGCCCCAGTTCCTGACACAGAATCCCTAAATCCCTTATAATTTCCTAGGTGATGGGGTGTTTTTTGTTCTAATGAGGCAAATCTTGGTGGGTTCCTGGATAGCTTCTGGCTGGTCACCAGAAAAACCAAGCTGTGATTAGAAGCTTGTAATTCACAACCCCCCTCCCCACACTCAAGGAAGGAGAGAAGGATTAGAAACTGAGTTAATAACTGATCATGCCTACGTTATTAAGCCTCCATAACTGCCCCCCCCCTGCAAGTATGGGGTGCAGAGAGCCCCCAGCTTGGTGAACATGTGGAGGTGCTGAGAAGGTGGCATACCCAGAGAGGGCAAGGAAGCTCCACATCCCTTCCCACATACCTGCCCATGCATCTCTCCCATCTGGATGTTCATCTGTATCCTTTATTATAGAATAAACCCATAAACAAACATAAGTAAATATTTCCCTGTGTTCTTTGAGTCATTCTAACAAATTATTGAACCCAAGGTGACAGGTGACAATCTGAGGCTTGTAATTGGCAAGTGGGGGCTGTCTTGTGGGACTGAGCCCTTAACCTACAGGAATTGAATTGGAGGCCACCCAACTGGTGTCAGAATTGCTTGGTGTGCAGAAAACCCACACATCTGGTGTCAGAAACAAAGTGAAGGGTGGCAGGGCAGTCATGTGCGAGTAAAGGAACACAGGGAGAGTGTTTTCTCCAATTTATGCTAATTTTCCAAAAAAAAAAATCTTAATTATGCCCAACCATTTCTCTATCTATAATCATGATCTAGATTATGCATGTGAAGAAAGGATATTAAAAGAGATTTGAAATTTCAAGAATTTTAGTGCCCAAGAAAGATAATGGGAGTACAAACTGATTAAAGTAATAATGAAAGTTTTAGAAATACTGAGACCTGATTTTTTAATAAGGAAGCTGAGAAATACCATCATAATTTTCATTAAAATTTTGATAACAGTAGACATTTCATTATGGGCTATAAAAACCAATGTGTCGAGCTACGCACTAACTTGCAACCTGCTGATAGCAGACCCCTCATAAAGTCGGTTTATTATACCAGAAATGTTCTAATAAACATAATCATATCCTACAAATCAAGCAACTTTGTGTGCTAACTTCCGTCAGCTCAAAAGAATAATAATGGTTAAAACAAATGAAGGGATGAAGGCATTGTTTTTTTGCCCTCTGTAGAATAACAGGGTCCTTGACTCCAAGCCCCACGTAAGCATTTACTGAATCCTCAGAAATATAATCTGGCTACAGAGCTTTAGTCTTCCCCTAATTTTGTCCTCTAGGCCTTTCTGTTCTTCCTCCTGCACCAACTTCTAGACCCTCTGACTTGCATTTCAATTTACACAGAGGCTCCATAACAACTTCATTTGCCGGCTTTTAAATTATTTTGATAAAGTGTACGATATTATACAGTTATTACAACTACGACCGCAAGAAACATTACCAGATCGATATCACCATCTCCCATTAAATGGCGATTCAGTGTGTCGGTAATTTGCTTTCATTGCACTTCAAATCCTAAAATACCCAAGATCTTTTTTTATTATGTCCTCTACAATCCCTGCAGGCTCAGAATGTTACAGAATCTGGAAGCTGGGGTGGGGGATGAGCTGGGAGGGAGATGAAGGAGAAGGTCTTAATAGGATTGCTACAAAGATGTTGAAGAAGTAATTTTATTTTTCCCCCAAAACTGAAATGGTTTCAAAAGGCAGAAGACACAAGTTCTCTATAAACAAACACAACACGTTGGTATAATGTAACAGCATAAAATACATGAGGTAAACAGAGGTAGTATATAATTTGGGAAAACATAACACTAGACATCAGACTTGTGATTTCACAGATACTACTGTTTGGGATGGGAATTGATTTGTTTAAGTAAAACAGAGGATCAATTTAAAAAATATGTATGATGGGGCACCTAGATGGCTCACTCAGGTGAGCGTGTGACTTCAGCTCAGGTGATGAGCTCACAATTTGTGAGTTCAGGCCCCACATCGGGCTCTCTGCTATCAGCCCAGAGCCCACTTTGGATCCTGTCTTCCTCTCTCTGCCCCCTCCCTCTGTCTCTCTCTCTCAAAAATAAATTAACATTAAAAAATAGGTACGAGATAATTGTGGTACAGGGGGAACCAAGCGATGGCATGTTGATAGAAAGTGAGATGTGAAAAGCTGATGTACAGGAAACCAGCCCCCCAGGTCCCACGGGGTGGGCTTCCTCCAGTTTCCCTGGGATAAACACAACACTGGACAAGATACAGGGTCAGATCTCCATTTGGCAGTCGGACAGCAGGTTTGCAGATGAATATCTCATTCGGCGCAACAGACCTTACTTCTACAAAAGGTCTAAGCAGGCTTCCTTGGCGATCCTTTCCTTAACAAGGTTGTCCAAGGTCATGGACAAGAACAGAAGTGAAGGAGGCCTGGGGATTACCCTTCCTTTAACATTTCAGTCATTTGGAGCACATTTTCCCTGGGTTATCCAACCCCATATGACATGTGCTTTTCCAATAACCCATCTTCCATGCGGCTCTACTTCTTCATTCTCTCCCATCCCCCTCCAACCTACATGTGATCACACACACACACACACACACACACACACACACACACACACACCTTAAAAGCCCACTGCACTGTGGCCACTGCATTTCTTTCTTCTTCTTCTGGCCCAAACTGTATTCTGATTTTTATGTTAGCTATCTTCATATTTATTAAGAGCTCCCTGAGCACATGATCCACATCTCATTCATCTTTCCAGTCACTGTTTCCACCACTACTCAATAACTCACAAAATGTCACACACGTATTAGGGACTTGGAAAGTAGTTTAATCATGCCATGGGAATGCGAAGTTTATGCTGGAACAGAGAATCCTTAACCAGAAAGTTGGCACAGACTTACCTACTTGATTTCTACACTGCCTGGTGTTCTGCAACCAGGTGGGACTCTCATTTCTATGGGAGCATAAACTTCACAGGGCACAATGTACAACACTAATCGCCCTACCAATTTCTCCTCTAATGCCATTTCAGTGGCTTCACTATTCCTTCCCATCATTACCTCCACATCTGACACGGGCAGGAATTTAGAAAAACATCAAAAGAGGGCTCTCTTTGATGAATAAGCCATGGATTTTTCCTTCTGTAACCCTGCAGAAGTAAGGTGGAGACCAATTATTGCTTGGAAGAGCTGTTCTTAATTCTCATACAGCCATACAGTGAAAAAAAAAAAAAAAAACAAAAACAAAAACAAACAAAAAAAACACAGCCTCATGACAAACCACTCCCAAGCCAAGAAAGAAGTGCAAGGAATCAGTATACACTTCTTCCAAGAGTTGTCACTCAAGGGTTAAAAATGGGACAAGAGTTTTGCAACATCAAAGTAAATCTACTTCCAAAATGGGTACCTAGAGGAAGACAGAAAGAGCCAAGTCACATTGAAAAGATTAATGGGATCTGGCAAGATAGTTTATTCAGATGAATGGGGCAAATCCAATTCACTCAGTCCAGCATATCAAAGGAATTGTTACCTCTCTCTTTAAAGGATAAATCAAAAGAGTTCCAGAATTTACAGAGGCAAATATAGTCAGCCACTGTTTATTGAGCAGCAACTATTTTCCAGGCACTGTTGCAGACACTAAGAGTACAGCAGTGAATCCAACAGACAGATTCCCTGCCCCCAAGGACAGGAAGTTCTTGTGATGGAAGACTGAAGGTAGAGTGCATAAACATGATCACTTAAAGTACTGAAATGTATATGAAGAAAATGGAATAGGATCATGCTAAGGAAAAGGAAGCAGAAACAGCAGAGCCAAAGGTCAGGGGGCAGGCCATTCCAGAGGTTTAAGGTACAGAGAGAAGACCAGTGTGTCACAATAACCAGTAGGACAGTGGAGACAAATGAAATCAGAGAGACACACAGGAACCGGGTCATGTGAGACCTCATGGCTATGGTAACAATTTAAATCTTAGGCTGATAGCAACAGGAAGCCACTGAAACGCTTTAAGCAAGATAGTGATGCGGCCTGATAGGCATTCTGGCTCGGGGTGGAAGATGGGCTATAAAAGTGCAAGACTGGAGGCAGGTAGTGCACATCTGGACTGGAGCCACTGCAATAGTCTAGGAGAGAGATACAGATGGCTTGAACAAGGGTTGTTACAACAGACACAGTGAGAAGTGGTTAGGTTTGGGATATATTTTGAAAGTAAAACTTACAGGACTTGCTAATGGGTTGGATATGGGAAATAAGGAAATGAGAGAAACCAAGGATGACTCCTAGGGTTTTAGCCTGAACAACTGCATGGATAGCGGTACCATTTATGGAGGCTGGAAAGACGGGTGAAAGCAGGTTTCAGGACGGTGACGGAGAGAACATTAGTTCTCTGTAGACATGTATGTAGATGATACCCCTTAGACATCCAAGTGGGAGGTCAATTTGATATATAAACTTAAGAGTAATTAACCTATAGATGGTATTAAAACCAGTGGAATAAATTATATCACTAAAGGTAAAGAAAAAGAATGTAGATAAAAAGAGAACAAGATCCAAGTTCAAGTCCTGAGATACTCTCAATATTTACAGATGGGGAGGAGGGTCAAAAAAGAACTCAATAAAGGCCTTCTCAGAATGGCCAGTAAGGTGGGAGAAAAACCAGGGGAGGATAAAGTAAGTGAAGACCGGAAATCAAAGTGTTTTAAGATGAAGGAAGCGGTCATCTATACCAAATGGTGCTGAGAAATCTCACCCCCTCTGGCAGCTTAGGATCAACAAGATGTCATCAATCACCTGCGGAAAAAGAGTCTTAATGGAGAAAAAAGTGGCCACAGCCAAAGTGGTAAGTGAACATCTTGTTCCTCAGATGGCTTCACCATCAATTATTTCTGAAGCGTTCAAACTAATAATTTAACATGTTAAAAAGAAGTGATGTCAACAAACCGCAAGAAGTGAATACTTGGGTGGCACTAGAGGCTGTGGGGTAGAATGTCCCCCAAAGCCCAACCTCCCTGGTGGGCTGCCAAATGGGAAGGGAAAGTGGGGTACCATGGATAGACAAGTCAAGAGAGCAGAGTGCATGTGTTCTTTTCTGAAAATCATCTTCTCCATTGCCCATATGATGATACTCAACACTAAGTACCGACTACATACAAATGAATGAGGAAGAAGGTAGGTAAATATTTCATTACCCAAGAGCTCCTGGTACTCTGCACGTGCACAGAACTGATATCCTTTCTTTTGCCAGAACTTTTTTTTTTAAGTTTATTTATTTTGAGAGAGAGAGAGAGAGAGCACACAAGAAGGGCAGAGAGAGAGGGAAAGAGAGAATCTCAAGCAGGCTCTGTGCTATGAGCACAGAGCCTGACACATGGCTCAATCCCACAAACTGTGTGATTGTGACCTGAGTCGAAATCAAGAGTCAGACACTTAACCAACTGAGCCACCCAGGCGACCCTGCCGTCACTTCTAAGGATAAATCCCACTCAATCTAATTCCCATCTGATGACTTCAAGCCATAGGCTCTTCTGAAAAATAACCTGAAGATTAACTGAACAGCAACAAGCTCTGTTTGTCCAAATTACATGACCCAGATTCATGTTTTCATGGGATGTGGATAAAATCAAGAAAATGAAAATAAATCAATGGGATATTTTCACTCTTACCTAATATTCCATGAAAAGAACCAGGAGGAATCTCACTCAGCACACACTTGACTGCAGATCTGAACACAGACTGAAATGATTTGAATTCAGGGCACCTTTTCATGGATGGGGGCTAACTGGCCAGGCAAGAGAGTATTTCCTGCTCATTAAGACCACACATCTCTCAGCTCCCGCGGCCCTTCTGGAATCTGTCAACATTGCGAGTCATATCATAACGATAAGGAAATGTTTTTAACTTAACTTCTGACCTTCAGTCTAATGAATCTTCTAATTCTACCAGTTCCAACTGTTGAATAATTCAACAAACAGTGTTCTGACCCAAGGCAATTTAAGATATGGTGATATTTTTGCTGTGAGATGAAGAGGAGAAAAGAGCTGATTCTGCTTCCCCTTCCAGCTCGTCATGTTAAAAACACCTGAACACAACCAGTTTTTATTTTTCCTACACAGAGTAAAAGGCTGAGGTGGAAAAAAAGTAATGGTTTTAAACCACAGTCTCTCTTTATTGTAACCAAAATCTCCCCTGAAAATGTCTTCTCTTTCTCCGCCCCCCAACTCTTCCTTAAAAGGAAGAAAATTGTAAGTTGGAACACTGTTCACCAAGGGGTATAGTTTGTGCATGTTTCTAAATGCCAGAAGTTTCTGAAGCCAAGGGTAACTTATATTTTAGTCAATTCTCTATGAATGCCTGGGGAAATATGTAAAACATTAATCAGGGTAACCGCAATTGCATACTTACCATCTGAACGGAAAAGAAATATACACTGAAGAGTGACCAGAGATTAAAATTGAGTTCCTGATGCGTCTGAAAGTTCAATTAGCTTCTATGCAAAGAACCAAACTTTTTTTAAAAAGAGGAGAGGGAATTGTGGAATTAACAGTCTCAAGGAAATTATTTTTTGTTTTTTATAAAATTAAGAAAAGGAATTCCATACGAATCTCTTTGACAATTGGCATTTATGTTCAAACTCTTCCAAGTATTACAAGTAAGTATTACAAGGTATTGAAAAGATCACTGCTTAGGGGGTTAAGATGCCTGGGTTCCAGTCCGTTCTCTTGATCACTAATTAGCATAATGGCCTTAATTTTGGTAGTGGAAAGAGCAGGAAATTAGCACTAGGCAGATCTAAATTGAATTTTTTTTTAATGTTTATTTGTTTTTGAGAAAGAAACAGTGCATGTGGGGGAGGGGCAGAGAGAGAGGGAGACACAGAATCTGAAGCAGGCTCCAGACTCTGAGCTGTCAGCACAGAGCTCGACACAGGGCTCGAACCCAGGAACCATGAGATCATGACCTGAGCCACAGTTGGCTGCTTAACCGACTGAGCCACCCAGGCACCCCAAGGAAGATCTAAACTTAAACACTCCTCTGCCTAGTTCCGCATCTCCCCAGGCAAGCTCCTTAACTCTGTGAATATGTGTCCCCACATGTGAAATGGGGATAACAGGTATCCCTCAGGGCTAGGATTAAGTAAGTTAACGACCTGAACAGAGCTTATTACCAGGGTTTCTTCCTGGTCCCTTTCTTTCTCTGAACTGATTTTTTTTTTTTTTTTTTTTTTTGAAATGAGGGATTTAGGGCAGACAACTAAATTCTCTTTATACTCTAAAAGCCTATACCGGTGGTAATGTACATGGAAGGGGGAAGGACCACAATTTTCAGTCATCTAAGCAACTGCACAACATCTGAAGACCCAGCTCCCCAGAGCCTAACAAAGAAATGCCCATATGTGTCATTCTGCAAGGCACATATACTTGTGCAGTCCCAAAAAGGATTTTCACAGACTCAGATTCCTTAAGAATTTCAGGATGCTAGCCTAAAAAAGGAATATCTCCAAATAAGTAATGTTAACCAATGGCTTCTGTTGAGAAGTGTCAGAATTAAACATGACTTTTTTACTTTCTTTTAATATAGTTCTAGGTAAAACTATGTTTTAGCCACTTAATCAGAAGATACAAGAAATGGGCAGGAAGTGAGAGGGCTAACTGGTACATCTATTTCTTTGGGATCATTTCCCCATCACCATCACAGCTTTCTTCCCTACATTCAAACCCTTTGGCTGTTCATTCCTCAAAGTGATGATGGCTCCCAAGCTGCCACTCTCAGCCCAAGGACCCTCTCCAAACTCTGTGCACGTTCTGAGCTGCTAAGGAGACCTCCAGCTCTGTGTTCTCTCCCCGGTCCCCAGTCCAAAGAAACCTACCATTTCTTTTTTATACTTAAGGTTAACTCATTAGAACTAATTAACTATTTAGATTTCTGGTATGTGATTAGAAATTTTTTACACACCTGAAGGAATGTCCCTACAATGAGCAACCTCTACACTGTTTTCATCTTTGAGAAGTGTAGGCGCACACAAAAAAATAAATAAATAAAATAGGATTTGTTTTCTGTCCCAGTTCTTCCTTCTTGCGTAACAAATACTATGATAAACTCACAGGTGCCAAGTAGATCTCCTCTCCAGTAGATGTTTTCAATAAATGAGTCATATAAAGAATAAGCACGGTGGGAATTCAGGGAGCAGTGGCGGGTGACAGGTATGGCATTGTCAGGCAGGCAGCCTTTCCATGGCCTTCCACACCAGATTAAGGCACTGGCAAAGTCCAAGGTCCTCCCAGCAGCTTTATATCAGCATGGGGCGGCACACAGACCGTGCTGACGGGCCATTTGCCATTGGAAAACAGCTCTGTGGGTGCCAGCATTACCAGAGAATTATGAGCATGAATCACAGAGAATGAAAATCATCAGGGCGAAATCAGGAAGAGGCACCCAAAAAGCATCCCCAAATTTTCAAATGGGGTTTCCATAAACCTTCTAGGAGATAACCATCCGACTAATAGGAGATACAGTCTCTCTGTACAACAGAAATGAGGTGAGTCTTTGAGACAATTCTTGCTTTCAACCAGAGGGCGGGCAAAAGAGGCTTTTTCAGCCACAACCACCAGAGAGCTGAAGTTGTTGGAGTGGAAAGGGACATGCATTTCTCCAAGGCAAAAAGTTGTACTATATTCCCTAATAAAAAATATACCCACTAGAGTTAAAAAGAAATGAAAGCACCCTCGATTGCACTTAATTTTCTGACAGAGACAGTGATAAAAGCTGAAAAGTACCTATCAACCAAGACCATACAGCTCCATATGCCTCCCTAATGACATTTTAACAAGGAGGATTTGTACATGTCAAACAGGGAATAAATAGCATTTTGGTTCTGAAGACACTTCTTTAGCTGCTGCCCATACTAAAGAGAAAATACAGTTTCAAGGATATTTGGACATAATTTTTCATTATGAGGCCAGATTCCCAAACTAGAGAATGAAATAAACAGCATGAATTGCTCAGGGAGCTACTTTGATAAATTTTGAAAAGAAATGTACCTTATTTATTACCCCTTTCTCTTACTGAAAAACTAGTCAGTATTTCCTTAAAAGAGACGTTTAGAACCGGAGATAAATCTCCTTCCAAGTTAAAGATTTGGAGGAGAATATTACAAACCATGTCTTATGTTTAATAATAAAAAGTAGTTATTGAAGCCATAATTTCAGCTGGGACAACTGCTAAAGTTAATGCCCCAAAACAGGGAGAATTGATGGAGGGAAAGGGGAAAGAAGGAATGAAGAGACGCTGGAGCCTCCTGCCCTTCCCCAAGACCTTAGCCATCCCTTGGGAAGTCTTCTCAGGACCATAGGTGTTCCCCAGAGGTGGTGCACCCCTTGCCTTCTCCAACAAATCTCGGTCTCAGGTTGTAACCTCCTGTTTACTCCTGTGTCTTCCCCATGAGACTGGGGCCCTATGAAGACAGAGAAAAAGGCCAACCCCATTCACCATTGTATCTGTGGTGCCCAGTACAGTGCCTGGCTCTCAGTTAAAACAGGAGGGTGGAGAAGGAAGGAGGAAAAGAAGAGAGGGTGTACTGGAGGGAGAGGATGCATGAAAGCACAAGGCAGAGTTGTTTTTTTTTAAATCTCCAACAGTTTTTGTTGTTAGCCTAGTGAAGGAGAAGGCACTAAGTTTTCTATCTTTTAAGTAAATATGGGGTTTCAGCTCCTGGACACCCCAAAACATGCTGAGCCATCTATAGTTCTCTGACTCCTGAGTGGTCATCTTCAGTAGCACTGTGGGTCCCCAAGAAGGGATCCCAAGACCAAAACCTCCAGGGAGCCGGTGGTAATTTCTAGACTCTCGGCTTAGCAATTGTTTTGTTTCTCCTGTCTTCTACTTTTTTTTCTCCACAGAATACTCGCAGAATTAAGTCCCGACAATCTAAAAGGGTCATGGAGCATCTCTGACTCTGAACCCTCTTTACTCAAGGAGAGGGGGGTTTCAAATCCAAGTTGAAATAAACACACGTTAATCTCTGAATAGTAACAGTAAGGAAAGACATCTGATCTCTCTCCATAACTGCCCTTAAGATGTCAGCGTAGCCTAGTGACAGCCACATTTAGTGCCAGGACCTCCACTAGGAGCTGGGAGTGGGAGGGAGAGACAATTGCATAACTCTGAAGATGAATGGCTTGTGTCTTCCTCACCTCTTTGTCTTTGTCACACGAAGTCAGAAAAGATAAATATAAAATTGCAAACTTAAGCAATATTCAAGTTTCATGTGTTTATATTCTGAAAAAAAGAAAATGAAAAATATTTCCATTGTCATAGCAACCTGGATTCACCCACAGTAAGGGTATGGTATGTGATAGGGTCTGCTGAATGACTGGTTAAGCTCCTTCTAAAGGTACAATTTGTTCTATAGGGCAAGGGGCAGAAAGCACTTTAATGTCCTTAAAACAACCCAAGATTGGTTTCTACAATTTACCATTTCAATACACATTTTACTTATGCTATAAATAACCATATTTCATGTTGTATTCATATGTGGAATTCCTGGAACACGTACAAAAAGAAAACAAGGTTTGGAAATAACTGTTGGCGAGAACGTGGAGAAAAGAAAACTCTCATGCGCTCTCGGTGGGAATGTAATGTGAGTGGTGCAGCATTATGTGAAACAGCATGGCGATTCCTCAAAATCTTAAACAGAACCACATACAATCCAGAAATTCCACTCATGGATATTTTTTCTCCCCAAGAAAACAAAACACTAATGCAAAAAGATACATACGCATCCTTACATACACTGCAGCATTATATACAATACCCAAGACATGGAAATAAGTATCCATCAAGAGATGACTGGATAAGGATGTGGCATATATATGCAATGGAATATTGGTCAGCCATAAAAAAGAATGAAATCTTGCTATTTGTGACACCATGGATGGACCTTGAGGGTAAGTAAAATAAATCAGACAGAGAAATGCAAATACTATGTGATTTCACTTCTTTGTAGAATCTAAAAAAAAAACAAAAGAAACCAGCAAAACAAAACCAGACTCACAGATACAGAGAACAGACTGGTAGTTGCCAGAGAAGAGAGGTATTGGGGGGTAGGTGAAAGGGTAAAGCGGAACAAGAAGTGTAAACTTCCAGTTATAAAATGAGTAAGTCATGGATGTAATGCACAGCACAGGGAATATGGGCAAATAACACTGTGCTAACTTTGTATAGTGACAAATAGTAACTAAAATTATAGTGGTCATTTCATAACGTATGTAAATGTCAAACCACTATGTTTCCCACCTGAAACTAACATAATACTCTATGTCAATTACCCTTCAATTTTAAAAAAGAAAACAAGGCTCAAAATATAAGTCTCAAGTTGTTCCACATTCAAATCTAAAGTAAATATCTGCATTAGTATAATGTCCCTCAGCTTGTCATGAGACAGGGGTAAATGTCAAAGTACCCTGGTTTCTATTACTTATCATTTGTATAATTAAATGACACCTAAGTTTCTATTACTTATCATTTGTATAATTAAATTAGCTAAAGTCAACAAAATGACACCTAGAACACACAAGATAAAGTGGCATAATGGTAAAATCTCATAATGGTAAAATGAGACTGTGGGCTTGGCAGTGACTGGTCAGTAGCTCAAACATAACTATGTGTCTCTGGTACTTAATTATTCTGCTGGTCTCTATCTGTAAAATGGAGGTAATGACACCAGCCTTGCAGCACTTCCCTGAACACTGCCTCCTAGCACGATGCCCAGAAGACAGTGGCTGTTCAGTCAGTATATGTCAGCTTTCTTTCATTCTAAAAGCTAATATCAAATGCAGACCCCTGCTCTTGGGAGCTTGAGAAATGTCACTAGAAAAGTTAAGTCAAGATGAAAAAAAAGAGAGAGAGAGAGAGAAGATTAAAAGCAATACAAAGTAGGAAATGATCAATACTAATAGGTGACACACTGGGGAAATGTTTCATGATTTGTTCACTTTCAAGCATTTAGAATTAAAAATTAAAATTATAACATGTGTATAGACTTATATTCAAATACCAACCACTCTTATCACACAACGTTTTAGAATAAATGGAATTTGACTTATCAGATCCAAACTTCATATCTTGTGCAGACATGAGGAAGGAAATTTTAGAGGAAGGCTAAACAGTTTAAAAGCTTTATATGCAGTGATATGGTTACTACTACCACAGTATTGGTGATATGAAATAGTTTTCAACAAATTAATTACATATATGTGTATATATAATTGTACATATGTGTATAATTGTACATATGTGTACAAATTAATTACATATATGTGTACATATAATTGTACATATGTACATATGTACATATATGTGTATATGTATATGTGTATATATAATTATATATGTGTGTGTGTGTATATATATATACACACAGTGGGTGTGTGTATGTATGTATGTGTATAGATAAAGATATATAAAATTCCAGGCTCTTATATGACCCCCAAACCCTGAGAAAGACCAAGTTAAATGAATTAAAAAGAAAATGATGGACAGAACCTGGGGAAAGGTGGAGCACACGAAACCTGGCAGAGTTAACACAGAGGTGCTCCATCCACCACACAAATGATCAGCCCCTCAGCACTGCACTGGGAATACTGGGAATAAGGCCACCAAGGATTCCCAGGTGCATGGGACTAATATTCCATTTATTACAATAGACAATGTGGGGCATAGCAACCAGCTACGAAGTAAGGAGGAATAAAGAAGGAAAAGAAGAGGAAAATAAAAGACATTGCTATGGGTGTAGAAGGGCTCAAAGAGGAATACTTGCATTTTAGTAGCTACTCTGACCACAGTGACTGTCCCTACTTCTCTATACCTCTACTATTCTGTTGCTATGGGACAGAACTGGCAGTCCTCCTTCAGAAGCATTTATATAATTTGCCTTTTGGCCAGGTATTGTAGCTTCAGAGACACAGATATCACCACCCAAACCCTTTTTATGGGGATGTTTTCTGATCTTGGTCTTATCACAGTCCCTTGTGGAATCATCTATAATTTTCTCAAGAAGGGTTATGTACTAAATTCCCAAATAATTATAAAAATAAAATTTGTTTCAACTATTTCACTAAATTATTTAACATTTAAATTATTTCAAACATATCATGCTCTGCCCTACTTATTAAGGACCAGCAAAAATTCCACTAGATGGAAAAAGAGGTTTGTTTGATTTCCTGAGATTCTCCATGTATCATTAAAGGGTCTGATGACCTTTTCTGAGCTCTGACAAGGGCCACACCAAGAATGCCTTAAAAGTATCTCATAACCATTTAGGGCTTGATTCCCCAAATTCTGAGCTAAGGTTTCATCAGCTGATGGAAAGAGCTTGATATGTGAAGAGACGTCTCTGAACTCAAGTAAAAGTGGGTGTATACTTGTTCTTCCATTGAAACTACTTCTAGACTGCCTACTTTCAGAAAAATACAAGAAAAGGAGAGACAAGGAATTCTGAAGGCTATTAAAACCACCCATAAGCAGTTATTACCTATAGAAGGCAGCTAAAGAGGTCTCCTATTTTATAATCTGTTCAGTAGTAGAATTTCCAATTAAATGTTCCTTCTCAGAAGGTTCTTATCACTATTCCATCATTTCAGATGCCTCTGGTAAGCAAAAGCTAATCTAACATGGTGGCCTTTGTCCAAGTTTCTTCCGGTTACACAGAAGCAAATTAATGCCTGAGTCCATTTAGCCTTCCAGAGACTTAGGCATTTAAAAAGTTTTTTTTTTTTAATTTAAAAAAAGGCAAAGGAAAAAAAAGTCAATATACATTAAAAAGAAGCAATATAAGAATGAGAAAACCTGGGATTCAGGGGGGAAAGGAAAAAATAAATTTAACAGGATATTAATTAGAAGGCATTAATTTGAAGAATCCTTAATAAAAGGAATGGCTAAGATATCTTGGCATCCAGCCAGCATGAGCAGGTCAAAGAGCTAATGGTTTGGAGATTCAAAGTACACTGCACTTAACTCTTAGTTGTGGCGTTTCCACTTTTAGAAAGAAATATCCTGAGGAATCAAGTATTAATGTGTAAGCCACCAAGGGGTTGGAATAACACAAACATTTGGAAGCTACAAGGCTCTTAGGTTATATGTTGCACTGAACTGGGTCCAATCAGTGGCTGTAATTTGGCCGCGCTATTCTCAGCTGGACTGAAATGTCACGTAGTAAGATTCTTGGAGGTAAATTCCACAAAAAAGAAAACAGACAAATTAAAAGACAAACAGAGTGAGAACGAACAAAAGCTTTGTTCTTAAAATACCTCACCTTAGAGAATAATTCTCAACCCTGTGGGTATGAGGTCATTTTAACAGCCAAAATATTGGGGTGCCTGGGTGGCTCTGTCAGTTAAGTGTCTGACTTCAGCTCAGGTCATGATCTTACAGTTCCTGGGTTCGAGCCCCACGTTGGGTTCTGTGCTGACAACTCAGAGCCTGGAGCCTGCTTCGGATTCTGTGTCTCCCTCTCTCTCTGCCCCTCCTCAACTTGTGCTTTCTCTCTCTCTCTCTCTCTCTCTCTCTCTCTCTCTCTCAAAAATAAACTAAAAAAAAAAATAGAGAAGAATCCAGTTTTTATGCCTTCAGTCTACAAATAAGCAGGTCTGTCACACATTCCAATTACTCAGAGGTCTGAGGATCCAGGTTGGGGAGAGTTACTTTAAGACATCTTTAAACAGGACATATTCCTCCTTACCTTTCCTATTTAATGATATGAACTCATTAAATGGCTTTCTTGCCTGGGTGAATTCCTCCTTACATTCTGAAATTCCTCCCATGATGAAAGTGAAGTAATTTTGTCTCTGAAAATACTATCTTTTCAAAAATCCCCTGAGTATGGGGATTTGAAATGATTTATGGAAACAACACTCATCTGAAGTAGTACACTGTCACAGCATTTTTTAATATGAGTAATGATACAGCTCTTTCTCTTTCAGCAACTCTGCCCTATAATAAACTATCACCACACTACCCACAGATAATGATATAACAATTTTTCCCAGCTATTCATACTACTTAATATGTGCAGACAAAAAGCAAATAGGATACCCACTACTTAAGTTATTTTGCTGTCTATCTGATGTCCTATATGCTGGCACACTCAGCCTGCAATTCGCAAATCTTCTCTCCTCTTCTGTTAAAGGATATTCTAGTGTCCACTTTAACTCATCAAAGATAGGTCATTTATTGTCTCTCCCCCCTCAGGTACAACCTAAGATGGGAACTATACTGTCTCAACTTCGGGACAGATAAGGGACCAGGTGATACGTTACCTTTACCATCTGTTTATTACAGATACATAAAAAATCCTTTCCAGTGTAGATCTTGGGTCCTGAAGGAGTTTATGGCCTTCTTCTTGTAACATACCTGGATAAGAGCGTGTTACACTGATGCATTTACCCACAGGGCCTTAAAGGCCCTTAAAAGAACCATTGCAAGTGGGAGTTTACAAAGATTTTTTTCTTTAATTGTCAGCAAAACTCAACTAAAGGAGAGAAGTCTAGCTATTTTTATGCCATCTGTTCCAATTTCATGCCTTACCACTTTTATAACCAAATAAGAAAGCTGATAAGGATTTCTGCTCTTCCTTTTCCCTGTAGGACAAAATTTCCAGAGCCCTGGATCTTTTTTGTTTTGCTTTGTTTTGTTTTTTGGTATTTGACTCCTGGAAGACAAATAGGAGTCAAAGTCCAAGCACATAAATGAATATGTTTAAAATACACACACACACACACACACACACACACACACACACACACACACACACACACACACACGGCTTCTAAGCTAAATCTGAAACATTCCTAACAGGAAACAAAACAAAACTGATGGAAGAGGGGTAGCAGGAAAAGAGGCCATAGCCCAAGGCTGCATCTGCCCAAGAAACCGGGTGACACTGACAGGTTTTATAAAATGAGTGCTTAGAATTCTGCATGACAGCTGTACAAACCTCTTCAACTTCAGCTTCACTTTCCTGACTCAAAAATAGTAGCAGCTCGGGGTGTAATAGATCCTATCCCTGGTTAAGGAAAACTGTCTTATGCTTGAAAAACTTGAGGGCAAACTGAAGTCCACCTTAAAAACACCCTGACCACATCCTCTGCTCTCCATCCCGTACACGAAAAATAGCCCAATGAACAAAAAGAAAAGAAAAAAGAAAAAGAGCCTAAGGAAGAAGAGATGAAAGCACGCTGAAAACCTTCTCCTTGAAAGACTGGGCAGGCCATTCCGGTCTCCTCCAGCATTTAGGAAGGCTCAGTCCATTAGTTTTCAATGATAGGTCTGGTTCCTTGCCAATTCATTTCAAATCAACAAAATTTCAAGTAATGTAGACACCGTAAGATAATTTGCAAGTTATGAGATGTAGAGAAAGATTTTGGTTCTTCCTGAAGTGCCGAGTTCTGAGAACCAAATACACCTATCCCACCACTGCAAGGTAGACTTCTTGTGTCATCTACCATATGTAAAGGTAAAACAGGAACATGACCTATAGTTCTCTTTTTATAGTTTGTAATGTTCACTACATGGCCATCGGTGTGGTCTCTTTAGAAATTTCAACCATCTTCTATTTATTACCCACTGAACAATTAGCCTTGATTATAAATATGGCCAGTATAGGTGCTACCCCCAATTATTGCCATCTTCAGTGTCAAACGGGAAAACTTCCTCTTCACTAATTAACAGACCCTTCTGTCATTCATTTAAATTGTATTTTTCCGCTTTAAATGTCAAGAGTCTAAATCTTACGCAGCAGCAGAAAGTTCAGAAGATTTCCATACTGTATTTCCTGTTCTTCCCTTTTCTTACTTTCTGAGAACTACTTGAACAATTCCATTCTCTACTTTTCTCAAACAGATACTATTTGGAACAGTGAGTCATATGAATTAAAGATGCAGGAGAATGCTAGGAAGGGTGACACTGCTTGCCCAAGATGACACAGCTAAGGGAAAGTCAGATCACACGGCCACAGTTCTTTCCTGCCCAACATCGCCCAACGCCCCCCCCCCCCCCCCCACACACACACACACCCCAACTGCATTCCTCTTTTCTCACCTAATTGTGTTAACACCACCATTGTTCTCTTTGACATCCAAACTCTAATCCTCCTCCCCTACACCTCATCAGTGGCTCAACTGTTCACTCTCCCTCCAAATGTCCTTGGTACTCTGATCCCCATCTCCATCCCACCTGCTCTAGGTCCATTCCTTATACTCCTCATCAAAACACACCTGCCTCTTCTGTGTCTGTTTCCTTCTACCCCCATGTCCCTCCAATACACTGTTTACACCACACTACCTCCAGATAACTCTACACTGATCATGGTTCTCATAATGATGCCAAAATGCTCACATTCTTTCAGTGAAGCTCTACCATCTAATGAATAAAGTCCAAGCTCCCTCTCTGACATCCAGGACTCTTCAAAATCTGGCTCCAATTTTCTCCCCCATGCCATCCTCCACGCAACCAATAGTCTAATTGAATGAAACCATGCCTGCTCCCTGCCAGTCACCTCTGTGCTCCCCAGTCCTGGGCCTCTGCTCACGCTGTGGTGCCCAGCTGGGACATCTCTTGGCACAACCAGGACCGGAGCTAATTGAAATGATCTCACCCAAGACCCTTCAAGCCAGGGTGAAATCTCCCTTGTCTGAACTTCATAGCATTTTGATCCCTTACAGCTCTTACCATAGTATACCTGGTGTTTTCATTTCTTCTCTAACTCACTTACCTCCCCCAATCAGGAAAGCAGCAAGTCAGTGTTTGTTTCACTGTGAGTCCATCTCAGACTTAACAAAACATCAGACACACAGCAAGCACTCACATGCACCATTCCAATGGATGCATCTGGGATCCCAGAGGCTGGCTTCCTCTATAGGAGTATATTTATTCCTGGCACCAAGCACAGACATACACACACGAGCTGATAATAATAAAAGTCAGAGAAGCAGAAGAGGGAGGAGATACTTTGTCATCCTGGGGCAGTCTGAATAATAATAGAAAAGAAAAACCACACTAAAATAGAAAAGGTATTGGGACATATCCGGGACAGGTGGAGGGGGCTGGCTTCACTGTTCCTGGTTCCATATACAATTTCTAAGTGAGATGGGGGTGGAGAAAGGGGAGTGCTCTGGGTGAAAACTGATTACATAATAGGCCCCTTTGACCAGGAAACCCTGATATGCAAACAGTTAAGTCACTCAACCGATACCTTTAGAGACCATGGAAAAATAAAATGCTCAGTCATAAGTAGGTTATATTGTTCATTAAAATACAGTTCCAGCTGCACCCAAAGCAAGCCTGAAAGGAGCTGAATCTTAGCATTCAACAATAATTTAGAGGGGGGAAATGGGGCTACGTATTCGTGAGTTTTCAATCATATCAATCTGATTTCTCTTCCACCTGTCCTTCCTGACTTGTCTATCCCTGTACACACTCATTCTTCAAAGGCTAGTCAGGAGGGCAGAAGTTCACAGTTCTAAGGAGAAATGGATGAGCATGTAGGTTTCACTTTCTTGTTGTTACTTTTTTTTTTTAATTTTTTTTCAACGTTTATTTATTTTTTGGGGGACAGAGAGAGACAGAGCATGAACGGGGGAGGGGCAGAGAGAGAGGGAGACACAGAATCGGAAACAGGCTCCAGGCTCTGAGCCATCAGCCCAGAGCCCGACGCGGGGCTCGAACTCACGGACCGCGAGATCGTGACCTGGCTGAAGTCGGACGCTTAACCGACTGCGCCACCCAGACGCCCCTGTTGTTACTTTTTAAAGGGAATTTTTTTCCTTCCTAAAATTTTGAGAGATGGAAAATCCATTAGGTAATTATGACCAACCCAAGAGACCAATTCAAGGCTGTTCCCTACAGTTCACTCTCCAGCAATTTTCCAGTCCACTTCCCTGGGGAAATGTTAAAGTGGCCTCCTCTACAGCTACTTTCAAATTTAGCCTGAACCTGGTACCACTGTAAAGCTTTAAATGTAAACTTTATAACAAGACCTGAGCTGAAATTGCAAACAGCTATGAAAACCAGGATCTCTGCTTTTCGCAATGGGGTAAAACAATCCTAGGCACAAATGGAAAAGAGCACATCAGGTTTGTATGCATTTCTGAGTGAACCTTGCCAGAGCTGTTCTCCCCAGCAAGCCTCAACACGCACGAATTTTGGTATCGTCGTTCTCAGAAGTCACAACTTCTGAGCTAGGGCCTGAGATTTTCATTTGGAATTTCTCTTCACCACCAGAATGCTCAAAAGCAGGCTGCCAACTTCTAAAATTCTCAACAAATTAGTAAGGTAAAAGAGCAGGTTTGATCAGCAACCTAGGTAACCTATTGCTAGTGTTACAAAGAATCCAAATTGCCCAAAGTCTGAGACTGTATGATTTAGAGTTTAACTGTAGTCAAGAGAACAGCACTGGAATCAGGGCAGATCTGGGTTCCAATTCTGGCCCCACAACTTATTAGCTTTATAATCTCAGACAAATTAAGTGATGTCTCTAAACCTGTTTCTGAACCATAAAACGGGCATCATAATACCTACCTCATAGAACTCTGATGATCTTGACACAACACATACAAAAAATACTTAGCACGGGGAGCCTGGGTGGCTCAGTCGGTTAAGCATCTGACTTCGAATCAGGTCATGATCTCAAGGTTCCCAAGTTCAGTTCCTGCATTCCTGTTAGTGCAGAGCCCTCTTGGGATTCTCTCTCTCTCTCTGTCTCTGCCCCTCCCTCATTTGTGTGCTCTCTATCTCTCTCAAAATAAATAAATAAACTTAAAAAAGGGGCGCCTGGGTGGCTGCGTCAGTTGGGCGTCTGACTTCGGCTCAGGTCATGATCTGGCGGTCCGTGAGTTAGAGCCCCGTGTCAGGCTCGGTGTTGACAGCCTGGAGCCTGCTTCAGATTCTGTGTCTCCCTCTCTCTCTGACCCTCCCCTGTTCATGCTCTGTCTCTCTCTTTCTCTCTCTCTCTCAAAAATAAATAAATATTTTTTAAACATGTAAAAATAAATAAATAAACTTAAAAAAGTTTTTCAATTAAAAATTTTAAAAAGCTTTAAAAATTTGTTTTCAAAATACTTAGCACAAAACATCCTGTAGCCCAGAGTAAATCCATAGTAAATGTTAATGGCATTAAATGCACTTAAATTACTATTAAACCTAATAGAGCCACAGTACCTTGTATTTAGAAAAGGCTCAATTCACACATGCCAAGTGATGCCCAGGTTGCTGTTTTTTTGACTTTTGTTTTTTTGTTTTTTTTTAAATTTTACACTGAGTTTTCTTATTCTCTATTCCTTTTTTTATTTATCTCCTCGCTTGTTTATAATGTTAAAAACCATAAATTTGGAGGACATCGTTTATCTTATGACCCCAAATGCTTTATATAAAGCTTACAAATGAGTCATATATAATCTTGCTCGCTTATAAATTTCCTGACTATAAATTCCAAATATTTAAGGCATTGCCTCTGTAGCTAAGGGAAACCATGAGCATTTTAACACTAAGTGTGAATTAAACATACACTCGTCCTAGAGTTGTCTCTACCAGATACCCACATTCCTCCTGAAGCAACACACCCTACTCCACAAAGGATTTATTTGCTACACCAACAGATGCCAAATCTTTTCAAAGCAGAATGACGAAAGAAGGTAAAACAAAACCACCAAAGATACTCAGTGTCACTTAGGCTCAACAACAAAAATATATCCATTATCACACATCAGTATCTAGGAAAAAAGTAATAGATTTTTATATTTTTTTAGATCAGTGTTTGACAAGAGCTAGTTTTAAAGGAGGTTCATTCATACTTAACCCACTCCTCAAATGTTGAACACCCACTATTTGCCAGATCCCCTCATAGTCATAAAATTCTTTTTTTATTTAAAAAAAAAGTTTTAATGTTTATTTATTTTTGAGAGACAGAGACCAAGTGTGAGTGGGGGAGGGGCAGAGACAGCGGGTAGACACAGAATCTGAAGCAAGCTCCAGGCTCTGAACTGTCAGTATAGAGTCCGAAGCGGGGCTCGAACTCACGAGTTGTGAGATCATGACCTGAGCTGAAGTCGAAGTCGGACGCTTAACTGACTGAGCCACCCAGGAGCCCCATAATCATAAAATTCTAAAAGGTAGGTGCTATTATTATCACCTGTTTACAGAAAAGGACATTAAAGCACAGAAAGGTTAAGTAAATTCCCAGTCTCCTAAGATTCGGGGAGTTGCAGAGCCTCACTCAACCCAGAGCAGCATATACTTAATTACTCCACTAAACTTCCTCCTTAATATCCAAAGTGCCCAAAATAGCTCCTCTTCACTAATGAAAATGTAAAAATCTGATTGTTTCAGCCTTCATTCATTCATTCATTCATTCATTATGCTTTTTAATTGGCAAGGACTGTGCTAGGTAGTAGGAATTCAGTCATGAAGACAAACATTGTATCTGCGCACAACATGTTTATAAGCTAATGAGAAATTTTTATTTAAAAAACCCTAAAGTTGGGGTGCCTGGGTGGCTCAGTTGGTTAAGTATCCAACTCTTGGTTTGAGCTCATGTCATGATCTCACGGATCATGGGTTCAAGCCCTGCATCAGGTTTTGTGTTGACAGTATAGAACCTGCTTGGGATTCTCCCTCTGTCTCTCTTTCTGTCCCCTCCCTACCTCTCTCTGTCTCAAAAATAAACAAATAGACTTTAAAAAATCCAAAATTAAAAATTATCCACATAGTTAAATAAAGTTTACCAAAGAAATCCTAAAATTTTAAATTATATAAATAATTAGGTAAATAAAGTCAGGATTAGTGCCGCAACCTCTTAAAGGAGCCTGTGAAAGGATACAGCAAGGGACCCATCCTGATCTGGAGGACAAGGAAACACAGATCTCTGGTGTTGCTAACAGGGCTATTAGCCAGGGTTAACTTTAGCCGTGGCATCTATAAACACAAAGGGACTCCCCCACTTGCACTCTGTCTTTCTCTCAAAAATAAAAAATAAACAAACATTGAAAAAAAATTATAAACACAAAGTGGCCACTGGATTTGTTTCTATAACATTTGGATTCCCAAGTCCTGCCCAGTGAAACTGTTCAGCCAACTGCCCGCATTTTTAATATTCAAGATGGCTGCCAATAAAGTTTCAAAATGCCAACCTTCCTTCTACCTCTCCCTGGCTGTCTCTGTATGTCTAGAAATTAGATAAGTTCCTACAAAATTTTAATAGGGTAACATGTCATAAAATGCTTTCCCTGGCCCCCAAATTTTAAACAGCTGTCTTCTAACCTGGCATCCAACATTGCCTTGGAGTTTACCTAAGACTCCTCCTTGCCTAATAATTTAAAAGTTTTCATATATAAATTTCTAATATAAAGGAATGCCTTATTTTTCTCAAATGCTCAGTGGCAGGGGTTAGTATTTCCAGCCAACAGGAACTTAATTCTTTGAGATTTCTTTTTTTATACTTTGTCCTTTAAAATCTTTCTAAAATGCATTAATACAATGTGCTATCTTAGGAACAGTCTGGCAAATAAAATAAAATTCAGGCTCTTGGATCCTTCTGTGAGATTTCTCAGGATATTAACATTTCTTTAATCTTGTTTCATTGCATTGCCCATATTTGGATATGGAGAATAGGGCCCTGGGTGTGGACAACGCAGTATAGTTTTAAGAGATGACAGAGGGCAGAGTCAATGGATTTCTACTTTGCCTCCCCCACCTTCTATCTCTCAGAAAGAAGCGCAGTATGCCAGATAAAAGGATGAGGAGATAATGTAAAAACCTTTAGCCCAGAGCCCACCAGGGTACGAAGCCCGTTCCCCCTGCAACCAGACAAGCTTCATTTTTTATCTATTTCAAATCTGGACCTTCCATGGGGGATTTCAATGTCAAGAAAAGATGCCACTGCTTTAAAGGTTAGAGAATTACTAATACCTGATTTGAATTAGTCTAAGTATCCAAACCCAAATGAATTAAATCTCAGAGCGATCTAGAAATCTGCAATGTGATCTTTTTCAGTCCAGACTTCATCGATAGTAAAGACTGGAAATCTTTTCTAAATCTCCTCCAACTTGAGATTCTATAATTCAGTGAATCTGCTGTCAGCCTGGACCACTACCTGGACATCTGTGCAGAAAACAAATTCCTCACTAAGGAATTGTTAAGACTTACCTCTTAAACGAGAACTGGGAGGAAAAAAAATATGGCTAAATCATGGTTACAATTGTGTCTAAGAACAGAATTACCTCACATTAAAAGAAACGTGAGTTACTGTGAAGAAATAACTCTCTATAAATCCCAAGTACTGATAATTATGCTTAAGCTTTCCAGTTGGTTTCCTTTCCAAAGAGCCAATAAATATGTCCTAGGTGCCCTTGGCAAATGAGGCCCATTCCAAAGAGGAAAAACTCAGAGCAGAAACCAAGGAAATAAGCAGGAAGAAGGAATAAGAATGAAGGACAATGCTGTCAACCGTGAAGTCAGTGTTTTGCATGACATGTTTAAATGTACCAAGGAGAAGACAGATCAACTAACGAGACCAACCAAAAAAAAGAGGAGAGACCAAATCTGAAGTGCTTTGGTAGGAGACAGGGAAGCAGAAGCTGTCCAGAGGGTGAGAGAGGATAGGAAGGAATACAGCCCTATACTCGTGTGAAGGACCAACTGTGCTCCCCACTGAGTGTGTATACATTACCCAGATCACTTAGCAACAGGGGACAGGGAGGACCAGCTTCAGCATTACAGAGAGAAACTTGGCCAAACTTATGAAGATCTTGCCCAGGGCCTCCCCACACTGCCTAAAGAAAATAAAAGATACACTGCAAGGCTGTTCCCTGGGCAATGGGGGAGAGGTGAGAGAGTCTACAAGGAGCCCAGGTTCCTGCAAAACCACTGCTTGACCCAGACAAAAAAGCAGTGGTAGAAGAAAAGTGTGGCAACAATTACAGAAAGAGCAGGAGATACTCAGGCTTGACTGCTGATGTCTGGGTGACAGTCAAGTCCCTGAGAAAAGCACAATGGAATATTGTTAACTTACTCCTCCCTACCTAAAATTCTACAGGACAAGAGGGGAGGAAGGGGGCTGGTGAAGAGAGGTCTTCCCGGCAGATTCTTGGTGGGGAGTTCAGAGAAAATTACTACAGATAGCTACTGGAGGAAGGTTTATCAGCACTTACTTGCTTCTTCTCAGCCAAATGAGTGGCCTAAGTCAGCAGGACCCAGAAATCTGTGTATAAAAACTCCCTTGGTCCTAAGGCACAGCCAGGTTTGGGAGCCATGGCTTAGGAAACGGCTTTCACAGCACGAGACTGCTAGAGACTAAAGTGGATGGAGTCCAGAAACATCAGCAGGAAGGAAAGGAAATGATGCATGGTCCCAATGCAGTGCTTGCGGCCAAGTAAATTCATCGAGGTGTTCAGTTGACATGATTTAGAGGTAGACTGTTCTCTCCTTGATGTCACCTCAAAGAAGAGACATCCACAAGCACAGGATTCCTGAAAAATGGTCATAAAGTTCTAGTCCTCACTCTGCTGCTGTTTAATGATATCACTTTGGGGCAACACGGTTGGCTAATGTGGTTGAAATGGTCACAAGGGCAGCTGAGCCTAAAGGATTTCAGCCCATCTGATGCCATTTCACTTACCCAACACCAACTCAGATACACAACGTAGTAGATCGAGCTCTCGGTCCCAAGGATGGCACGTGAAAACTGGTCTTAGGCAAAGTCAATAAATGTTTTTCTTCATTCTTCCTTCTGGCACTTCATCCTCCCCCAGATCTGTGGTTCTCGACTCCTTGGGGCCTCTCTAGAAGCTTCCTCCAGCCAAGTGGCTTCTGATCCCTTTACACATTTCTGATCAGGTCAAGGCCCTGAGAGCCTTCATATTTCATAAAGTGATAAATGTTAAAAATGGAATAATATAAAACCCCAGATAACCTAGCCACATCGTTGAAAGTGATCAGTGAGTTCTTTGTGTGGAACTTTCAACTTTGTTAAAGCAAAATGGGTGGGGACAAGTACACCAACAGCACTTTCGACGCATAAGTTTGTTCACAGGGTCTTTCTAGGTCATCGAGAATTCAAAAATGTATAAAAGCAAATCAGATCTTGTTTATTAGCTATCTTTCCCCTGCAAAAAATATAAGTTTCATGAGGGCAGGACCTTGCCTGTCTTTGTCTCCCACATATCTCCTGCTTCTTCAAAAAGTCTGACACAGAACAGGCACTCCTTGCTTATTTACTCAACAAATTAATGAAAAAAGTAATTTGCAATTATTAAATATAACTTGTGGGCCTTAATCCAGCAGACTTATCTTTGTTAAATTAGTTTTCGATTAATACTACTATAAATATGAATTCCTTCAGCACGTTACTGGAGAAGTAAGAGGTAAGGTAACTAGGATAGGAAAAATACCTGGTTGTGGAAGATCTACAATCAGATCACCACGAGGTCATTTTAGTTCAATAATTTCATCAACTAACTTTCATTGATGTAGGAACTAAGCACCTGCTTTTTTGTCTAAATGTGCCATTCTAAATGTTCCTGAAGAAATTAAGAAAAATACCTGGATGAATTCAATCAGTGTAACATGACATACAGCACAGTTGGTAAAGGAAAGCTATTGTCTCTGACATACTTGAGTTCTATTACTAATTGTGTGTGCAACCATCAACAAGTTACTTAGCATCCCTGAGGCTCAGGTTGCTCGTCTGTACCTACCTCAGAAGCCAGAGGTGAGGAAGCTTACATGAGACCATCTATGCAGCACTTAGCACAGTACCGGCACTCAGTAAACACTCATGCTGCCTGCTACTAACTAATGTACTGGAAAAATGGGCACCTGGGTAGCTCAGTTGGTTGAGCATCTGACTCTTGATATCATCTCAGGTCATGATCCCAGGGTTGTGGGATCGAGCCCCACATCAGCGTGGAGCCTGCTTAGGATTCTCTCTCTCCCTCTCCCTCTGCCCCTTCCCTGTTCATGCTCTCTCTCAATAAATAAGTAAAGTAAAATAAAGTATTTGAAATATATTTCATTTGGGTTTTTTAGATTGTGCTTTAAAGGGAATTTCTCTGGAGTGCCTAGGTGGCTCAGTCGGTTGAGCGTCCCACTTCGATTCAGGTCATGATCTCAAGGTTTGTGAGTTTGAGCCCCACATCGGGCTCTGTGCTGACAGCTCGGAGCCTGGAACCTACTTCGGATTCTGTGTCTCCCTCTTTCTCTGCCCCTTCCCTGCTCCTGCTCTGTGTGTGTGTCTCTCTCTCAAAAATAAACATAAAAAAAACTTTTTTTTTAATAAAATGAAGGGAATTTCTCTGGATCTGTGTGTTTACTAAAACTGTCTCAAGAAAACACCACATGTACTGTAGAAATTGACTGATACACAGTAAATATGGCTAGCTTTATCACATCACTTTGTTTGATTTGACTTTATGTAGCAACATTGTGAAAGTTAATGTCACTCTACTAAACTAGTGCAAAAGACACACTTATGCCCATAAATTCTGTTTGCAAACTCTGTTAAGAAATGACAGCTATTCTCAGAGCCTCTCCTGGCCTCCTCCCTGCCTCATCCCCACAGAGAACATAGAAGCAATGACTCTGAATCACCAAAGTGGAAATCGGTTCAGAGACCCTCTCCTCAAGCTTCGATTGTTTTGTTCTTTCAAAGCACTCTCCCTTCAGAATAAGCCACTTCTCACATGTAAGGGTTTAACAGTCTGGCATTCTTCAGAAGTCAGCTCTATTAATTACAGACATCCTCAAATGCAGTTTTTCTTTCTTTTTTCCCTTTTGATGTATTAAACTGGCTGTCAGAAATTAAATTAATTCAGAAAGGAATGACTGAGTATCTCCAAATTAAATCAACTGTTATAAACTGCCTGGAATATGATTTTTTTTGTTGCTAATACTAGACTTACCAACCTACAAAGTTGACTTCCTTGTTATTTAAGAGGACAATGGGCATTAATATTGTATAACTGCATAGGTCTTGCCAGAAAAAAGTCTCATATAACTGGTTTATATTATAATAAAAATGCTTAGATGTCGAAAATAGAAAACCATCCCTTCAATGTTCATATATAAGTCTGCTTTGTAAACAGGAAAAAACAAATGTTTTAGGATTCATCTATAAAACAAGAATTTAAAATGCCCTACAACTGGTTTATATTATAACCAAAAACACTTAGATACTAAAAATAGGATTCGTATATCAGTTTGTATCCCAAAACAGCAAGTAAGGAATGTTCCAGGAACCAGGAATTTAAAATGTTTATAAGCAGAGAAAATAATGAACTTTTTCATGAAAATGATGATAACAAAACTTCATTTCCTAGGATTTATGCATTCAGAAAATTTTAGGAAAAGAGATAATAGGTACCAACTCACGTATTATTCTTTTTCAGGCAATATAAAACGTAAACCTCCAAAACAGATGAAAATCTATTCTATTCTGTACCGGGATTATAGATTTGCAACTGGGTAATAATCCGCCATTATTAGCAAGGGTGGCCTCTCATTATGTAATGAATATTAAAACCTCTTCTTGGTTGTAAAGTCTCTCCAGCCCTCTCCAATGGCTTCCATGTGTGCAAGGCAAGAGGACAGGAGAGCTGCTGCCAGTGCCCCAGGTTTTTGCAAGGTGTTTGCACTGCTTTTAAATCGGTTTCATCATAATGACACTATCTTTTGATGCTCTACTCTTGCATATGAATCTGAAGGAGGGAAGATGAAGTTCTTTGTTACTGCAACTCGAGTATCCATCTTTTCCAGCACTCTCAGTCTACACACACAAAAGCCAAAAAGCCTCTTAAAAGAAGGTGATTTATGAACTTGTAAAACCCAAGAAGTCAATCAATATGTAATGAAGTAAAGAGAAAAAGAAAGAAAAGCAGGCAGGTGTGACAGAACGCTTGGTCGATGGCAATTACTGACATGCCTGGATTGAAAGCATTCAGTTCACTTACTAAGACCTCCAATTCTGATAAACACTGATTGATGAGTGAGAGACACATTTCAGATTGCATGTGCCTCTGCGCTTTCACTTCTGAGTCACAGGTGGTGTGTCTGTACTTACAAACACAGGCTGCCTTGTTACGATCTCCCATTCCCCCCTTCAGCTCATCATTTTTATCTAAATTACTCCCTGCAAGTTCACCCGAGGTGATAATGTTTGTTTCCAAAGTGACGCAGCTGCCAAAATGTTTCCATGTTTCACAAGCAAAATGCAAGTATTTTAACTTACTTTTAAACCACAAACAAGTCTTCCAAAATGCCCGCTGCAACCTTAAAATCCAGCCTTAGATGCTGAAAACGCCGGATTATGTTTAAATCCAGGTAGCCATTTGGTGATGGAGCACAGAATTCGGATTTTAGAATATTGAATTCTAGCCCCTCGCTAGGTCCCTAGTTAGCTATGTTGATCCTGGGCGATTCATTTGCCCTTTCTGAACCTCAGCTCATCTGTAAAACAAGGGCTTAAATCAGATTCACTCTAAAGTTTCTTCCAGCCCTAACACTCCATGATTCTTGTATCTTTTCAGGATCATTAATGTAGTTATATTATTGAAATTCATTCTGCCCCTTAGAAACTATCTATGACAGGTTATTTAAATACCAAACTCTACGCCTTACCAAAATGTACATGGAAATGTCCTTGCACACAGTAGGGTTTGAGATCTTACATCAGACTGCCAAGTAACTACCCCATGCGCTGTGCCTCTCTTACCAATATCTATCAGTTCCCACAATGACAATTTAAAAAACAAAGTTGACTAGAGGTTTTTGGGGCTTTTTCTTTTTTAAGTTTAAGTTTGTTTTTAATGTTTTAGCTCTCAAAAATAATGATGGATGTCAAGCACATGGTAAACTTTTCTGCACAGATTTAGTCAAAAGGTAAACTTGTATATATTCCAGCAAAACAGATAGGGTATTCATAACATCTGACAGCTATTCTAATAATCTTTCTCCAACATCCATTACCTTTCATATTTACATCTCTCCTTTGGCAATTCCAAACTGGAAGGAAAATATGCGGAGGGTAATGCCATCTGCATGAGATATGAAATCTAGCGTGAGATGTGTTGATTCAAATACAAAAAAATGATACACTCTTCCAATTCGTTTTCTGTGATTTTCCAACTGATACAGCAGCATATGAGATATAAATCAAGCCATTCTTGTAAAAAAAGGAAAGCTTCAAAGACAAAGACAAATTTAAAACCTAGTCCCCTTTCCTGTAGGTAAAAAGAAAATGGTTGTATGGTAAGAGAGAGAGGAAAAGAAGAACCGACCAGAGCAATGGGGAGAATCCAATTCTTTTGAAGCATGGGTCCTCTTTGGTGAAACCATTTTAACCATTTGTTGTAAACTCTTCTTAAGTTCATTTGAATGCTATTCTTATTTCATTTATTAAAGTTGTCACCTACATGAGCTTGAATTTTTTCATGGAACGGGATCCATCTTGTTTTTAGAAGGTAATCTGAAGTCAGAAGCTTGAATATAAAGACAGAAGAGTCCAAATACTTTAGGACAGAAAGACTTCTTCAAAGAAGTCAGCTATAATAACGGACTCGAAGTTGATAGCAAATGTTCAGCAACACCTAATAACCAGTAACCGTTGGTAGACAGGAAGACTTACTCTCTCTTCCATAGCGGTGACTGGAAAATGACTCCCTTCTGATCTGGAAAGGACAGTCACAGAAGTTCAAGACCAACAGAAGGGTCCCCTATATGTCTGAACTATTTCTTCATGCTTCTACCAGGTATAAACAATGAAGAGAGAGTGAAAATGTGTGGCAAATTGCTTCAGTAGTCACAGAAAGAGGTGGGTCACACCAAGCAATGGCGAAAGCAGACAAAATCGTGCAAAAATCACAAGAGAAGGGGTGCCTGGGTGGCTCAGTCAGTTAAGCATCCAACTTCGACTCAGGTCATGATCTCATGGTTCATGGATCGGAGTCCCGCATCGGGCTCTCTGTTGTCAGTGTGGAGCCCACTTCGGAACCACTGTCCCCCTCTCTCTGCCCCTCCCTCACTTGCTCTCTCTCTCAAAAATAAACATTACAAATATTTTTTTAAAAAATCAAAATACAAGATAAGGTTTTGAGGCTCAACTAGGTAGCAAAGGTTAAGGCAGGTGGAGGAGTAGGTCTCTCTGCTGTGGCAAGAGCTTTCTCCTCTCCTACTTTCACCTTCCATGATTTCGAGGTCACTCTGCTAAACTACCCAACATACTCACCTCAACTCCAAACAACACAGCCTTCAACTCTCCTTCAAAGTCTAACTCCACAGCCACAGCCTGGTCTCTGTCATTCCTTGGAGATGCCCCATCTCTGAAACCAGTAAGAAATCCCAACATCTCTCATAATTTCCAATCTTCTCCAACCCCCTCACATCTCTCTGTAAACCTGTCCTTCATCTCTATCAGGACTTCAGCCTGTGACACAGGAGCCACTCTTACTTTCATTCCCTTGTACCCCTAGTTTTTCTTAATATTCCCATTCACGAGCATCTTAAATTCTATCACTCCATGTCATTCTGACCCGTATCTTTTGCCAACCTGCCATTCTGAATAACCCCTCCATCCGTTTTGTTTTCTACGGCCTCCTAGGCTGCCACTGACCAGAGGAGAGCTTCAGAGGAGAGTTTTGTATAACAGAGTGATGTATGTGCACTGATCAATGAGCTTCAACCCCAGTAGAGCCCTCAATGCTGCCTGGCAAACTTGATACTTCTATTTGGCACACTCTGCCTCATTGTCTACTTCACTAATTTCCTTAAGATCCCTACTTTTCCCATAATCTCTTCACTCTAGCCTTCCAACTTCCCCAAAGGAACAGAGGTAGTCCTCTGGGAACGCTCTTAGTTTCCTTCCTCTGCATGGAGTGATCCTCACCCTCTCCTGTCTTAGAAGAACTTCCCCTTTTGCAGTCCAAGGTGCAATCCCTGCAAGGCTGGCTTAATCCCTTCCCATCCTGTGTCTTTTGAGAACTTTTCTTCACTAATTCTCCCCACTCTCCTGTATTTTCATCTGTTCCCTTTTCAATGCACCCTGCACAACTCCTGGGGCACCATTTTCTTAGGAGACAGCAGGTGCCCAGGCTTCTGTTTCTACTGGCTCTTTCCTCTCTACCTCTAAATACACAGCAAAACCTTGGTTTGTGAGCATAATTCATTCTGCAAACATGCTTGTAATCCAAAGCATTTGTGTATCAAAGCGAATTTCCCCATAAGAAATAAGATTCCATTATTTCTTATTTATTTATGGGGAAATTTCTCATGATTCGTTCCACAACCCAAAAATATTCATATAAAAAAGATTATAATACTGTAGCATAATACAAATAAAGAAAATATAGGGGTGCCTGGGTGGCTCAGTCGGTTGAGCGTCCGACTTTGGCTCGGGTCACGATCTCACAGTCCGTGAGTTCGAGCCCCACGTCAGGCTCTGGGCTGATGGCCCAGAGCCTGGAGCCTGCTTCCGATTCTGTGTCTCCCTCTCTGCTCCTCCCCCGTTCATGCTCTGTCTCTCTCTGTCTCAAAAATAAATAAACGTTAAAAAAAAATTTAAAAAAAAACAAATAAAGAAAATATAAAATATAAAGAAAAATAAACAAACTAATCTGCAGTTACCTTTGAAAACCTTCGTAGCTGCTGCGAGGAAGACTAGAGAGAGGAGGGTTATTGTGTAAGACGACTTTGACTATCATTGACAGAACCACTGCTATTTGGCTCAGTGGACTCTATTTCTGCATGGGGACCATTGTACATGCCTGCACAGATGTTGACTGCAGCACAGTATTAATAAACTCTTGTCATATACTGTATTTAATGTAACTGGCAATAAGGCAGCAGAGGAAAGGGTCTATATCTACAGGCAGTCTCACCTAGAATGAATCAAAGCATTCCTAAGCTTACCCTTGCATGGAAAAGCAAAGGACTGTCCATAGGTGCTTTAAAGTGACAAAAAAAAAAATACACTAGTGTCAGTTGTGGGCACCTTCCAACGTTCTGAAAAATCACTGATTTCTGTCAAACACCTCAGCCTGAGACTGAGCATCTGAGCACGGGAGATGATCACTCACAATCCCACAGTGAGAGAGAGAGAGGAACCATGGGCTCAGTTGTGATCATGTGACATTCAGCATCACGAACTACTCATATTGCAAGATACTGCTCATCTATCAAGTTAAAATTTATTAGAAATGTTTGTTCATCTTGCAGAACACTCGCAGAATAAGTTACCCGCAATCCAAGGTTTTACTGTACTCATTTTCCACTTATGTTCATACTAAAAAGAAAAAACAACAACAACAACAAAAAAACACACACCTTCCCAGACCCAACTTTCCTCTTAGGCTTCATTCAGCTCCAACTCCTTCCTTTCCTCCACTGCCACACTTGTTGAAAGAGTATTCCCAATATGTGGCCTCCACCTCTTCCCTCACTTCAGCCCACTGCCATCTGGCAGGCATCCCCCTCCACCACTCCATTCAGCAGTCAGCATCACATCCTAACTGCCAAATCTAAGGGCCTTTTTCAGCAGCCAGCCACTGCTGCATCCGCGATTGCCCCGCAACAGAAGATGAGAGTGACTCGTGCTCTCATTCTTGAAAATCGGATTCCTTGGCTTTGTGGCTCCCCTCCCCTGGGTATCCCACCAGTACTCAGATTGCTCTTTCTCTGGTTCCTTTTCCTCTGCCCCATTCTTAAAATTGAACGACCTCAACTCTCACCAATTCTCACCCTAGAACAGGGACTGCAAACCATCGCTGGCTTATGGGCCAAATGGGGCCAGTAGCATGTTTCTATAAAGTTTTGTTGAAACAGAGCTGCACCCCATTCATTTACATATCTCCTATGGCTGTTTTCAAGCTACCAAGGCAGAGGTGAGTAGTTGTAACAGAGACGGTATGCCCTCCACAGCCTCAAATACGTACCATCCCGTCCTTTACATAAAACATCTGCCGATACCTCTCTAGACAGTCTACACAGGGACTCCCAAAGTGTGGTCCCAGACCAGCAGCACTGACATTAGCCGGGAACGTGTTAGAAATATAGTCCTTGAGTTGCACCTGAAGCTTAATAAATGAGAAATAATGGAGGGAGGCATAGGAATATATGTTTTACAAACCCTCCAAGTGACTGATGCTGAACTCCCGTTTAAGAACCACCGGTCCACACGATGACACTGGACAATCTCCAGGGCTTCAAGTACCACCCATGCATGAGATGGTGACTCTTGAAGCAAGCTCTACTATGTTCGAAATTAGCATTTTCAACTACCTGATACCTCCACCTGGAGGCCCCTTCCTGTTCAGTCAACAAACCCTTTCTCTACATTATAGGATGAGCTATGATCTGTACAGGAGTCAAGGTGCCAGATAAAAATGTATATTATGCAATATTTGGGACACATTTATACTAAAGAATTGTTCATTGTTTATCTGAAATTCAAATTTAACTAGAGATCTGTATTTTTATTTATTCAATCTAGCAATGCTATGCACGCCATAAAGTGAACATGAAGGAGTTTTTACCCAGAAATAGCAGAGTTCATTCAGGAAGCCAATGGTACAAACGCAGTGCAAAACAATATGATCACCTCAAAATCTCACATTTCAAAAATCTGTCTCCCTCTTCTCATGTCAGTTAACAGCTGCAAAGTCTTTGGGGGCTGAGCTACTTCAAAAGCCTCTTCTAAGTACCCAGAAAAGGGGATTCTGACCCTGGCGTGGAACCGAGAGAAAAGTTGTATGGCAGACAGGAACATTCTAATCTAGTGTGTGTATAAGAAACAGTCTGCGATATGAATCACAATAGAATGATAAGAAAAACATTAAATATGCATGGATGCTCATTTCTTTAAACTGTGATCTTTATCAACCTTTATATACACTGAGCAGTAACATGGTTGAAGTTTACTATTGAAAGGTATTTTAATAAAAATTGGGTCCATTTTTTAAAAAACGATACGTAGTGAAAAAGTTCATGGTTTGGAATCTGGACCTAAAATTAACGTCCTTGGCTCATGGTCCAGACC